>NC_134688.1:342929990-343546412 GCF_050947455.1 Rhinoderma darwinii | reverse complement strand
AAGCCCTCCAAAAATGTACCCTTTTTTTTGGCAGATGCATGCCGGGGTTCTTCCATACATGAATGTAAAAGCAACAAGCAATGGCTTTTCACAAGCCCTCCAAAAATTGACCCTTTTTATTGGCACATGCCTGCCGGGGTTCTTCCATACATGGATGTAAAAGCAACAAGCAATGGCTTTTGACAAGCCCTCCAAAAATTGACCCTTTTTATTGGCAGATGCCTGCCGGGGTTCTTCCATACATGGATGTAAAAGCAACAAGCAATGGCTTTTGACAAGCCCTCCAAAAATGTACCCTTTTTTTGGCAGATGCCTGCCGGGGTTCTTCCATACATGAATGTAAAAGCAACAAGGAATGGCTTTTCACAAGCCCTGAAAAAATTGACCCTTTTTAGTGGCAGATGCCTGCCGGGGTTCTTCCATACATGGATGTAAAAGCAACAAGCAATGGCTTTTGACAAGCCCTCCAAAAATTGACCCTTTTTAGTGGCAGATGCCTGCCGGGGTTCTTCCATACATGGATGTAAAAGCAACAAGCAATGGCTTTTGACAAGCTCTCCAAAAACTGTCCCTTTTTATTGGCAGATGCCTGCCGGGGTTCTTCCATACATAGATGTAAAAGCAACAAGCAATGGCTTTTGACAAGCCCTCCAAAAATTTACCCTTTTTAGTGGCAGATGCCTGCCGAGGTTCTTCCATACATGGATGTAAAAGCAACAAGCAATGGCTTTTGACAAGCCCTCCAAAAATGTACCCTTTTTATTGGCAGATGCCTGCCGGGGTTCTTCCATACATAGATGTAAAAGCAAAAAGCAATGGCTTTTGACAAGCCCTCCAAAAATGTACCCCTTTTATTGGCAGATGCCTGCCGGGGTTCTTCCATACATGAATGTAAAAGCAACAAGCAATGGCTTTTGACATGCCCTCCAAAAATTTACCCTTTTTTTGGCAGATGCCTGCCGGGGTTCATCCATACATAGATGTAAAAGCAACAAGCAATGGCTTTTGACAAGCCCTCCAAAAATGTACCCCTTTTATTGGCAGATGCCTGCCGCGGTTCTTCCATACATGAATGTAAAAGCAACAAGCAATGGCTTTTCACAAGCCCTCCAAAAATTGACCCTTTTTATTGGCAGATGCCTGCCGGGGTTCTTCCATACAAAGATGTAAAAGCAACAAGCATTGGCTTTTGACAAGCCCTTCAAAAATTGACCCTTTTTATTGGCAGATGCCTGCCGGGGTTCTTCCATACATAGATGTAAAAGCAAAAAGCAATGGCTTTTGACAAGCCCTCCAAAAATTGACCCTTTTTTTTGGCAGATGCCTGCCGGGGTTCTTCCATACATGGATGTAAAAGAAACAAGCAATGGCTTTTGACAAGCCCTCCAAAAATGTACCCTTTTTTTGGCAGATGCCTGCCGGGGTTCTACCATACATGAATGTAAAAGCAACAAGCAATGGCTTTTGACAAGCCCTCCAAAAATGTACCCTTTTTATTGGCAGATGCCTGCCGGGGTTCTTCCATACATGGATGTAAAAGCAACAAGCAATGGCTTTTGACAAGCCCTCCAAAAATGTACCCTTTTTTTTGGCAGATGCATGCCGGGGTTCTTCCATACATGAATGTAAAAGCAACAAGCAATGGCTTTTCACAAGCCCTCCAAAAATTGACCCTTTTTATTGGCACATGCCTGCCGGGGTTCTTCCATACATGGATGTAAAAGCAACAAGCAATGGCTTTTGACAAGCCCTCCAAAAATTGACCCTTTTTATTGGCAGATGCCTGCCGGGGTTCTTCCATACATGGATGTAAAAGCAACAAGCAATGGCTTTTGACAAGCCCTCCAAAAATGTACCCTTTTTTTGGCAGATGCCTGCCGGGGTTCTTCCATACATGAATGTAAAAGCAACAAGGAATGGCTTTTCACAAGCCCTGAAAAAATTGACCCTTTTTATTGGCAGATGCCTGCCGGGGTTCTTCCATACATGAATGTAAAAGCAATAAGCAATGGCTTTTGACAAGCCCTCCAAAAATTGACCCTTTTTATTGGCAGATGCCTGCCGGGGTTCTTCCATACATGAATGTAAAAGCAACAAGCAATGGCTTTTCACAAGCCCTCCAAAAATTGACCCTTTTTATTGGCACATGCCTGCCGGGGTTCTTCCATACATAGATGTAAAAGCAACAAGCAATGGCTTTTGACAAGCCCTCCAAAAATTGACCCTTTTTTTTGGCAGATGCCTGCCGGGGTTCTTCCATACATAGATGTAAAAGCAACAAGCAATGGCTTTTGACAAGCCCTCCAAAAATTTACCCTTTTTATTGGCAGATGCCTGCCGGGGTTCTTCCATACATAGATGTAAAAGCAACAAGCAATGGCTTTTGACAAGCCCGCCAAAAATTGACCCTTTTTATTGGCAGATGCCTGCCGGGGTTCTTCCATACATAGATGTAAAAGCAACAAGCAATGGCTTTTGACAAGCCCTCCAAAAATGTACCCCTTTTATTGGCAGATGCCTGCCGGGGTTCTTCCATACATGAATGTAAAAGCAACAAGCAATGGCTTTTCACAAGCCCTCCTAAAATTGACCCTTTTTATTGGCAGATGCCTGCCGGGGTTCTTCCATACAAAGATGTAAAGGCAACAAGCATTGGCTTTTGACAAGCCCTCCAAAAATTGACCCTTTTTATTGGCAGATGCCTGCCGGGGTTCTTCCATACATAGATGTAAAAGCAACAAGCAATGGCTTTTGACAAGCCCTCCAAAAATTGACCCTTTTTATTGGCAGATGCCTGCCGGGGTTCTTCCATACATGGATGTAAAAGCAACAAGCAATGGCTTTTGACAAACCCTTCAAAAATTGACCCTTTTTTTTGGCAGATGCCTGCCGGGGTTCTTCCATACATAGATGTAAAAGCAAAAAGCAATGGCTTTTGACAAGCCCTCCAAAAATTGACCCTTTTTTTTGGCAGATGCCTGCCGGGGTTCTTCCATACATGGATGTAAAAGAAACAAGCAATGGCTTTTGACAAGCCCTCCAAAAATGTACCCTTTTTTTGGCAGATGCCTGCCGGGGTTCTACCATACATGAATGTAAAAGCAACAAGCAATGGCTTTTGACAAGCCCTCCAAAAATGTACCCTTTTTATTGGCAGATGCCTGCCGGGGTTCTTCCATACATGGATGTAAAAGCAACAAGCAATGGCTTTTGACAAGCCCTCCAAAAATGTACCCTTTTTTTTGGCAGATGCATGCCGGGGTTCTTCCATACATGAATGTAAAAGCAACAAGCAATGGCTTTTCACAAGCCCTCCAAAAATTGACCCTTTTTATTGGCACATGCCTGCCGGGGTTCTTCCATACATGGATGTAAAAGCAACAAGCAATGGCTTTTGACAAGCCCTCCAAAAATTGACCCTTTTTATTGGCAGATGCCTGCCGGGGTTCTTCCATACATGGATGTAAAAGCAACAAGCAATGGCTTTTGACAAGCCCTCCAAAAATGTACCCTTTTTTTGGCAGATGCCTGCCGGGGTTCTTCCATACATGAATGTAAAAGCAACAAGGAATGGCTTTTCACAAGCCCTGAAAAAATTGACCCTTTTTAGTGGCAGATGCCTGCCGGGGTTCTTCCATACATGAATGTAAAAGCAACAAGCAATGGCTTTTCACAAGCCCTCCTAAAATTGACCCTTTTTATTGGCAGATGCCTGCCGGGGTTCTTCCATACAAAGATGTAAAGGCAACAAGCATTGGCTTTTGACAAGCCCTCCAAAAATTGACCCTTTTTATTGGCAGATGCCTGCCGGGGTTCTTCCATACATAGATGTAAAAGCAACAAGCAATGGCTTTTGACAAGCCCTCCAAAAATTGACCCTTTTTATTGGCAGATGCCTGCCGGGGTTCTTCCATACATGGATGTAAAAGCAACAAGCAATGGCTTTTGACAAACCCTTCAAAAATTGACCCTTTTTTTTGGCAGATGCCTGCCGGGGTTCTTCCATACATAGATGTAAAAGCAAAAAGCAATGGCTTTTGACAAGCCCTCCAAAAATTGACCCTTTTTTTTGGCAGATGCCTGCCGGGGTTCTTCCATACATGGATGTAAAAGAAACAAGCAATGGCTTTTGACAAGCCCTCCAAAAATGTACCCTTTTTTTGGCAGATGCCTGCCGGGGTTCTACCATACATGAATGTAAAAGCAACAAGCAATGGCTTTTGACAAGCCCTCCAAAAATGTACCCTTTTTATTGGCAGATGCCTGCCGGGGTTCTTCCATACATGGATGTAAAAGCAACAAGCAATGGCTTTTGACAAGCCCTCCAAAAATGTACCCTTTTTTTTGGCAGATGCATGCCGGGGTTCTTCCATACATGAATGTAAAAGCAACAAGCAATGGCTTTTCACAAGCCCTCCAAAAATTGACCCTTTTTATTGGCACATGCCTGCCGGGGTTCTTCCATACATGGATGTAAAAGCAACAAGCAATGGCTTTTGACAAGCCCTCCAAAAATTGACCCTTTTTATTGGCAGATGCCTGCCGGGGTTCTTCCATACATGGATGTAAAAGCAACAAGCAATGGCTTTTGACAAGCCCTCCAAAAATGTACCCTTTTTTTGGCAGATGCCTGCCGGGGTTCTTCCATACATGAATGTAAAAGCAACAAGGAATGGCTTTTCACAAGCCCTGAAAAAATTGACCCTTTTTAGTGGCAGATGCCTGCCGGGGTTCTTCCATACATGGATGTAAAAGCAACAAGCAATGGCTTTTGACAAGCCCTCCAAAAATTGACCCTTTTTAGTGGCAGATGCCTGCCGGGGTTCTTCCATACATGGATGTAAAAGCAACAAGCAATGGCTTTTGACAAGCTCTCCAAAAACTGTCCCTTTTTATTGGAAGATGCCTGCCGGGGTTCTTCCATACATAGATGTAAAAGCAACAAGCAATGGCTTTTGACAAGCCCTCCAAAAATGTACCCTTTTTATTGGCAGATGCCTGCCGGGGTTCTTCCATACATTAATGTAAAAGCAACAAGCAATGGCTTTTGACAAGCCCTCCAAAAATGTACCCCTTTTATTGGCAGATGCCTGCCGGGGTTCTTCCATACATGAATGTAAAAGCAACAAGCAATGGCTTTTGACATGCCCTCCAAAAATTTACCCTTTTTTTGGCAGATGCCTGCCGGGGTTCATCCATACATAGATGTAAAAGCAACAAGCAATGGCTTTTGACAAGCCCTCCAAAAATGTACCCCTTTTATTGGCAGATGCCTGCCGGGGTTCTTCCATACATGAATGTAAAAGCAACAAGCAATGGCTTTTCACAAGCCCTCCAAAAATTGACCCTTTTTATTGGCAGATGCCTGCCGGGGTTCTTCCATACAAAGATGTAAAAGCAACAAGCATTGGCTTTTGACAAGCCCTTCAAAAATTGACCCTTTTTATTGGCAGATGCCTGCCGGGGTTCTTCCATACATAGATGTAAAAGCAACAAGCAATGGCTTTTGACAAGCCCTCCAAAAATTGACCCTTTTTTTTGGCAGATGCCTGCCGGGGTTCTTCCATACATGGATGTAAAAGAAACAAGCAATGGCTTTTGACAAGCCCTCCAAAAATGTACCCTTTTTTTGGCAGATGCCTGCCGGGGTTCTACCATACATGAATGTAAAAGCAACAAGCAATGGCTTTTGACAAGCCCTCCAAAAATGTACCCTTTTTATTGGCAGATGCCTGCCGGGGTTCTTCCATACATGGATGTAAAAGCAACAAGCAATGGCTTTTGACAAGCCCTCCAAAAATGTACCCTTTTTTTTGGCAGATGCCTGCCGGGGTTCTTCCATACATGAATGTAAAAGCAACAAGCAATGGCTTTTCACAAGCCCTCCAAAAATTGACCCTTTTTATTGGCACATGCCTGCCGGGGTTCTTCCATACATGGATGTAAAAGCAACAAGCAATGGCTTTTGACAAGCCCTCCAAAAATTGACCCTTTTTATTGGCAGATGCCTGCCGGGGTTCTTCCATACATGGATGTAAAAGCAACAAGCAATGGCTTTTGACAAGCCCTCCAAAAATGTACCCTTTTTTTGGCAGATGCCTGCCGGGGTTCTTCCATACATGAATGTAAAAGCAACAAGGAATGGCTTTTCACAAGCCCTGAAAAAATTGACCCTTTCTATTGGCAGATGCCTGTCGGGGTTCTTCCATACAAAGATGTAAAAGCAACAAGCATTGGCTTTTGACAAGCCCTCCAAAAATTGACCCTTTTTATTGGCAGATGCCTGCCGGGGTTCTTCATACATGGATGTAAAAGCAACAAGCAATGGCTTTTGACAAGCTCTCCAAAAACTGTCCCTTTTTATTGGAAGATGCCTGCCGGGGTTCTTCCATACATAGATGTAAAAGCAACAAGCAATGGCTTTTGACAAGCCCTCCAAAAATTTACCCTTTTTAGTGGCAGATGCCTGCCGGGGTTCTTCCATACATGGATGTAAAAGCAACAAGCAATGGCTTTTGACAAGCCCTCCAAAAATGTACCCTTTTTATTGGCAGATGCCTGCCGGGGTTCTTCCATACATTAATGTAAAAGCAACAAGCAATGGCTTTTGACAAGCCCTCCAAAAATGTACCCCTTTTATTGGCAGATGCCTGCCGGGGTTCTTCCATACATGAATGTAAAAGCAACAAGCAATGGCTTTTGACAAGCCCTCCAAAAATGTACCCTTTTTTTGGCAGATGCCTGCCGGGGTTCTACCATACATGAATGTAAAAGCAACAAGCAATGGCTTTTGACAAGCCCTCCAAAAATTTACCCTTTTTATTGGCAGATGCCTGCCGGGGTTCTTCCATACATGGATGTAAAAGCAACAAGCAATGGCTTTTGACAAGCCCTCCAAAAATGTACCCTTTTTTTTGGCAGATGCCTGCCGGGGTTCTTCCATACATGAATGTAAAAGCAACAAGCAATGGCTTTTCACAAGCCCTCCAAAAATTGACCCTTTTTATTGGCACATGCCTGCCTGGGTTCTTCCATACATAGATGTAAAAGCAACAAGCAATGGCTTTTGACAAGCCCTCCAAAAATTGACCCTTTTGTTTGGCAGATGCCTGCCGGGGTTCTTCCATACATGGATGTAAAAGCAACAAGCAATGGCTTTTGACAAGCCCTCCAAAAATTGACCGTTTTTATTGGCAGATGCCTGCTGGGGTTCTTCCATACATGGATGTAAAAGCAACAAGCAATGGCTTTTGACAAGCCCTCCAAAAATGTACCCTTTTTTTGGCAGATGCCTGCCGGGGTTCTTCCATACATGGATGTAAAAGCAACAAGCAATGGCTTTTCACAAGCCCTCCAAAAATTGACCCTTTCTATTGGCAGATGCCTGTCGGGGTTCTTCCATACAAAGATGTAAAAGCAACAAGCATTGGCTTTTGACAAGCCCTCCAAAAATTGACCCTTTTTATTGGCAGATGCCTGCCGGGGTTCTTCCATACATGGATGTAAAAGCAACAAGCAATGGCTTTTGACAAGCTCTCCAAAAACTGTCCCTTTTTATTGGAAGATGCCTGCCGGGGTTCTTCCATACATAGATGTAAAAGCAACAAGCAATGGCTTTTGACAAGCCCTCCAAAAATTTACCCTTTTTAGTGGCAGATGCCTGCCGGGGTTCTTCCATACATGGATGTAAAAGCAACAAGCAATGGCTTTTGACAAGCCCTCCAAAAATGTACCCTTTTTTTGGCAGATGCCTGCCGGGGTTCTTCCATACATAGATGTAAAAGCAACAAGCAATGGCTTTTGACAAGCCCTCCAAAAATGTACCCCTTTTATTGGCAGATGCCTGCCGGGGTTCTTCCATACATGAATGTAAAAGCAACAAGCAATGGCTATTCACAAGCCCTCCAAAAATTGACCCTTTCTATTGGCAGATGCCTGCCGGGGTTCTTCCATACATGGATGTAAAAGCAACAAGCAATGGCTTTTGACAAGCCCTCCAAAAATTGACCCTTTTTATTGGCAGATGCCTGCCGGGGTTCTTCCATACATGGATGTAAAAGCAACAAGCAATGGCTTTTGACAAGCCCTCCAAAAATTGACCCTTTTTATTGGCAGATGCCTGCCGGGGTTCTTCCATACATGGATGTAAAAGCAACAAGCAATGGCTTTTGACAAACCCTCCAAAAATTTACCCTTTTTATTGGCAGATGCCTGCCGGGGTTCTTCCATACATGGATGTAAAAGCAATAAGCAATGGCTTTTGACAAGCCCTCCAAAAATTGACCCTTTTTATTGGCAGATGCCTGCCGGGGTTCTTCCATACATGGATGTAAAAGCAACAAGCAATGGCTTTTGACAAGCCCTCCAAAAATTGACCCTTTTTTTGGCAGATGCCTGCCGGGGTTCTACCATACATGAATGTAAAAGCAACAAGCAATGGCTTTTGACAAGCCCTCCAAAAATTGACCCTTTTTATTGGCAGATGCCTGCCGGGGTTCTTCCATACATGGATGTAAAAGCAACAAGCAATGACTTTTGACAAGCCCTCCAAAAATTGACCCTTTTTTTTGGCAGATGCCTGCCGGGGTTCTTCCATACATGAATGTAAAAGCAACAAGCAATGGCTTTTCACAAGCCCTCCAAAAATTGACCCTTTTTATTGGTAGATGCCTGCCGGGGTTCTTCCATACATAGATGTAAAAGCAACAAGCAATGGCTTTTGACAAGCTCTCCAAAAACTGTCCCTTTTTATTGGAAGATGCCTGCCGGGGTTCTTCCATACATAGATGTAAAAGCAACAAGCAATTGCTTTTGACAAGCCCTCCAAAAATTGACCCTTTTTATTGGCAGATGCCTGCCGGGGTTCTTCCATACATAGATTTAAAAGCAACAAGCAATGGCTTTTGACAAGCCCTCCAAAAATTGACCCTTTTTATTGGCAGATGCCTGCCGGGGTTCTTCCATACATAGATGTAAAAGCAACAAGCAATGGGTTTTGACAAGCCCTCCAAAAATGTACCCTTTTTTTGGCAGATGCCTGCCGGGGTTCTTCCATACATAGATGTAAAAGCAACAAGCAATGGCTTTTGACAAGCCCTCCAAAAATTGACCCTTTTTATTGGCAGATGCCTGCCGGGGTTCTTCCATACATGGATGTAAAAGCAACAAGCAATGGCTTTTGACAAGCCCTCCAAAAATGTACCCTTTTTTTGGCAGATGCCTGCCGGGGTTCTTCCATACATAGATTTATAAGCAACAAGCAATGGCTTTTGACAAGCCCTCCAAAAATGTACCCTTTTTAGTGGCAGATGCCTGCCGGGGTTCTTCCATACATGGATGTAAAAGCAACAAGCAATGGCTTTTGACAAGCCCTCCAAAAATTGACCCTTTTTAGTGCCAGATGCCTGCCGGGGTTCTTCCATAGATAGATGTAAAAGCAACAAGCAATGGCTTTTTACAAGCCCTTCAAAAATTGACCCTTTTTATTGGTAGATGCCTGCCGGGGTTCTTCCATACATGGATGTAAAAGCAACAAGCAATGGCTTTTGACAAGCCCTCCAAAAATTTACCCTTTTTTTGGCAAATGCCTGCCGGGGTTCTTCCATACATAGATGTAAAAGCAACAAGCAATGGCTTTTGACAAGCCCTCCAAAAATGTACCCCTTTTATTGGCAGATGCCTGCCGGGGTTCTTCCATACATGAATGTAAAAGCAACAAGCAATGGCTTTTCACAAGCCCTCCAAAAATTGACCCTTTCTATTGGCAGATGCCTGCCGGGGTTCTTCCATACATAGTTGTAAAAGCAACAAGCAATGGCTTTTGACAAGCCCTCCAAAAATTGACCCTTTTTTTGGCAGATGCCTGCCGGGGTTCTTCCATACATAGATGTAAAAGCAACAAGCAATGGCTTTTGACAAGCCCTCCAAAAATTGACCCTTTTTAGTGGCAGATGCCTGCCGGGGTTCTTCCATACATGGATGTAAAAGCAACAAGCAATGGCTTTTGACAAGCCCTCCAAAAATTGACCCTTTTTTTTTGGCAGATGCCTGCCGGGGTTCTTCCATACATAGATGTAAAAGCAACAAGCAATGGCTTTTGACAAGCCCTCCAAAACTTGACCCTTTTTAGTGGCAGATGCCTGCCGGGGTTCTTCCATACATAGATGTAAAAGCAACAAGCAATGGCTTTTGACAAGCCCTCCAAAAATTGACCCTTTTTATTGGCAGATGCCTGCCGGGGTTCTTCCATACATGGATGTAAAAGCAACAAGCAATGGCTTTTGACAAGCCCTCCAAAAATGTACCCTTTTTTTGGCAGATGCCTGCCGGGGTTCTACCATACATGAATGTAAAAGCAACAAGCAATGGCTTTTCACAAGCCCTCCAAAAATTGACCCTTTTTTTGGCAGATGCCTGCCGGGGTTCTTCCATACATAGATGTAAAAGCAACAAGCAATGGCTTTTGACAAGCCCTCCAAAAATTGACCCTTTTTTTTGGCAAATGCCTGCCGGGGTTCTTCCATACATAGATGTAAAAGCAACAAGCAATGGCTTTTCACAAGCCCTCCAAAAATTGACCCTTTCTTTTGGCAGATGCCTGCCGGGGTTCTTCCATACATAGTTGTAAAAGCAACAAGCAATGGCTTTTCACAAGCCCTCCAAAAATGTACCCTTTTTTTGGCAGATGCCTGCCGGGGTTCTTCCATACATAGATGTAAAAGCAACAAGCAATGGCTTTTGACAAGCCCTCCAAAAATTGACCCTTTTTAGTGGCAGATGCCTGCCGGGGTTCTTCCATACATGGATGTAAAAGCAACAAGCAATGGCTTTTGACAAGCCCTCCAAAAATTGACCCTTTTTAGTGGCAGATGCCTGCCGGGGTTCTTCCATAGATAGATGTAAAAGCAACAAGCAATGGCTTTTGACAAGCCCTCCAAAAATGGACCCTTTTTATTGGCAGATGCCTGCCGGGGTTCTTCCATACATGGATGTAAAAGCTACAAGCAATGGCTTTTGACAAGCCCTCCAAAAATTTACCCTTTTTTTGGCAAATGCCTGCCGGGGTTCTTCCATACATAGATGTAAAAGCAACAAGCAATGGCTTTTGACAAGCCCTCCAAAAATTTACCCCCTTTATTGGCAGATGCCTGCCGGGGTTCTTCCATACATGAATGTAAAAGCAACAAGCAATGGCTTTTCACAAGCCCTCCAAAAATTGACCCTTTCTATTGGCAGATGCCTGCCGGGGTTCTTCCATACATAGTTGTAAAAGCAACAAGCAATGGCTTTTGACAAGCCCTCCAAAAATTTACCCTTTTTTTGGCAGATGCCTGCCGGGGTTCTTCCATACATAGATGTAAAAGCAACAAGCAATGGCTTTTGACAAGCCCTCCAAAACTTGACCCTTTTTAGTGGCAGATGCCTGCCGGGGTTCTTCCATACATGGATGTAAAAGCAACAAGCAATGGCTTTTGACAAGCCCTCCAAAAATTGACCCTTTTTTTTGGCAGATGCCTGCCGGGGTTCTTCCATACATAGATGTAAAAGCAACAAGCAATGGCTTTTGACAAGCCCTCCAAAAATTGACCCCTTTTAGTGGCAGATGCCTGCCGGGGTTCTTCCATACATGGATGTAAAAGCAACAAGCAATGGCTTTTGACAAGCCCCCCAAAAATGTACCCTTTTTAGTGGCAGATGCCTGCCGGGGTTCTTCCATACATGGATGTAAAAGCAACAAGCAATGGCTTTTGACAAGCCCTCCAAAAATTGACCCTTTTTTTGGCAGATGCCTGCCGGGGTTCTTCCATACATAGATGTAAAAGCAACAAGCAATGGCTTTTGACAAGCCCTCCAAAAATTGACCCTTTTTATTGACAGATGCCTGCCGGGGTTCTTCCATAGATTAATGTAAAAGCAACAAGCAATGGCTTTTCACAAGCCCTCCAAAAATTGACCCTTTTTATTGGCAGATGCCTGCCGGGGTTCTTCCATACATGGATGTAAAAGCAACAAGCAATGGCTTTTGACAAGCCCTCCAAAAATTGACCCTTTTTAGTGGCAGATGCCTGCCGGGGTTCTTCCATACATGGATGTAAAAGCAACAAGCAATGGCTTTGACAAGCCCTCCAAAAATGTACCCTTTTTTTGGCAGATGCCTGCCGGTGTTCTTCCATATATAGATGTAAAAGCAAAAAGCAATGGCTTTTGACAAGCCCTCCAAAAATTGACCCTTTTTATTGGCAGATGCCTGCCGGGGTTCTTCCATACATGGATGTAAAAGCAACAAGCAATGGCTTATGACAAGCCCTCCAAAAATTTACCCTTTTTTTGGCAGATGCCTGCCGGGGTTCTTCCATACATAGATTTAAAAGCAATAAGCAATGGCTTTTGACAAGCCCTCCAAAAATTGACCCTTTTTATTGGCAGATGCCTGCCGGGGTTCTTCCATAAATTAATGTAAAAGCAACAAGCAATGGCTTTTCACAAGCCCTCCAAAAATGTACCCTTTTTATTGGCAGATGCCTGCCGGGGTTCTTCCATACATAGATGTAAATGCAACAAGCAATGGCTTTTGACAAGCCCTCCAAAAATTGACCCTTTTTAGTGGCAGATGCCTGCCGGGGTTCTTCCATACATGGATGTAAAAGCAACAAGCAATGGCTTTTGACAAGCCCTCCAAAAATTGACCCTTTTTTTTGGCAGATGCCTGCCGGGGTTCTTCCATACATAGATGTAAAAGCAACAAGCAATGGCTTTTGACAAGCCCTCCAAAAATTGACCCTTTTTATTGGCAGATGCCTGCCGGGGTTCTTCCATACATGGATGTAAAAGCAACAAGCAATGGCTTTTGACAAGCCCTCCAAAAATGTACCCTTTTTTTGGCAAATGCCTGCCGGGGTTCTTCCATACATAGATGTAAAAGCAACAAGCAATGGCTTTTGACAAGCCCTCCAAAAATTGACCCTTTTTTTTGGCAGATGCCTGCCGGGGTTCTTCCATACATAGATGTAAAAGCAACAAGCAATGGCTTTTGACAAGCCCTCCAAAAATTGACCCTTTTTAGTGGCAGATGCCTGCCGGGGTTCTTCCATACATGAATGTAAAAGCAACAAGCAATGGCTTTTGACAAGCCCTCCAAAAATTGACCCTTTTTATTGGCAGATGCCTGCCGGGGTTCTACCATACATGGATGTAAATGCAACAAGCAATGGCTTTTGACAAGCCCTCCAAAAATGTACCCTTTTTTTGGCAGATGCCTGCCGGGGTTCTACCATACATGAATGTAAAAGCAACAAGCAATGGCTTTTGACAAGCCCTCCAAAAATTGACCCTTTTTATTGGCAGATGCCTGCCGGGGTTCTTCCATACATGGATGTAAAAGCAACAAGCAATGGCTTTTGACAAGCCCTCCAAAAATTTACCCCTTTTATTGGCAGATGCCTGCCGGGGTTCTTCCATACATGAATGTAAAAGCAACAAGCAATGGCTTTTCACAAGCCCTCCAAAAATTTACCCTTTCTATTGGCAGATGCCTGCCGGGGTTCTTCCATACATGAATGTAAAAGCAACAAGCAATGGCTTTTCACAAGCCCTCCAAAAATTTACCCTTTCTATTGGCAGATGCCTGCCGGTGTTCTTCCATACATAGATGTAAAAGCAATAAGCAATGGGTTTTGACAAGCCCTCCAAAAATGTTACCCTTTTTAGTGGCAGATGCCTGCCGGGGTTCTTCCATACATAGATGTAAAAGCAAAAAGCAATGGCTTTTGAAAAGCCCTCCAAAAATTTACCCTTTTTAGTGGCAGATGCCTGCCGGGGTTCTTCCATACATAGATGTAAAAGCAACAAGCAATAGCTTTTGACAAGCCCTCCAAAAATTGTCCCTTTTTATTGGCGGATGCCTGCCGGGGTTCTTCCATACATAGATGTAAAAGCAACAAGCAATGGCTTTTGACAAGCCCTCCAAAAATTTACCCTTTTTATTGGCAGATGCCTGCCGGGGTTCTTCCATACATGGATGTAAAAGCAACAAGCAATGGCTTTTGACAAGCCCTCCAAAAATTGACCCTTTTTATTGGCAGATGCCTGCCGGGGTTCTTCCATACATGGATGTAAAAGCAACAAGCAATGGCTTTTGACAAGCCCTCCAAAAATTGACCCTTTTTTTGGCAGATGCCTGCCGGGGTTCTTCCATACATGAATGTAAAAGCAACAAGCAATGGCTTTTCACAAGCCCTCCAAAAATTGACCCTTTTTATTGGCAGATGCCTGCCGGGGTTCTTCCATACATAGATGTAAAAGCAACAAGCAATGGCTTTTGACAAGCCCTCCAAAAATTGACCCTTTTTATTGGCAGATGCCTGCCGGGGTTCTTCCATACATGAATGTAAAAGCAACAAGCAATGGCTTTTGACAAGCCCTCCAAAAATTGACCCTTTTTATTGGCAGATGCCTGCCGGGGTTCTACCATACATGGATGTAAATGCAACAAGCAATGGCTTTTGACAAGCCCTCCAAAAATGTACCCTTTTTTTGGCAGATGCCTGCCGGGGTTCTACCATACATGAATGTAAAAGCAACAAGCAATGGCTTTTGACAAGCCCTCCAAAAATTGACCCTTTTTATTGGCAGATGCCTGCCGGGGTTCTTCCATACATGGATGTAAAAGCAACAAGCAATGGCTTTTGACAAGCCCTCCAAAAATTTACCCCTTTTATTGGCAGATGCCTGCCGGGGTTCTTCCATACATGAATGTAAAAGCAACAAGCAATGGCTTTTCACAAGCCCTCCAAAAATTTACCCTTTCTATTGGCAGATGCCTGCCGGGGTTCTTCCATACATAGATGTAAAAGCAATAAGCAATGGGTTTTGACAAGCCCTCCAAAAATGTTACCCTTTTTAGTGGCAGATGCCTGCCGGGGTTCTTCCATACATAGATGTAAAAGCAAAAAGCAATGGCTTTTGAAAAGCCCTCCAAAAATTTACCCTTTTTAGTGGCAGATGCCTGCCGGGGTTCTTCCATACATAGATGTAAAAGCAACAAGCAATAGCTTTTGACAAGCCCTCCAAAAATTGTCCCTTTTTATTGGCGGATGCCTGCCGGGGTTCTTCCATACATAGATGTAAAAGCAACAAGCAATGGCTTTTGACAAGCCCTCCAAAAATTTACCCTTTTTATTGGCAGATGCCTGCCGGGGTTCTTCCATACATGGATGTAAAAGCAACAAGCAATGGCTTTTGACAAGCCCTCCAAAAATTGACCCTTTTTATTGGCAGATGCCTGCCGGGGTTCTTCCATACATGGATGTAAAAGCAACAAGCAATGGCTTTTGACAAGCCCTCCAAAAATTGACCCTTTTTTTGGCAGATGCCTGCCGGGGTTCTTCCATACATGAATGTAAAAGCAACAAGCAATGGCTTTTCACAAGCCCTCCAAAAATTGACCCTTTTTATTGGCAGATGCCTGCCGGGGTTCTTCCATACATAGATGTAAAAGCAACAAGCAATGGCTTTTGACAAGCCCTCCAAAAATTGACCCTTTTTATTGGCAGATGCCTGCCGGGGTTCTTCCATACATGGATGTAAAAGCAACCAGCAATGGCTTTTGACAAGCCCTCCAAAAATTGACCCTTTTTTTGGCAGATGCCTGCCGGGGTTCTTCCATACATAGATGTAAAAGCAACAAGCAATGGCTTTTGACAAGCCCTCCAAAAATTTACCCTTTTTAGTGGCAGATGCCTGCCGGGGTTCTTCCATACATAGATGTAAAAGCAACAAGCAATGGCTTTTGACAAGCCCTCCAAAAATTGACCCTTTTTATTGGCAGATGCCTGCCGGGGTTCTTCCATAGATAGATGTAAAAGCAACAAGCAATGGCTTTTGACAAGCCCTCCAAAAATTGACCCTTTTTATTGGCAGATGCCTGCCGGGGTTCTTCCATACATGGATGTAAAAGCAACAAGCAATGGCTTTTGACAAGCCCTCCAAAAATTTACCCTTTTTTTGGCAGATGCCTGTCGGGGTTCTTCCATACATGGATGTAAAAGCAACAAGCAATGGCTTTTGACAAGCCCTCCAAAAATTGACCCTTTTTTTTGGCAGATGCCTGCCGGGGTTCTTCCATACATGGATGTAAAAGCAACAAGCAATGGCTTTTGACAAGCCCTCCAAAAATGGACCCTTTTTTTTGGCAGATGCCTGCCGGGGTTCTTCCATACATAGATGTAAAAGCAACAAGCAATGGCTTTTGTCAAGCCCTCCAAAAATTTACCCTTTTTATTGGCAGATGCCTGCCGGGGTTCTTCCATACATGGATGTAAAAGCAACAAGCAATGGCTTTTGACAAGCCCTCCAAAAATTGACCCTTTTTAGTGGCAGATGCCTGCCGGGGTTCTTCCATACATAGATGTAAAAGCAACAAGCAATGGCTTTTGACAAGCCCTCCAAAAATTTACCCTTTTTATTGGCAGATGCCTGCCGGGGTTCTTCCATAGATAGATGTAAAAGCAACAAGCAATGGCTTTTGACAAGCCCTCCAAAAATTGACCCTTTTTATTGGCAGATGCCTGCCGGGGTTCTTCCATACATGGATGTAAAAGCAACAAGCAATGGCTTTTGACAAGCCCTCCAAAAATTGACCCTTTTTTTGGCAGATGCCTGTCGGGGTTCTTCCATACATGGATGTAAAAGCAACAAGCAATGGCTTTTGACAAGCCCTCCAAAAATTGACCCTTTTTTTTGGCAGATGCCTGCCGGGGTTCTTCCATACATGGATGTAAAAGCAACAAGCAATGGCTTTTGACAAGCCCTCCAAAAATTGACCCTTTTTATTGGCAGATGCCTGCCGGGGTTCTTCCATACATGGATGTAAAAGCAACAAGCAATGGCTTTTGACAAGCCCTCCAAAAATCTACCCTTTTTTTGGCAGATGCCTGCCGGGGTTCTACCATACATGAATGTAAAAGCAACAAGCAATGGCTTTTGACAAGCCCTCCAAAAATTGTCCCTTTTTATTGGCAGATGCCTGCCGGGGTTCTTCCATACATGGATGTAAAAGCAACAAGCAATGGCTTTTGACAAGCCCTCCAAAAATTGACCCTTTTTTTTGCCTGCCGGGGTTCTTCCATACATAGATGTAAAAGCAACAAGCAATGGCTTTTCACAAGCCCTCCAAAAATTGACCCTTTTTAGTGGCAGATGCCTGCCGGGGTTCTTCCATACATGGATGTAAAAGCAACAAGCAATGGCTTTTGACAAGCCCTCCAAAAATTGACCCTTTTTATTGGCAGATGCCTGCCGGGGTTCTTCCATACATGGATGTAAAAGCAACAAGCAATGGCTTTTGACAAGCCCTCCAAAAATTTACCCCTTTTATTGGAAGATACCTGCCGGGGTTCTTCCATACATGGATGTAAAAGCAACAAGCAATGGCTTTTGACAAGCCCTCCAAAAATTTACCCCTTTTATTGGCAGATGCCTGCCGGGGTTCTTCCATACATGAATGTAAAAGCAACAAGCAGGGGCTTTTCACAAGCCCTCCAAAAAGTGACCCTTTTTATTGGCAGATGCCTGCCGGGGTTCTTCCATACATGGATGTAAAAGCAACAAGCAATGGCTTTTCACAAGCCCTCCAAAAATTTACCCCTTTTATTGGAAGATACCTGCCGGGGTTCTTCCATACATGGATGTAAAAGCAACAAGCAATGGCTTTTGACAAGCCCTCCAAAAATTTACCCCTTTTATTGGCAGATGCCTGCCGGGGTTCTTCCATACATGAATGTAAAAGCAACAAGCAGGGGCTTTTCACAAGCCCTCCAAAAAGTGACCCTTTTTATTGGCAGATGCCTGCCGGGGTTCTTCCATACATAGATGTAAAAGCAACAAGCATTGGCTTTTGACAAGCCCTCCAAAAATTTACCCTTTTTATTGGCAGATGCCTGCCGGGGTTCTTCCATACATGGATGTAAAAGCAACAAGCAATGACTTTTGACAAGCCCTCCAAAAATGTACACTTTTTTTGGCAGATGCCTGCCGGGGTTCTTCCATACATAGATGTAAAAGCAACAAGCAATGGCTTTTGACAAGCCCTCCAAAAATTGACCCTCTTAATTGGCAGATACCTGCCGGGGTTCTTCCATACATGGATGTAAAAGCAACAAGCAATGGCTTTTGACAAGCCCTCCAAAAATTGACCCTTTTTTTGGCAGATGCCTGCCGGGGTTCTTCCATACATAGATGTAAAAGCAACAAGCAATGGCTTTTGACAAGCCCTCCAAAAATTGACCCTTTTAATTGGAAGATGCCTGCCGGGGTTCTTCCATACATGGATGTAAAAGCAACAAGCAATGGCTTTTGACAAGCCCTCCAAAAATTTACCCTTTTTTTTGGCAGATGACTGCCGGGGTTCTTCCATACATAGATGTAAAAGCAACAAGCAATGGCTTTTGACAAGCCCTCCAAAAATTGACCCTTTTTTTTGGCAGATGCCTGCCGGGGTTCTTCCATACATAGATGTAAAAGCAACAAGCAATGGCTTTTGACAAGCCCTCCAAAAATTGACCCTTTTTATTGGCAGATGCCTGCCGGGGTTCTTCCATACATGGATGTAAAAGCAACAAGCAATGGCTTTTGACAAGCCCTCCAAAAATCTACCCTTTTTTTGGCAGATGCCTGCCGGGGTTCTACCATACATGAATGTAAAAGCAACAAGCAATGGCTTTTGACAAGCCCTCCAAAAATTGTCCCTTTTTATTGGCAGATGCCTGCCGGGGTTCTTCCATACATGGATGTAAAAGCAACAAGCAATGGCTTTTGACAAGCCCTCAAAAAATTGACCCTTTTTTTTGCCTGCCGTGGTTCTTCCATACATAGATGTAAAAGCAACAAGCAATGGCTTTTCACAAGCCCTCCAAAAATTGACCCTTTTTAGTGGCAGATGCCTGCCGGGGTTCTTCCATACATGGATGTAAAAGCAACAAGCAATGGCTTTTGACAAGCCCTCCAAAAATTGACCCTTTTTATTGGCAGATGCCTGCCGGGGTTCTTCCATACATGGATGTAAAAGCAACAAGCAATGGCTTTTGACAAGCCCTCCAAAAATGTACCCCTTTTATTGGAAGATACCTGCCGGGGTTCTTCCATACATGGATGTAAAAGCAACAAGCAATGGCTTTTGACAAGCCCTCCAAAAATGTACCCCTTTTATTGGAAGATACCTGCCGGGGTTCTTCCATACATGGATGTAAAAGCAACAAGCAATGGCTTTTGACAAGCCCTCCAAAAATTTACCCCTTTTATTGGCAGATGCCTGCCGGGGTTCTTCCATACATGAATGTAAAAGCAACAAGCAGGGGCTTTTCACAAGCCCTCCAAAAATTTACCCTTTTTATTGGCAGATGCCTGCCGGGGTTCTTCCATACATAGATGTAAAAGCAACAAGCAATGGCTTTTGACAAGCCCTCCAAAAATTGACCCTTTTTATTGGCAGATGCCTGCCCGGGTTCTTCCATACATAGATGTAAAAGCAACAAGCAATGGCTTTTCACAAGCCCTCCAAAAATTGACCCTTTTTATTGGCAGATGCCTGCCGGGGTTCTTCCATACATAGATGTAAAAGCAACTAGCAATGGCTTTTGACAAGCCCTCCAAAAATTGACCCTTTTTATTGGCAGATGCCTGCCGGGGTTCTTCCATACATGGATGTAAAAGCAACAAGCAATGGCTTTTGACAAGCCCTCCAAAAATTGACCCTTTTTTTTGCCTGCCGGGGTTCTTCCATACAAAGATGTAAAAGCAACAAGCAATGGCTTTTCACAAGCCCTCCAAAAATTGACCCTTTTTATTGGCAGATGCCTGCCGGGGTTCTTCCATACATGGATGTAAAAGCAACAAGCAATGGCTTTTGACAAGCCCTCCAAAAATTGACCCTTTTTATTGGCAGATGCCTGCCGGGGTTCTTCCATACATGGATGTAAAAGCAACAAGCAATGGCTTTCGACAAGGCCTCCAAAAATGTACCCCTTTTATTGGCAGATGCCTGCCGGGGTTCTTCCATACATGGATGTAAAAGCAACAAGCAATGGCTTTTGACAAGCCCTCCAAAAATTTACCCCTTTTATTGGCAGATGCCTGCCGGGGTTCTTCCATACATGGATGTAAAAGCAACAAGCAATGGCTTTTGACAAGCCCTCCAAAAATTGACCCTTTTTATTGGCAGATGCCTGCCGGGGTTCTTCCATACATGAATGTAAAAGCAACAAGCAATGACTTTTGACAAGCCCTCCAAAAATTGACCCTTTTTATTGGCAGATGCCTGCCGGGGTTCTTCCATACATAGATGTAAAAGCAACAAGCAATGGCTTTTGACAAGCCCTCCAAAAATGTACCCTTTTTATTGGCAGATGCCTGCCGGGGTTCTTCCATACATGGATGTAAAAGCAACAAGCAATGGCTTTTCACAAGCCCTCCAAAAATTGACCCTTTTTATTGGCAGATGCCTGCCGGGGTTCTTCCATACATGAATGTAAAAGCAACAAGCAATGGCTTTTCACAAGCCCTCCAAAAATTGACCCTTTTTATTGGCAGATGCCTGCCGGGGTTCTTCCATACATGGATGTAAAAGCAACAAGCAATGGCTTTTCACAAGCCCTCCAAAAATTGACCCTTTTTATTGGCAGATGCCTGCCGGGGTTCTTCCATACATGGATGTAAAAGCAACAAGCAATGGCTTTTGACAAGCCCTCCAAAAATGTACCCTTTTTATTGGCAGATGCCTGCCGGGGTTCTTCCATACATGGATGTAAAAGCAACAAGCAATGGCTTTTGACAAGCCCTCCAAAAATGTACCCCTTTTATTGGCAGATGCCTGCCGGGGTTCTTCCATACATGGATGTAAAAGCAACAAGCAATGGCTTTTGACAAGCCCTCCAAAAATGTACCCCTTTTATTGGCAGATGCCTGCCGGGGTTCTTCCATACATGGATGTAAAAGCAACAAGCAATGGCTTTTGACAAGCCCTCCAAAAATTTACCCTTTTTTTTGGCAGATGCCTGCCGGGGTTCTTCCATACATGGATGTAAAAGCAACAAGCAATGGCTTTTGACAAGCCCTCCAAAAATTGACCCTTTTTTTTTTGGCAGATGCCTGCCGGGGTTCTTCCATACATGGATGTAAAAGCAACAAGCAATGGCTTTTGACAAGCCCTCCAAAAATTGACCCTTTTTATTGGCAGATGCCTGCCGGGGTTCTTCCATACATGGATGTAAAAGCAACAAGCAATGGCTTTCGACAAGGCCTCCAAAAATGTACCCCTTTTATTGGCAGATGCCTGCCGGGGTTCTTCCATACATGGATGTAAAAGCAACAAGCAATGGCTTTTGACAAGCCCTCCAAAAATTTACCCCTTTTATTGGCAGATGCCTGCCGGGGTTCTTCCATACATGGATGTAAAAGCAACAAGCAATGGCTTTTGACAAGCCCTCCAAAAATTGACCCTTTTTATTGGCAGATGCCTGCCGGGGTTCTTCCATACATGAATGTAAAAGCAACAAGCAATGACTTTTGACAAGCCCTCCAAAAATTGACCCTTTTTATTGGCAGATGCCTGCCGGGGTTCTTCCATACATAGATGTAAAAGCAACAAGCAATGGCTTTTGACAAGCCCTCCAAAAATGTACCCTTTTTATTGGCAGATGCCTGCCGGGGTTCTTCCATACATGGATGTAAAAGCAACAAGCAATGGCTTTTGACAAGCCCTCCAAAAATTGACCTTTTTTATTGGCAGATGCCTGCCGGGGTTCTTCCATACATGAATGTAAAAGCAACAAGCAATGGCTTTTCACAAGCCCTCCAAAAATTGACCCTTTTTATTGGCAGATGCCTGCCGGGGTTCTTCCATACATGGATGTAAAAGCAACAAGCAATGGCTTTTGACAAGCCCTCCAAAAATTTACCCTTTTTATTGGCAGATGCCTGCCGGGGTTCTTCCATACATGGATGTAAAAGCAACAAGCAATGGCTTTTGACAAGCCCTCCAAAAATGTACCCCTTTTATTGGCAGATGCCTGCCGGGGTTCTTCCATACATGGATGTAAAAGCAACAAGCAATGGCTTTTGACAAGCCCTCCAAAAATGTACCCCTTTTATTGGCAGATGCCTGCCGGGGTTCTTCCATACATGGATGTAAAAGCAACAAGCAATGGCTTTTGACAAGCCCTCCAAAAATTTACCCTTTTTTTTGGCAGATGCCTGCCGGGGTTCTTCCATACATGGATGTAAAAGCAACAAGCAATGGCTTTTGACAAGCCCTCCAAAAATTGACCCTTTTTTTTTTGGCAGATGCCTGCCGGGGTTCTTCCATACATGAATGTAGAAGCAACAAGCAATGGCTTTTCACAAGCCCTCCAAAAATTTACCCTTTTTATTGCCAGATGCCTGCCGGGGTTCTTCCATACATGGATGTAAAAGCAACAAGCAATGGCTTTTGACAAGCCCTCCAAAAATTGACCCTTTTTATTGGCAGATGCCTGCCGGGGTTCTTCCATACATGGATGTAAAAGCAACAAGCAGTGGCTTTTGACAAGCCCTCCAAAAATTGACCCTTTTTAGTGGCAGATGCCTGCCGGGGTTCTTCCATACATGGATGTAAAAGCAACAAGCAATGGCTTTTGACAAGCCCTCCAAAAATGTACCCTTTTTTTTTGGCAGATGCCTGCCGGGGTTCTTCCATACATGGATGTAAAAGCAACAATCAATGGCTTTTGACAAGCCCTCCAAAAATGTACCCCTTTTATTGGCAGATGCCTGCCGGGGTTCTTCCATACATGAATGTAAAAGCAACAAGCAGGGGCTTTTCACAAGCCCTCCAAAAATTGACCCTTTTTATTGGCAGATGCCTGCCGGGGTTCTTCCATACATAGATGTAAAAGCAACAAGCATTGGCTTTTGACAAGCCCTCCAAAAATTGACCCTTTTTTTTGGCAGATGCCTGTCGGGGTTCTTCCATACATAGATGTAAAAGCAACAAGCAATGGCTTTTGACAAGCCCTCCAAAAAATGACCCTTTTTAGTGGCAGATGCCTGCCGGGGTTCTTCCATACATGGATGTAAAAGCAACAAGCAATGGCTTTTGACAAGCCCTCCAAAAATTGACCCTTTTTTTTGGCAGATGCCTGCCGGGGTTCTTCCATACATGGATGTAAAAGCAACAAGCAATGGCTTTTGACAAGCCCTCCAAAAATTGACCCTTTTTATTGGTAGATGCCTGCCGGGGTTCTTCCATACATGTATGTAAAAGCAACAAGCAATGGCTTTTGACAAGCCCTCCAAAAATTGACCCTTTTTTTTGGCAGATGCCTGCCGGGGTTCTTCCATACATGGATGTAAAAGCAACAAGCAATGGCTTTTGACAAGCCCTCCAAAAATTGACCCTTTTTATTGGCAGATGCCTGCCGGGGTTCTTCCATACATGGATGTAAAAGAAACAAGCAATGGCTTTTGACAAGCCCTCCAAAAATTGACCCTTTTTTTTGGCAGATGCCTGCCGGGGTTCTTCCATACATGGATGTAAAGCAACAAGCAATGGCTTTTGACAAGCCCTCCAAAAATTTACCCTTTTTTTTGGCAGATGCCTGCCGGGGTTCTTCCATACATAGATGTAAAAGCAACAAGCAATGGCTTTTGACAAGCCCTCCAAAAATTGACCCTTTTGTTTTGGCAGATGCCTGCCGGGGTTCTTCCATACATAGATGTAAAAGCAACAGGCAATGGTTTTTGACAAGCCCTCCAAAAATGGACCCTTTTTTTTGGCAGATGCCTGCCGGGGTTCTTCCATACATAGATGTAAAAGCAACAAGCAATGGCTTTTGACAAGCCCTCCAAAAATTTACCCTTTTTTTGGGCAGATGCCTGCCGGGGTTCTTCCATACATGGATGTAAAAGCAACAATCAATGGCTTTTGACAAGCCCTCCAAAAATGTACCCCTTTTATTGGCAGATGCCTGCCGGGGTTCTTCCATACATGAATGTAAAAGCAACAAGCAGGGGCTTTTCACAAGCCCTCCAAAAATTGACCCTTTTTATTGGCAGATGCCTGCCGGGGTTCTTCCATACATAGATGTAAAAGCAACAAGCATTGGCTTTTGACAAGCCCTCCAAAAATTGACCTTTTTTTTTGGCAGATGCCTGTCGGGGTTCTTCCATACATAGATGTAAAAGCAACAAGCAATGGCTTTTGACAAGCCCTCCAAAAAATGACCCTTTTTAGTGGCAGATGCCTGCCGGGGTTCTTCCATACATGTATGTAAAAGCAACAAGCAATGGCTTTTGACAAGCCCTCCAAAAATTGACCCTTTTTTTTGGCAGATGCCTGCCGGGGTTCTTCCATACATGGATGTAAAAGCAACAAGCAATGGCTTTTGACAAGCCCTCCAAAAATTGACCCTTTTTATTGGCAGATGCCTGCCGGGGTTCTTCCATACATGGATGTAAAAGAAACAAGCAATGGCTTTTGACAAGCCCTCCAAAAATTGACCCTTTTTTTTGGCAGATGCCTGCCGGGGTTCTTCCATACATGGATGTAAAGCAACAAGCAATGGCTTTTGACAAGCCCTCCAAAAATTTACCCTTTTTTTTGGCAGATGCCTGCCGGGGTTCTTCCATACATAGATGTAAAAGCAACAGGCAATGGTTTTTGACAAGCCCTCCAAAAATGGACCCTTTTTTTTGGCAGATGCCTGCCGGGGTTCTTCCATACATAGATGTAAAAGCAACAAGCAATGGCTTTTGACAAGCCCTCCAAAAATTTACCCTTTTTTTTGGCAGATGCCTGCCGGGGTTCTTCCATACATGGATGTAAAAGCAACAATCAATGGCTTTTGACAAGCCCTCCAAAAATGTACCCCTTTTATTGGCAGATGCCTGCCGGGGTTCTTCCATACATGAATGTAAAAGCAACAAGCAGGGGCTTTTCACAAGCCCTCCAAAAATTGACCCTTTTTATTGGCAGATGCCTGCCGGGGTTCTTCCATACATAGATGTAAAAGCAACAAGCATTGGCTTTTGACAAGCCCTCCAAATATTGACCCTTTTTTTTGGCAGATGCCTGTCGGGGTTCTTCCATACATAGATGTAAAAGCAACAAGCAATGGCTTTTGACAAGCCCTCCAAAAAATGACCCTTTTTAGTGGCAGATGCCTGCCGGGGTTCTTCCATACATGTATGTAAAAGCAACAAGCAATGGCTTTTGACAAGCCCTCCAAAAATTGACCCTTTTTTTTGGCAGATGCCTGCCGGGGTTCTTCCATACATGGATGTAAAAGCAACAAGCAATGGCTTTTGACAAGCCCTCCAAAAATTGACCCTTTTTATTGGCAGATGCCTGCCGGGGTTCTTCCATACATGGATGTAAAAGAAACAAGCAATGGCTTTTGACAAGCCCTCCAAAAATTGACCCTTTTTAGTGGCAGATGCCTGCCGGGGTTCTTCCATACATGGATGTAAAGCAACAAGCAATGGCTTTTGACAAGCCCTCCAAAAATTTACCCTTTTTTTTGGCAGATGCCTGCCGGGGTTCTTCCATACATAGATGTAAAAGCAACAAGCAATGGCTTTTGACAAGCCCTCCAAAAATTGACCCTTTTTTTTGGCAGATGCCTGCCGGGGTTCTTCCATACATGGATGTAAAGCAACAAGCAATGGCTTTTGACAAGCCCTCCAAAAATTTACCCTTTTTTTTGGCAGATGCCTGCCGGGGTTCTTCCATACATAGATGTAAAAGCAACAGGCAATGGTTTTTGACAAGCCCTCCAAAAATGGACCCTTTTTTTTGGCAGATGCCTGCCGGGGTTCTTCCATACATAGATGTAAAAGCAAAAAGCAATGGCTTTTGACAAGCCCTCCAAAAATTGACCCTTTTATTGGCGGATGCCTGCCGGGGTTCTTCCATACATGGATTTAAAAGCAACAAGCAATGGCTTTTGACAAGCCCTCCAAAAATTGACCCTTTTTTATTGGCAGATGCCTGCCGGGGTTCTTCCATACATGGATGTAAAAGCAACAAGCAATGGCTTTTGACAAGCCCTCCAAAAATTGACCCTTTTTAGTGGCAGATGCCTGCCGGGGTTCTTCCATACATGGATGTAAAAGCAACAAGCAATGGCTTTTGACAAGCCCTCCAAAAATTGACCCTTTTTTTTGGCAGATGCCTGCCGGGGTTCTTCCATACATAGATGTAAAAGCAACAAGCAATGGGTTTTCACAAGCCCTCCAAAAATTGACCCTTTTTAGTGGCAGATGCCTGCCGGGGTTCTTCCATACATGGATGTAAAAGCAACAAGCAATGGCTTTTGACAAGCCCTCCAAAAATTGACCCTTTTTATTGGCAGATGCCTGCCGGGGTTCTTCCATACATGGATGTAAAAGCAACAAGCAATGGCTTTTGACAAGCCCTCCAAAAATTGACCCTTTTTATTGGCAGATGCCTGCCGGGGTTCTTCCATACATGGATGTAAAAGCAACAAGCAATGGCTTTTGACAAGCCCTCCAAAAATTGACCCTTTTTAGTGGCAGATGCCTGCCGGGGTTCTTCCATACATGGATGTAAAAGCAACAAGCAATGGCTTTTGACAAGCCCTCCAAAAATTGACCTTTTTTATTGGCAGATGCCTGCCGGGGTTCTTCCATACATGAATGTAAAAGCAACAAGCAATGGCTTTTCACAAGCCCTCCAAAAATTGACCCTTTTTATTGGCAGATGCCTGCCGGGGTTCTTCCATACATGGATGTAAAAGCAACAAGCAATGGCTTTTGACAAGCCCTCCAAAAATTGACCCTTTTTATTGGCGGATGCCTGCCGGGGTTCTTCCATACATGGATTTAAAAGCAACAAGCAATGGCTTTTGACAAGCCCTCCAAAAATTGACCCTTTTTATTGGCAGATACCTGCCGGGGTTCTTCCATACATGGATGTAAAAGCAACAAGCAATGGCTTTTGACAAGCCCTCCAAAAATTGACCCTTTTTAGTGGCAGATGCCTGCCGGGGTTCTTCCATACATGGATGTAAAAGCAACAAGCAATGGCTTTTGACAAGCCCTCCAAAAATTGACCCTTTTTTTTGGCAGATGCCTGCCGGGGTTCTTCCATACATGGATGTAAAAGCAACAAGCAATGGCTTTTGACAAGCCCTCCAAAAATTGACCCTTTTTATTGGCAGATGCCTGCCGGGGTTCTTCCATACATGGATGTAAAAGCAACAAGCAATGGCTTTTGACAAGCCCTCCAAAAATTTACCCCTTTTATTGGAAGATACCTGCCGGGGTTCTTCCATACATGGATGTAAAAGCAACAAGCAATGGCTTTTGACAAGCCCTCCAAAAATTTACCCCTTTTATTGTCAGATGCCTGCCGGGGTTCTTCCATACATGAATGTAAAAGCAACAAGCAGGGGCTTTTCACAAGCCCTCCAAAAATTGACCCTTTTTATTGGCAGATGCCTGCCGGGGTTCTTCCATACATAGATGTAAAAGCAACAAGCATTGGCTTTTGACAAGCCCTCCAAAAATTTACCCTTTTTTTTGGCAGATGCCTGCCGGGGTTCTTCCATACATGGATGTAAAAGCAACAAGCAATGGCTTTTGACAAGCCCTCCAAAAATGGACCCTTTTTTTTGGCAGATGCCTGCCGGGGTTCTTCCATACATAGATGTAAAAGCAACAAGCAATGGCTTTTGACAAGCCCTCCAAAAATTGTCCCTTTTTATTGGCAGATGCCTGCCGGGGTTCTTCCATACATAGATGTAAAAGCAACAAGCAATGGCTTTTGACAAGCCCTCCAAAAATTTACCCTTTTTATTGGCAGATGCCTGCCGGGGTTCTTCCATACATGGATGTAAAAGCAACAAGCAATGGCTTGTGACAAGCCCTCCCAAAATTTACCCCTTTTATTGGAAGATACCTGCCGGGGTTCTTCCATACATGGATGTAAAAGCAACAAGCAATGGCTTTTGACAAGCCCTCCAAAAATTTACCCCTTTTATTGGCAGATGCCTGCCGGGGTTCTTCCATACATGAATGTAAAAGCAACAAGCAGGGGCTTTTCACAAGCCCTCCAAAAATTGACCCTTTTTATTGGCAGATGCCTGCCGGGGTTCTTCCATACATAGATGTAAAAGCAACAAGCAATGGCTTTTGACAAGCCCTCCAAAAATTGACCCTTTTTAGTGGCAGATGACTGCCGGGGTTCTTCCATACATGGATGTAAAAGCAACAAGCAATGGCTTTTGACAAGCCCTCCAAAAATTGACCCTTTTTATTGGCAGATGCCTGCCGGGGTTCTTCCATACATGGATGTAAAAGCAACAAGCAATGGCTTTTGACAAGCCCTCCAAAAATTGACCCTTTTTTTTGCCTGCCGGGGTTCTTCCATACATAGATGTAAAAGCAACAAGCAATGGCTTTTCACAAGCCCTCCAAAAATTGACCCTTTTTAGTGGCAGATGACTGCCGGGGTTCTTCCATACATGGATGTAAAAGCAACAAGCAATGGCTTTTGACAAGCCCTCCAAAAATGGACCCTTTTTTTTGGCAGATGCCTGCCGGGGTTCTTCCATACATGGATGTAAAAGCAAAAAGCAATAGCTTTTGACAAGCCCTCCAAAAATTGACCCTTTTTATTGGCAGATGCCTGCCGGGGTTCTTCCATACATAAATGTAAAAGCAACAAGCAATGGCTTTTCACAAGCCCTCCAAAAATTGACCCTTTTTATTGGTAGATGCCTGCCGGGGTTCTTCCATACATGGATGTAAAAGCAACAAGCAATGGCTTTTGACAAGCCCTCCAAAAATTTACCCTTTTTATTGGCAGATGCCTGCCGGGGTTCTTCCATACATGTATGTAAAAGCAACAAGCAATGGCTTTTGACAAGCCCTCCAAAAATTTACCCTTTTTATTGGTAGATGCCTGCCGGGGTTCTTCCATACATGGATGTAAAAGCAACAAGCAATGGCTTTTGACAAGCCCTCCAAAAATTGACCCTTTTTATTGGCAGATGCCTGCCGGGGTTCTTCCATACATGGATGTAAAAGCAACAAGCAATGGCTTTTGACAAGCCCTCCAAAAATTGACCCTTTTTTTTGGCAGATGCCTTCCGGGGTTCTTCCATACATAGATGTAAAAGCAACAAGCAATGACTTTTGACAAGCCCTCCAAAAATTGACCCTTTTTTTTGGCAGATGCCTGCCGGGGTTCTTCCATACATGAATGTAAAAGCAACAAGCAATGGCTTTTGACAAGCCCTCCAAAAATTGACCCTTTTTTTGGCAGATGCCTGCCGGGGTTCTTCCATACATAGATGTATAAGCAACAAGCAATGGCTTTTGACAAGCCCTCCAAAAATTGACCCTTTTTATTGGCAGATGCCTGCCGGGGTTCTTCCATACATGGATGTAAAAGCAACAAGCAATGGCTTTTGACAAGCCCTCCAAAAATTGACCCTTTTTTTTGGCAGATGCCTGCCGGGGTTCTTCCATACATTAATGTAAAAGCAACAAGCAATGGCTTTTGACAAGCCCTCCAAAAATTGACCCTTTTTATTGGCAGATGCCTGCCGGGGTTCTTCCATACATAGATGTAAAAGCAACAAGCAATGACTTTTGACAAGCCCTCCAAAAATTGACCCTTTTTATTGGCAGATGCCTGCCGGGGTTCTTCCATACATGGATGTAAAAGCAACAAGCAATGGCTTTTGACAAGCCCTCCAAAAATTAACCCTTTTTTTGGCAGATGCCTGCCGGGGTTCTACCATACATGAATGTAAAAGCAACAAGCAATGGCTTTTGACAAGCTCTCCAAAAATTTACCCTTTTTAGTGGCAGATGCCTGCCGGGGTTCTTCCATACATGGATCTAAAAGCAACAAGCAATGGCTTTTGACAAGCCATCCAAAAATTTACCCTTTTTTTTGACAGATGCCTGCCGGGGTTCTTCCATACATAGATGTAAAAGCAACAAGCAATGGGTTTTGACAAGCCCTCCAAAAATTGACCCTTTTTTTTTGCAGATGCCTGCCGGGGTTCTTCCATACATGAATGTAAAATCAACAAGCAATGGCTTTTGACAAGCCCTCCAAAAATTGACCCTTTTTATTGGCAGATGCCTGCCGGGGTTCTTCCATACATAGATGTAAAAGCAACAAGCAATGGCTTTTGACAAGCCCTCCAAAAATTGACCCTTGTTTTTGGCAGATGCCTGCCGGGGTTCTTCCATACATAGATGTAAAAGCAACAAGCAATGACTTTTGACAAGCCCTCCAAAAATTGACCCTTTTTTTTGGCAGATGCCTGCCGGGGTTCTTCCATACATGAATGTAAAAGCAACAAGCAATGGCTTTTGACAAGCCCTCCAAAAATTGACCCTTTTTATTGGCAGATGCCTGCCGGGGTTCTTCCATACATGGATGTAAAAGCAACAAGCAATGGCTTTTGACAAGCCCTCCAAAAATGGACACTTTTTTTGGGCAGATGCCTGCCGGGGTTCTTCCATACATAGATGTAAAAGCAACAAGCAATGGCTTTTCACAAGCCCTCCAAAAATTGACCCTTTTTAGTGGCAGATGCCTGCCGGGGTTCTTCCATACATAGATGTAAAAGCAACAAGCAATGACTTTTGACAAGCCCTCCAAAAATGGACCCTTTTTAGTGGCAGATGCCTGCCGGGGTTCTTCCATACATGAATGTAATAGCAACAAGCAATGGCTTTTGACAAGCCCTCCAAAAATTGACCCTTTTTTTTGGCAGATGCCTGCCGGGGTTCTTCCATACATAGATGTAAAAGCAACAAGCAATGGCTTTTGACAAGCCCTCCAAAAATTGACCCTTTTTATTGGCAGATTCCTGTCGGGGTTCTTCCATACATGGATGTAAAAGCAACAAGCAATGGCTTTTGACAAGCCCTCCAAAAATTGACCCTTTTTATTGGCAGATGCCTGCCGGGGTTCTTCCATACATAGATGTAAAAGCAACAAGCAATTACTTTTGACAAGCCCTCCAAAAATTGACCCTTTTTAGTGGCAGATGCCTGCCGGGGTTCTTCCATACATGGATGTAAAAGCAACAAGCAATGGCTTTTGACAAGCCCTCCAAAAATTTACCCTTTTTTTTGGCAGATGCCTGCCGGGGTTCTTCCATACATAGATGTAAAAGCAAAAAGCAATGGCTTTTGACAAGCCCTCCAAAAATTGACCCTTTTTATTGGCAGATGCCTGCCGGGGTTCTTCCATACATGGATGTAAAAGCAACAAGCAATGGCTTTTGACAAGCCATCCAAAAATTTACCCTTTTTTTTGGCAGATGCCTGCCGGGGTTCTTCCATACATAGATGTAAAAGCAACAAGCAATGGCTTTTGACAAGCCCTCCAAAAATTGACCCTTTTTTTTGGCAGATGCCTGCCGGGGTTCTTCCATACATGAATGTAAAAGCAACAAGCAATGGCTTTTGACAAGCCCTCCAAAAATTGACCCTTTTTTGGGCAGATGCCTGCCGGGGTTCTTCCATACATGAATGTAAAAGCAACAAGCAATGGCTTTTGACAAGCCCTCCAAAAATTGACCCTTTTTTTTGGCAGATGCCTGCCGGGGTTCTTCCATACATGGATGTAAAAGCAACAAGCAATGGCTTTTGACAAGCCCTCCAAAAATTGACCCTTTTTTTGGCAGATGCCTGCCGGGGTTCTTCCATACATGAATGTAAAAGCAACAAGCAATGGCTTTTGACAAGCCCTCCAAAAATTGACCCTTTTTATTGGCAGATGCCTGTCGGGGTTCTTCCATACATAGATGTAAAAGCAACAAGCAATGGCTTTTGACAAGCCCTCCAAAAATTGACCCTTTATTTGGCAGATGCCTGCCGGGGTTCTTCCATACATAGATGTAAAAGCAACAAGCAATGACTTTTGACAAGCCCTCCAAAAATTGACCCTTTTTAGTGGCAGATGCCTGCCGGGGTTCTTCCATACATGGATGTAAAAGCAACAAGCAATGGCTTTTGACAAGCCCTCCAAAAATTTACCCTTTTTTTTGGCAGATGCCTGCCGGGGTTCTTCCATACATAGATGTAAAAGCAAAAAGCAATGGCTTTTGACAAGCCCTCCAAAAATTGACCCTTTTTATTGGCAGATGCCTGCCGGGGTTCTTCCATACATGGATGTAAAAGCAACAAGCAATGGCTTTTGACAAGCCATCCAAAAATTGACCCTTTTTTTTGGCAGATGCCTGCCGGGGTTCTTCCATACATAGATGTAAAAGCAACAAGCAATAGCTTTTGACAAGCCCTCCAAAAATTGACCCTTTTTTTTGGCAGATGCCTGCCGGGGTTCTTCCATACATGAATGTAAAAGCAACAAGCAATGGCTTTTGACAAGCCCTCCAAAAATTGACCCTTTTTTTTGGCAGATGCCTGCAGGGGTTCTTCCATACATAGATTTAAAAGCAACAAGCAATGGCTTTTGACAAGCCCTCCAAAAATTGACCCTTTTTATTGGCAGGTGCCTGTCGGGGTTCTTCCATACATGGATGTAAAAGCAACAAGCAATGGCTTTTGACAAGCCCTCCAAAAATTGACCCTTTTTTTGGCAGATGTGTGCCGGGGTTCTTCCATACATAGATGTAAAAGCAACAAGCAATGGCTTTTGATAAGCCCTCCAAAAATGTACCCTTTTTATTGGCAGATGCCTGCTGGGGTTCTTCCATACATGAATGTAAAAGCAACTAGCAATGGCTTTTGACAAGCCCTCCAAAAATTGACCCTTTTTATTGGCAGATGCCTGCCGGGGTTCTTCCATACATGGATGTAAAAGCAACAAGCAATGGCTTTTGACAAGCCCTCCAAAAATTGACCCTGTTTTTGGCAGATGCCTGCCGGGGTTCTTCCATACATGGATGTAAAAGCAACAAGCAATGGCTTTTGACAAGCCCTCCAAAAATTGACCCTTTTTATTGGCATATGCCTGCCGGGGTTCTTCCATACATGGATGTAAAAGCAACAAGCAATGGCTTTTGACAAGCCCTCCAAAAATTGACCCTTTTTATTGGCATATGCCTGCCGGGGTTCTTCCATACATGGATGTAAAAGCAACAAGCAATGGCTTTTGACAAGCCCTCCAAAAATTGACCCTTTTTATTGGCATATGCCTGCCGGGGTTCTTCCATACATGGATGTAAAAGCAACAAGCAATGGCTTTTGACAAGCCCTCCAAAAATTGACCCTTTTTATTGGCAGATGCCTGCCGGGGTTCTTCCATACATTGATGTAAAAGCAACAAGCAATGGCTTTTGACAAGCCCTCCAAAAATTGACCCTTTTTATTGGCAGATGCCTGCCGGGGTTCTTACATACATAGATGTAAAAGCAACAAGCAATGGCTTTTTATAAGCCCTCCAAAAATTGACCCTTTTTATTGGCAGATGCCTGCCGGGGTTCTTCCATACATGGATGTAAAAGCAACAAGCAATGGCTTTTCACAAGCCCTCCTAAAATGTACCCTTTTTATTGGCAGATGCCTGCCGGGGTTCTTCCATACATGGAGGTAAAAGCAACAAGTAATGGCTTTTGACAAGCCCTCCAAAAATTGACCCTTTTTATTGGCAGATGCCTGCCGGGGTTCTTCCATACATGGATGTAAAAGCAACAAGCAATGGCTTTTGACAAGCCCTCCAAAAATGAACCCTTTTTTTTGGCAGATGCCTGCCGGGGTTCTTCCATACATAGATGTATAAGCAACAAGCAATGGCTTTTGACAAGCCCTCCAAAAATTGACCCTTTTTATTGGCAGATGCCTGCCGGGGTTCTTCCATACATAGATGTAAAAGCAACAAGCAATGGCTTTTCACAAGCCCTCCAAAAATTGACCCTTTTTATTGGCAGATGCCTGCCGGGGTTCTTTCATACATGGATGTAAAAGCAACAAGCAATGGCTTTTGACAAGCCCTCCAAAAATTGACCCTTTTTATTGGCAGATGCCTGCCGGGGTTCTTCCATACATGGATGTAAAAGCAACAAGCAATGGCTTTTGACAAGCCCTCCAAAAATTGACCCTTTTTATTGGCAGATGCCTGCCGGGGTTCTTCCATACATGGATGTAAAAGCAACAAGCAATGGCTTTTGACAAGCCCTCCAAAAATTGACCCTTTTTTTTGGCAGATGCCTGCCGGGGTTCTTCCATACATAGATGTAAAAGCAACAAGCAATGACTTTTGACAAGCCCTCCAAAAATTGACCCTTTTTTTTGGCAGATGCCTGCCGGGGTTCTTCCATACATGAATGTAAAAGCAACAAGCAATGGCTTTTGACAAGCCCTCCAAAAATTGACCCTTTTTATTGGCAGATGCCTGCCGGGGTTCTTCCATACATGGATGTAAATGCAACAAGCAATGGCTTTTGACAAGCCCTCCAAAAATGGACACTTTTTTTGGGCAGATGCCTGCCGGGGTTCTTCCATACATAGATGTAAAAGCAACAAGCAATGGCTTTTCACAAGCCCTCCAAAAATTGACCCTTTTTAGTGGCAGATGCCTGCCGGGGTTCTTCCATACATAGATGTAAAAGCAACAAGCAATGACTTTTGACAAGCCCTCCAAAAATTTACCCTTTTTATTGGCAGATGCCTGCCGGGGTTCTTCCATACATGGATGTAAAAGCAACAAGCAATGGCTTTTGACAAGCCCTCCAAAAATGGACCCTTTTTTTTGGCAGATGCCTGCCGGGGTTCTTCCATACATAGATGTATAAGCAACAAGCAATGGCTTTTGACAAGCCCTCCAAAAATGGACCCTTTTTAGTGGCAGATGCCTGCCGGGGTTCTTCCATACATGAATGTAAAAGCAACAAGCAATGGCTTTTGACAAGCCCTCCAAAAATTGACCCTTTTTTTTGGCAGATGCCTGCCGGGGTTCTTCCATACATAGATGTAAAAGCAACAAGCAATGGCTTTTGACAAGCCCTCCAAAAATTGACCCTTTTTATTGGCAGATTCCTGTCGGGGTTCTTCCATACATGGATGTAAAAGCAACAAGCAATGGCTTTTGACAAGCCCTCCAAAAATTGACCCTTTTTATTGGCAGATGCCTGTCGGGGTTCTTCCATACATAGATGTAAAAGCAAAAAGCAATGGCTTTTGACAAGCCCTCCAAAAATTGACCCTTTTTATTGGCAGATGCCTGCCGGGGTTCTTCCATACATGAATGTAAAAGCAACAAGCAATGGCTTTTGACAAGCCCTCCAAAAATTGACCCTTTTTTTTGGCAGATGCCTGCCGGGGTTCTTCCATACATAGATTTAAAAGCAACAAGCAATGGCTTTTGACAAGCCCTCCAAAAATTGACCCTTTTTATTGGCAGGTGCCTGTCGGGGTTCTTCCATACATGGATGTAAAAGCAACAAGCAATGGCTTTTGACAAGCCCTCCAAAAATTGACCATTTTTTTGGCAGATGTGTGCCGGGGTTCTTCCATACATAGATGTAAAAGCAACAAGCAATGGCTTTTGACAAGCCCTCCAAAAATTGACCCTTTTTTTGGCAGATGCCTGCCGGGGTTCTTCCATACATGAATGTAAAAGCCACAAGCAATGGCTTTTGATAAGCCCTCCAAAAATGTACCCTTTTTATTGGCAGATGCCTGCTGGGGTTCTTCCATACATGAATGTAAAAGCAACTAGCAATGGCTTTTGACAAGCCCTCCAAAAATTGACCCTTTTAATTGGCAGATGCCTGCCGGGGTTCTTCCATACATGGATGTAAAAGCAACAAGCAATGGCTTTTGACAAGCCCTCCAAAAATTGACCCTGTTTTTGGCAGATGCCTGCCGGGGTTCTTCCATACATGGATGTAAAAGCAACAAGCAATGGCTTTTGACAAGCCCTCCAAAAATTGACCCTTTTTATTGGCATATGCCTGCCGGGGTTCTTCCATACATGGATGTAAAAGCAACAAGCAATGGCTTTTGACAAGCCCTCCAAAAATTGACCCTTTTTATTGGCATATGCCTGCCGGGGGTTCTTCCATACATGGATGTAAAAGCAACAAGCAATGGCTTTTGACAAGCCCTCCAAAAATTGACCCTTTTTAATGGCAGATGCCTGCCGGGGTTCTTCCATACATGGACGTAAAAGCAACAAGCAATGGCTTTTGACAAGCCCTCCAAAAATTGACCCTTTTTATTGGCAGATGCCTGCCGGGGGTTCTTCCATACATGGATGTAAAAGCAACAAGCAATGGCTTTTGACAAGCCCTCCAAAAATTGACCCTTTTTATTGGCAGATGCCTGCCGGGGTTCTTCCATACATGGATGTAAAAGCAACAAGCAATGGCTTTTGACAAGCCCTCCAAAAATTGACCCTTTTTATTGGCAGATGCCTGCCGGGGTTCTTCCATACATGGATGTAAAAGCAACAAGCAATGGCTTTTGACAAGCCCTCCAAAAATTGACCCTTTTTTTGGCAGATGCCTGCCGGGGTTCTTCCATACATGGATGTAAAAGCAACAAGCAATGGCTTTTGACAAGCCCTCCAAAAATTGACCCTTTTTTTGGCAGATGCCTGCCGGGGTTCTTCCATACATGGATGTAAAAGCAACAAGCAATGGCTTTTCACAAGCCCTCCAAAAATTTACCCTTTTTTTTGGCAGATTCCTGCCGGGGTTCTTCCATACATAGATGTAAAAGCAAAAAGCAATGGCTTTTGACAAGCCCTCCAAAAATTGACCCTTTTTATTGGCAGATGCCTGCCGGGGTTCTTCCATACATGGATGTAAAAGCAACAAGCAATGGCTTTTGACAAGCCATCCAAAAATTGACCCTTTTTTTTGGCAGATGCCTGCCGGGGTTCTTCCATACATAGATGTAAAAGCAACAAGCAATGGCTTTTGACAAGCCCTCCAAAAATTGACCCTTTTTTTTGGCAGATGCCTGCCGGGGTTCTTCCATACATGAATGTAAAAGCAACAAGCAATGGCTTTTGACAAGCCCTCCAAAAATTGACCCTTTTTTTTGGCAGATGCCTGCCGGGGTTCTTCCATACATGAATGTAAAAGCAACAAGCAATGGCTTTTGACAAGCCCTCCAAAAATTGACCCTTTTATTGGCAGATGCCTGCCGGGGTTCTTCCATACATGAATGTAAAAGCAACAAGCAATGGCTTTTGACAAGCCCTGCAAAAATTGACCCTTTTTTTTGGCAGATGCCTGCCGGGGTTCTTCCATACATAGATGTAAAAGCAACAAGCAATGGCTTTTGACAAGCCCTCCAAAAATGTACCCTTTTTATTGGCAGATGCCTGTCGGGGTTCTTCCATACATAGATGTAAAAGCAACAAGCAATGGCTTTTGACAAGCCCTCCAAAAATTGACCCTTTTTATTGGCAGATGCCTGTCGGGGTTCTTCCATACATGGATGTAAAAGCAACAAGCAATGGCTTTTGACAAGCCCTCCAAAAATTGACCCTTTTTTTGGCAGATGTGTGCCGGGGTTCTTCCATACATGAATGTAAAAGCCACAAGCAATGGCTTTTGACAAGCCCTCCAAAAATGTACCCTTTTTATTGGCAGATGCCTGCCGGGGTTCTTCCATACATGAATGTAAAAGCAACTAGCAATGGCTTTTGACAAGCCCTCCAAAAATGTACCCTTTTTATTGGCAGATGCCTGCCGGGGTTCTTCCATACATGGATGTAAAAGCAACAAGCAATGGCTTTTGACAAGCCCTCCAAAAATTGACCCTGTTTTTGGCAGATGCCTGCCGGGGTTCTTCCATACATGGATGTAAAAGCAACAAGCAATGGCTTTTGACAAGCCCTCCAAAAATTGACCCTTTTTAATGGCAGATGCCTGCCGGGGTTCTTCCATACATGAATGTAAAAGCAACAAGCAATGGCTTTTGACAAGCTCTCCAAAAATTGACCCTTTTTATTGGCAGATGCCTGCCGGGTTCTTCCATACATGGATGTAAAAGCAACAAGCAATGGCTTTTGACAAGCCCTCCAAAAATTGACCCTGTTTTTGGCAGATGCCTGCCGGGGTTCTTCCATACATAGATGTAAAAGCAACAAGCAATGGCTTTTGACAAGCCCTCCAAAAATTGCCCTTTTTATTGGCAGATGCCTGCCGGGGTTCTTCCATACATGGATGTAAAAGCAACAAGCAATGGCATTTGACAAGCCCTCCAAAAATTGACCCTTTTTTTGGTAGATGCCTGCCGGGGTTCTTCCATACATGGAGGTAAAAGCAACAAGCAATGGCTTTTGACAAGCCCTCCAAAAATTTACACTTTTTTTTGGCAGATGCATGCCGGGGTTCTTCCATACATGGAGGTAAAAGCAACAAGCAATGGCTTTTGACAAGCCCTCCAAAAATTTACCCTTTTTATTGGCAGATGCCTGCCGGGGTTCTTCCATACATAGATGTAAAAGCAAAAAGCAATGGCTTTTGACAAGCCCTCCAAAAATGTACCCTTTTTATTGGTAGATGCCTGCCGGGGTTCTTCCATACATGGAGGTAAAAGCAACAAGCAATGGCTTTTGACAAGCCCTCCAAAAATTGACCCTTTTTTTTTGGCAGATGCCTGCCGGGGTTCTTCCATACATAGATGTAAAAGCAACAAGCAATGGCTTTTGACAAGCCCTCCAAAAATTGACCCTTTTTTTGGCAGATGTGTGCCGGGGTTCTTCCATACATAGATGTAAAAGCAACAAGCAATGGCTTTTGACAAGCCCTCCAAAAATTGACCCTTTTTTTTGGCAGATGCCTGCCGGGGTTCTTCCATACATGAATGTAAAAGCCACAAGCAATGGCTTTTGACAAGCCCTCCAAAAATGTACCCTTTTTATTGGCAGATGCCTGCCGGGGTTCTTCCATACATAGATGTAAAAGCAACAAGCAATGGCTTTTGACAAGCCCTCCAAAAATTGACCCTTTTTATTGGCAGATGCCTGCCGGGGTTCTACCATACATAGATGTAAAAGCAACAAGCAATGGCTTTTGACAAGCCCTCCAAAAATTGACCCTGTTTTTGGCAGATGCCTGCCGGGGTTCTTCCATACATAGATGTAAAAGCAACAAGCAATGGCTTTTGACAAGCCCTCCAAAATTTGACCCTTTTTATTGGCATATGCCTGCCGGGGTTCTTCCATACATGGATGTAAAAGCAACAAGCAATGGCTTTTGACAAGGCCTCCAAAAATTGACCCTTTTTAATGGCAGATGCCTGCCGGGGTTCTTCCATACATGAATGTAAAAGCAACAAGCAATGGCTTTTGACAAGCCCTCCAAAAATTTACCCTTTTTATTGGCAGATGCCTGCCGGGGTTCTTCCATACATGGATGTAAAAGCAACAAGCAATGGCTTTTGACAAGCCCTCCAAAAATTGACCCTTTTTATTGGCAGATGCCTGCCGGGGTTCTTCCATACATAGATGTAAAAGCAACAAGCAATGGCTTTTGACAAGCCCCCCAAAAATTGACCCTTTTTTTGGCAGATGCCTGCCGGGGTTCTTCCATACATAGATGTAAAAGCAACAAGCAATGGCTTTTGACAAGCCCTCCAAAAATTGACCCTTTTTATTGGCAGATGCCTGCCGGGGTTCTTCCATACATGGATGTAAAAGCAACAAGCAATGGCTTTTCACAAGCCCTCCAAAAATGTACCCTTTTTAGTGGCAGATGCCTGCCGGGGTTCTTCCATACATGAATGTAAAAGCAACTAGCAATGGCTTTTGACAAGCCCTCCAAAAATTGACCCTTTTTATTGGCAGATGCCTGCCGGGGTTCTTCCATACATAGATGTAAAAGCAACAAGCAATGGCTTTTGACAAGCCCTCCAAAAATTGACCCTTTTTTTGGCAGATGTGTGCCGGGGTTCTTCCATACATAGATGTAAAAGCAACAAGCAATGGCTTTTGACAAGCCCTCCAAAAATTGACCCTTTTTTTTGGCAGATGCCTGCCGGGGTTCTTCCATACATGGATGTAAAAGCAACAAGCAATGGCTTTTCACAAGCCCTCCAAAAATTGACCCTTTTTATTGGCAGATGCCTGCCGGGGTTCTTCCATACATGGATGTAAAAGCAACAAGCAATGGCTTTTGACAAGCCCTCCAAAAATGTACCCTTTTTAGTGGCAGATGCCTGCCGGGGTTCTTCCATACATGGATGTAAAAGCAAAAAGCAATGGCTTTTGACAAGCACTCCAAAAATTGACCCTTTTTATTGGCAGATGCCTGCCGGGGTTCTTCCATACATGAATGTAAAAGCAACTAGCAATGGCTTTTGACAAGCACTCCAAAAATTGACCTTTTTTATTGGCAGATGCCTGCCGGGGTTCTTCCATACATAGATGTAAAAGCAACAAGCAATGGCTTTTGACAAGCCCTCCAAAAATTGACCCTTTTTTTTGGCAGATGCCTGCCGGGGTTCTTCCATACATGGATGTAAAAGCAACAAGCAATGGCTTTTCACAAGCCCTCCAAAAATTGACCCTTTTTATTGGCAGATGCCTGCCGGGGTTCTTCCATACATGGATGTAAAAGCAACAAGCAATGGCTTTTGACAAGCCCTCCAAATATTGACCCTTTTTATTGGCAGATGCCTGCCGGGGTTCTTCCATACATGGATGTAAAAGCAACAAGCAATGGCTTTTGACAAGCCCTCCAAAAATTGACCCTTTTTTTGGCAGATGCCTGCCGGGGTTCTTCCATACATGGATGTAAAAGCAACAAGCAATGGCTTTTGACAAGCCCTCCAAAAATTGACCCTTTTTATTGGCAGATGCCTGCCGGGGTTCTTCCATACATGGATGTAAAAGCAACAAGCAATGGCTTTTCACAAGCCCTCCAAAAATTTACCCTTTTTATTGGTAGATGCCTGCCGGGGTTCTTCCATACATGGAGGTAAAAGCAACAAGCAATGGCTTTTGACAAGCCCTCCAAAAATTGACCCTTTTTTTTGGCAGATGCCTGCCGGGGTTCTTCCATACATGGATGTAAAAGCAAAAAGCAATGGCTTTTGACAAGCCCTCCAAAAATTTACCCTTTTTATTGGTAGATGCCTGCCGGGGTTCTTCCATACATGGAGGTAAAAGCAACAAGCAATGGCTTTTGACAAGCCCTCCAAAAATTTACCCTTTTTTTTGGCAGATGCCTGCCGGGGTTCTTCCATACATGGATGTAATGTAAAAGCAACAAGCAATGGCTTTTGACAAGCCCTCCAAAAATTGACCCTTTTTTTTGGCAGATGCCTGCCGGGGTTCTTCCATACATAGATGTAAAAGCAACAAGCAATGGCTTTTGACAAGCCTTCCAAAAATTGACCCTTTTTTTGGCAGATGTGTGCCGGGGTTCTTCCATACATAGATGTAAAAGCAACAAGCAATGGCTTTTGACAAGCCCTCCAAAAATGTACCCTTTTTATTGGCAGATGCCTGCCGGGGTTCTTCCATACATGAATGTAAAAGCAACTAGCAATGGCTTTTGACAAGCCCTCCAAAAATTGACCCTGTTTTTGGCAGATGCCTGCCGGGGTTCTTCCATACATGGAGGTAAAAGCAACAAGCAATGGCTTTTGACAAGCCCTCCAAAAATTGACCCTTTTTTTTGGCAGATGCCTGCCGGGGTTCTTCCATACATAGATGTAAAAGCAACAAGCAATGGCTTTTGACAAGCCTTCCAAAAATTGACCCTTTTTTTGGCAGATGTGTGCCGGGGTTCTTCCATACATAGATGTAAAAGCAACAAGCAATGGCTTTTGACAAGCCCTCCAAAAATGTACCCTTTTTATTGGCAGATGCCTGCCGGGGTTCTTCCATACATGAATGTAAAAGCAACTAGCAATGGCTTTTGACAAGCCCTCCAAAAATTGACCCTGTTTTTGGCAGATGCCTGCCGGGGTTCTTCCATACATGGATGTAAAAGCAACAAGCAATGGCTTTTGACAAGCCCTCCAAAAATTGACCCTTTTTATTGGCAGATGCCTGCCGGGGTTCTTCCATACATGGATGTAAAAGCAACAAGCAATGGCTTTTGACAAGCCCTCCAAAAATTGACCCTTTTTATTGGCATATGCCTGCCGGGGTTCTTCCATACATGGATGTAAAAGCAACAAGCAATGGCTTTTCACAAGCCCTCCAAAATTTGACCCTTTTTAATGGCAGATGCCTGCCGGGGTTCTTCCATACATGAATGTAAAAGCAACAAGCAATGGCTTTTGACAAGCCCTCCAAAAATTGACCCTTTTTATTGGCAGATGCCTGCCGGGGTTCTTCCATACATGGATGTAAAAGCAACAAGCAATGGCTTTTGACAAGCCCTCCAAAAATTGACCCTTTTTATTGGCAGATGCCTGCCGGGGTTCTTCCATACATGGATGTAAAAGCAACAAGCAATGGCTTTTGACAAGCCCTCCAAAAATTGACCCTTTTTATTGGCAGATGCCTGCCGGGGTTCTTCCATACATGGATGTAAAAGCAACAAGCAATGGCTTTTGACAAGCCCCCCAAAAATTGACCCTTTTTTTGGCAGATGCCTGCCGGGGTTCTTCCATACATAGATGTAAAAGCAACAAGCAATGGCTTTTGACAAGCCCTCCAAAAATTGACCCTTTTTATTGGCAGATGCCTGCCGGGGTTCTTCCATACATAGATGTAAAAGCAACAAGCAATGGCTTTTGACAAGCCCTCCAAAAATTTACCCTTTTTATTGGCAGATGCCTGCCGGGGTTCTTCCATACATGGATGTAAAAGCAACAAGCAATGGCTTTTCACAAGCCCTCCAAAAATTTACCCTTTTTATTGGTAGATGCCTGCCGGGGTTCTTCCATACATAGATGTAAAAGCAACAAGCAATGGCTTTTGACAAGCCCTCCAAAAATGTACCCTTTTTAGTGGCAGATGCCTGCCGGGGTTCTTCCATACATGAATGTAAAAGCCACAAGCAATGGCTTTTGACAAGCCCTCCAAAAATGTACCCTTTTTATTGGCAGATGCCTGCCGGGGTTCTTCCATACATGAATGTAAAAGCAACTAGCAATGGCTTTTGACAAGCCCTCCAAAAATTTACCCTGTTTTTGGCAGATGCCTGCCGGGGTTCTTCCATACATGGATGTAAAAGCAACAAGCAATGGCTTTTGACAAGCCCTCCAAAAATTGACCCTTTTTATTGGCAGATGCCTGCCGGGGTTCTTCCATACATGGATGTAAAAGCAACAAGCAATGGCTTTTGACAAGCCCTCCAAAAATTGACCCTTTTTATTGGCAGATGCCTGCCGGAGTTCTTCCATACATAGATGTAAAAGCAACAAGCAATGGCTTTTGACAAGCCCTCCAAAAATTGACCCTTTTTATTGGCAGATGCCTGCCGGGGTTCTTCCATACATAGATGTAAAAGCAACAAGCAATGGCTTTTGACAAGCCCTCCAAAAATTGACCCTTTTTTTGGCAGATGCCTGCCGGGGTTCTTCCATACATGAATGTAAAAGCAACAAGCAATGGCTTTTGACAAGCCCTCCAAAAATTGACCCTTTTTTTTGGCAGATGCCTGCCGGGGTTCTTCCATACATGGATGTAAAAGCAACAAGCAATGGCTTTTGACAAGCCCTCCAAAAATTGACCCTTTTTATTGGCATATGCCTGCCGGGGTTCTTCCATACATGGATGTAAAAGCAACAAGCAATGGCTTTTGACAAGCCCTCCAAAAATTGACCCTTTTTAATGGCAGATGCCTGCCGGGGTTCTTCCATACATGAATGTAAAAGCAACAAGCAATGGCTTTTGACAAGCCCTCCAAAAATTGACCCTTTTTATTGGCAGATGCCTGCCGGGGTCCTTCCATACATGGATGTAAAAGCAACAAGCAATGGCTTTTGACAAGCCCTCCAAAAATTGACCCTTTTTATTGGCAGATGCCTGCCGGGGTTCTTCCATACATGGATGTAAAAGCAACAAGCAATGGCTTTTGACAAGCCCTCCAAAAATTTACCCTTTTTATTGGCAGATGCCTGCCGGGGTTCTTCCATACATGGATGTAAAAGCAACAAGCAATGGCTTTTGACAAGCCCTCCAAAAATTGACCCTTTTTTTGGCAGATGCCTGCCGGGGTTCTTCCATACATAGATGTAAAAGCAACAAGCAATGGCTTTTGACAAGCCCTCCAAAAATTGACCCTTTTTATTGGCAGATGCCTGTCGGGGTTCTTCCATACATAGATGTAAAAGCAACAAGCAATGGCTTTTGACAAGCCCTCCAAAAATTGACCCTTTTTTTGGCAGATGCCTGCCGGGGTTCTTCCATACATAGATGTAAAAGCAACAAGCAATGACTTTTGACAAGCCCTCCAAAAATTGACCCTTTTTAGTGGCAGATGCCTGCCGGGGTTCTTCCATACATGGATGTAAAAGCAACAAGCAATGGCTTTTGACAAGCCCTCCAAAAATGTATCCTTTTTTTTGGCAGATGCCTGCCGGGGTTCTTCCATACATAGATGTAAAAGCAAAAAGCAATGGCTTTTGACAAGCCCTCCAAAAATTTACCCTTTTTATTGGCAGATGCCTGCCGGGGTTCTTTCATACATGGATGTAAAAGCAACAAGCAATGGCTTTTGACAAGCCATCCAAAAATTGACCCTTTTTTTTGGCAGATGCCTGCCGGGGTTCTTCCATACATAGATGTAAAAGCAACAAGCAATGGCTTTTGACAAGCCCTCCAAAAATTGACCCTTTTTTTGGCAGATGCCTGCCGGGGTTCTTCCATACATAGATGTAAAAGCAACAAGCAATGGCTTTTGACAAGCCCTCCAAAAATTGACCCTTTTTTTGGCAGATGCCTGCCGGGGTTCTTCCATACATAGATGTAAAAGCAACAAGCAATGACTTTTGACAAGCCCTCCAAAAATTGACCCTTTTTAGTGGCAGATGCCTGCCGGGGTTCTTCCATACATGGATGTAAAAGCAACAAGCAATGGCTTTTGACAAGCCCTCCAAAAATGTACCCTTTTTTTTGGCAGATGCCTGCCGGGGTTCTTCCATACATAGATGTAAAAGCAAAAAGCAATGGCTTTTGACAAGCCCTCCAAAAATTGACCCTTTTTATTGGCAGATGCCTGCCGGGGTTCTTCCATACATAGATGTAAAAGCAACAAGCAATGGCTTTTGACAAGCCCTCCAAAAATTTACCCTTTTTATTGGCAGATGCCTGCCGGGGTTCTTCCATACATGAATGTAAAAGCAACAAGCAATGGCTTTTGACAAGCCCTCCAAAAATTGACCCTTTTTATTGGCAGATGCCTGCCGGAGTTCTTCCATACATAGATGTAAAAGCAACAAGCAATGGCTTTTGCAAAGCCCTCCAAAAATTGATCCTTTTTTTTGGCAGATGCCTGCCGGGGTTCTTCCATACATAGATGTAAAAGCAACAAGCAATGGCTTTTGACAAGCCCTTCAAAAATTGACCCTTTTTATTGGCAGATGCCTGCCGGTGTTCTTCCATACATGAATGTAAAAGCAACAAGCAATGGCTTTTGACAAGCCCTCCAAAACTTGACCCTTTTTATTGGCAGATGCCTGCCGGGGTTCTTCCATACATGAATGTAAAAGCAACAAGCAATGGCTTTTCACAAGCCCTCCAAAAATTGACCCTTTTTATTGGCAAGGGTGAGTAGTAGCAGCACATTAAAAGACACTGGACAACAGTCACAGGACAAAGCCCTGTGGTGGGGCAGGCCTGCTTGTAGCAGACGGGCGGCAGTGGAGGTGTATTGGTGGTAGTAGAGGTAGCCAACACAGACAGCAAGGGTGGTAGACTGGTAGTAGCAGCAGCACATTAAAAAAAGAGACTGGACAGTCACAGGAGGACAAAGCCCTGTGGTGGGGCAGGCCTCAGGCCTGCTTGTAGCAGACGGCAGTGGAGGTGTATTGGTGGAAGTAGAGGTAGCCAACACAGACAGCAAGGGTGGTAGTAGTAGTAGCAGCACATTAAAAAAAGAGACTGGACAACAGTCACAGGACAAAGCCCTGTGGTGGGGCAGGCCTGCTTGTAGCAGACGGCACTGGGGGTGGATTGGTGGTAGAAGTAGTAGCAGCACCAACAGCGAAACATTAAAAAAAGAGTGGACAGGACAGAATCCCGTATTAGCAGGCGGCAGTAATAGGCGGCAGCGGCAGCAGCAGCAATGTCAGATCTAATCAGTGGCATCAGGCACAGGGGTTTTAAAATCCTCACCCATCCACGCTTGATTCATTTTCAGAAACGTGAGATTTTCCAAGCTGTTGGCGGACAATCTAGGAGCGGCCGCACTGCCGCCCTGAAAGACTAAAGGGAGGCCGCCATGACGGGATAGGAGGGAGTGTCAGGAAGGAGTTAATAGGTGGTAGTAAACGGTTGTTAGGGGAGGGAAGAGGAGTGACTGGGAGGGGAGGGGGGAGTGAGTAGCGCGGCTTCCAGCTGTTTTCCTCAGATCGAGACAGACAGCGTAGGAAGCAACAGCAGCAGAAGTCGGCTGCAATCTTACCTGGCTGATGTCTTCCTTTGAGGGACTCGTGGAGCGGCTCCGGGTGGCGGCTGATGGTCAGGAGGCAGGGTGGTTTGAAGAGGCAGTGATGAGCCTATTAGGGATGGCTGTGCCGCCGACATCTGGGCTCCGGCGCTCACATAGCGCGGTGTCCGGGGAGAGGGGAGGGGTGGCTTCTGCACTGTCGTCCCCTGCAATGTCATCCCCTGCTGTGATAGAGTTAGCACTGGGAAGCCCTCTGCTGTTCAGCCCCCCGGCTAGTGGGGGGATTATCCCTGAGTCTGGTCAGTCTGATGCCGTGCCTGCTCACAGGTCACGGCATGCCCGCCCTCCAGCTAGATTAAGCCCTGAGGAAATCCGGCGGGCACGGCGCCGCAGGGGAAGCCCCTCCAGGGTCACTGCAGGCCGATCTCCAGGGAGAGCTGCATCCCCTAAAGGACCCCGGTCTGGCAGAAATCCCTAGCCGCGGCGGTGCTTGGCGGTAAGGGGGGGTTGGCTCCTGGCTTCCCAAATACCCCCCGCCGTCTGGCGTATTGCAGGTACCTGGGATGTCGGCAGCCCCGCCTGGTGATGCGCCAATCAGGGGGCTGGCTGTTGCTGGGTCTTCTACAAGGGGGACGGTGAGTCCGGTGGGCCGTGGCGTGCAGTCCGAAGTTTGGATACCGTGGACCGGGCAGCAGGCGGCTGGCCCTTTCAGCAACAGGGCCTAGAGGGAAGACGGCCCTTCGTGACAATCTGTGCAAGGATCTCCGTGCTCAAATTGTGGATGTGGGCAGCGGTCGCAGACGGTGGTTGCGTTTGAAGAAGGAGCGGTGGAGGAGCTTCAGCGTGTTCAAGTTCGTCCGGCTGGCGGGATCACAGCGCCTGAGCAGCCAGGTGGGTGTTTCTCTTCTGTCTCTTTTGCTAATACTTACATGGCGGGGGGTGCGTCGGGCAATAGGGATGTCGGCGGGTCGGCCGGGGTAAGTGGTAGTAGTTTCAGGGATCTAGTGGGTTGCTTGCGCGAGCTGGTAAATAAATTGTACGGGTCGCGGGCCCCGGGGGCGGCGGGAGTGGCTCCGGTCGCGGTTTGGGGGGGGTGGCGGCGCCGGCGGTTATCGGACAGCCTCAAGACAGGGTGCCTGTTGGTAGTTCAGGGGGGGCTGTGGCGGTGTCGGTGCAAACGGATGGGTCGCAAGAGGGTGACAGGGTGCGGTTGGATGATAGGGCAAGGGGGGAGGTTTATGTATGCTTTGAGGGCCCGTTGGGGGCGCATTTGAAACAGGAGGTGCCTCGAGCGTATATGGAAGGATGAATATGTGGAGATTTTTTCTCTTCTTCCTTTGGCAAAATTTAATTTGGATAAAGGAAAAAGGGATGAGAGTAAGAAAGAGGAGGAGGAACGGCGGCGATATAGGCTCATTCCGCAAACGTTTGTGAATTGGTTGCAGGCTTTTGCAATATTGGCTAGCGTTGTGGGGGAGAAGGCTACGGAGCATTGTCCTGCTCTTTTTTGCTATATGGATGCCATCGGTGAGGCGCATCGGGTGTACGGCGGGGTGGCTTAGCTGCGGTATGATGAGCAATTCCGGCAGAGGAAGGCGGTGCGGCTCAGCATTAGATGGGATCAAAAAGACATTGCGTTTGTGGTTAAGGGTGACGGCTCCAGTTAAGACGGGACAATCCTTTCCAGGGAGCGGGGGGTCTGCAGGGCAGGTCGGTCAGTCCGGTCAAGGGGCTGGTTCTAAGCTCGGTTTTTGCTGGCAGTTCAACGACGGCCAATGTAAATTTGGGGCAACATGCAAGTTTAAACACGTGTGTTCCCATTGCAGCGGGTCGTCCCGTGGCGCGTCAAAATGTATGCGAAAAGGAAAAAAGGGAAGTGGAACAGGGGGTACAGCTGGTCAAGGGGGTGATGCCGGTGAAGTTGGAAAAGCTGGCCCCCTTTCTAAGTAGGTATCCGGATAGGGCTGGGGCGCAGTTGCTTGCAGACGGTTTTAGTGTGGGTTTTGTGATTCCTCCCCCTCCTTATGTTGTTCCGGTCACTCGTCGCAATCTTCGGTCTGCTTATCAACACTCTAGGGTGGTGTCGGATAAGCTGCGTAAAGAAGTGATTTTGGGCCGCATGGCGGGACCTTTTGTAGAACTCCCGGTACTGGATCTTGTTGTTTCCCAGTTGGGTGTGGTGGCTAAGCGTGAGCCGAACAAGTTTCGCTTAATACATCATCTTTCTTTTCCCCGGGGGGCTTCAGTGAACGATGGGATTGATCCGGAGTTGTGTTCAGATGTGTATGCGTCGTTTGATAAGGCGGTACTTTTGGTTCGGGAGGCGGGGGAAGGTGCCTTGTTAGCTAAAACAGACATTGAGGCAGCGTTTCGGCTATTGCCGGTGAATGCCAAGAGTCAAAGGTTGTTGGGCTGTTTTTGGGAAGGGGAATTTTTTGTGGATCGTTGTCTGCCTATGGGTTGCTCCCTATCTTGCGCCTATTTTGAGGCTTTCAGTTCGTTTTTAGAGTGGGTAGTTCGGGAAGTTGCAGGTGTACGATCTGTCATTCATTACCTGGATGATTTTCTGTGTGTTGGCCCGGGTGATTCTGGTGTGTGCGCTAATGTTTTGTATGCTTTGCAGGGCGTGATGCGAGAGTTCGGTGTCCCTTTGGCTCCGGAAAAAACAGAGGGGCCGGTGACGGTTATTCGTTTTTTGGGCATTGAAATTGACTTGGTGTTGATGGAATGTAGGCTCCCGGAGGACAAATTGACGGCTCTGCTGGCGGAGGTTCAGGCGTTGTCTCGGCTTAAGAAGGTTACGTTACGCAGTTTGCAGTCGGTTTTGGGGAAGTTGAATTTCGTGTGCCGGATATTGCCCATGGGCAGGGTTTTTAGTAGGCGTTTGGCGGCGGCAACTGCGGGGGTGGTGGCCCCACATCATTTTGTGAGGTTGAGCGGTGAACATCGGGCTTATTTGTTAGTATGGCATCGGTTTTTGGGGCAATACAACGGTCGGTCTCTTTGGATGGCTGGGGCTCTGGATTCCGTGGACTTGGATTTGTTTACGGACGCCGCGGGAGGGGGCGGCTTTGGGGCCTATTGTGGAGGACAGTGGTGTGCTAGGGGGTGGCCTGATAGCTGGGTGGAGCACGGTCTGACAAAAAGCTATTTCCCATCGTGGTCGCTGTGACCATTTGGGGGGATAGGCTCAGGGACAAGAACATCCGTTTCCACTGTGATAATATGGGGGTTGTTTTGGCTATCAATAATATCTCGGCGTCGTCTCCTCCGGTGGTTCAACTGTTGCGGCATTTTGTGTTCGTTTGTTTATCATTGAATGCTTGGGTGGTGGCGGTGCATGTGCCGGGGGTGGACAATTGTGTTGCTGATGCCCTTTCTCGCTCGCAGTGGGATCGTTTTCGCCAGCTGGCGCCGGCAGCAGATCGGATCGGCAAGGTGTGCCCGGATCATCTGTGGGATTTGGTCTCTCTGCAGCCGAAACATTGATTGAGCGATCTTTGACGAGTTCTACGTGGGCAGCATATCGGGCTGGCTGGGCTCAATGGGAGCGTTGGTTGGGGGCACTAGGTGACGTCCGGTCTGACTGGGACAGATTGGTGGCTTTGTTGTATTGGCTGGGGGACGCGTATGACTCAGGTGTGTCAGTGGCTAAAGTGAACAAGTTTGTGTCTGCAGTGGCGTTCGGTCTGAAGTTGAATGGGTTCTCGGATGTGACAAAAGAATTTCTAGCGGTGCAAGCGTTAAAAGGGTTGCGAAGGGGGAGAGCGTCGGTTGACAGGCGGCGGCCAGTTTCGTTCCGGATTCTTTGTTTGTTGGGTACGGCGGTGGAGGGGGTGTGTACTTCGGGTTTCGAGGCTCGATTGTTTCGCTTAGCTTTTTCGTTAGCTTTTTTTGGGGCTTTCAGAGTGGGTGAATTTGTGTCGCCGAGCGTGTCGCGTGCGGGAGGCATTTGTCAGGATGATGTGGAGCTTTTTGCGGAGATCGTGCTGCGCAGGTCTAAAACTGACCAGACAGGCAGGGGAAGGCGGGTGGTCTTGTTTGCAACTGAGGGTTCGGTGATGTGTCCGGTACTTTGCATTTCTGCCTTGGGGATACGGGTGGGGGTACCGGGGGTTCCCTTATTGAGACATGAGGATGGGTCTTTTTTATCTAGGTTTCAGTTTGGGGCGGTGTTCAAGCGCTGTCTACTGGCAAGTGGGATACGGGCGACGGATTACTCTTCCCATTCTTTTCGCATTGGCGCAGCGACTGAAGCGGTGAGATGGGAGTTGGATGAGGCGGGGGTTAGGCGCATTGGGAGATGGGAGTCTAACCGTTTCCGCTCTTACGTTCGGCCTCAATTGCTGTAAGTCTGTTAGAAGATGGCTTGGGTATGTTCTGCCTGGGTTGATGAAGTGTGATAGGTGGTGGTAAGTGGTATGTGTTTTCTTTTACAGGTTCACGCCCGTGTCTGGTTTGGATCTTGGGGCATTCCTTTGTTTATTGGGGCGCACTGAGGGCGGACGTTCGCCCGGATGGACGCCAACTGAGGATTCCGCGGGATGATGCTGTGCTGCATTGGTTAGGTTTTCGAGGGATGGTTTGGTCTAGGGTGTTGCAGGAATTTCAGGTGTACACACAGCTAGATAGGGTTCCTGAGATATTAGTGTTGCATGTTGGGGGGAACGATTTAGGTGTTCGCCCTTTTCGGGATTTAGTTAGGGACATTAAGCACGATTTGTTGTGCTTATGGGCATTACACCCGAGGATTCTTATAGTTTGGTCGGATATTGTGCCCAGAAGGACCTGGCGTTTGGCCCGATCCGTGGAGAGGCTGAATAAAGCCAGGATAAAGGTCAATAGGGCGGTGTCGGCATTTGTGGCAAAAAATGGAGGTGTGGTGGTCAGGCACAGGGACCTGGAATCGGGTGTGGGGTGTTACTGGAGGCAGGATGGGGTGCATTTGAATGAGGTGGGGATGGATTTGTGGAGTTTGGCCCTGGCAGACGGGATTGAAAGAGATGTGTTGGTGTGGAGGAGCTCATGGGCTTGAGGTGGTCAAGGCACATGTCGCAGTGGCGGGGGGGAGTCCTTGAGGTTGGTCAGTAAAACTGGTGGGGGGGTCGCATCAGGGGTATGCGTCCCCCAAAATATGTGGAAGGCTTCTTAGGGTGTTACCCCTTTGAAGCGCTTTATGGGCAAAGCCATCTGCAGGAGAGAGCGGTGCCTTCGAGCCGAGTTACGGCTGGAGGTAAAAGCAAGTGGTGGTGGCAGATGGCTATTTTTCTAAGTGGCGGTAACCTCAAGGGCTTCCCCTCATCATGTTATTGATGTTATTTATATTGACCCTGTTAAGGGTCTGTTATGTGTATTTCGGAAGAATTCCAATTTTGGGGAATTCTGGGTTATTTAATGTTTGGTTATAAAATTTTATTTTCATAAAATTTGTATTAATAAACAGCTGCTGTGGCCATTAAAATCCAATCTGGTGTGGTGTGTTTATCCCTAAAAGAGTAAGGAAGTTTTATGGAGCACTCGACTCTACTTATCCAAGTCATGTTCGCTTAGGGGTGACGAAGCCCCCTGCCGCGCTGAATACCCTCTCTGACGCTACACTGGAGTGTGGACAAGACAGTACACCCATGGCAAACTGGGCCAGTTCTTGCCAATGATCCAATCTGCTGACCCAGAAGTCCATGGGGTCTGGGATCAGCATTTCTGACGGAGAAAGGGCACAGTCCAGGTACAAGTGAACCTGGTTGTTTAGGTGCTGCACCTGGTGATGGTGAACATCCCTTTGGTGACTACGATGTGTGTCAGGTCGGGGTATTGGATGTAAAAATGTAGTCATCATATTTTCCAAACTGAATTGGCTGCTACTGCTGCTGCTGCTGCCGCTGCTGCCGCGGCTGCCGCCTATTGCAGAGGTAGCTCTGCCAGAGGCGGTGGAACGATGAGACAGTGGGGAGCGGAGAGTGGCCCCCCGGTCAGACATGCTTGCAGCAGGTGTTTGCCGTTTGAAAGCCGTGACAAGCTGGCTGCATAGCTTCTCTCGATAATAAGCCAATTTTGCCTCCCTCTCGGAAGGCGCAAAAAACTCCCCCATTCTGGATTATAACAAGGGTCTAAAAGTGTGCCTATCCAGTACTCATCTCTTTGCTTCATGCTAACAATACGACAGTCAGCGCACAAGTAACGAAGCATACAGCTCGCCATCCTGGCCAGCGTTTCAGAGGGCCCGGTTGGTTCCATCTCCGCCCCATACTGCCATGGTTGTCCATCATCAAGGTCGTCATCAGACTCGTCATCACCACCATCACTGTCATGTTGTGCGGCTGCCTCGTCCCCTATCCCTTCCTGTGATTCCATCTCCAAATCCAGCTCCTCTTCAGGTCCTGTTTCCTCATCCTCATCCTCCTCCTCCTCCTCCTCAACATCCATAGCCAGATGTGATCCTTCCTCCATCCTTTGCTGAATCATCGCTGTGAGCGTTTGCTCCATAATGAATATCAGCGGCATAACATCGTTCATTCCGCTAGCGTCGCGGCTCACAAATCGTGTGGCCTCTTCAAAGGGCCTCAAAACGCGACATGCGTCTCTAACCAGCTGCCAGTGCCTGAGCTCGAAATTACACTGGCTCCAAACGCTGCCCGTCTGCTGCATCAGGAAATCATTCACGGCTTTCCGCTGTTCGTACAGACGGTCCAACATGTGCAGGGTGGAATTCCAGCGTGTTGGAACGTCGCAAATCAGGCTGTGTTCTGGGAGATTGTTTTGACGCTGCAAGTCCAGGAGGGCGTGCTTAAATGCATACGAACATCTAAAGCGAACGCAAACCCTCCTGGACATGGCCAGCACACCCTTCAAACCAACATATGACTTTAAGAAGCGTGTTATGACCAGATTGATCACATGTGCCATGCAAGGAGCGTGTGTCAGGTGACCTAGACGCAGTGCAGCCACAACGTTCTTGCCGTTATCAGAGACAACATTGCCCATTGTGAGTTTCAGAGGAGACAGCCAGCGTGCGATTTCCTCCTTGATGCACAGCAGCAGCTCCTGCCCTGTGTGGCTTTTCTCGCCCAGGCTCAGCAGGTGTAAGACAGCGTTGTGGCGCTTCACCTTGCACCTATGAAAAGAGGAGGGAGGAGGAGTGGAAGATACGCTGTGTCCTGTCGGGGACGGGAAGACCTCCAAGGAGGAAGGCAAGGAGGAGGAGTAGGAGGAGGAGGATGGTAGGCGCCTGGTGTCCGGAGTTGAACCAGAAAGATACAAGCGTGGAGGTGGTAATGCCTGGCATTGCTGCGGTGGTGCATCGGACTGCAAAATATTGACCCAGTGGGCCGTGAAAGACATGTACTGTCCCTGTGCATAGTTGCTGCTCCACGTGTCGACGGTGGCATGTACCCTGCTGCACACAGATAATTGGAAGGACTGGCACACCTTTTCCTCCACATGCTTGTGCAAGGCAGGGACAGCTGTTTTGGAGAAGTAATGTCGGCTAGGTATTCGCCACCTAGGCTGAGCGCACGCCATCAATTGCTTGAAGCCGGTGGAGTCGACCAGGTGGTATGGCAGCGACTGCACCACCAACAACTTAGCCAGGTGTGAATTAAGCCACACGACAAGTGGATGACTGGGTATATATTGTTGCTTATTGGACAACGATTCCGTAATGGATAACTGACGGGACGTAGGAGGAGCACTAGATGACAGTGATGATGATGATGACAACGACATGGTGGATAAGGCCTGGCTGCTACTTAGATGACAGGGACTCGGAGCAGCAGCGGCAGAGGGGTCTTCATTAGATGTACATGATAATGGTGGGGCATGTCGATTGTCCCACATGGCCTTGTGATGCCGCTCCATGTGTTTACGTAGAGCGGTAGTTCCTACATTGCTGCCCTGCCCACGCCTTACTTTCTGCTTGCAGATACGGCACTGTGCCATGTTTTCGTCCTCCGGGAAGGTACAGAAAAATTGCCACAATGCAGAGTACCGTAAAGAGGTAGTACCATATCCACCACCACCACCACAACCACCACCACCACCCGAGCTTGCCCCTTGTCTGGCAGGCTTTTTTCGGGAGCCTACACCAGCATCAGTGTCGCCGTCACCGGCTCCTGAGCTGACCCTACCGCTGCAACGTTTTGCAGATTGACTTCTGCCCTTACCTCGGCTTGGCTGTTTATCATGGCCAGTGTCGCCGCTACTACCCTCCTCCTCTGACGCCGTCATCACCTCGTCACCTGGTTCCCACGTCCTGTCTAAAACAACATCATCATCATAGCCTTCCTCATCATCCCCGCCACTTCTGTCACTGTGTTGTGAATGTGATGTGACATCATGGCGGGCTCCATGCCCCCCCTCATTACTGCGTCTGCCACCACGGCTACCACCACCAACACCCCCACTACAGCAGCTATGCGTCTCGGACACCGCTTCCACCTCCACCACCGCCGCAACACACTCCGTTGGCTGACTCGTGGAAAACAAATCATCATCATCACTATGTTGTTCAGTATCTTCCTTCGCACCCGAGGAGATGTCTCTTAGGACTCTCAGGAAAGATGGCTTCCCGCTAGGAAGGGGGAGCGAAGACATAGATGATGGAATGGAAACACTAGAAATACCTATATTACTACTGTCACTGTGCCAAGGAACTGTAGAGGATCTGGAATCCAACGAAACCTGGCTTGAAGCCAGATCGTCAGAGTCTGCCTGCTGAGATGACCGCGAGCCAGCCAACCAGTCCACAATGGCCGTATTGTCTAAAGAAACCCGCCCACCGGAGGAGATGGACAAGTCTGACTTGGTGCTACTACTACCAGCAGGCACATGGCAGCTGCTACTAGTGGAACTGGGCACATGTATTGTGCCACAAATGCTGGTACTGGGTCTGGCACCAACAGATCCAACAACTGGAAGAGGAGACGGCATGGGTGTTTTCCTCTACCCCGTCCTTTCACAACCTTTTTTTTCCCAGACATATCAGAGCCCCTTCTAAAAGCGTATTCACACACTGACACTGGCTTGGCAAATGGCAATGAATGAGAATTTCTATCAGCCTCGCTGCAGTGCACTCAGGGAATGCTGGGCCTTGTAGTACTACTAGGCTGCCTGTATTGCAAGTTGGATTGTTTGTTATGTTAACGGCCGGGGATGAGCCCCTTCTAAAAGCGTATTCACACACTGACACTGGCTTGGCAAATGGCAATGAATGAGAATTTCTATCAGCCTCGCTGCAGTGCACTCAGGAAATGCTGGGCCTTGTAGTACTACTAGGCTGCCTGTATTGCAAGTTGGATTGTTTGTTATGTTAACGCCCGGGGATGAGCCCCTTCTAAAAGCGTATTCACACACTTACACTGACTTGGCAAATGGCAATGAATGAGAATTTCTATCAGCCTCGCTGCAGTGCACTCAGGGAATGCTGGGCGTTGTAGTACTACTAGGCTGCCTGTATTGCAAGTTGGATTGTTTGTTATGTTAACGGCCGGGGATGAGCCCCTTCTAAAAGCGTATTCACACACTGACACTGGCTTGGCAAATGGCAATGAATGAGAATTTCTATTAGCCACTGTGCACTGACTCAGGGAATGCTGGGTGTTGTAGTACTACAAAGCCTGCCTGTATTGCAAGTTGGATGCAATGGGGATGAGCCCCTTATAAAAGCGTATTCACACACTGGCTGAGTAGTGAGTAGTGGATGAGCCCCTTAGATTTCTGGATTCCTGCCTTTTAGATTCCTAAAGCTTTCCCTTACTGCACAGAGATGCTATCCCTACAGCTCCTGTCTGTAAAATGGCCGCTGAGCTCCATGCATAGACTTTTATTGCAGGCTTGAGCCCGCCCCTATGCTGCCTCCCGATTTGCTGGGAGAGCCGTTTGCAAGGCATTATGGGGTAGCCTGATGTCAGGTGATCTTGTGAAATCCTCCATTTTAGATGTAACATGTGGCAGGCGCCAAAACGTAGCCGGGTTCGGTCAAAACGGGTTCGGCCGAACCCGGTGAAGTTCGGATTCGCTGCGAACCGAACTTTTCGGGAAGTTCGGACGGAAACCGGGTTCGGTTGTCCCGGTTCGCTCATCTCTAGTCACAATCAGTTAAAGTTAAAGCTTTATAGTTGGGGACGTTAAGGAAGCGGCGATACCAAATACGTGTACTTTTTTAATGTATTAAATTTTTTCCTATAATAAAACTTTTATTATGGGAAAAAAGGCTTTTTTTTGTTTATGTAACGTGAAACTATTTTTTTTTTTATTCAACATTTTTAATAACTTTTTCAAATATTTCTTTCTACTAGGGGACTTGAAAGCCTGAAGACCTGATCGCTATTCTAATACACTGCACTACATACATAGTGCAGTGTATTAGACCTGTCCGTCATAAACTGACAGCAAGCTTATTAGGTCCCGCATCTAAGCTGGTCCTAATAGGCTTCTGTACTTGGCAAGCAGTAGGCTATTGTTAGGCCTACAGTTGCCATAGCAAACATCGCCACCCCCGCAATTGCGTCACAGGGATCCAGATAGCGTACAAACCAACCAAATGCTGCGGTTGCAATTGACCGCACCATTTAGGGAGTTAATCGGCGGAGATCAGACCTCAGTCTGGTCCCTGCCGCTACAGGAGAGTTTCAGCCCATTGGTTATGGTGCAGGCTCAGCTCGATGTGTGCTGTACGTAGAATTTATGGTCCAAATCCTTCATCTGCCACGATGAGAAATGGGGCAGGAGGTCCAGTAGATCCAGGCAGTTGTCTCGGTTCTGGAACGGAGAGCTGTTTGGACTGAAGCCGTTCACCCATTCTGGAAGCCCTGAAGATGCCAGCATCTGTAGAGCTCCCATAGGCCCCTATATCTACAATTACAAACTGGTAGTTGCTGTCAGCCAAGGCGAACAGCATCACCAATAAATACTGCTTGTAATTGAAATCTAGGTACCATGAGTGAGGTGGCTTCTTCACACTAATGTGTTTACCATCCAGTGCGCCAACACAGTTGGCAAACTGTGATTGTTGGTAAAAGCCCACGGCAATCCGAAACCAGTCTTGTGCCTTGGGCTGTGGCATCATCGTCGCTCTCAGTCGCTGCCAGATGACTTCGCAGGGTCAGACAGATGATCTGTGAAATGGTGGAACACCCCAGTAGAAATTCAAAATGCAGTGATGCAAATGAGTTCCCTGTTGCCAGGAATCTGTGAAAAAAATATTTCGAATAATTAGTGCTAGCAGTACCAGGGTGACATGGTGGCAATGGGCAAAGGCTACAACCAGGGTTATATAGTACTTGTAGCAGAGTGACATGGCGGCAATGGGCACAGGGGCAACTACGGTTATATACTACTTGTAGCATTATGACATGGCGGCAATGTGCACAGGGGACAACTACAATTATATACATACTACTTGTAGCAGGGAGACATGGCGGCAATGGGCACAGGGGACAACTACGGTTATACTACCTGTAGCAAGGTGACATGGCAGCAATGGACAAAAGGGACATTTGGTGTTCTTACCTGAGAGAAACGATGAGCCGTTCCTCCGAGATGCACCGTCGGTCAAAGCTGGAAATCGACATGTAGCAGAAGTTGTGAAACTTGTCCGGGTGCTGCCGCAGGTCTGCATACAGGGTATGGAAATGCACCTTTCTGGGCTGTTGGGAGACAATGGGGTGAACCCAGTACCTCCTCCTCCTCTTCGGTTCTTCTTCCAGCATAGCTTACTGTCCGAATCGCCGAGAGACGAGCCAGTCCAGAAGAGCATGAGAGCATGAACCACACGTGGGTAGTGCATCCTTGCAACGAAAGAAATGCCAGAAACCAAAGTTATATCAGCCGAGGATTCCAACAGAGCTCTCACAAAGCACAAATGCCAGAGAAAATGGTGCCAGAGCGATCATGTGACCTTTTCAAGGGGTTGCGACATAGTGGTGACATCATTTGTAGACTCCCATTTCTTTTTTTTGCGGATCCGTAAATGCGGATGAACTAAGGATGCATGACGGTACGTATTTGCGGACAGCGTGCCTATATGCGAATGAGTCGCAGATGAGTTTGGATGACTAGGGATCCGTATTTGAGTAGAATAAAAGCCATTACAGTCGTGTGCATGAGGCCTTAGAGTCCATGCTGTTTAGTTTACAGACAATTGCTTAGGCTGGATACAATTACTATCCATGAGAAGTATTTGGCTTCTTTGGGTTTTCACTCCGTGTTTTCATCCCATTACAGCAAAAGTTAAAACAGAATTTTTAGCACAAAGGATATTATAAAGTTGTATAACATTTTTTATTTTACAGTGATCAAGGTTTATTTGCAGAGAACCCCTTTAATACTTACACCCATATTGTCCAAGATTCATATCCCTACATCAAGAGAATTAGAAATTCTACAAGTTTCAGTGTACCAACTATTCCTGTCCAATAGTGGAATGAGATGAACTGGACTTTACTAAATATATCACGCCATGAATTATTACTTATGTTACCTATAACCTCATATTTAACCCCTGACTTTTACAGTTATTTTTGGTTTTTCATTTTCGCTCTTTCCTCCCCAACTTCCAGAAGCCATAAGTTTTTAATTTTTGGTCCAAAAAAAACGTATGAGGGATTGTTTTTTGAAGGACAAGTTGTACTTTTTCACGGCACCATTTATTGTACCATATTATATACTGGGAAACGTAAAGAAAATATTTGCTTAATCGTATTGTCTCCGCTTGTAAAGGGAGTCTAATATTACATTTTAGGAAACTGATGCTTAACCCCTTCGCGCTCAGCGACGTACTATTCCTTCGTGCTAAGTGCATCGTTCGCGCTCAGCGCTGGAATAGTATGTCACGGGAGGAACGGCCATTTCGGCCGTCTTCCCGACACATACAGGAGCTGTAACAGCTGCTTTCTCGTACAGCAGTCGCCGCTGCTCCTTCTGCGGAGACTGATCACTGTGTCCCCGCTGATTAACCCCTTGAAAGCCGCTTTCAATAGCGATAGCGGCTTCTTAGGGGTTAAGCTGCTACATCGGCCCGCTACACGATAGCGGCCGGCGATGGTGGCTATAGCAACCGGACGCCTAACAATGGCATCCAGCTATGCCATTTATGGAAGCCTTGCTGTCAGTGAGTAGCTGACAGCTGTAATACACTGAACTACGCATATAGTGCAGTGTATTAGAATAGGGATCAGGGCCTTCTGCCCTCAAGTACACTAGTGGGACAAAGTAATAAAGTTAAAAAAAGTTAAAAAAAGGTTTTGTAAAAATAAGAAAATAAACGTTTTAAAAGTAACAAAAGTAAAAATCCCCCTTTTTCCCTTATCAGTCTTTTATTATTAATAAAAATAAATAAATAAACAAATAAACTATACATAATTGATATCGCCGCATCCGTAACGGCCTGAACTACAAAAGTATTTAGTTATTTATCCCGCGCGGTGAACGCCGTAAAAGAAAATAATAATAAACCATACCAGAATCACAGTTTTTTGGTCACTTCACTTCTCAAAAAATGGAATAAAAAGAGATCAAAAAGTCGCATGTACCTAAAAATGGTACTGATCTAAACTACCGTTCGTTACGCAAAAACAAGTCCTCACACGGCTTTCCTGATGGAAAAAAAGACAAAAACTGTATGGCTCCTAGAATAAGGCAACACAAAAAGTAAATGATTGTTAATAAAAATTATTTTATTGTGCAAACACCATAAGGCATAAAAAAAACCTATAAACATTTGGTATCGCCGTAATCGTATCGCCATGCTGAATAAAGTGAATATGTCGTTTATAGCGCACGGTGAACGCTGTAAAAAAAATAGAATAAAAAACAATAGAAGAATTGCTGTTTTTTAGTCTCCACGCCTCTTAAAAGTAGAACAAAAACTGATCAAAAAGTCACATGCACCCCATGAAAACTACAATGAATTCCTCAAGGGGTCTAGTTTCCAAAATAGTGTCACTTTTGGGGGCTTTCCACTGTTTTGGCACCACAAGACCTCTTCAAACCGGACATGGTGCCTAATAAAAAGGAGGCCTCATAATCCTCTAGGTGCTCCTTTGCTTCGGAGGCCGGTGCTTCAGTCCATTACCACACTAGGACCACATCTGGGATATTTCTCAAAACTGGAGAATCTGGGCAATAAGTATTGAGTAGTGTTTCTCGGGGTAAAACCTTCTGTTTTACAGAAAAAAAAAAGGAATAAAAACAATTTTCTTACAAAAAAACTGAAATATGTAAATTGCACCTCTACTTTGCTTTAAATTCCTGTGAAACACCTAAAAGGTTAATAAACTTTCTGAATGCTGTTTTGAATATTTTGAGGGGCCTAGTTTCTAAAATGGGGTGTTTTATAGGGGTTTCTAATATATAGGCCCCCCCAAAGCCACTTCAGAACTAAACTGGTAACTAAAAAAAAAAGAGGCTTTTTCTTATACCACACCCCGATGTACCGTATGGCCGTGTCCAGGATGCGTTATGAGGCAATACTTCGCTTCTTACATTATACTGATAATGAGCAGCGCCCACCCTGAGATGACCCCAGTTTTGACCGTTTGTATAAACGGAGACCCCTATTAGACCATTTTAGTGCCCGGTTTTCCAAAGCATACACCCCCGAGAATTGTATTTCTATTGATGAGTCCCTGGTCCATTTTAAAGGGAGGCTTCAATTCCACCAGTACCTGCCGTGTAAGAGGGCAAGGTATGGCGTGAAGATGTATAAGTTGTGCGAGAGTGCATCAGGGTATACTTACAAGGACAGCAGTATTCAGCCCTTAGAATGCCCCCCCCTTACTGGGAGTTAACGCAAAAATTGGGTGGGATTTGGTGCACCCACTGCTGGACCAGGTTTACCACCTCTAACTGGATAATTTTTATACCAGCATCCTACTCTTCAAGTGCCTCGCTTCCAGAAGTACTGTGGCATGCGGCACTGCTAGAAGAAATCGCAGAGGCCTCCTGTGAAGGATTTGCCTGACACAGCTTCTGTGTCGACGCCCGTGGTTAATAAGCCTGCATCTGTGTCTAGGTCTGCTAGAGTGACTCGATCTGCTACAACTCTGGCTGGTAGGCTGAGGAGTGGGAGAGCCTATCGCAGCCTGGCCAGACGGTTCTAGCTCCCGCCCTTGGTCTACTTATAACTTCATTTGATGCTTGTCCTTTGCCTGTGATTCTCTTGTTTCCTGGCTCTGCTGTTCCTGCTGTTACCATTGACCTCTGCTTCATATTGACCCTGGCTTGACTGACTATTCTCCTGCTCTGCAATTGTTACCACGTACCCTCCTGGTTTGACTCGGCTCATCCACTACTCTGTTGCTCACGGTTTTGCCGTGGGCAACTGCCCCACTTCCCTTTGCTTTTGTGTACCCTTGTCTTGTTTGTCTGTCGTGCATATATTGAGCGTATGGACCGTCGCCCATTTGTACGCCGTCGCCTAGGACGGGCTGTGAAAGTAGGCAGGATCTGAGTGGCGGGTAGATTAGGGCTCACCTGTCTGTCTCCCTATCCTGACATTACAACTCCCTAAGACACTGCTTGGGCAAACAAGAAGGGGTGGAAGCAGGGCACATTCTAGCAGCAACATATTGTGTGTTAAGTACAAGGACAAGAGAGATGTCGTTGTATTGACAACAATACATGGCCACACCAGTGCCCATGTACCTGTACGAGGTACCAGTACAGAGAACCCCAAACCAGACTGCATCCTGGACTACAATAGGTACATAGGAGGGGTGGATTTGTCAGATCAAGTCCTGAAGCCCTACAGTGCCATGCGGTGTGTTATAAGAATCTGGCCGCGCACATCATTCAGATTGCATTGTACAATGCGTACGTATTACATCGATGTAAAGGCCAGACGGGAACTTTCCTGGAATTTCAAGAGGTGGTTATCAAGAACCTAATCTTTAGGGACCATGAAGGGGGGGCACCAAGTACTTCTGGAAGCGAGCCCACACGCATCGTACCAGGGCAACACTTTCCAGGAGAAGTTCCCCAAACTGGCAAGAAGGGAAAAAGTCAAAAGAAGTGCAAAGTCTGCTATAAGAGGGGGATAAGGTAAGACACAATATATCAATATGACACGTGTCCCGAAAAACCAGGGCTCTGTATGAAAGTGTTTTAAAATTTATCATACATCCCTTGATTTTCAATCTACCCCAGTTTTACTTACCATGATGCACGCCGCACAGCTTATCCCCCTCATCTTTACACTCTGGGCCCTGCTGTGTGCCCAGGCAGTTGTTAACATCCACATGTAGGGTATTGCCGTACCCGTGAGAACCCACATTACAGTTTATGGGATGTATGTCTCCGGTGGCGCATGCTGGGCACAATATATCGGACACTGAAATGGCATATATGTATAGAAAATTGCAAATCTCACTCTGCACTATCTGCTGCGCATTATCTTTTACACAATACCTGTGGGGTCAAAATGCTCACTACACCTCTAGATGAATGCCTTAAGGGGTGTAGTTTTTAAAACGGGGTCACTTCTCGGGGGTTTCAACTGTACTGGTACCTCAGGGGCTTCTGCATACATGACTTAGTACCAGAGAATCCCCAGTAGGCCAAATGGTAGTCCTTTCCTTCTTAGCCCTCCCATGGGCCCAGTTTATCACACATTTTTTTTAATTCACAGCCCATTTCAAATAAATTCAGAGAATAAACTGTGGGGTCTAAATGGTCACAAAACCCATAAATGAATTCCTTGAGGGGTTTAGTTTCCAAAATGGGGTCACCTCTGGTGGGTTTCCATTGCTTTGATACCTCTGGGGCCAGGGGCGTAGCTAAAGGCTCATGGGCCCGGGTGCAAGAATTCAGCTTGGGCCCCCCTACTCCTCCCCAGCACCACCATCATCATCAGACCCCTGCGCGCTCCTATGCCCAGATGCCTTGCCCAACAGCCCCCATAGTATAATGCCCCCACACAGTTAATGCTCCCATAGCTGCCCCCACACAGTATAATGCCCCATAACGTATACTGCCCCCCCATAATAGCCCCATACCGTATAATGCTCCCCATATCAGCCCCCCATACAGTATAATGCCCCCCCACAATATCAGCCCCCCCATACAGTATAATGCCCCCATATGTGCATAATTACTTACCTATCCCCATTCCCACGTTGAGTGGAGGATCCTTCGCCTCCTCCGGTGTGTACTATGAGTGACTCAGCGCAGGCAGGCGCGATGATGTCGCTACATCCCGCCTGCCTGTGTCGAGCCACTCACGGCACAGGGAATGCTGGATCAAGGAGATGTCAGCTCCTTGCTCCAGCATTGATTGGAACCGGGACCTCGGTGAGTGACTCACGAACCCCCAGGGGGACGCGACCCACAGTGTAGGGATGTCACGATACCAAAATTTGAACTTCGATACCGATATTTCGTTTACTTTGCCAACAGTAATAAAAATAAAAAAAAGTTCTTCCATTTTCTGATGTGAGGCAGGAGGTGTGATTATGAATTTTGAATGTGCCTCACATTAATAGTAATTAACCCCATTATGTTTCTCAGTCATAATGGGTTAATATGTAAGGTACATGATGGAGTTAATTACTATTAATGTGAGGCACATGGAGGTTAAATTCATCATCGCACCTTGTGCCTCATAATTAGGCCCCATGCACACGACCGTAAATAACCTCCGTTCACTTTCATTGAGCGCGGACACATTTCCGTAGCGCTACGGATGGTTGTCCGTGCCGTAGAAATGTTCCGAAAATTATGGAAGATGTCCGTCCTTTTGCATTTTGCGGGCCGTTCTCACATACTTTGTATGGGAGCACGGCCCGAAAATGCGGGTGGCAGTGGGCGGCCTGCCGTGCCCGCAATCGCGGGCCGTGATTGCGGGCACGGTCGTGTGAATGGGGCCTAAGTGATAGAAAGCAATTTTTATTTTATTTTTTTACAGAGTACACATCATAAATGATGCAAAAAAATTGTTGTGCAGGTTATTACGGCTGCGCCAATACCGATTATGTGTATGTTTTATGTATTGAGACTTATTTTAATGTTTATTATAAAAAAGGTGTATGTGTATTTTTTTTATTTAACATTACTTTGTTTTTACTTTATTTTAAAACTTCAATGTACTGGCATATAGCTATATGCTAGTACATTAGCCTGTGTACTGATAGTACACAGGCAGTTGTTAGGACATACCTCAGTATGCCCTAACAACAGGAAATATGGTAGGACAGCCCTGGGGTCCTTCAATAGACCCTGGGCTGTCTGCCCATATATGGGATGTCCCTTAATCGCGTCACAGGAATTCCCTGTGACGCGATCCAGGGGCATCCCCCCTTCTCATTTTCCCCTGAATGCTGCTGTCAGCTTTGATCGCAGCATTCAGGAGAATAGCGGCGGAGATGAGCGGTTTCTCTGATCTCCGCCGTTATAGAGCAGGGCTGCGGCTGTGTAATACAGCCATTGCCCCTGCTCCTACTAATGAGCGGCGGTTCAGGCATTGAGGACAGAACATGGGGGTGTTTTGTAGCGCGCCCACCATGTTCTGTCTTCAGTGCCGACGCTCATTAGTGCAGCGCCGGCCGCATCACATCATCTTGACGGCGCGCAGATGTCAGGACTCAGGAGCGGGGCAGTGACTGTATTACACAGCCGCAGCCCCGCTCTCATACACTCGTACTATACTGTATTGTGTTGTATTGTGCAGTTTGCGGTGGAGGAGGGGGGGGCTGTGATTTAACGCCCCCCCCCTCTCCACTGCAAACAACACAATACATTACAAGGCATCACAACACATTACATTACAATACATAACGTTACAACACAATACATTACATTACAATATACATTACATTACACTGCAGCTTACCTGGAGTCCTCCGCACCGCCTCTTCTGCTCTGTCTGGAAGCCGTGTCACGTGACAACACGGTCACATGGTACACTAAGTGTACCATGTGACCGTAACCAGGAAGTGCCGGCTTCACGGACAGAAGATTCAGTTAGAAAACATGCTGTATGGCAACGGGGGCCCGTGGGCCCCCCAGGCTTAGGGGCCCGGTCGCAATTGCGACCGCTGCAAACCCTATAGCTACGCCACTGTCTGGGGCTCTGCAAATTTGACATGGCACCCGAAAACCAATCCAGCAAAATCTGGACTCCAAAGAACACATAGCGCTTCTTTCCTTCTGAGACCTCCCATGGGCCCAAACGGCATTTTATCACCACAAATGGGATATTACCGCACTCAGGACAAATTGGGCAACAAAATGGGGCATTTTGTTCCATGCGAAAATAAGAAATTTTGATCAAAATGACATCTTATTGGAAAAAATGTCATCTTTTTAATTTCACAGCCCAATTCAAAGACGCTCTGTGAAGAAACTGTGGGGTGAAAATGGTAACAACAACCATTAGTGAATTCCTTGAGGGGTGCAGTTTCCAAAATGGGGTCACTTTTAAGGGATTCCTACTTTTTTGCCACCTCAACACCTCTTCAAACCTGGCATGCTGCCTAAAATATATTCTAATAAAAATGAGGCCCCAAAATGCACTAGGTGCTTCTTTGCTTCTGGGGCTTGAGTTTTAGTCCAAGAGCACACTAGAGCCACATGTGGGACATTTCTAAAAACGGCAGAATCTGTAAAATACATATTTAGTAGTGTTTCTCTGGTAAAACCTTCTGTGTTACAGAAAAAAATAGAATAAAGTTAAATTCAGCAAGAAAAATGAAATTTGCAAATTTCACCTCCACTTTGCTTTAATTCCTGTGAAATGCCTAAAGGGTTAAAAAAAACTTTCTAAATGCTGTTTTGAATACTTTGAGGGGTCTAGTTTTTAAAATGGGGAGTTTTGTGGGTGTTTCTAATACATAGGTGCCTCAAAGCCACTTCAGAACTGAACAGGTACCTTAAAAAAAAGGCTTTTGAAATTTTCTTAAAAATATGAGAAATTGCTGTTTATGTTCTAAGCCTTGTAAAGTCCAAGAAAAATCAAAGAATGTTCAAAAAATGATGCCAATCTAAAGTAGAATTATGGGAAATGTGAACTAGTAACTATTTTGGGTGGTATAACCATCTGTTTTACAAGCAGATGCATTTTTTACTTTAGAAAAATTCTATCTTTTCTAAATTTTCTCTAAATTTTGCAATTTTTCACTAATAAACATTGAACATATCAACAAAATTCTACAGCTAATATAAAGCCCAATGTCTCACGAGAAAACAGTCTCAGAATCGCTTGGATAGGTTTAAGCATTCTGACGTTGAAAAATGTCAAAAGAAATAGCGCAGACCCTAGTAGCTGGCAGGAATGGATTATATACAAAAGCAAATTGGTGTGCAAGAGCAGTAATGATCCCAATTTCCCAGCTGCTATTAAGTTGTTGAACTTATTAAAATGTAACTTTTAGGGTATGTGCACACACACTAATTACGTCCGTAATTGACGGACGTATTTCGGCCGCAAGTACCGGACCGAACGCAGTGCAGGGAGCCGGGCTCCTAGCATCATACTTATGTACGATGCTAGGAGTCCCTGCCTCGCTGCAGGACAACTGTCCCATACTGAAAACATGATTACAGTACGGGACAGTTGTCCTGCAGCGAGGCAGGGACTCCTAGCATCGTACATAAGTATGATGCTAGGAGCCCGGCTCCCTGCACTGTGTTCGGTCCTGTACTTGCGGCCGAAATACGTCCGTCAATTACGGACGTAATCAGTGTGTGTGCACATACCCTTATTATTTGAATTTAGAAATGAAGCGCAGCAGAGAGAAGAAAGACGTACAACATTGAGGTGAGTTAAAAGGATTATTAAAAGAGCGCTACCCCCCCCCCCCCCGACATGTTTCGCTGCTTCAGACCATTAGCCCCGAATTTATCCCCTGAGGATGCTGCTGAAGCAGCGAAACATGTCGGGGGGGCTAGCGCTCTTTTAATAATCCTAGTCGGCACAAGCTACTGCATCTTACCCTGTGTGACAAAGACGGGACCCCATACGGCGCTGCTACTCAGGAAGGATACAGTGGTAGTTATAAATGATACTTTATTGTAGGCTACGCGTTTCAATGCCGCACCGGCATCTTCCTCAGGCCACACACATTGCAGTCTGAACAACAGCCCTTTAAATACACCACGCGGGAGAAAAATCCGCCAATGTAAACAGGGTTAAAGTGCAAGGTTACGTAATCACCGGGAGAAGTTCAAACTTAACAGATACAAGAAAGACATTCAATTGTATATACTGCTAATTTAAACTAAAATCGGCAGAGTTGAATTAAAATGGGGTATGGGATCTTAACATAAAAAAGGGGACAATTGCAGACAATCTATAAAACATTAATAACCATATCGATGAATTTAAACAGTTGCTAAAACATAATAAAATATACAGAAGTTTAGCGATGTATCGTACTTGCAATATTTTGCGGTAATTCACCAATTAATTAAAATGAAAACGAATTAAAGGAAAATAAACTGAATGGGTGAAAATAATAAAAACTGCTATGGAACCCATATTACTGGGAACTCAACTGAACGTGGAAAACATATAAAATGATGTATATTTTGGTAAAAAAACAACAATCAACCATTAAGTTGATCTAAATGTCATTTATATTTTTATTTTCAGTAGTTATCCTTTGGAATAAAGTGAGGACATTCCATCATAAAAGAGTATGGGTGTTGAGTAAAATTAATTTGAATAAAAGAGAGGACTATTTAAGACAATCTCAAATATTTATCTATGAATTAAGATAAAAGTTTAAAAGCTCAAAAGAATATACAGAAGTTTATGCTGTATCAAAACAGCGATATTTTGCGGTAATTCACCAATGATTTGCAATCAAAACGAATTTAGAGAAAAATGGATTCAGGAAGAGAAAATGATTAAAAATACCATAAAACCCATAACGGCCAGAACTCAACTAATCAGGGAAATTCCACCCAATGATGTTGATTTTAATAGAACCACTGCTCATCCTTTACGATGATCTTGATATTATTAACAGTGGTTAACCTTTTTAATAAATTGTGGAAAATTCACTAAAGATTTCTAACATGAACAAATATATATAAGTATTAGGTATACATGTATAAGTCAAAAGTGAGTACTATATGCTAAAAAAACACAAATTCATCTGTAATAAAAGAAGCATTAATCAAGACTAGTTTCCGTGATGTCATTCAAACCGTTTGGATGTAGGGTCAATAGTTTAAAAATCCAAACATTTTCTCTTTGCTTGAGTTTTTGGAACCGGTTGGGAACGTCACAAGGAATTTGTTCAATAGGCGTAATGGTAATTCTATTAAACTGGCAGTTATGGGAAGAAGCACAGTGTCTCGAAACACTGTGTTTTAAAAACCCCTTTAGAACATTATATCTATGTTTGTTGATTCTGCTTCTCAAACATTGGATGGTCCTCCCAATGTACTGTAAGCGGCACGAACACTCAAGGAGGTAAATTACAAAATTACTACCACAATTAAGGAAAGCCTTAGGCTATGTTCACACGGAGTATTTTGGGGGAGGAATATCTGCCTCAAAGCTCCAAACGGAATTTTGAGGCAGATATTCCTCCCCCAAAATACTCCGTGTGAATAGCAATGATCGCGCCGTTTTTCGCCCGCGGCCATTGAGCGCCGCGGGCAGAAAACACGCTTTCTCCTGCCTCCCATTGAAGTCAATGGGAGGTCGGAGGCGGAAGCGCCCGAAGATAGGGCATGTCGCTTCTTTTTCCCGCGAGGCAGTTTTACTGCTCGTGGGAAAAAGACGCCGACGCCTCCCATTGAAATCAATGGGAGGCGTTCTCGGGCCGTTTCTGCCGAGTTTTGCGACGCGGTTTCCGCGTCAAAAAACTCGGCAAAAGACTCCGTGTGAACATAGCCTTAATTGGGAAAATTTCTTTGGTTGTATTGGAACAGAAGGTCAGTTTTTTTTGTGAGATATTGTTACAACACAGACAACGTCCTTGGCTACACTTATAGGATCCATTCAAAACTGGTAAAACTCTTGGAATAGAAGGTTTAAGGTTATTGATAAGACTAGGGGCCAATATAATCTTCAAATTAGCTGACCGTCTAAAGGTGATATTTGGTTTGTCGGGTAGAGAATTTTTGAGGAAAGGATCATTTTTCAAGATATGCCAATGTTTGGACAAAATAGATCTCACCAATTTATGTCCACTGTTATATGATGTAATAAAATTATTTGTAAACTTAATCTTGTTGGTATTAGTTTTTCCATTTTTATTAGTGCAATCGGTAGTATCCTCTGTCTTTTTTGTTTGGTTAACACAGGACTTTTGGGTCAATTCTGCTGCTTTTAAACGTGCACCTTTAATCAGTTGTGTAGGGAAATTTTTCACCTTAAATCTACTTTCTAAAATCTCACATTCCCTTAAAAAATTAATTTCAGACGAGCAATTCTTCCTCACTCTCCTGAATTGGCCAAAGGGTCACGTTCAGTTGAGTTCCCAGTAATATGGGTTCCATAGCAGTTTTTATTATTTTCACCCATTCAGTTTATTTTCCTTTAATTCGTTTTCATTTTAATTAATTGGTGAATTACCACAAAATATTGCAAGTACGATACATCGCTAAACTTCTGTATATTTTATTATGTTTTAGCAACTGTTTAAATTCATCGATATGGATATTAATGTTTTATAGATTGTCTGCAATTGTCCCCTTTTTTATGTTAAGATCCCATACCGCATTTTAATTCAACTCTGCCGATTTTAGTTTAAATTAGCAGTATATACAATTGAATGTCTTTCTTGTATCTGTTAAGTTTGAACTTCTCCCGGTGATTACGTCACCTTGCACTTTAACCCTGTTTACATTGGCGGTTTTTTCTCCCGCGTGGTGTATTTAAAGGGCTGTTGTTCAGACTGCAATGTGTGTGGCCTGAGGAAGATGCCGATGCGGCATTGAAACGCGTAGCCTACAATAAAGTATCATTTATAACTACCACTGTATCCTTCCTGAGTAGCAGCGCCGTATGGGGTCCCGTTTTTTCAAAGAATTTACACATTATCTATTGCGGTGGTCCTTCAGGATTGACCGGCTGGGATCTCGGCAGCAGCACTCATCCAATACTTATCTACCTACTACACGCTCCTGACCTTTCCACCTGTGGTAAGCCTCCATCTGTCAAACATAGTTTGTTTTTTCCTGGGCTTACTCACACTATGTGGCGCCGTGCTTTTCTCTTTCAATTCTCTGTGTGACAAAGAGGCTCTCTAGCAGTCTGCAGCTGCTGACTGCGCCTGCCACTTTATTCTTATGAGACCCTAATACACATTGGATCTCAAACGTTACGCTAACCGACTTGGAACCATTTTAACTCACCTCAATGTTGTACGTCTTTCTTCTCTCTGCTGCGCTTCATTTCTAAATTAAAATAATAAAAGTTACATTTTAATAAATTCAACAACTCAATAGCAGCTGGGAAATTGGGATCATTACTGCTCTTGCACACCAATGAGATTTGAAAAATGAGCTCTGAGCCCTAAGGCCCAAACTAGGCTGCGTCCTTAAGGGGTTAAGCAACTATCAAATATATCAATGTTTTACTTCTCCTGTCACTCTTTGTCCTACAGTATATAATCCAGTACATATGGCGGCACGTTCCATACACTCTGTATTGTGTACATATGATACAATGTCCTGTCACCTACCACTGGATTAAACGCGATGTCACACAAATAGCGCTGTGAAGGGTCGGTTAGGTGAAATGTATACACTGTGGTAAGTTGCAGCCGCGCACATAACAATTACCAGTCACACTTATGGATTGATGTTAAAGATTTATTTAAGGTTTTTGTAGATCAAAATATATAATGGTAAAGATGATGGTAATACAAGATCCAGCAAAAACGACGGAATATGTCACAGTATATACTGTAGTATCAGTAAGGGGTGGAAAATCTGGATTCCACAGACACAAGAAGAGATGACATATTGTCCTGTTCTGAACCTGGTCTTCTGCGTGATATTGATGCCCTGGTGACCACATTGATGTCTCTTCTGTGACAGATGTTGTAGAAATGTTAAGTCTCGCCATTGGAATTCTTGTAAGATGGCGGATTCTGCCCTTGGTTGTTATTAGTGTTGATGTTCTGTTGATATCTGCTGACTTGTTCTGGGGGGAGAAGCACACAACCCTATTAAATATTGATCATTCAGGCTGCTTGATAAATATAGAGAGGGGACACATCCAGAGGAACTTACCTTTCTATCAGCATTGATGGTGGCTCCTCCGGTGACAGGGAGCGCTATTCTCGCCAGATGTACTGCGGAATTGATGTTTATGCTGCAAGACAAATATTTGCTATTAATGTTCTATAATGTGTGTTTCTTAGCAGACACAAAATCTAGAAGACTTTTTAAGGTGATTTGAGGTAAATACATTTCTTAATTGATCCTTGGCGTCACACTACAAACCTTGAAGATGGTTGATGCAAGCAGTGGGTCTGACCTAGAGCTGCGCTCTTCAGCATGTTACGGGAACTTTCTGATGTTCCGATGTTTTATGCCCCGGAGATTGTAACTGTTCCTTAGGAGTCCTGCAAGATGCCAAGTAATGTCTTCCATCAATAGCAATGTTCCTTGTATCCATCATTTTTGCTTAGAAGCTAATGCATCATAAAATGCAGTTGTTCCATCCATTCAGATGACAGGTTCCTTTAGGAAACTCATTGTACTATACTACATACATGCTTACAGTTGGGGAAGTTGTTCCCCAAAGCCCACAACCTTCATTCAGAAATGAAAACGTGTCTGAATACAAGGAGTTGGAATTTTAAGATTGAAAATACTTATTTACACTTTAGTTAAATTAGTTGATAAAATAAATTACAGATACAGAGGAAAACCTAAGAGATGGAAGAACATTTTCACCGCAAACATAATAGACAACTACAAAGCTCTTACCTGTAAGGACATGAACAGATGCAGCTACTTTTTTTGTCCTTTCCTCCTAATGCCCGTTACATAGATTTTACGATCAAAGCGTCCACCAGCCAAGGGGATGCTGGAATGAGAAATATATTTATGTAAGACATATGATAATGTTAGCAGGTAACCACACTTTGCTTAGTTTCACATCCTATAATCCTCCAGTACTGTTACCAAGGTGTACAGCCACCTGCCCCAAAGTGTGAGCTCTGGCTATAAGGACCATGTAGTAATGACGGCTACTGAAAGTATCATACCAACAACATGGAGGAAAACATGACTTACTCATCTGAACCAGGCCTGATCTTTACTTCAAAGATGCCAAAAACAGGTCGGTGGTCTGAGGTCTTCAAAACAGGGCAAGAGTCGTATCTCAGGACTCGTACATCTCCCTCACATTGGCTTTTAAACAACACCCTGTCCTGTAGAGGTCATGAAAATAACAAATATCATTAGTGAAATCATATTATAATATATTATTAAACTGCAAAACAACACAGACCTAAATGTTGGGCCTACTTTATTTATATTGCAGAATATTGAGACTTTATTGTATTTTAGGTTTGACTTGGTCACACAGATTTCATTAAATAAGTATCCTTGACCCATGCTGGGCAACGACATATTACACTGGGAAACTGTGATGACAAACTCACTACATAAAAGTAAAATTAACTGAAAGCTTTGTTCATAAGAAATTACTCTTCCAGCTATAATAATAACAATTAATTACATTGGGGGAGGGGATTCATTATATAATGGGTGCTCTGGCCCATGGATTCTATTGTCTCTCAAGCTCTGTAGACCTGGAAATAAGATATCTTACCGTATATGATGGAATTCTCTGCTTTGCTGATGTATCATAGGTGTCTGTGCCAATGTCAAACTTATATGTAGGAAGGAAATCAATGGTGTGCTCCTTGAACCCTAGAAATATGGACCCTTAAGTTGAAAGAAAAAAAAGTTGTCAGTATTAAAAAAAAAAAAGGAGCAATTGATAATTTTAGCACTATATAAGAATTTGGGGAACATATCAACCATCATGTCAGTGATTTGTATTAATCTGTGGAAGTGGTTGTGGTATTAAAGGGGTTTTCCAACTTCTGACAACTGATGACATACTCACCAGATAGGTCATCAGTACATGATCTGTGGTGGTCCGACACCCGGACCCTGCACTAATCAGCTGGTCCGGTGCCTTTGAGCACTGGACGTACATGCCGGATGCAGTTGGCACCGGCCACGGAATTGCTACCGAGCTGCAGTACTGCAACTCTGCTCCTATTCAAGTGAATAGGAGGCAGACCCGCAGTTATGCATCATGGCAGCTATGCTATGTAAGGAGCCAACTGCTTCTGGCTCCGTAAATAGCATTGTGTGCCATAACATCCGGTGCCCGCAGGCCACTGGAGCAGCTTAACGGTGCAGCGTCCAGGTGTCGGACTCGCACCGATGATATACTGATGAGCTATCCGGTGGATAGGTCATCAGTTGTCAGAAGGTGGAGAACCCCTTTAATGAAGGTTGAGGAGTGATAGAGATCTGTCTACTAGTAAATATACCATTGTTCTTGGCTTCATTCAGATGGTCGTGTTTGAGGAGACTGGATATATCTTTTCCTTCGATCTTCTGCAGAAGAGATTCCACATTTTTTCTGTCCTCTTTAAGCTGAAAATTGAGGTCTCCAAACCAAAACACCCGATCAAAGCGGCTGGTGACGTCCACTGTAGAATAAAAAAAATAAAATAAATTATAGCACATGACTGCATTAGACTCAACTGAGACAAATTTAGAGATAAAAGGATCCATAGGTTCAACCACATAAGTAATACTCACAGGCATTGGAGTTGATTCTTTCCGGAATAATTTGAGGCAGACGGAGACCCTCAGTGATGGTTTTATAGTCCTGGATCCTCTTGTTGACTGCCCCAACTGCCAACAAAAAAATACATATTAGCAGTGGCAGATGATCATATGGGCGGCCCGAATCGCATATTATTTTCAAAAAAACACATTGCAGCGTGCCACTGCCGCTAATGGAGAGGAGGGGTGGGTGTGAGGGATTATACAGCCGCACCGTCCGCCCTGCTGCCTCTCTGAGGGGGAGGCGGCGCAACTGAAACCAGCCGCCGCCACCCCCTCCTGCACTAATTGTACCTGCGTGTATCTGTATTACTGGCCACTCACAACATAGAATGAGATTGATAGATTAGAAAAAGTTTGATCAAACTGGAACAAACCTTTTATTTTTACCAAAACATAAGTACAGATCTCTTGATATCATCCCATATATTTCAGTTAATTATGAAATAGCAGCAATTTTATACAAAGTAAAACTGTACATGGTCATATATTAATATTGTAAATACTTACATCTCAGATGTGAATTAATAAAAAGGAAAGATGTTCCAAAGACGGTGAAGGCAACACCCAAGGCTCCTTTAGTTTTCACATGGTGGAATAGCCTGGTTGTTACATGGGTGTGCTCTACCTCTGTATAAGAAATTAAACACAAAAAGACAGGTCAGTGGTTAAGAGTACTACATGCAACAATGGAATAGAAATTATTTCCAATTAAACTATGGAAATATTACTAGAACATAATTTCATACTTTGTAACTGTGGTGTGAACTTTTAGATCTCCAATACTCAGAAGTCAAGAATCTGAGAGCCAAGCTCTTAGGCATCTAATTCTAATAACTAAATAAGATGTTCCAGCTAATGACTACATTCAAGACTTCTTATGTAGACGTAGGAATGTGAATCTTACCTGAGCAGAACCAGATTAGTTCCCGTCGAACAAAGATGGTGAGATACAGGACTCCGAGCCCGGAGGAGTGGTATAATACATAGTGTGGTCCAAGGGTCTCCTGTAATTTTATCTCCCATTCCCGTCTACAAGAAGACACAATTTCAGATTTACATATTAATAAATGACACAAGATTAAGATACTCAACTCATCTGTATCAACACTCAATATAATAACCTCTGGTGTTGAATTTTGAAAATTAAGGAGTGATAATACAATAAGTAGAGCATTGAGAGAGAATTTGTATCAGCCGACCTGCTGTCCATCTGCAGTCATAGGCTGGTGTAAGACAACCTGAGAAGACTTACCTGTTTGGACATCCTTCCTGAACGCCAATAACATAAATGTCTTTCGTATCATCTGATGGTAACAGCAGATCCTCCACATTTTGCGGGTAATCCTGTTCAAAATATACAAACATTAATATTGTATACAAAGAGCGCCAACTCAACTGACATAGGGTAGAATATAACCTGACTATGTGATATTCAACTACAAACTAAAGAGACATGGTTACTGGCCCATTTCATCCAACTTGAGCTTGGGCATACTGATGGGTCACAATAAATATTGTACATTACTTCTCACCTTTCCCTCCATATTCCAGGTGGCAACATATAGTCTCAACCGTCTATCTGGGAAATAGCGATCCAGTTCTCTAGCGCCGATCACAGCGCTGCTGCCAAAGTTTCTGTGAAGATATGGGGAGAATTAAAGATCTAGTGACTGTTATACCACAGCTCTGGATATCTGAGCAATGTATGAGAATTATTAGTTACATACCTTTTACGGATATTTTTGGAGCGCAGGCGGGTCAGCAGGCTGAATGCGCTCTTCTTGGTGTTCTTTGACGTAATGTCACAATATTTGCTGTGACTAAGATCGCTGGATTTTTCATCTGCCATATCTTTGATGACAGAAAACTTCTGGAGCGAGATGTTAGGCTCCTCCATAGTTGGTATGTCTCCCATCAGATTTCCTTTATCAGGAATTTGGGAGACATGATATTTCTTAGATTTTTTCCAAAAAGGCATGGTTGTTTAATGCCCGGGTGCAAAACTGCACCAATGTCCTTGGTAGAAAACCAGGAGACAGTCAAGATAGAATTTGACTAATCGCCTCTAGTTCTCCGAAAATAGGACAAATCGCTAACCGTATAAGCAACACAGTAAGTAACACAGTGTCAATCCAACAGCAAGACCTAGAAAGACCAGAAAACTATAAGGGAGTCGTTACTTGTGATGAAACTAGCTGGAAAAATTAGTTATTAAATAGGGTATTCCTATAACAGAATATTGTCAATCATAAGTGTCAGAGGATCACATGACCTGGGAGCCCCTGTTGATAACATTGCATTAGGTTTGGAAGCTGAAACAATGTATTGGTTGTTAAATTGACCATATGGCATTTTAAAGGGTTGAATTTTTTTTTATATTAATTGATAACCAGAATTTAGAACCTAAGTAATTGGAGTTAGTAATAAATACTTTTTATTGTTATCTTTTTTATTGTTATTATTATTATTATTATTATTATATACATAATTATTAACCCCTTAGTGACCAACAGTACGCCTTTTTACGTTCCTCACTAATGGGCTTTAGGCTAATGCGACGCCTTTTAACGTGATCGCATTAGCCTAAAGTAGCGCCGAAATTAAAGATCGGAGCTCCGTTCTCTCAGCTACCGGAGGTAGCTGAGAGTTCGGGGCAACGACCAGAGACCATAACGAGTGGTCTCTGGTCAAGTGATCGCCGTGAATCGCTATTTCACGGCGTTCACGCTAAAGCGGCAGATAATCGCCATTTCTCTCTCCTCTCATGGAATAACTCCTTAGAGAGGAGAGAGAATGGGTAATTAGTGCGCCCCCCCTCCCACGTCCGATCCCCCCCGTCCGATTCCCCTTCATGTCCGATTCCCCCCCCCCGGTCCGATCCCCCCCCACGGTCCGATTCCCCCCCCAAAATTGCGCCCGAGTGCGCTTTGCATATCTTACCTGTGTCGTCATCTGGCACAGCAACAATCAGGGACCGTTGTGACTGGTCCCTGATCAGGTGATCTCTGTGATAAAACCTATCACAGAGATCACTGACAGTTATTTTCATAACACAGCCAGGACATGGGCTGTGTTTCTCTCTCCTCCCATTGTAGTTGTTCTGAGAGGAGAGAGAAATCAGTCTAAGTCCTGTGCTGTGAAGAAAGAAAAAGTGAAAAAAAATCATCGTTCTTATACACACACATATATATATATATAATATATCAAATCTATATTATCGTCAGCGCTAGATTAGCGTCAGCGCTAGTTTAGCGTTAGTGCTAGTTTAGCGTTAGTTCTAGTTTAGCGTTAGTGCTAGTTTAGCGTTAGTTTAGGTTTAGTGCTAGTTTAGCGTTACTTTAGGGTTAGGGCTAGTTTAGCGTTCGTGTTTAGGGCCGTTTAGAATTAATTTTACGTCTGTTATATAAAAAAAAATATATATATAAAAAAATATATATATATAAAAAAAAATAATAATAATTTGTGTCGTTTTTAGGATTTTAGGTTTACTTTAGGGTTAGGACTTATAGGGCATATATATATATATATATATATATATATATACATACACATCTATAAAATATGTCTCAGCGTATGTACAGCGCGGAGCAAGCCTACGCCTTGCTATGTTCCAACACTCCTGAAAGCGAAACAGACACCGCTTCAGAATTTGTTCCAGACAGTGACAGTGATGATTCTAATTCCACCGCTGAACCCCATAGTCCTATGGTGGTGGATACGTCAGTCGCTGTAGAGGTGTCAAGTGCAGGGCCGAGTGTTGCAGTCCCTCCCGTGATGTGGGATCCTGCACTATCATTTTCCCCCCAAGTACCCCAATTTGAAGCGACCCCAGGAATTAGTGTCGACATCCAAAATTTTACCCCCTATAATTTTTTAAATTTATTTATATGTGATACGGTCCTAGACTTGATAGTCCAGCAGACTAATCTGTATTCTAGGCAGTTTGTTCTACAAAAGCCTGCGTCTATGTACTCCAGATTGTGGAGACCCACAAGTGTCCCAGAAATAAAAAAGTTTTTAGGCATTACCCTCAATATGGGTTTGGTTAAAAAACCCTCTGTTCGGTCCTACTGGACTTGTAGTGCTGTCCACGCTACCCCTGTATTTGCAGCAGTGATGTCCAGAAACCGCTATGAGGCCCTAATGCGATTCATGCATTTTACTGACAATTCCCAAGTCCCCCCAAGAAGCGACCCAGCCTATGATCGGCTTAATAAATTAAGGCCATTAATCACCCTTCTAAATGATTTATTTTTAAAGTTGTACACCCCTGACAAAAATTTGTCTGTAGATGAATCGCTCATGAGCTTCAAAGGGCGTCTTTCCTTTCGTCAATTCATCCCTTTTAAACGAGCCAGATATGGGGTGAAATTGTACAAAGTGTGCGAGAGCACAACGGGTTACACCTGCGGTTTCAAAATCTATGAAGGCAGGGACTGCCAAATTCATACCCCAGGCTGCCCAGAAACTATTGGCACCTCTGGCAAAATTGTGTGGAACCTAATGGAGCCATTTCTGCACAAGGGGTACCACTTCTATACAGACAATTTTTATACCAGCGTTGCCCTTTATAAAGCCCTCCATGCTGCAAATACAGGGGCCTGTGGGAGAGTACGGAAGAACAGAGTGGGACTCCCACAACAGTTGGTGTCCAGGCGTTTGGGAAAAGGAACATCCATGGCCCTTGCAAGTCAGGAATTGCTTGCAGTGAAGTGGGCCGACAAGAAGGATGTCTACATGCTGTCCACCGTACACACGGACACCACTGTGGCAATTACGGAGAGGGGGGCTACCACTGCAAAGCAGAAACCTGTCTGTGTAACAGACTACAACAAATTTATGGGGGGTGTAGACCTTTCCGACCAGGTGCTTCAGCCTTACCTGGTGAAGCGCAAATATCATGCCTGGTACAAAAAGGTAGCAATCTACCTCATCCAGGTTGCTACCTATAACAGTTTTGTTATTTTCAAAAAAGCCCAAGGAACGCTCACTTTCCTTCAATTTCAGGAGAAGGTCATTGAGCATCTCCTTTTTGAGTCCACTATACCGGCACAATCCTGCGAATCTGAGGATGTGCGCAGGCTTTCAGAGCGCCACTTTTTACACCCTATTCCTTCCTCTGAGACCCAAAAATATCCCCAAAAAAGGTGTCGGGTATGTAGCAAGCATGGCAGGAGGAGGGATACCCACTTTTATTGCCCCATGTGTCCATCAAAACCAGCCCTTTGTAACTACCCCTGTTTCGAAACCTTTCACATGGTTGCAAATTACTAGAATTTAACACAAAAAAAAAAAAATGGGTTGGGGGCCTTTTTAGGGAGTCAATTTCTTTATATTTTCTTTTTAGTTTGTGGGCTTTCCAAGTAGGGATTATTTCTTGTGGGAGAGGTTGTAGAGCACATTTTTTTCAGACCGTGAAACTAATTTTACCCCTTATGATTTTTTTTATTTATTTGTGGGTGATCAAGTGCTGGAATTAATTGTCCAGTACAAAATCCCACATCCACAATTTTTTTATTTTGACTGTTCTTATGACTATGTCCTGCCACATACAGCTGTTACATTCCTAATTCTGTACCGTGATACGGGCATGATCTTTTTTTTTTATTTGGAGGATCTCTAATAATTGAGCTGTTCCTTATCAATACACCATGGGCTTTGTTACGGTTCTTCTGGAAATACTGAGATCATTTTGGGGATTAGTGATCCTTTACTGTTCCTATAGATGGTTTTGGACACTGTCCTTTTATATATTCTGTAGGTGATTGGTTGTTTTGTGCACATAGCAGTTCCTACCTTGCCGGGCAGGGGTCTGTTATGGTGTACCGCGTCACTTGGCACATTCGTCCCTCATAAGGATTGATGGAGCTAAAGAGACGTTGTACAACCAGTCACTGAAAAAAAAAATCCTTGTCATGACAGCCCTGCAGGTGTTCTTCTATCTAGTGAACAGACTCGAGTTTGCAACATAGTTGGATACATTTTCCTCCATTTGTTTGAAGATATTGCCCGTCACTCCAGTACAGTTTATTTTTTCCTCTCTGACTGATTTTATATTAGGACAGAATTCTGTCCACAATGACATCATAATGGCACCAACTGCTTCTTCAGCAAGACATAGTCATAAGTACAGGCAAATACGCCTATAGCAACATGTATCCATTATGAATACACGGCTTCACTTCTATTCTGTGCCGCACAAATTTATTAATGTGGCGTATTTCTAACAAAATAACCTTCTACCACGTCTCCTCTATTTCATGTGGAAACGTAATAAAAGCTTGAAGAAAACATTATATACCCATAGTGTCTGAAATGATACCCATTATTTCCTCCTTTAAAAAATGTTTGGTCCGCATGCCCACTACACCACTAGATGAATACCTTTAGGGGTTTAGTTTTTAAAATGGGGTCATTTCTGCGTGTTTTTTTTTTTGTTCAGGCAGCTCAAAGCCTCTAAATGCATGATATGGCCTAGAATTTATTCAATTGTGCCCTGAAAGCCAAAGGGTGCTCCCTCTCTTTTTGGCCCAGCCACACGTCTAATAAGCAGATTGGGGCAACAATGGGAGTATTTTTGAAAACAGGATAAACCGGGTGATAGATTTTGGGGTGTGTTTCTTCATTCTCATGGTCGCTTTACAAAGAAATCGGTCTTCAAAGTGATACTTTTATATAAAAAGTGATTTTTTTTTAAATTTCACCAGCTATGCATTAAATTTAGCAAAAAACTGTGGGGTCAAAATACTCACTACACCCCTAGATAAATACCTTAAGGGGTCTAGTTTTCTAAATGGGGTCGTTTATGGGGAGTTTCTATAGTTCTGGTAGTTCAAAACCTCTCCAAATTAACAGTGGGGCCTAAAACATTTTCAAGCAAAATATGAGTCCTGAAAGCCTCCGGGTGCTCCCTCCCTTTCGGGCCCTGCCGTGTGTCCAGGCAACGCATTAGGGTCACAATGGGGGCATTTTTGAAAACAGGAGAAACAGGGTGATAGATTTTGGGGTGTGTTTCTTCATTCTCATGGTCGCTTTACAAAGAAATCGGTCTTCAAAGTGATACTTTTATATAAAAAGTGTTTTTTTTTTAAATTTCACCAGCTATGCATTAAATTTAGCAAAAAACTGTGGGGTCAAAATACTCACTACACACCTAGATAAATACCTTAAGGGGTCTAGTTTTCTAAATGGGGTCGTTTATGGGGAGTTTCTATCGTTCTGGTAGTTCAAAACCTCTCCAAATGTACAGTGGGGCCTAAAACATTTTCAAGCAAAATATGAGTCCTGAAAGCTTCCGGGTGCTCCCTCCCTTTCGGGCCCTACCGTGTGTCCAGGCAACGCATTTGTGTCACAATGGGGGTATTTTTGAAAACAGGAGAAACAGGGTGATAGATTTTGGGGTGTATTTCTTCATTCTCATGGTCGCTTTACAAAGAAATCGGTCTTCAAAGTGATACTTTTATGAAAAAAGTTAAATTATATTTTTTTATGCCTGCTTTGCATGAATTCTTACAAAAAAACTGTGGGGTCAAAATACTTACAACACCCCTTAATAAATACCTTAAGGGGTCTAGTTTTCAAAATGGGGTCACTTGTGGGGGTTTCCACCATTCTGACACCTATGAGCCTATGAAAACCTGGCTTGGTGCAGGAAAACAAAATGTACTACAAAATTGATACAATTATTACTTAACTTGTAAGTCTTCTAAATTGCTCAAAAAATATTTTTTTTTATTCAAAAGTGCTGCCAAAATAGAGTAAAGAGATGGAAATATATATTTAATAAAAAAAATTGTACAGTATGTGTGTACATATGTGACATATTGCAGTTAAAAATAGGGAAAAATGATAATTTTTACAAAATTTCTTCAATTTTTCTATTTTTTAAGTTATTTCCGCAAATCGTATCAGTCTACTTTTACCACTAAAATAAAGTACAACATGTGACGAAAAAACATTGTCAGAATTACTTGGATATTCAAAACTTTCACAGAGTTATTCTCTGATAAAGTCACACATACCAGATTTGACAAATTTGGCTTGGTCATTAAGGTCCAAACAAGCTTGGTCACTAAGGGGTTAAGGAAAAAAAGTTTCTGTGAAGCAGGTAGCCCGAATAAGATGTAAATAAACATTATTAAAAATCAAAATAAGGGTAATAATGTTTCAGCGTTGAGGAACAGGGCATGCTTAATAATTATAGATGACTCTATGATTAGAGATTAATTCTTTGAATACTATTCAAATTTATATAAGTCCAAGGTAAAGTATAGCAAGGTACAGTTAGAGGAGCATTTGGACTCTATCCCCTGGACTCAAATATCATGCACTCAAAGGGAACATTTAGACCTCCCAGTTACTCCCAGTGCTTTAAAGGGGGAAAGGGTAATTCAGCCCCAGGTTTGGATGGGTTTCCCTTTGAGCTGTACAGAAAATACGAGGAGGAATTGCTTACAGCACTATATAGGACACTGTGCTCATCAATAAAGGTGTAATGTCCATGGTCACTGACCACGAACTCCTTCCATCCAGTCGATGCCCTTTTCTCTAGAGATGTCTGCACATGCGGCCGTCCTGTTCCATGGTGAACACCAGGGTGTGCTCGCGAGCTCAGTCCAGACTTAAGGAGCCAAAGCGCACACAGGTGGGAGATTGAGTTGCTTTTTCCCAGATCACCCTGGGCTATAAGAAGGGCTGTGCCCCTCCCTGCAGTGCTTGAGCCTTTTTGTCTACCCTAGTCTGTCTAAGCAAATGGTCTCCTAGTGTTTCCCAGTTCCCAGTGCTTCCCGTTCCTGCCACCTGTAACCTGTATCCCGTGCTGTCCTGGTCAAGTACCAGGTTGAGCTGAAGTTTGACAGCTGTCAAGGCGTTACGGTCCAGTGGGTCCACGTACCCAACGTGACAGTAGGCTCAGGACATGGACACCGCTGGTCAATACAAGACCATGATGACGTCACAAGAGATGGGGGCGGATATGCTAGACCTCCAGTCTCAACAGGACCAACTCCTCCAGACCTTGAACATTATTGCACGTCGGCTGGAGGTGCAAGCTGCCGATCGTCTGACTAACACCTCCTGGCAGTGCTGATCCCAGATTTTCTTTGCCACTACCTGACCACTATGATGGAGACGCAAGGACCTGCCATGGATTTTTGAACCAGTGCCAGATCCACTTTAGCCTGTATGCAAGGGCATATATGTCTGATGGCGCAAGGGTCGCTTTCATCGTCTCTCTCCTCACTGGCAGGGCCCTTGCATGGGCGAATCCTATCTAGGAGAGACAAGGACCAGAGACACGTGACTTCCAAGGGTTCCTCCAGACATTTTGCACAGTGTTTGAGTAGACTGGATGAGTCTTGTCTGCAGCCGCCGCCTGCTGAACCTACGCCAGGGAGACACCTCCGTGGTCGAGTATGCCATCCGCTTCCGCACCCTGGCGGGAGAACTGTTGTGGAACAATGAGGCCCTGGTTGCTACATTCTGGCAGAGACTGTCTCCTGAGATTAAGGACGAGCTTGCCGCCCGAGATCTACCATCTACCCTAGATGACCTCATCCTTCTGGCCACCCAGATTGATATAAGGATCCGAGAACAGCTCCAAGTAGGTCGTTGGGAGAAAGGACTCCCTAGTCCGGTCCCTACTTTGCAGCAACCCCTGCTGTCCTCAGATGCCGATTCTCCTAAGATATCTGTGGGAACGGACCAGTTTAAGCTATCTATCCAGGAGAGACAACACAGACGCATCTCGGGACTCTGTCTATATTGCTGCCTCGGAGCCCATCTTGTGCGTCTGTGTCCCCAAAAGCCCCAGAGCCTAGGGTTGGTGGGAGAGACAACCTTGGGTAAAGAAGGACTTTCATCTAAATTGTGCATTCCCGTGACCATAGTGTCCGACGAGAAAACGCATCAGGTCTCTGCGTATCTGGACTCTGGATCCACCGCTAATTTCATTCGTAGAGACCTGGTGGATCTTCTCCAATTGCCCACTACCCCTCTGGAGAGGCCGTTGATGGTTGCTTCTGTAAATCGACTACCTCTGCCAGACCCAATTATAGCTGTGACCAAGCTGCTGAGGCTCCAAGTGGGAGCCCTCCACTCCGAGCTCCTCTGGTTCTTTGTCCTGCCTAAGGCCGTCAACCCGTGCTGTTGGGTCTCCCTTGGTTTCCGACTGCATGCCCCAGTCCTGGACTGGAATTCTGGAGAGGTTTTCCAGTGGGGCCTGAGTGTCTCAATCGTTGCCTGGTACAGATTAGTTCAATTCAGCCTCCTCTGCCTCGGTCCTTGGCAGGATTGCCTGGTCATTATTTTGCATTTTTGGACGTCTTCAGCAAGAAAGGGGCTGAGATGCTGCCCCCACACTGTGCGTATGACTTTCCTATCGACCTAGTTCCTGGTGCTTCCCTTCCCCATGGTAGGGTATATCCTCTCTTTTGCCAGAGACTCTGTCCATGTCCGCCTATGTTAAAGAGAACTTAGAGAGGGGCTTCACACGGAAGTCTTCCACCCCGGCAGAAGCCGGGTTCTTCTTCGTCAAGAAAAAGGATGGTTCTCTTCGTCCTTGCATCGACTACCAGGGTCTCAACCAGATCACGGTGAAAAATAGGTATCCGTTGCCATTGATCTCTGAACTGTTTGATCGTATACGTGGTGCCAAGATTTTTTCTAAACTAGACCTGCATGGGGCTTACAACCTAATTCGGATTAGCCGGGGTGAGGAATGGAAGACTGCATTTAACACCCGTGACGGACACTATGAATATCTAGTAATGCCCTTCAGCCTGTGTAGTGCTCCTGCGGTCTTCCAGGAGTTCGTTAATGACGTCTTCCGCGACCTCCTCCAATGTTTGTGTTGTGGTCTATCTTGATGACATCTTGATTTTTTTTTTCCTGATCAGAGACATGTCCGTCAAGTTTTGCTGCGGTTGAGGGAGAATCGCCTGTATGCCAAGTTGAAGTGCATGTTTGAGAAAGATGCTCTACCCTTCCTGGGCTACATCATCTCGAATCAAGGTCTCAAGATGGATCTTGAAAAGGTAAAGTCTGTTCTGGAATGGCCACGCCCTCAAGGCTTGAGGGCCATAGAGCGCTTCGCCAATTTCTACAGACCGTTCATTCCAAACTTCTCCTCACTGACATTTCCTATCTCTAACCTCACCAAGAAAGGCATGAACGCCAAGTTGTGGACTCCAGAAGCAGAGTTCACATTTAATAGTCTGAAGAGTGACTTCACGTCAAGCTGTATCATCCATCATCCAAATGTTTCTCGACAGTTCTCGTTGGAGGTGGACGCCTACTCTGTTGGTGCTGGAGCACTCCTGTTCCAAAAAGGTTCCAAGGGCAAGTCAATGGTATGTGGCTATTACTATAAGCTCTTCTCTTCTGCAGAACGCAACTACTCGATTGGGGATCGGGAGTTACTGGCCATCAAATTGGCTCTGGAGGAGTGGAGACATCTATTAGAGGGTGCAGTTCATCCTATCTTGATATTTACGGACCACAAGAACCTCACTTATCTCCAGACGGCCCAACGACTGAATCCTGGTCAGGCCAGGTGGTTGCTGTTCTTTACCCGGTTCTAATTTGAGCTCCACTACCATCCAGCCGATACCTTGTCCAGGTCATTTAAGACAGAGGACACTATGGAGTCTCCACAGAGTATCATTAACCCATCCTGCATCATCCCTGTTAACCCTCTGCGAGTTAGAGACATTCCCCTAGGGAGGACTTTTGTGCGTCTGTCGGACAGAAGAAGAATCCTCCACTGGGAACACCGTTCCAAATGGGCAGGTCACGCGGGCGCCCGTAAGACCCGAGACCTGATTGCTCGTCAGTTCTGGTGGCCCACCTTGCCCAAAGACATCATGGTCTTTGTCTCCTGCACGGTGTGAGCAGCAAATAAGGTTGCCCACTCCAAACTGGCAGGCCTGCTCCAGCCGTTGCCTGTGCCCGATGCCCCCTGGCAACATATTGCTATGGACTTTGTCACGGACCTGCCTCTCTCTGCTGGTTGCAGTACGGTCTGGGTGGTGGTTGTCCGATTCTCCAAAATGGCTAATTTCATTCCACTGACCGGCCTACCGTCCGCTTCCCAACTGGCCAATCTCTTTGTCCAACACATGTTCCGTCTGCACGGCTTGCCTCTACATATTGTGTCGGATCAGGGGGTTCAGTTCACCTCTAAGTTCTGGAGAGCCCTCTGCCTACTTCTCGGTGTGAAGTTGGACTTTTCCTATGTCTACCATCCCCAGTCCAATGGTCAATTTTAGAGAATAAACCAGATTATGGAGAACTATCTACGACACTTTGTCTTCAGGCAGCATGAATACTGGGTGCAATACCCTCGTATACCTCTTCCTGTTTCCACTACGTCCCATGTGCCTGCAGCTGACCCTGCATACAGAGACTTTCTACAAATCTGGCAGCAGACTCGATCTTCTTTTCTTCTGGCAGTCGACCACATGAAGAGAAAGGCAGACACAAGAAGACGAGAGCCTCCCCAGTTCCTTCCAGGTACTAAGATCTGGCTGTCCTCTAGGAATATCCAGCTGAGGATGCCATCGTACCAGTTTGCTCCCAGGTTCCTTGGACCCTTCGAGATTTTGCAACAAATCAACCCTGTTTCCTACAAGCTTCGGCTGCCTCATGCCCTCAAGATCCCCAACTCCTTACATATCTCCCTGCTGAAGCCGGTGATCTTGAACCGCTACTCCAAGACTTCCACTCCTGCAGTGGCTCCCAGTGGTACATCAGAGACTTTTGAGGTTAAGGAGATCCTGGACACTAAAAAAGTTGATTGGAAGGGGTTTGGTCTTGAAGAGAGGTCCTGGGAGCCAGAAGAGAATCTTAATTCTCCTACCCTCATTAAGAGGTTTCTCTCTCGCTCTGGCCACAAGAGGAGGGGGCGTAAGAGGGGGGATACTGTAACGTCTGTGGTCACTGACCACGATCTCCTTCCATCCAGTCGACGCCCTTCTCTCCAGAGATGTCTGCACATGCGGCCGTCCTGTTCCACAGTGATCACCAGGGTGTGCTCGCAAGCTCAGTCCTGATTTAAAGAGCCAAAGCGCACACAGGTGGGAGATTGAGCTGATTTTTCCCAGTCCACCCTGGGCTATAAGAAGGGCTGTGCCCTGCCCTGCAACCCACCAGGTTGAGCTGAAGTTGTGATGTGCTGTGTACCACGCCTGTCATGCTACACCACGCCTGGAGCCTGCCTGCTGCCTAGTCCCAGCCGAGCCTGTCTTGCTACTGTCTGAGCTACCACAGGTACACTATACGAACTATAGACTGTGACCCGTGTCCTGTTGGCCAGCTGCCATACCGTCAAGGCGGTACGGTCCAGTGGGTCCACATACCCAACGTGACAAAAGGCATGTAAACTGCCAACTACCATGACAGAAGCAAAAATTATTTTAATATTAAAAAAAGATAAGTGCTTAGTAAAGGTGGACTCATTAAGACCAAGCTCACTGTTAAATACAAGCGTTAAACTTTTTGCAAAAGTCTTGGCAATTAGATTGTCAAAAATAATCACAACGGTAATTCATGAGGATCAAAAAGGTTTTATTCCAGGCAGAACGGTGCGGCAAAGTGTCTGACGAGTGTTTGGTAATATTCAAGTGACATCTGGGTGGGATCCCCGCTCCATCCGGTCTTTTGTCGCAGTTAAAGCGTTCAACAGGGTGGAGTGGGGATACCTTTGGGCAGTGTTGAGGAAAATAGGATTTGGCTATTTTTTTATTGGATTTTTTAGATTACTATATACCGCTCCCAGAGCTAAAATCCGGGTCAATGGGAAGAATTCAGAGTTTTTTTCTTAAAGCGGGGTATGAGGCAAGGCTGTCCCCTCCCTCACCCTGTTATTTACCTTGGCGGTTGAACCCTTGGCCAATCTAGTCAGGACAGGCCAGTACATTGAGGGATTTGGTGCGGGGGAGAGAGAGGACAAAATTGGCCTCTACACGGATTACTTACTCCTGTTTGTGAAAGATCCAGAGGGTAAATTGCAGTATGTAATAGCCAAAATTCAGAAGTTTTTTTTTTCTCTGGTCTTGAAATTAATTGGGCGAAAGCCACGTTGTTGTCCCTTCATAAAAGAAATGTAATACTACAAAATAAAATAAGTGATTTTACCCGGGTCAAACATTTTAATACCTAGGAGTTTAAATCTACAATAAGATAGAATATTTTGGGGCTCTTAACCTTACCTGTATGATAAAATAACTGGGGAAAAAACAAAAATTTGGTGTAAACTACTTATATCAAAAGCTGACAGAATTATTCTGATAAAAGCAGTTTATTACCTAAATTATTGTTTATTTTTGGAGTATGCCCAGTCGGGATCCATGATAAGCACTTCAAAATAATAATTATTATGTCCAATGAACTTATATGGGGGAGGAAAAGGGTTCGGATAAAATTAGACTTTTTATGCCTTCCAAAGACAAGTGGAGGTTTGGCATTCGCTGAGATCCGCTTGTATTTTTTAGCAGCCCAACTACTTTACATTAAGGAATGGAACAAGGATTTGCTGTGGGTTATGTCTAAGACCAAAGGTTAATACTCCAATTTTTTTTAAGTGTTAGAGTCAGGCCAATTACTATCCGGTGTACTAGCAATTGTGCCAACAGCCCGTCATCTACATGACTGTTGTACTCTCATGGGTAAAATTATAGGAAGGAAAAGTTCAATATAATTCTCGCCTTTATGGCATAATTCATGGTTCAAGCAGCTCAAGGATATCTCAGAGCATCCTCTCCTAAGACAAAAAGAAATAAGGCGTATACTAGACGTAGGGGAGGAGGGAAAAATTAAATCATGGCAGCAACTTTCTGCAGTTTTTGGTCTATCCTCAAAGGAAAGGTTCTCCTTTGCTCAATTAAAACCTGCCCTTAATCACTTGGACAATAAATTGCTCCTTTACAAGGATGTTACGAATGGCTTCTATTCAAGATTTTTCATCCAAGAAGTAGGGGTCAAGGCTCTAATATCTATAAAACATTGTTAGAGGTTAATTCAGATCAATTTCAATTTAGGAATATTGAAAAATGGGAAAATTATTTGAAATGTGTAGGCAAGTTAAAATGGGATATTATATATAAAAACATTAGTAGAGCCTCATTAAACAGGAATCACCAATTGATACAATTCAATATAGTTCAAAGACTTTATTACACTCCAGTGTTCCTGAACAGAATCTATTAAAAAAAAGTCATCTAACTGTCCCGGATGTATGGTAGTAAAGGCCGACTATTTGCACATCCTATGGTGCTGTCCGACAGTTATAACATTTTTGGTAGCAATTTCTAAAGAAATGTTGGACTGTCAGGAGGTGGATATTCTTTTCTCTCCCCAATTAGTATTACAGGGAGATGATTCTGCCTTAAATGTACCTAGACACTGGAAAAATGGTGTAATAAAGTTATTGTTTATCGCCAAACTTCAGATCATTAGAAAATGGATCTCTAACACTCCTAAGGCTGTAAAAGCATGGATCGATAATGTGAAAACAATCATAAGTTATGAAAAAATAAACAACAATAGTACCTCCTGGAGTAACCTTAAAAATTGCTACTGGGGTCAATGGTAGTGATCCTATTCCTGTGTAATTTCTAGTAATTTTCAAGTAGTCTGATTCTATGCCTTTCTAAAGGTGGATAAGGGCGGAGGGGCATTATGGGGGGTGGGGGGTTGTCAAGGGTTATGGTAAAAGTTTTAAAAGTAATTTTGTATTATAAAGTGTGTATTGCAATATTCTGTTAAAATTTATTCTATTCCTGTCAAATTTTTACACTGTGTTGAATAAAAATGTTCATTTAAAAAAAATAAAAAGTTATATGAATTGTGTATCATTAAACATGTATTATGAATAATTAATAATGTATTATGTATCATGAATCTTGAATCATAAATCGTGTATCCTTAATCATTAATCACGAGTTATTGATCATGAATTATTAATCATGAATAATGTGTCATGAATCACTAATATTGTATTATGAATCATGTATTATGAATCAATAATCGTGAATCGTGAATCATGTATTATGAATCATGAATCATGAAACATGAATCATTAATTATGAATAATATATAATGAATCATTAAACATGAATCATTTAATCATGAATAATTAATCATGAATCATGTAACATGATTCATAATACATGATTCATGATAAATGATTCATGATTTATTATTCATAATACATGTTTAATGATTGATGATACATTATTCATAATTAATGATGATTCATGATTCATAATACATTATTCATGATTTCCGATTAATGATACATAATAAATGATTTATTATTAATTATTCATAATACATGATTCATGATACATTATTCATGATGAATAATTCATGATTAATAATTCATGATTTATGATTTAAGATGTATAATTCATGATTAATGATACATGATTTATGATTCATGATTTGATTTATGATTTATGATTCATGATAAATGATTCCAGTGGCGTAACTACCTCTATAGCAGCCGTAACGGCTGCTACGGGGCCCGCGGCATGAGGGGGCCCGAGTCGCCTGCCGGCACGGGCCCCCTCCATGGCCGGAGGCTTCGCTAGCTGCCGCTATGGCTGCTACAGCGCGACACCACTATACACTATGGCAGAGCAGGGAGGTATCTCCCCGCTCTGCCATTAAAGGGGTTGTTCCTACATAAGACATGTATCCCCTATCCACAGGATAGGGGATACATGTGTGATCGCTGGCAGCGACAGGGAGAACGGGGGACCGAAAGTCCCCTGAAGTTCTCCATCACAAACCTCGGACTTCCGGGGTCTGTGTCAGCAGCTCCGTAGAAATGAATGGAGCGCCGGTCGCGCTTGTGCGCATGCGTGACCAGCGCTCCTTTCATTTTTATTGAGCTGTGCAGACTCCGGAAGTCAGAGGTTAGTCATGGAGAACTTCGAGGGACTTTCGGTCCCCCGTTCTCCTTATCAGTGCCAGCGATCACACATGTATCCCCTATCTTGTGGATAACCAGTAATCATGAATCATGCATCATAATTCATTAATCGTTTATCATGAATCATGTATCATGAGTTATTAATTTTTTTAATCATGAATCATTAACCCATTCCCGACATTTGCCTAATGGATATGTCATGGAATGCTAGTGCTTCCCGCATTTTTCCGTATCTATACGACAAATGCATGGCGCCGTCTCAGAAGCGGTGTCATCATCGCCGGATGTCAGCGGTGCATTACAGCTAACATCCAGCTGTAATGGCGGGGACCAAAATGAGCTTCGATCCCCACCATTAACCCCTTAAATGCAGCTAGCTGTCAAAAGCGAATTAAATTGCAGGGGTTCCAGTGATTGCAATGGCAACCGGAGGCCTAATACAGGCCTCTCGGTCTGCCTAGCACAGAAATCTTCCAGGCCCCGCCCAGAGGCGGAGCTTGAAAGGCTTTCGTAGCTGACGGCAAGATGCCGCTGGCTCTGGAGCTGAGCCGGCGTTATCAGCAGTGGATGTCAGCCGTATGTTACAGCTGACAATCCACCTGTAATGGCAGGAACTGGAGCTAGCTCCGATCCCTGCCATTAACCCCTTAGATGCAGCGATCGAAAGCGATCATTTATGTTTTCATTAGTACTATTTTGGGGTACATAGGACTTATAGATTAATTTTTATTTAATTTTTTATGGGGGGAATGGGAGAAAAGAGCGAATTTTGCCGTTGTTTTTTGAGGTTTTTTTGGACACCGTTCATCCGGCGGTTTAATTAATGTGTTCATTTTATTGGTCAAGTTGTTACGAACGCGGGGATACCATATACAGTGGAGGAAATAAGTGTTTGATCCCTCGCTGATTTTGTAAGTTTGCCCACTGTCAAAGTCATGAACAGTCTAGAATTTTTAGGCTAGGTTAATTTTACCAGTGAGAGATAGATTATATATATAAAAAAAAAAAGAAAATCACATTATAAAAATTATATATATTTATTTGCATTGTGCACAGAGAAATAAGTATTTGATCCCTTTGGCAAACAAGACTTAATACTTGGTGGCAAAACCCTTGTTGGCAAGCACAACAGTCAGACATTTTTGGTAGTTGATGATAAGGTTTGCACACATGTTAGATGGAATTTTGGCCCACTCCTCTTTGCAGATCATCTGAGAATCATTAAGATTTCGAGGCTGTCGCTTGGCAACTCAGATCTTCAGCTCCCTCCATAAGTTTTCGATGGGATTAAGGTCTGGAGACTGGCTAGGCCACTCCATGACCTTAATGTGCTTCTTTTTGAGCCACTCCTTTGTTGCCTTGGCTGTATGTTTCGGGTCATTGTCGTGCTGGAAGACCCAGCCACGAGCCATTTTTAATGTCCTGGTGGAGGGAAGGAGGTTGTCACTCAGGATTTGACGGTACATGGCTCCATCCATTCTCCCATTGATGCGGTGAAGTAGTCCTGTGCCCTTAGCAGAGAAACACCCCCAAAACATAATGTTTCCACCTCCATGCTTGACAGTGGGGACGGTGCTCTTTGGGTCATAGGCAGCATTTCTTTTCCTCCAAACATGGCGAGTTTAGTTAATGCTAAAGAGCTCAATTTTAGTGTCATCTGACCACAGCACCTTCTCCCAATCACTCTTAGAATCATCCAGATGTTCATTTGCAAACTTCAGATGGGCCTGTACATGTGCCTTCTTGAGCAGGGGGACCTTGCGGGCACTGCAGGATTTGAATCCATTACGACGTAATGTGTTAACAATGGTTTGCTTGGTGACTGTGGTCCCAGCTGCCTTGAGATCATTAACAAGTTCCCCCCGTGTAGTTTTCGGCTGAGCTCTCACCTTCCTCAGGATCAAGGATACCCCACGAGGTGAGATTTTGCATGGAGCCCGAGATCTATGTCGATTGACAGTCATTTTGTATGTCTTCCATTTTCTTACTATTGCACCAACAGTTGTCTCCTTCTCACCCAGCGTCTTACTTATGGTTTTGTAGCCCATTCCATCCTTGTGCAGGTCTATGATCTTGTCCCTGACATCCTAAGGCTGGGTTCACACGACCATGTTACGTCCGTAATGTACGGAACGTATTTCGGCCGGAAGACCCGGACCGAACACAGTGCAGGGAGCCGGGCTCCTAGCATCATAGTGATGTACCATGCTAGGAGTCCCTGCCTCTGCGTGGAACTACTGTCCTGTGCTGTAATCATGATTACAGTACGGGACAGTTGTCCTGCAGCGAGGCAGGGACTCCTAGCATCGTACATCACTATAATGCTAGGAGCCCGGCTCCCTGCACTGTGTTCGGTCCGGGTCTTCCGGCCGAAATACGTTTCGTACATTACGGACGTAACATGGTCGTGTGAACCCAGCCTTAGGGTATGTTCACACGGCCAAATTTCAGACGTATACGAGGCGTATTTTGCCTCGTTTTTCGTCTGGAAATACGTCTCAAATACGTCGGCAAACATCTGCCCATTCATTTGAATGGGTTTGCCGACATACTGTGCAGACGACCTGTTATTTACGCGTCGTCGTTTGACAGCTGTCAAACGACGACGCGTAAAAATACAGCCTCGTCAAAAGAAGTGCAGGACACTTCTTTGGACGTTTTTGGAGCTGTTTTCTCATAGACTCCAATGAAAACAGCTCCAAAAACGGACGTAAAAAACGCAGCGAAAACGGCGTGAAAACGCAGCGAAAAATGCGAGTTGGTAAAAAAACGTCTGAAAAGCAGGGTCTGTTTTCCCTTGAAAACAGCTCTGGATTTTCAGACGTTTTTGGTCACTACGTGTGCACATACCCTTAGAAAGCTCTTTGGTCTTGCCCATGTTGTAGAGGTTAGGGTATGTTCACACGCTGAGAGGCAGTTACGTGTGAAAAGACAGACTGTTAACAGCTGCCTCGTTTCACACGTAAAAGCTCCTCCTCGTAATTTACGAGGCGTCTGAGACGCTCGTAAACCTTGAGCCGTGCTTCATTGATTTCAATGAAGAACGGCTCAAATTACGTGGCAAAGAAGTGCCCTGCACTTCTTTGCCGAGGCAGTAAATTTACGTGTCGTCGTTTGACAGCTGTCAAACGACGACGCGTAAATTACAGGTCGTCTGCACAGTACGTCGGCAAACCCATTCAAATGAATGGGCAGATGTTTGCCGACGTATTGCAGCCCTATTTTCAGACGTAAAACGAGGCATAATACGCCTCGTATACGTCTGAAATTTGGCCATGTGAACATACCCTTAGAGTCAGACTGATTAATTGAGTCTGTGGACAGGAGTCTTTTATACAGGTGACCATTTAAGACAGCTGTCTTTAATGCAGGCACCAAGTTGATTTGGAGCGTGTAACTGGTCTGGAGGAGGCTGAACTCTTAATGGTTGGTAGGGGATCAAATACTTATTTCTCTGTGCACATTGCAAATAAATATATATAATTTTGACAATGTGATTTTCTTTTTTTTTTTTTTTATATATATAATCTATCTCTCACTGGTAAAATTAACCTAGCCTAAAAATTCGAGACTGTTCATGTCTTTGACAGTGGGCAAACTTACTAAATCAGCAAGGGATCAAATACGTATTTCCTTCACTGTATGTGTATGTGTGATTTGTTTTGACACTTTTACTAAATAAAACCACTTTTTGGGCAAAAAAAGTAGTTTTATTTGATTTTCACTGTAATTTTTATTTTATTTTTTTCTTTCACAAACTTTATTTAACTGATTGACATATTTTTTTTTAGTCCCACTAGGGGACTTCACTATGCGATGTGCCGATCGCATATATAATGCTTTGGTATACTTAGTATACCAAAGCATTATTGCCTGTCAGTGTAAAACTGACAGGCAACCTGTTAGGACATGCCTCCGGCATCGCCTAACAGGCAGTTGCGGAAGACAGACCTGGGGTTCTTTGTTAGACCCCCGGCTGCCATGGAAACCCGACGGCGACCCGCGATTTGTTTGCGGGGGCGCCGATCGGGTGACAGAGGGAGCTCCCTCCCTCTGTCAAACACATTAGATGCCGCTGTCACTATTGACAGCGGCATTTAATGGGTTAAACTGCCGGAATCGGAGCGCGCTTCGATTCCGGCAGTTGCAGCAGGAGCCAGGCTGTGTATAACAGCCGTGCTCCTGCTGCTGATCGCGTGGCTACAGTGACAGTACCCACGCCATCACAGGACGGATATATCCGTCCTCCTGCGCGAACTAGCAGCTGCTGAGGACGGATATATCCGTCCTTCGTCGTTAAGAGGTTAATGATAATAATATATTTGTTATTTCTAAAATCGAAAAACAATAAACAGTTTCAAACTTCTTTCCATTCATATCTCCATCAATCACCGGGTGGGGGTCCCTTGAGGACAGGATCTTCGGTTTTGTTGAGAGACTCTAAAATAATATGGAGAATGCTAAGAAAAAGCTTTGATTTATCCTATAGCTTGTCAGGGTTTCTGACCATTAGGGAATATTTACAATCTAAAGGCTATCAGAATTATATAGAATGGAAAAAAAATGGGCTAAAAAAGGTATATGCAGAATCTCTGATTTGATGGATGAACAAAATAGAAAACTTAAAACCTTTGGCCAAATAAAAGAAAAATGTTGTCTTGAGCAAGGGTTTTTCTTGCAACAAATTCAAATATGCCACATAATACAAAAACAAGGGGATTTAAAAAAAATGACTGGGTATCAAACAAAAAGAATTCGGAGATATGATGAGAGGTATGCAGGGGAGTCCATCGATTGCATTTATTAGAATAAATATCTCAGTTAAGGAGGATAGGAAAGGTATAAAAAATATAATAAAAAAATGCAAATGAGATCTGGATACACATATCTCGGATGAAGAAGTAGAAGAACGCCTGGTAAAAGGATGGGCCTGGGTTAGGAGGGCAACGTCATCTGAAAATTTAATGGAGATGCAGTGGAAGGTAGGGGCTAGACTTTATAATTCATTTAATCTGCTTTACGAAAAATATGTACCTAATTATACACGACAAAAAGAAATTGAGGCAGCACTACCAAATATTTGGATGAAGATCCTTTTATTCCACGTGTGTGCAACGTTTCAGCTCGGTGTGAGCCTTTCTCAAGCACAACAAGCTGAAACGTTGCACACACGTGGAATAAAAGGATTTTTATCCAAATATTTGGTAGTGCTGCCTCAATTTCTTTTTGTCCTGATTGAGGGGTCACTCTTGGACTGTGACCTAGGAGGCGTGCACCCGCTTTAGAAAAATTGTCCTGTGCTGCTGATCTGCATCTGTCTAATTATACACGACGATGCTCAAAATGCGGGGAGATTAACGCAGGATTGATCCATTGTTTCTGGCTATGCCCGGCAATCAGAAGGTTGTGGGTTTTGGCAGAAAAATATATTAGCTATGTACTAAATAAAGAGGTAAAACTAGACGAATGGATGTGTTTTGGTCCAGTTTAAACCGGGTGAAAACGATGACTATCTTTCTGATCTAATTCATTTAATGACACTTTCAGTGAAAAAAGTTATTCTATCAGAGTGGGTATCAAAGCACATTCCGTCATTTCTGCAGGTTAAGAGATTATGGAAAAAAATATTATATTAGCAGTGGATCGACAAAAAAAAATTAAAAAGAGAGAATAATCCAGCTAGATGGAAAACAAAATGGGAGCCAATTGTTAATAGAATATTATCTAGAGCAGAGTTTAAAGAGATGCACATAAATTAAAATAAAAAGAAAGGAAAGTGGATGAGCACGGATCATGGATAGGGGGGGGGGTAAAGTATATTTCAAATATCTCTTTTGTCAATATAAATGTATGTTTATACAAAATTCCACCCGCGAGTTGAGTTGTTTTTTTATATAGATAAAAAACCAAATAAAGCATTTAAAAAAACAAAAAACAAAACTTTCTAAATGCTTTTTTGAATACTTTGAGGGGTCAAGTTTTTAAAATGGGGTGACTTATTGGGGGTTTCTAATATATAAGGCCCTCAAAGCCACTTCACAACTGAACTGGTCCCTGAAAAAATAGCCTTTTGAAATTTTCTTGAAAATGTGAGAAATTGCTGCTAAAGTTCAAAGCCTTGTAACGTCCTAGAAAAATGAAAGGATGTTCAAAAAACTATGTCAATCTAAAGTAGACATATGGGGGATGTTAATTAGAAACAATTTTGTGTGGTATAACTGCCTGTCTTACAAGCAGATACATTAAAATTTAGAAAAACTTTGAATTTTCGCAATTTTTCACTAAATTTTGGTGTTTTTCACAATTAAATACTGAATGTATCGAGCAAATTTTGTCAGTAACATAAAGTCCAATGTGTCACAAGAAAACAATCTCAGAATCGCTTGGATAGGTAAAAGCATTCCGAAGTTATTACCACATAAAGTGAAACATGTCAGATTTGAAAAATGAGGCTCTGTCAGGAAAATCAAAAGTGGCCAAAGAGGGAAGGGGTTAAAGAGCCGCCGCAGGAGAAGCCTTAGTAGGCTCATCAGACAGCCCAAGACACGGACAGTCTGTATGAAGTGGAAGCCCGCCCTTCTCCTTCACACTCCAGCAAACCAGGCCCTATTCTGAGTTTTATACCCAAGCAACAGCAGAGAAAACCCTCTCTGCTGTACATATTCCCTGGTCGCTTAAAACCGGACAGTTTCTGTACTGTCATTAGCTGCACTGCTACAATATATATATATATGTAATGACGGGGGTAGGGAAACGGACAAGTGAGCCCTAATCTACCCGCCACTCTGTCCCTGCCTACTTGCAACGACCCGCCCTAGGCGACGGGGTACAACTGGTCGGCGGTACGCTCAGTAAGTGCAAGAGACAAACAGACAAGGGAACACAAAGCAAAGGGAAATGGGGCAGTTGCCCACGGCAACAACGTGAGCAACAAGAGTGGTGAACGAGTCGAGTCAAACCAGGAGTGCACGAGGTACCAAACGCAGAGCAGGAGAGTAGTCAGAAAGCCAGGGTCAGTATGGAGCAGGATCAAATAGTCAGAAGCTGTAGCTGGGCCAGGAAACCACACGAGAAGAATCACAAGCAAAGGAGGAACAGGAAAGGCAGGTATAAATAGACAGAGGGCGGGAGCTAGCTCCGTCTGGCCAGGCTGCGATAGGCTCTCCCACTCCTCAGCCTGCCATCCTGAGTGGTGGAAGCTGGAGTCAGTCTCAGAGACATAGACTCAGGTGCAGGCTGATTACCTATGGGCGTATACACAGAAGTTGTGCCTGGCAGATCCTTTACAGTACCCCCCCCCTTTTTATGAGGGGCCACCGGACCCTTTCTAAGTGGACCTGGTTTATTGGGGAAACGAAGGTGGAACCTCCTGACCAATACCCCAGCGTGAACATCCCGGGCGGGTACCCAAGTCCTCTCCTCAGGCCCGTATCCTCGCCAATGGACCAGGTACTGGAGGGAGCCTTGGACCATCTTGCTGTCCACAATCTTGGCCACCTCGAATTCCACCCCCTCAGGGGTGAGAACGGGAACAGGAGGTTTCCTCGAGGGAGCCAAGGACGAGGAGCATCGTTTAAGGAGGGAGGCATGAAACACGTCGTGTATTCGAAAAGATGGGGGCAACTCCAGTCGGAAGGAGACAGGATTGAGGACTTCAATGACCTTATACGGCCCAATAAACCGGGGAGCAAACTTCTTGGACGGGACCTTAAGGCGCAAGTTCCTAGACGATAACCACACCAGATCCCCGACCATAAACAAGGGGTTAGCAGAACGTCTTCTATCAGCCTGAGTTTTTTGTACGCTCTGGGACGCCTCTAGGTTCTTCTGAACCTGGGCCCAGACTGTGCACAGTTCTCGATGAACGACCTCTACCTCGGGATTGTTGGAACTACCAGGTGAGACGGAGGAGAACCGTGGATTAAACCCAAAATTACAGAAAAAGGGTGAGACCCCTGACGAGTTACTGACCCGGTTATTAAGGGAAAATTCGGCAAGGGGAATGAATGAGACCAAATTATATTGACAGTCAGAGATAAAACACCTTAAATATTGTTCTAGAGATTGATTAGTCCTCTCAGTTTGACCATTAGTTTCAGGATGGAAGGCAGAGGAGAAGGACAGATTAATCTCCAACTTTTTACAGAAGGCTCTCCAAAACAATGAAACAAATTGTACCCCTCTGTCCGAAACAATATTGACAGGGACCCCATGGAGACGCAGGATGTGTTTGACAAACAAGGTAGCTAACGTCTTAGCATTGGGTAGTTTTTTGAGGGGCACAAAGTGGCACATCTTACTGAAGCGGTCTACTACAACACACACCACCGACTTGCCTTGAGATGGAGGCAAATCGGTGATAAAATCCATGGAGATATGGGTCCAAGGTCTCTGGGGAATGGGCAAAGAACGTAGTAAGCCCACTGGTAGGGACCTGGGAGTCTTGGACCTAGCACAAACCTCACAAGCGGCGACGTACGCCTTAACGTCTTTAGGCAACCCAGGCCACCAATAGTTTCTGGCAATGAGGTGTTTGGTACCCAGGAGGCCTGGATGACCAGATAGTGCGGAGTCATGATTTTCCTAAGTGCCCTTAGCCGGTATTGCAGGGGAACAAACAGCTTGTCCTCAGGAAGGTTCCCGGGAGCTGAACATTGATCAGCCGCAATTTCAGAGACTAAATCAGAATCAATAGAAGAAATGATTATACCAGGAGGCAAAATACAAGCAGGATCTTCCTCCGAAGGAGGGCTGGCCATGAAGCTACGCGACAGTGCATCGGCCTTAATATTTTTAGACCCAGCCCTATAAGTAACCAAAAAGTTGAATCTGGTAAAAAATAGCGCCCATCGAGCTTGTCTCGGGTTTAGCCTCCGGGCAGATTCTAGGAAAACCAGATTCTTGTGGTCGGTAAGGACCGTTACCTGGTGCCTAGCCCCCTCCAGGAAGTGGCGCCACTCTTCAAATGCCCATTTAATGGCTAAAAGTTTGCGGTTGCCAATATCGTAGTTACTCTCAGTGGGCGGAAACTTCCTGGAGAAGTAGGCACAGGGGCGGAGATGGGTGAGGGACCAGGTACCCTGGGACAAGACAGCCCCCACTCCCACCTCGGATGCGTCAACTTCCACGATAAATGGCTCCATTTGGTTGGGCTGAACCAGCACCGGGGCCGAGATAAAGCACTTCTTAATGACCTCAAAAGCCTGGACAGCCTCAGGTGGCCAGTGGAGGAGATCAGCACCTTTGCGAGTGAGATCCGTAAGAGGCTTAGCGATGACCGAGAAGTTAGCAATAAATCTCCTGTAATAATTAGTGAACCCCAAGAAACACTGTTACGCCTTAAGGGAGGCAGGTTGGACCCATTCCGCCACAGCCTGGACCTTGGCGGGGTCCATGCGGAATTCATGAGGAGTGAGGATTTGACCCAAAAATGGTATCTCCTGTACCCCAAACACACATTTTTCGGTTTTCGCAAACAGTTTGTTTTCCCGAAGGACCTGGAGCACCTTCCTGACATGCTCAATGAGGGAGGACCAGTCCTTGGAAAACACCAGTATGTCATCAAGGTACACTACAAGAAATACCCCCAGGTAATCTCTTAAAATCTCATTTATGAAATTCTGGAAGACCGCAGGAGCATTACACAACCCAAAGGGCATGACGAGGTATTCGAAATGACCTTCGGGCGTGTTAAACGCAGTCTTCCACTCATCCCCCTCTTTGATGCGGATATGGTTATACGCCCCCCGTAGATCAAACTTAGAGAACCATTGGGCCCCCTGAACCTGATTAAAGAGATCAGGAATCAAAGGAAGGGGATACTGGTTCCCTACAGTGACCTTATTCAAGTTACGGTAGTCAATGCATGGCCTAAGACCACCATCCTTCTTCCCTACGAAGAAGAAGCCAGCACCTACCGGAGAAGTAGAGGGGCGAATGTAACCCTTGGCCAGGCATCCCTGGATATACTCTCTCATGGCTTCACGTTCGGGACAAGAAAGATTAAATATCCTACCCTTAGGGAGCTTAGCTCCTGGTACCAATTTGATAGCGCAATCGTATTCTCTATGAGGAGGTAACACTTCGGAGGCCTCCTTAGACAAAACATCAGCGAAGTCCTGAACAAACTCAGGTAGCGTGTTCACCTCCTCAGGGGGAGAAATATAATTAACAGAAAAACATGACGTCAAGCATTCATTACCCCATTTGGTAAGCTCCCCAGTATTCCACTCAAACGTGGGATTATGCAACTGCAACCAGGGAAGGCCTAAAACCAAATCGGACAATAATCCCTGCATCAACAGTACAGAGCACTGCTCCAAATGCATGGAGCCAACAAGGAGTTCAAAAACAGGGGTATGCTGTGTAAAATAACCATTAGCAAGAGGAGTGGAGTCGATACCCACTACCGGGACAGGTTTAGGCAAATCAATAAAAAGGCATAGCTAGAGACATGGCAAATTCCACAGACATGATATTAGTAGAAGACCCTGAATCCACGAAGGCACTGCCGGTAGCAGACCTACCCCCAAAAGAGACCTGAAAGGGAAGCAAGATTTTATTATGTTTCATATTTACGGGAAATACCTGTGCGCCCAAGTGACCTCCCCGATGATCACTTAGGCGCGGAAGTTTTCCAGCTGCTTATTCTTACACATAGGGCAGGTGTTCACTTGATGCTTGTCATCCCCACAATAGAAGCAGAGACCATTCTTCCTGCGGAACTTGTTGGGGGGACACGGAGGCCCCGAGTTGCATAGGTACCTCCGAGTCTTCCATGGAAGAGCGAAGCAACGGGACCTCGGGAGGCATCATGGGGGAGTCAGAGGGGAAAACACAAAAACGTTCAAGTTGTCGTTCCCTGAGACGTCGGTCAAGTCGTACCGCTAAAGCCATAACCTGGTCTAGGGAGTCAGAAGAGGGATAGCTAACTAGCAGGTCTTTCAGGGCGTTCGACAGACCCAAACTAAACTGGCACCTTAAGGCAGGGTCATTCCACCGAGAAGCTACGCACCACTTCCTAAAGTCAGAACAATACTCCTCAACAGGTCTCTTACCCTGATGTAAGGTCACCAGCTGACTCCCAGCAAAGGCAGTCCTGTCAGTCTCGTCATAAATGAGTCCGAGAGCAGAAAAGAAACGATCAACGGAGGAAAGTTCAGGGGCGTCAGGAGCCAAGGAGAAGGCCCACTCTTGGGGCCCTTCCTGGAGCCGGGACATAATAATACCCACCCGCTGGCTCTTAGAACCTGAGGAGTGAGGCTTTAAACGAAAGTAGAGCCTACAACTCTCCCGAAAGGAGAGAAAAGTCCTCCGGTCCACTGAGAACCGGTCAGGCAACTTGAGGTGGGGTTCAAGAGGTGAGGGGCACTACCATGGTAGCGTCAGGCTGGTTGACCCTCTGAGCCAGGGCCTGGACCTGTATGGAGAGACCCTGCATTTTCTGGGCCAGGGTCTCAAGGGGGTCCATAGTAGTGTCAGGGACCAGGGTAGACTAGGTAATGGGCTTGTGATTATGTAATGACGGGGGTAGGGAAACGGACAAGTAAGCCCTAATCTACCCGCCACTCTGTCCCTGCCTGCTTGCAACGACCCGCCCTAGGCGATGGGGTACAACTGGGCGGCGGTCCCTACGCTCAGTAAGTGCAAGAGACAAACAGACAAGGGAACACAAAGCAAAGGGAAATGGGGCAGTTGCCCACGGCAACACCGTGAGCAACACGAGTGGTGAACGAGTCGAGTCAAACCAGGAGTGCACGAGGAACCAAACGCAGAGCAAGAGAGTAGTCAGAAAGCCAGGGTCAGTATGGAGCAGGATCAAATAGTCAGAATCTGTAGCTGGGCCAGGAAACCACACGAGAAGAATCACAAGCAAAGGAGGAACAGGAAAGGCAGGTATAAATAGACAGAGGGCGGGAGCTAGCTCCGTCTGGCCAGGCTGCGATAGGCTCTCCCACTCCTAAGCCTGCCATCCTGAGTGGTGGAAGCTGGAGTCAGTCTCAGAGACATAGACTCAGGTGCAGACTGTTTACCTATGGGCGTATACACAGAAGTTGTGCCTGGCAGATCCTTTACAATATATATATATATATATATATATATATCTATATATATATATATATATATATATATATACACATATATATACATATATATGTATATGTATATATATATATATATATATATATATATATATATATATATATACATATACAGTGAAGGAAATAAGTATTTGGTCCCTTGCTGATTTTGTAAGTTTGCCCACTGTCAAAGTTATGAACAGTCTAGAATTTTTAGGCTAGGTTAATTTTACCAGTGAGAGATAGATAATATTTAAAAAAAAACAGAAAATCACATTGTCAAAATTATATATATTTATTTGCATTGTGCACAGAGAAATAAGTATTTGATCCCCTACCAACCATTAAGAGTTCAGCCTCCTCCAGACCAGTTACACGCTCCAAATCAACTTGGTGCCTGCATTAAAGACAGCTGTCTTAAATGGTCACCTGTATAAAAGACTCCTGTCCACAGACTCAATTAATCAGTCTGACTCTAACCTCTACAACATGGGCAAGACCAAAGAGCTTTCTAAGGATGTCAGGGACAAGATCATAGACCTGCACAAGGCTGGAATGGGCTACAAAACCATAAGTAAGACGCTGGTTGAGAAGGAGACAACTGTTGGTGCAATAGTAAGAAAATGGAAGACATACAAAATGACTGTCAATCGACATCGATCTGGGGCTCCATGCAAAATCTCACCTCTTGGGGTATCCTTGATCCTGAGGAAGGTGAGAGCTCAGCTGAAAACTACACGGGGGGAACTTGTTAATGATCTCAAGGCAGCTGGGACCACAGTCACCAAGAAAACCATTGGTAACACATTACGCCGTAATGGATTCAAATACTGCAGTGCCAGCAAGGTCCCCCTGCTCAAGAAGGCACATGTACAGGCCCGTCTGAAGTTTGCAAATGAACATCTGGATGATTCTGAGAGTGATTGGGAGAAGGTGCTATGGTCAAATGAGACTAAAATTTAGCTCTTTGGCATTAACTCAACTCGCCGTGTTTGGAAGAAGAGAAATGCTGCCTATGACCCAAAGAACACCGTCCCCACTGTCAAGCATGGAGGTGGAAACATTATGTTTTGGGAGTGTTTCTCTGCTAAGGGCACAGAACTACTTCACCGCATCAATGGGAGAATGGATGGAGCCATGCACCGTCAAATCCTGAGTGACAACCTCCTTCCCCCCACCAGGACATTAAAAATGGCTCGTGGCTGGGTCTTCCAGCACGACAATGACCCAAAACATACAGCCAAGGCAACAAAGGAGTGGCTCAAAAGAAGCACATTAAGGTCATGGAGTGGCCTAGCCAGTCTCCAGACCTTAATCCCATCGAAAACTTATGGAGGGAGCTGAAGATCCGAGTTGCCAAGCGACAGCCTTGAAATCTTAATGATTTACGGATGATCTGCAAAGAGGAGTGGGACAAAATGCCATCTAACATGTGTGCAAACCTCATCATCAACTACAAAAAACGTCTGACTGCTGTGCTTGCCAACAAGGGTTTTGCCACCAAGTATTAAGTCTTGTTTTTCAAAGGGATCAAATACTTATTTCTCTGTGCACAATGCAAATAAATATATATAATTTTGACTATGTGATTTTCTGTTTTTTTTTTAGGTAATCTATCTCTAACTGGTAAAATTAACCTAGCCTAAAAATTCTAGACTGTTCATGTCTTTGACAGTGGGCAAACTTACAAAATCAGCAAGGGATCAAATACTTATTTCCTTCACTGTATATATATATATAGGACCTGGACATCCTATCAGGCTTGAGAAAGGCTCCAGTGAACGGAGCTGAAACGTTGCACGGGCAATAAAAGTACCCACTTTTTTCACCCTTACTATTGGAGTTGCTGCTGATTTTTTGACATATATATATATATATATATATATATATATATATATTTATTTATATATGAGCAGTATAGTATTGTTTGAGCCACCGTACCACTTTAAGTGTTGTAACCAAATAAGCTAATGGGCCATTGTAATAATAGTTGTGTGTTCAGTAAAGATAATTGTCCAACGGTCATTTGGTCTGCGATTGTATTTGTTTTGATGGGGCGCTACTCGAGTAAGCCCAGTGTTACAGAACGACCATCTACGAGTAGTAGAATTTTTAATATGGCCCCATTACAATCCATGTCCATGATTGGAAGTATTTATAGTGATAGTCTAAGAGAAAATATTCTTGAGATTATTGTTTCCATATCCGCACTGAACACACAAGTCACACCTGAGCTGTTATTTGCAAATAAATGTTGTATAAACCATACAACCATATGCATTGTATATCTTTTATTTGGACAATCTTGTGAGTCCACAAGTGAATACATTCTTTATTTAGTGTTTTACATTATGTTGAATTTAGGACATTCTCTACTAAAATATTTACCATAACTTTGGGTGTAGTTGACAAAGTATGATAAAATTATTAATTAATTATTACTCTCATCAGACAGTTGATTGTATATTGTCCATTTTTATAGTAAGTTTACACAGGTTGGATTTGCTGCGGAAAACAATGCAGTAAATCCGATTTAGATACTGTAAATCCACTCCAAATCGTGTTTGATTTGGTGCAGATTTTTGACCAGATTTGCCGCTGCAGAGAAGATCAGGGGGGAATAGGGGATTAAAAAAAAAAGTCCATACTCACCTACTCCTGTCATCCCAGGAGGCTGGCTGTACAGAGAAGAACCCAGGAGAGCAGTGAGGCATTGCTACTAGAGCGCCAGGGGGAGAAGTCTGTTTTGTTTTTATTTTAGAGTAAAAAAAAATCCTTTTTCTTGCTTGTTATTTTTCCTGCGACGTCTCAGCTTTTCTGCAGGGAAACTCCCGACACTGATCATTTGCTGCAGATTTTTCCTTTCTCATTGAACTCAATGGAGAAATCTGAAACAAATGCGCAACCATTATGCAGCATAAATTGACATGTTGCAGATTAAAAATTCTGCACCGCAGTTCAATTTCTGCACATACATTTTCTGCAGCATGTAGATGAGATTTGTTGAATCTCATCCACTTTGCTGCTACTGTAATACTCTGCAGATTTTCCGCCCACAAATCCAGAAGGAAAATCTGCAGCAATTTCATTACATGTAAACAGCATAAGTAACTATTGCGTTTTTAAAAACAGTCTTGAAAAATAAATCGTAACTTGCCCTTTAATTATACTTTTATAGGTACAATTTTTTATTTTAAAGCAACTCGTCGGTAATCAAACAACGGACTGAACCATAGATGGGTGGATAAAATAAAAGAGCAGGTAAACTGCAGCAATATGCTTAAAAAAAAAAGAGAAGACAGCAGTGAGACGCAGAACTTTCACTTTTTCATGTTTTTAATTGTATGGCTGCCTTTCTATATCATATTTTTCATTTTGGTGACTCTTACCTGTTTTTGTAGTGGTACATTCCACTGTTTGTTGGCAGAGTTGGGCTCAGTTGCTATGACAACTGTTATGCTGCAGCACTGGTCAGTTCAACTGCCACCCTACAGACCGCTTGAAGACCATTGCAAGACCAGTGCTGTGGCCCCACGAATTGTATGGAGATGATGCTGTTTCTCACTCTACCCTGTTTCTGGACTGTAAGGTGAATACAGATGCCACCCAGACACCAGCATGTCTACTAAAAGTGTTGGTACAGAGGTAAGTGCCCTCATTTCACTACTAAATATTCCAGACCCCGTCATCCAGTGTAAAAGTGGCCAAGCATGGGAAGTCACCCTCCATTAATGTCTATGGGAGAAACGGCAACAGCTGAGCATGCTCCATCCTAGGGACCAGTGGGGTCCCATTGGTCAGACTCCCACCAATCAAACACATATCAAATTAATCTCCCTTAAATGTCCTTCACAGGAAAAGAAAACATTTATAAGGTCTCATGTGATTCCCTATAGCTCATATTTTGTATGTCTTTTTTCAGAAATAAAAACAAAACCTTTTTTTTTTTAAACATGTTTTTTATCACCCTCATTGCTCTACTTTCATTTTCATATAAAAACAGAAATGTTATGGTTATAATGCCGGTCACTGACTGCTCATCTTCAATAGGGAAAGACCACCGCAGAACCGCCAGAGATAAAATTCGGAGATCATTTATAATTAGAGGGAGCAAAGTGAGTAATGATTTATACAGGATCACTGAGATTTATTAAGACTAGTGCAAGGGAAATGTGAAGCAGTTGCCCATGGCAACCAATCAAATTCCAGCTGCCATTTCTCAGTGGCTCTTTATAAAATGAAAGCAATGACCTCATTGGTTACTATGGACAACTGCTCCACTTTACATTGCCCAGTGAGCTTGTATAAATCTGTATTCAGTTTGCTCCCTCTTGTGACATCCTTGTGTTGCAACTTTATTTATTTTTATTAAATGTATGTTTTAGCTGTTATTTTATATTGACTTTTATTAAAAAAAGGTTCTATAATTTTTCAGATGCGGCCTTCATATATCCTCTATACTTAGAAGCTGCATCATTCACTAACACCCAAATCTGTCACTCAGCTGAAATGATGGCTCAGCTAAGAGCGGGTGTTGATCACATCTAAGTTGTTAGAGACACACAGGACCCACTCTCAGCCAAATCGTCAGTTCAGCTGAGTGATGGATATGGCTGAGAGCGAACAAAGCAGCATAAGTAGCGAGACTTGAAGAAATGGATAATAGTCCCGTATATCAGAGAACCCACATAGTGGTGCTAGATAGCAGAAAGCCACCAACTTTGTAATCTCCACAAAAAGGAACAATGTTCTTGCACCTGATTGAGCCCTCTAGACCTCTGGGCCCTATTGCAGCTGCTATGGCTGTTACGGCTATAGTTACACCAATGTATGAACCTCAGCGCCATGAATCTGTGTGCAAATCATGAAATTAAGGTAGAATTAGGCCAGACAATGCTGTTAGGAAATGGCATGATATTTTTGTTTCACAGCATTTGAGCACCATGGCTGGCACTATGCATCGGCCCAGCTGGCCATTTTTTTTTTTTAAAGTAGCAGCAGGGCTGACACTGTTTATGGGGTTAACAGCCACTTTTTATGTGGCAGCTGGTAGGCAATGTGGTAGACAATGTATACCATGGTAATGCAACTGGGTTACTATGGCATCTAAAAAATTTATTTTTTTGTGCCCTGCTAGAGCCGAGACTTTCATTTGCTGAAGAGTAAAGTCGTAGCTGTAAGAACACTTCACAATGGTCTAGCCCTGACAAAAATGAAAAGTAAAGCGAACCACCTCAGCCGTAAGTCACTGGATTTAAAGGAGTTGTCCGTATGCATTTTTTTATACTAACGACCTATCCACAAGATTGGTTATCAGCATATGATCGGCGGGGGCCCAACACCCAGACCCCACAACGATCAGCTGTTTTGGCTGCCTCTGGAAGTTATGCAGTGGTCAGTGCCAGAAGCAGATGGCTTCATTCACAGGATAACGGCCATGCTGCAGAACTGCAGCTCTGCTCTTATTCAAGTGAATAGGAGCAGAGCTGCAGTACTATAGCACAGCTGCAATACAGTGTACAAGCCATCTGCTTCCAACACCGGAAACTGCATAACATCCGATGCCTGGTTCGGGGTCTGGGTGTCGGTCCCCCACCCATCACATACTGATAACCTATCTTGTGGATAGGTCATCAGTATGGAAAACCGTCCCATGCCCAGACAGCCCCTTTAATGTTTTTATATTTATTGTTTTACTGTGCCTTTCCCTTCACATGATCAATATTATAATCATTATGATATGCCTGGTCTGCATTGTGATGATGCCCTTTATATCTCTTTATTTGGCCAGTCTATGGTATAATTGGAAATGGCCAGTCCATTTGTATATAATCTAGAAATGTAATTTAGTAAAACATCAATGGAAAAACCTTTTTATGTAAATGTACTGTAGCGTAAAACTGAAAAGTAGAAATCATTTATAACTGCGATCCTCAACTGCATGTAAGAGAGAAGAACATCAGCCAACACAAGTTCATTAAAGGATTGTCCCATCAGAGACGAGAAAGGAGGAAGGGAAATGTAATATTACATAGTGACAAGTCAAATGAATGGCTATTTATGTTATGTATAGACGACTCCAGTCCTCCAGAACAGGAACCGCTTTAACATATTGTCTCTCCATTTTGGCTCATAGACTGGGGGTTCCTGAGCGTCTAATCACCTTCTATATCTTCTTCATATACATGTCTTCATAAGACAACCCCTTTAAACAACACGTCCAGTATAGAAAACCTATATGTAGACATATCAGAGGTTTTCATCACTGGGGTGTAGTCTCTGATACCACCCACCATTCCCTAGAAAGAAGATGCTTGTAGCTCATTGGTATCTCAGTAGAGTATCTATTTACAGAGGCAGAATTTTAATACATTGTATATTACTTATCACTTTAGGTGCTGACACTTTTTAACATTTATTTAGCATTAGTACAGAACCACTTCAACTAATACTGCCATTCAGTAACCAAGCAGCAGTGTCCTAGTCACTTACTAGGACTGCATTTTGTAACACCTCAACTCAGAAATCAAATAATATCACCATCCCATGCCAAAATGATACTGCTATAGAAGGCCAAAAATGGGCACTTTATAGTAAGGCCTTACATTTCTAGAGTAAAACCAACTCAAAATGCCCAAATAAAGCCACAAGGAAGTGCTGTAATACCGCCCAGCTAAATGAATTTTGTAATAATATAAATTAAAGTTACTTTGTAATATACATCGTATTGAAATTTTGCTCCATATAGCAGCTACAAAAAGAACAGAATAACCTTAAAGGAACAGTGTCATCACAAATAAAATTTTTATATGTTAAAGATGTTAGTGCTTTAATAAAAACGTTTATATTCATTTGTGTGTTTGTGTTTTACTGTTTCTTATTTTTACACTTTTTCTTCCCTATGGGGGCTGCCATTTTTTGTTCCATTTCTGTGTGTGTCGATTAACGACACACACAGACATGGAATACGGCAGCCACGGTCCCATAGGGACTGCGAACGGCTCCCGTCCCATTGACTGCCGTGTACGGCGTCTGTGTGGGAACTGCGCATGCGCCGCTCCCACACAGTCCTATTCGAAATTGGCGCCGTCCGGCGCCATTTTCCTGTGGACCGGAAGTTGCGGCCGGACAGTAATATTACTACTTCCGGTCGCGGCTTCCGGACTTGTGCACATGGAACAGCGGCAGCAAAGGGAGTGGACGGGCCGGAGGGAGCCGCGGCGGCAGGAGCAGGTAAGAGATTTCAATGTATGTTAGTGTTTGTGTGTGTTTACTACTGTATGTAAACCTACTACACTGTGGGTTACCTCAAAAAATGGCGACACACAGTGTAGGAGGTTAAACCTTTCAAACCCCTCGTTTATCCCGGCACTAGCCAGGATAAAGGAGGGGGGGATGCTGAGAGCTCACTAGAGCGAGGGCTTTTAACCCAATGTTGCAATGCTGCAATTTTGGGAACTAGCTCCATCTAGTGACCAAAAATGGGTAGTATTATAAATTAGAAAAAATGTATAATATTTCCTGACTCGCGAAAAAAATAAAAAAAATTTGAACAATGTTTAATCACCCACACACTAAATGTTTAATTTTTTTTAAAAAAACATGTTTTTCTGGCAACACATTCCCTTTAATCTACTTCCTTTGAGTTTTAAGTCAACAAATCCTTGTTCCCTCAATTATTCTGTGTTCGATGAAAAGTAAAAAAAAAACAACGTATCAGGATTGATTGATATTGCTACATCATGTCGTGAAGATGTACTTAGTGCCGGTGTGACTGCTAGGACTGCCGCCTGTGAAGAGAATAATGCTGTATCGGCACTGGTTGGATTGACGCTGCTCCTTCCGCTATGTCTGGCATCTCTTGATCAGTATTAGTTTAGGCGGTCAGACATTATATTTGTTGGCATGTCCTAGAGATATGCCAGTAATTATGATAGGTAAACAACCATTACATGTAACAATGTAGAGGTTACACTGTAATAATAATGTGGTCGTCCAACCCAATGACAATTTTTCCAAATAGCTTACATGTGTTTACAATAACAAAAGAAGTAATACTCACCTTACCAATACCCTGCCACTCCTGTTCCGACACTTTCATTGTCCCCCGCTGATATCTGTTTAGCTTTAGGCCTTATTCACACGAACGTGATAAACGTCCGTGTGTCGGCCGTTAAAACAATGGCCGTCACACGGACCTATATAATTCAATGTGGCCGTTCACACGTCAGTTGTTTAAACGGACCGTGGTAAGGGTCCATGAGAAAATAGGACATGACCTATTTTTTCACACTTCACGCATCCCTCCATAGACTCTAAGGCATTATTCACACGAGCAATGCGCATCTCGGACGTGAAAAACTACAGTTCTGCGGTGCGGGATGCGATGTCACGCATCCCCCATAGATTAGAGCCTATGGAGGGATGCGTGAAGCGTGAAAAAATAGGACATGTCCTATTTTCTCACTGACCCTTCACATGGTCTGTTGAAACAACTGACGTGTGAACGGCCACATTGAATTATATAGGTCCGTGTGACGGCCGTTGTTTCAACGGCCGACACACGGACGTTTATCACATTCATGTGAATCAGGCCTAATCTATGGGGGATGCGTGACATCACGTCCCACAGCGCAGAGCACGGATGCACCTCGGACGTGAAAAACTACGCACACAGCGCTCGTGTCATTAATGTGTTGACAAGACATGTGGCTGCTGCAGACAATCACTGACTGCAAAGGTAAACCCAGTGGTGTGGACATATCACCACTACAGCCAGTAATTGACTACAGCGGTCACATGTCGTGTCGACACATCATTGCTGAGGTCAGAAGAACAGGGAGTAGCAGGCAACCAGGGACACGCTAGCATGGGAGAAAAGGGGATCAAAAAAATTTGGGTTACTGTTTTTTTTATTATTGGTAAGGTGAGTGTTGCTACATTTATTTTGTTATACCTATGCAAGTTGTTTGAATTTTTTTTTTTAGCCTGTTTCAATTATGGATTAACAGAATTACTGAGTTTTGATTCTAGGCTATTGCAAATTTACTGTTTGAAAAGACTTAATAATGACAACAATTCTGTTTGAGAAATGGATGATGGTTTATTTGTATATTTATGACATATATTAGGCGACAGGTATGCTATCAGGGATCTCCCATCCTCAAAATAAGTGCGGGTCCTACAGCTATTATCCACATCCATGAGACACATACTCTGGATATGCCATAAATATCTAAGATGAGAATATCCTTTTAAAGGACGAGTGTCGCGAAAAAATTTTTTTTTATATCAATTTGCTTTTAATGTTTTATTAAAAAATGTTTTATTTATTTGTGTGTTTGTGTTTTACTTTTTTTTATTTTGTAACTTTTTCTTGTCTATGGGTGCAGCCATTTTTTTTTCCATCTCTGTATGTGTCGATTAACGACACATACAGACATGGAATACGGCACATACAGCCCCATAGTGAATGCGAACAGGGCCCGTTCCATCCACTATGCTGTACGCCGTCTGTGTGGGAGCGGCGCATGCCACACAGTCCAAATTGAAGGTTTTCGGCCAAAAGATGTCCGGCGCCATTTTCTTGTGGACCGGAAGCCGCGGCCGGACAGTAAGATTACTACTTCCGGTCGCGGCTTCCGGACTTGTGCACTTGGAGCGGAGGGAGCAGACGGAGCGGACGGACCAGAGGGAGCGGCGGCGGCAGGAGCAGGTAAGTTAGGTCTGTGTATGCAGGTGTTTTAGTGTGTGATTACTACTGTATGTAAACCTACTACACTGTGTGTTAGCTCAAAAAATGGCGACACACAGTGTAGGAGGTTTGACCGTTCAATCCCCTCCTTTCTCCTGGCACTAGCCAGGATAAAAGAGGGGGGATTCTGTGAGCTCACTAGAGCGAGTGAGTATTCTCAAATTTTGCAGCATAAAGCAATGTGGTTGCTTTACCACATGCCAATGCTTCAATTTTGGGAATTGCTCCATCTAGTGACCAGCACTGGGAAATGTTATAAATTAGAATCTAATTTATAATATTTCCTGACTCGTGAAAAAAATTAAAAAAATTAGAACAATGTTTAATCACTTATACACTAACTAGCGCTTCATGTGGTACAAGTTGGTGTGGTCTCTCAGGAAGGGCCATGAGGCAAGAGCAGGCCAGGAGGGAAGAGGAGACCCTTAGTGGAGCCAGGGAGCAGGAACAAGAGCGAGAACTTTGAGACTGTTTGTCCTTTTAAACCCCCACCCCCCGTGCACATCTGTGTGACCTCACAGGCTCATGCACGTGAAAGGGAGGGAGCCTGGGCCTCATGGAATTCCATTATCTAGTAGGGGGATGGAAGGGCAGTTGGAACTTCCTGCTTCCTGGATTAGTTCATTGTTTGTTTTACATCCAGGGTGTCTGATTAGATGATACCTTTCTGGAGTGACAAATACATATATATATATATATATATATATATATATATCTATACTACATGTACATAGATATAAATATATAAAACAATTCCCTTTACAGATATCTTCTTTTTTCAAAATACCATGTAGCTGTCGTGGTATGGCACCATTTGCTGGTTAGGAAGTCATATGAGTTTATTTTATGTGATGGTGTTCAGTAAGTTTCTTTTAGTCTTTCAATCCAGTGAATCAACAGTTACTTGGTTTTAGTAAATTTGCGACCAGACTACTTCTGAGTACCACTGTACTATGGGAACGTTACTATTTTCTACTATTTTCTACTATTTACAATAAGTGGCACGAAACATTTGTAAAGACACCAATTGTGGAGATGGAGAGGCAAGGCTGAAGGGGAGGAGGAGGCCTTTATTTGAACATAACAATACTTGTGTTGTTATGTTCAAAAGTCTTATTAAGGGCCTGTTCACATCACCGTTCATTTCCGTTCCGGGGTTCCGTCAGAGGGTTCCGTCGGGTGAACCCCGCAACGGAAAGTGAAACGGAAGCTGTGCTGTCAGTTTCACTTTCCGTTGCGGGGTTCACCCGACGGAACCCTCCGATGGAACCCCGGCACGGAAATGAACGGTGATGTGAATAGGCCCTAACAAAGGTTTTTGATAGCTCGCTATCTTTTTGTCCAAATTCTTTAATTACCCACTATCTAAATAATATAATAGAAAAAGCATTATTTACTCACCTAATATTCCAAGAGCTGTTTTACAAATGTTTGGAGACTCATATGTATATTGTACTAAAAGCCAATTCCTGTAGTGGTGCCATGGGTTTAGAGATAAAGAGCCAGGACTGAAGCAGATAAGTAGAGCTTTTGTGTGATGATAAATTGTGTAGATTTAGGATATCCAGGGCTTGTTTGTTTTCCAATGTGTAGCTATCATCTGTGTTACTAGAGAATCGATACATTTTCTACCTATAGAGTTATGAAATAGTTAATGATGGTGTTCATTATGTTATTTTAGTCTTTGAAGCCAGTGACTCCATAGGGACTTGTTTTTTGATTAAATTTGCCACCAGTCTCTACTTATTTGTCCCAGAGTAGTATGTGATATCTCATAGGCAGGGATTTGAAACTATTTTTATAAGAATTCTGGACTGACTGGTTTCCTGGATGATGAGGTCTTAGGCTATGGGAACTTTACTGTCTGCTGATTTTTATAATAAGTAACGCAAAGAATTGGTAAAGACACCAATTTTGGAGATGGAGAGGAAAGGCTGAAGGGGAGGAGGAGGCCTTTATTTGAAGATAACAATTCTTGTGTTGTTATGTTCAAAAGTCTTATCTAGTAAGTTTCCCATAGCTCGCTATCTTTTTTTCCAATTTCTTCATGTACCCACTATCTGACAAATATAATAGAAGTAGCATAATTTACCCACCTAATATTCCAAGAGCTGTTTTACAAATGGTTGGAGACTCATATGTATATTGGGCTTAAAGCCAATGCCTGTAGTGGTGCCATAGGTTTTGATAAAGAACCAGGACTGAAGCAGATTTTGAGAGCTTTTGTGTGATGATAAATTGTGTAGACTTAGGATATCCAGACCTTGTATGTTTTCCAATGCATAGCTATCATGTGTTGCACTATAGAATCAATACATTTTGTAAAAAAAAAGTGCTTGTAAAGGGGTATACACTTCGGGGTGAATTTATTCTGTGTTTTCCTGTTTATTGTAAAAAAGTTGGGATTTTTTGGTATAGTTTTCAATTTTGTTTTATACTTGCACACATTTCATGTTAAAGTTGTACTCTCATTTGATTTTGATTGGCTGTGTATAATCATGGAGATTTTATCTAGATTATTTTACTATATTTTATATGTTATTCTGTTACATTGAAGTTAGATGTACCTCAAATCATTATAGTTACATTGGTAATATGGTGAGATTGCTATCATATCACTGTGTCATTTCCATTATGTTCATCTAATTTCCAATGGAGATGTCTGGTCAGAAGTGGTTTGTTTGGTTCAGTTGCTGGGCCCTCCTTGGATATTGGTGCTTCATGTGAAGTGGAATAACTTAGGGTAGGTCCCTTTAGCTGGATTTGGTCAGGGCAATAAAGAGAGATGTAATGCTTATGTTATTGCTCCTCTCTCTCAAGGTAAAATTGTGTGGTCTGAGATGGTATCATGTTTGTTTTGGAGAAATACCACAGACCAATAACCTTGAAAGGTATTGGGAATAAAGAGGTCTGCTTTTTTCAAAATTCTGTGTAGGTGTCATAGTATGGCGCCATTTGCTGGTTAGGAAGTCATCTGATTTGATTTTACTGATGGTGTTCACTGTGTTTTTTTAGTCTTTGAAATCAGTGACTCCACAGGGACTTGGTTTTGGTAAATTTGTCACCAGTCTCTACTTCTGTGTACCAGAGTAGTATGTGATATCTGATAGCCAGGGGTTTGAAACTATTTTTTTAAGAATTCTGTACTGACTGGATTTCCGGATTATGAGGTCCTAGGCTATAGGAACTTTAGTATTTGCTGCTATTTACAATAAGTGACACATAAGATTGGTAAAGACACCAATTTTGGAGATGGAGAGGCAAGGCTAAAGGGGAGGAGGAGGCCTTTATTTGAAAATAACAATTCTTGTGTTGTTATGTTCAAAAGTCTTATCTAGTAAGTTTCCCATAGGAAGGTATTGGGAATGGAGACATATTTTTTTTTTCAAAATTCCATGTAGGTGTCGTGGTATGGCACCATTTGCTTGTTAGGAAGTCATATGAGTTTATTTTACATGATTGTGTTCATTATGTTATTTTAGTCTTTGAAGCCAGTGACTCCATAGGGACTTGTTTTTTTATTAAATTTGCCACCAGCCTCTACTTATTTGTCCCAGAGTAGTATGTGATATCTCATAGGCAGGGATTTGAAACTATTTTTTTAAGAATTCTGGACTGACTGGTTTCCTGGATGATGAGGTCTTAGGCTATGGGAACTTTACTGTCTGCTGATTTTTATAATAAGTAACGCAAAGAATTGGTAAAGACACCAATTTTGGAGATGGAGAGGAAAGGCTGAAGGGGAGGAGGAGGCCTTTATTTGAAGATAACAATTCTTGTGTTGTTATGTTCAAAAGTCTTATCTAGTAAGTTTCCCATAGCTCGCTATCTTTTTTTCCAATTTCTTCATGTACCCACTATCTGACAAATATAATAGAAGTAGCATTATTTACTCACCTAATATTCCAAGAGCTGTTTTACAAATGGTTGGAGACTCATATGTATATTGGGCTTAAAGCCAATGCCTGTAGTGGTGCCATAGGTTTAGATAAAGAACCAGGACTGAAGCAGATTTTGAGAGCTTTTGTGTGATGATAAATTGTGTAGACTTAGGATATCCAGACCTTGTACGTTTTCCAATGCGTAGCTATCATGTGTTGTACTATAGAATCAATACATTTTGTAAAAAAAAAAGTGCTTGTAAAGGGGTATACACTTCTGGGTCAATTAATTCAGTGTTTTCCTGTTTATTGTAAAAAAAGTTGGGATTTTTTTGGTATAGTTTTCAATTTTGTTTTATACTTGCACACATTTCATGTTAATGTTGTACTCTCATTTGATTTTGATTGGCTGTGTATAATAATGGAGATTTTATCTAGATTCTTTTACTATATTTTATATGTTATTCTGTTACATTGAAGTTAGATGTACCTCAAATCATTATAGTTACATTGGTAATATGGTGAGATTGCTATAATATCACTGTGTCATTTCCATTATGTTCATCTAATTTCCAATGGAGATGTCTGGTCAGAAGTGGTTTGTTTGGTTCAGTTGCTGGGCCCTCCTTGGATATTGGTGCTTCATGTGAAGTGGAATAACTTAGGGTAGGTCCCTTTAGCTGGATTTGAACAGGGCAATAAAGAGAGATGTAATGCTTATGTTATTGCTCCTCTCTCTCTCAAGGTAAAATTTTGTGGTCTGAGATGGTATCAGGTTTGTTTTGGAGAAATACCACAGACCAATAACCTTGAAAGGTATTGGGAATAAAGAGGTCTGCTTTTTTCAAAATTCTGTGTAGGTCTCATAGTATGGCGCGATTTGCTGGTTAGGAAGTCATCTGATTTGATTTTACTGATGGTGTTCACTGTGTTTTTTTAGTCTTTGAAACCAGTGACTCCACAGGGACTTGGTTTTGGTAAATTTGTCACCAGTCTCTACTTCTGTGTACCAGAGTAGTATGTGATATGTGATAGCCAGGGGTTTGAAACTATTTTTTTAAGAATTCTGTACTGACTGGATGTCCGGATTATGAGGTCCTAGGCTATAGGAACTTTAGTATTTGCTGCTATTTACAATAAGTGACACATAAGATTGGTAAAGACACCAATTTTGGAGATGGAGAGGCAAGGCTGAAGGGGAGGAGGAGGCCTTTATTTGAACATAACAATTCTTGTGTTGTTATGTTCAAAAGTCTTATCTCGTAAGTTTTCCATAGGAAGGTATTGGGAATGGAGACATATTATTTTTTTCAAAATTCCATGTAGGTGTCATGGTATGGCACCATTTGCATGTTAGGAAGTCATATGAATTTATTTTACATGATGGTGTTCATTATGTTATTTTAGTCTTTGAAGCCAGTGACTCCATAGGGACTTGTTTTTTTATTACATTTGCCACCAGTCTCTATTTATTTGTCCCAGAGTAGTATGTGATATCTCATAGGCAGGGATTTTTAACTATTTTTTTAAGAATTCTGGACTGACTGGTTTCCTGGATGATGAGGTCTTAGGCTATTGGAACTTTACTGTCTGCTAATTTTTATAATAAGTAACGCAAAGAATTGGTAAAGACACCAATTTTGGAGATGGAGAGGAAAGGCTGAAGGGGAGGAGGAGGCCTTTATTTGAAGATAACAATTCTTGTGTTGTTATGTTCAAAAGTCTTATCTAGTAAGTTTCCCATAGCTCGCTATCTTTTTTTCCAAAATCTTCATGTACCCACTATCTGACATATACAGTGGAGGAAATAAGTATTTGATCCCTTGCTGATTTTGTAAGTTTGCCCACTGTCAAAGACATGAATAGTCTAGAATTTTTAGGCTAGGTTAATTTTACCAGTGAGAGATAGATTATATTAAAAAAAAATAAGAAAATCACATAGTCAAAATGATATATATTTATTTGCATTGTGCACAGAGAAGTAAGTATTTGATTCCCTACCAACCATTAAGAGTTCAGCCTCCTCCAGACCAGTTACACGCTCCAAATCAACTCGGTGCCTGCATTAGACAACTGTCTTAAATTGTCACCTGTATAAAAGACTCCTGTCCACAGACTCAATTAATCAGTCTGACTCTAACCTCTACAACATGGGCAAGACCAAAGAGCTTTCTAAGGATGTCAGGGACAAGATCATAGACCTGCACAAGGCTGGAATGGGCTACAAAACCATAAGTAAGACGCTGGGTGAGAAGGAGACAACTGTTGGTGCAATAGTAAGAAAATGGAAGACATACAAAATGACTGTCAATCGATATCGATCTGGGGCTCCATGCAAAATCTCACCTCGTGGGGTATCCTTGATCCTGAGGAAGGTGAGAGCTCAGCCGAAAACTACACGGGGGGAACTTGTTAATGATCTCAAGGCAGCTGGGACCACAGTCACCAAGAAAACCATTGGTAACACATTACGCCGTAATGGATTAAAATCCTGCAGTGCCCGCAAGGTCCCCCTGCTCAAGAAGGCACATGTACAGACACGTCTGAAGTTTGCAAATGAACATCTGGATGATTCTGAGAGTGATTGGGAGAAGGTGCTGTGGTCAGATGAGACTAAAATTGAGCTCTTTGGCATTAACTCAACTCGCCGTGTTTGGAGGAAGAGAAATGCTGCCTATGACCCAAAGAACACTGTACCCACTGTCAAGCATGGAGGTGGAAACATTATGTTTTGGGGGTGTTTCTCTGCTAAGGGCACAGGACTACTTCACCGCATCAATGGGAGAATGGATGGAGCCATGTACTGTCAAATCCTGAGTGACAACCTCCTTTCCTCCACCAGGACATTAAAAATGGCTCGTAGCTGGGTCTTCCAGCATGACAATGACCCGAAACATACAGCCAAGGCAACAAAGGAGTGGCTCAAAAAGAAGCACATTAAGGTCATGGAGTGGCCTAGCCAGTCTCCAGACCTTAATCCCATCGAAAACTTATGGAGGGAGCTGAAGATCCGAGTTGCCAAGCGACAGCCTCGAAATCTTAATGATTTACAGATGATCTGCAAAGAGGAGTGGGCCAAAATTCCATCTAACATGTGTGCAAACCTCATCATCAACTACTAAAAATGTCTGACTGCTGTGCTTGCCAACAAGGGTTTTGCCACCAAGTATTAAGTCTTGTTTGCCAAAGGGATCAAATACTTATTTCTCTGTGCACAATGCAAATAAATATATATAATTTTGACAATGTTATTATTTTTTTTTTTTTTTATATAATCTATCTCTCACTGGTAAAATTAACCTAGCCTAAAAATTCTAGACTGTTCATGTCTTTGACAGTGGGCAAACTTACAAAATCAGCAAGGGATCAAATACTTATTTCCTCCACTGTATAATAGAAGTAGCATTATTTACTCACCTAATATTCCAAGAGCTGTTTTACAAATGGTTGGAGACTCATATGTATATTGGGCTTAAAGCCAATGCCTGTAGTGGTGCCATAGGTTTAGATAAAGAACCAGGACTGAAGCAGATTTTCAGAGCTTTTGTGTGATGATAAATTGTGTAGACTTAGGATATCCAGACCTTGTACGTTTTCCAATGCGTAGCTATCATGTGTTGTACTATAGAATCAATACATTTTGGAAAAAAAAGTGCTTGTAAAGGGGTATACACTTCTGGGTGAATTAATTCCGTGTTTTCCTGTTTATTGTAAAAAAGTTGGGATTTTGTGGTATAGTTTTCAATTTTGTTTTATACTTGCACACATTTCATGTTAATGTTGTACTCTCATTTGATTTTGATTGGCTGTGTATAATCATGGAGATTTTATCTAGATTCTTTTACTATATTTTATATGTTATTCTGTTACATTGAAGTTAGATGTACCTCAAATCATTATAGTTACATTGGTAATATGGTGAGATTGCTATCATATCGCTGTGTCATTTCCATTATGTTCATCTAATTTCCAATGGAGATGTCTGGTCAGAAGTGGTTTGTTTGGTTCAGTTGCTGGGCCCTCCTTGGATATTGGTGCTTCATGTGAAGTGGAATAACTTAGGGTAGGTCCCTTTAGCTGGATTTGATCAGGGCAATAAAGAGAGATGTAATGCTTATGTTATTGCTCCTCTCTCTCTCAAGGTAAAATTTTGTGGTCTGAGATGGTATCAGGTTTGTTTTGGAGAAATACCACAGACCAATAACCTTGAAAGGTATTGGGAATAAAGAGTTCTGCTTTTTTCAAAATTCTGTATTGGTGTCATAGTATGGCACCATTTGCTGGTTAGGAAGTCATCTGATTTGATTTTAGTGATGGTGTTCACTGTGTTTTTTTAGTCTTTGAAACCAGTGACTCCACAGGGACTTGGTTTTGGTAAATTTGTCACCAGTCCCTACTTCTGTGTACCAGAGTAGTATGTGATATCTGATAGCCAGGGGTTTGAAACTGTTTTTTTTAAGAATTCTGTACTGACTGGATTTCCGGATTATGAGATCCTAGGCTATAGGAACTTTAGTATTTGCTGCTATTTACAATAAGTGACACATAAGATTGGTAAAGACACCAATTTTGGAGATGGAGAGGCAAGGCTGAAGGGGAGGAGGAGGCCTTTATTTTAAGATAACAATTCTTGTGTTGTTATGTTCAAAAGTCTTATCTAGTAATTTTCCCATAGGAAGGTATTGGGAATAGAGACACTCTTTTTTATTTTCAAAATTCCATGCAGGTGTCGTGGTATGGCACCATTTGCTTGTTAGAAAGTCATATGAGTTTATTTTACATGATGGTGTTCATTATGTTATTTTAGTCTTTGAAGCCAGTGACTCCATAGGGACTTGTTTTTTTATTAAATTTGCCACCAGTCTCTACTTATTTGTCCCAGAGTAGTATGTGATATCTCATAGGCAGGGATTTGAAACTATTTTTTTAAGAATTCTGGACTGACTGGTTTCCTGGATGATGAGGTCTTAGGCTATGGGAACTTTACTGTCTGCTGATTTTTATAATAAGTAACGCAAAGAATTGGTAAATACACCAATTTTGGAGATGGAGAGGAAAGGCTGAAGGGGAGGAGGAGGCCTTTATTTGAAGATAACAATTTATGTGTTGTTATGTTCAAAAGTCTTATCTAGTAAGTTTCCCATAGCTCGCTATCTTTTTTTCCAAATTCTTCATGTACCCACTATCTGACAAATATAATAGAAGTAGCATTATTTACTCACCTAATATTCCAAGAGCTGTTTTACAAATGGTTGGAGACTCATATGTATATTGGGCTTAAAGCCAATGCCTGTAGTGGTGCCATAGGTTTAGATAAAGAACCAGGACTGAAGCAGATTTTGAGAGCTTTTGTGTGATGATAAATTGTGTAGACTTAGGATATCCAGACCTTGTACGTTTTCCAATGCGTAGCTATCATGTGTTGTACTATAGAATCAATACATTTTGTGAAAATAAAAGTGCTTGTAAAGGGGTATACACTTCTGGGTGAATTAATTCTGTGTTTTTCTGTTTACTGTAAAAAAGTTGGGATTTTTTGGTATAGTTTTCAATTTTGTTTTATACTTGCACACATTTCATGTTAATGTTGTACTCTCATTTGATTTTGATTGGCTGTGTATAATCATGGAGATTTTATCTAGATTCTTTTACTATATTTTATATGTTATTCTGTTACATTGAAGTTAGATGTACCTCAAATCATTATAGTTACATTGGTAATATGGTGAGATTGCTATCATATCACTGTGTCATTTCCATTATGTTCATCTAATTTCCAATGGAGATGTCTGGTCAGAAGTGGTTTGTTTGGTTCAGTTGCTGGGCCCTCCTTGGATATTGGTGCTTCATGTGAAGTGGAATAACTTAGGGTAGGTCCCTGTAGCTGGATTTGATCAGGGCAATAAAGAGAGATGTAATGCTTATGTTATTGCTCCTCTCTCTCAAGGTAAAATTGTGTGGCCTGAGATGGTATCATGTTTATTTTGGAGAAATACAACAGACCAATAACCTTGAAAGGTATTGGGAATAAAGAGGTCTGCTTTTTTCAAAATTCTGTGTAGGTGTCATGGTATGGCGCCATTTGCTGGTTAGGAAGTCATCTGATTTGATTTTAGTGATGGTGTTCACTGTGTTTTTTTAGTCTTTGAAACCAGTGACTCCACAGGGACTTGGTTTTGGTAAATTTGTCACCAGTCTCTACTTCTGTGTACCAGAGTAGTATGTAATATCTGATAGCCAGGGGTTTGAAACTATTTTTTTAAGAATTCTGTACTGACTGGATTTCCGGATTATGAGGTCCTAGGCTATAGGAACTTTAGTATTTGCTGCTATTTACAATAAGTGACACATAAGATTGGTAAAGACACCAATTTTGGAGATGGAGAGGCAAGGCTGAAGGGGAGGAGGAGGCCTTTATTTGAACATAACAATTCTTGTGTTGTTATGTTCAAAAGTCTTATCTAGTAAGTTTCCCATAGGAAGGTATTGGGAATAGAGACATATTTTTTTTTCAAAATTCCATGTAGGTGTCGTGGTATGGCACCATTTGCTTGTTAGGAAGTCATATGAGTTTATTTTACATGATGGTGTTCATTATGTTATTTTAGTCTTTGAAGCCAGTGACTCTATAGGGACTTGTTTTTTGATTACATTTGCCACCAGTCTCTACTTATTTGTCCCAGAGTAGTATGTGATATCTCATAGGCAGGGATTTGAAACTATTTTTTTAAGAATTCTGGACTGACTGGTTTCCTGGATGATGAGGTCTTAGGCTATGGGAACTTTACTGTCTGCTGATTTTTATAATAAGTAACGCAAAGAATTGGTAAAGACACCAATTTTGGAGATGGAGAGGAAAGGCTGAAGGAGAGGAGGAGGCCTTTATTTGAAGATAACAATTCTTGTGTTGTTATGTTCAAAAGTCTTATCTAGTAAGTTTCCCATAGCTCGCTATCTTTTTTTCCAAATTCTTCATGTACCCACTATCTGACAAATATAATAGAAGTAGCATTATTTACTCACCTAATATTCCAAGAGCTGTTTTACAAATGGTTGGAGACTCATATGTATATTGGGCTTAAAGCCAATGCCTGTAGTGGTGCCATAGGTTTAGATAAAGAACCAGGACTGAAGCAGATTTTGAGAGCTTTTGTGTGATGATAAATTGTGTAGACTTAGGATATCCAGACCTTGTACGTTTTCCAATGCGTAGCTATCATGTGTTGTACTATAGAATCAATACATTTTGTAAAAAAAAAAGTGCTTGTAAAGGGGTATACACTTCTGGGTGAATTAATTCAGTGTTTTCCTGTTTATTGTAAAAAAGTTGGGATTTTTTTGGTATAGTTTTCAATTTTGTTTTATACTTGCACACATTTCATGTTAATGTTGTACTCTCATTTGATTTTGATTGGCTGTGTATAATAATGGAGATTTTAATCTAGATTCTTTTACTATATTTTATATGTTATTCTGTTACATTGAAGTTAGATGTACCTCAAATCATTATAGTTACATTGGTAATATGGTGAGATTGCTATCATATCACTGTGTCATTTCCATTATGTTCATCTAATTTCCAATGGAGATGTCTGGTCAGAAGTGGTTTGTTTGGTTCAGTTGCTGGGCCCTCCTTGGATATTGGTGCTTCATGTGAAGTGGAATAACTTAGGGTAGGTCCCTTTAGCTGGATTTGATCAGGGCAATAAAGAGAGATGTAATGCTTATGTTATTGCTCCTCTCTCTCTCAAGGTAAAATTGTGTGGTCTGAGATGGTATCAGGTTTGTTTTGGAGAAATACCACAGACCAATAACCTTGAAAGGTATTGGGAATAAAGAGTTCTGCTTTTTTCAAAATTCTGTGTAGGTGTCATAGTATGGCACCATTTGCTGGTTAGCAAGTCATCTGATTTGATTTTAATGATGGTGTTCACTGTGTTTTTTTAGTCTTTGAAACCAGTGACTCCACAGGGACTTGGTTTCGGTAAATTTGTCACCAGTCTCTACTTCGGTGTACCAGAGTAGTATGTGATATCTGATAGCCAGGGGTTTGAAACAATTTTTTTAAGAATTCTGTACTGACTGGATTTCCGGATTATGAGGTCCTAGGCTATAGGAACTTTAGTATTTGCTGCTATTTACAATAAGTGACACATAAGATTGGTAAAGACACCAATTTTGGAGATGGAGAGGCAAGGCTAAAGGGGAGGAGGAGGCCTTTATTTGAAGATAACAATTCTTGTGTTGTTATGTTCAAAAGTCTTATCTAGTAAGTTTCCCATAGGAAGGTATTGGGAATAGAGACATATTTTTTTTTTCAAAATTCCATGTAGGTGTCGTGGTATGGCACCATTTGCTTGTTAGGAAGTCATATGAGTTTATTTTACATGATGGTGTTCATTATGTTATTTTAGTCTTTGAAGCCAGTGACTCTATAGGGACTTGTTTTTTGATTACATTTGCCACCAGTCTCTACTTATTTGTCCCAGAGTAGTATGTGATATCTCATAGGCAGGGATTGGAAACTATTTTTTTAAGAATTCTGGACTGACTGGTTTCCTGGATGATGAGGTCTTAGGCTATGGGAACTTTACTGTCTGCTGATTTTTATAATAAGTAACGCAAAGAATTGGTAAAGACACCAATTTTGGAGATGGAGAGGAAAGGCTGAAGGGGAGGAGGAGGCCTTTATTTGTAGATAGCAATTCTTGTGTTGTTATGTTCAAAAGTCTTATCTAGTAAGTTTCCCATAGCTCGCTATCTTTTTTTCTAAATTCTTCATGTACCCACTATCTGACAAATATAATAGAAGTTGCATTATTTACTCACCTAATATACCAAGAGCTGTTTTACAAATGGTTGGAGACTCATATGTATATTGGGCTTAAAGCCAATGCCTGTAGTGGTGCCATAGGTTTAGATAAAGAACCAGGACTGAAGCAGATTTTGAGAGCTTTTGTGTGATGATAAATTGTGTAGACTTTGGATATCCAGACCTTGTACGTTTTCCAATGCGTAGCTATCATGTGTTGTATTATAGAATCAATACATTTTGTAAAAAAAAAGTGCTTGTAAAGGGGTATACACTTCTGGGTGAATTAATTCTGTGTTTTCCTGTTTATTGTAAAAAAGTTGGACATTTTTTGGTATAGTTTTCAATTTTGTTTTATACTTGCACACATTTCATGTTAATGTTGTACTCTCATTTGATTTTGATTGGCTGTGTATAATCATGGAGATTTTATCTAGATTCTTTTACTATATTTTATATGTTATTCTGTTACATTGAAGTTAGATGTACCTCAAATCATTATAGTTACATTGGTAATATGGTGAGATTGCTATCATATCACTGTGTCATTTCCATTATGTTCATCTAATTTCCAATGGAGATGTCTGGTCAGAAGTGGTTTGTTTGGTTCAGTTGCTGGGCCCTCCTTGGATATTGGTGCTTCATGTGAAGTGGAATTACTTAGGGTAGGTCCCTTTTGCTGGATTTGGTCAGGGCAATAAAGAGAGATGTAATGCTTATGTTATTGCTCCTCTCTCTCAAGGTAAAATTGTGTGGTCTGAGATGGTATCATGTTTGTTTTGGAGAAATACCACAGACCAATAACCTTAAAAGGTATTGGGAATAAAGAGGTCTGCTTTTTTCAAAATTCTGTGTAGGTGTCATAGTATGGCGCCATTTGCTGGTTAGGAAGTCATCTGATTTGATTTTAGTGATGGTGTTCACTGTTTTTTTTTTTAGTCTTTGAAACCAGTGACTCCACAGGGACTTGGTTTTGGTAAATTTGTCACCAGTCTCTACTTCTGTGTACCAGAGTAGTATGTGATATCTGATAGCCAGGGGTTTGAAACTATTTTTTTAAGAATTCTGTACTGACTGGATTTCCGGATTATGAGGTCCTAGGCTATAGGAACTTTAGTATTTGCTGCTATTTACAATAAGTGACACATAAGATTGGTAAAGACACCAATTTTGGAGATGGAGAGGCAAGGCTGAAGGGGAGGAGGAGGCCTTTATTTGAACATAACAATTCTTGTGTTGTTATGTTCAAAAGTCTTATCTAGTAAGTTTCCCATAGGAAGGTATTGGGAATAGAGACATATTTTTTTTTCAAAATTCCATGTAGGTGTCGTGGTATGGCACCATTTGCTTGTTAGGAAGTCATATGAGTTTATTTTACATGATGGTGTTCATTATGTTATTTTAGTCTTTGAAGCCAGTGACTCTATAGGGACTTGTTTTTTGATTACATTTGCCACCAGTCTCTACTTATTTGTCCCAGAGTAGTATGTGATATCTCATAGGCAGGGATTTGAAACTATTTTTTTAAGAATTCTGGACTGACTTGTTTCCTGGATGATGAGGTCTTAGGCTATGGGAACTTTACTGTCTGCTGATTTTTATAATAAGTAACGCAAAGAATTGGTAAAGACACCAATTTTGGAGATGGAGAGGAAAGGCTGAAGGGGAGGAGGAGGCCTTTATTTGAAGATAACAATTCTTGTGTTGTTATGTTCAAAAGTCTTATCTAGTAAGTTTCCCATAGCTCGCTATCTTTTTTTCCAAATTCTTCATGTACCCACTATCTGACAAATATAATAGAAGTAGCATTATTTACTCACCTAATATTCCAAGAGCTGTTTTACAAATGGTTGGAGACTCATATGTATATTGGGCTTAAAGCCAATGCCTGTAGTAGTGCCATAGGTTTAGATAAAGAACCAGGACTGAAGCAGATTTTGAGAGCTTTTGTGTGATGATAAATTGTGTAGACTTAGGATATCCAGACCTTGTACGTTTTCCAATGCGTAGCTATCATGTGTTGTACTATAGAATCAATACATTTTGTAAAAAAAAAAGTGCTTGTAAAGGGGTATACACTTCTGGGTGAATTAATTCAGTGTTTTCCTGTTTATTGTAAAAAAGTTGGGATTTTTTTGGTATAGTTTTCAATTTTGTTTTATACTTGCACACATTTCATGTTAATGTTGTACTCTCATTTGATTTTGATTGGCTGTGTATAATAATGGAGATTTTATCTAGATTCTTTTACTATATTTTATATGTTATTCTGTTACATTGAAGTTAGATGTACCTCAAATCATTATAGTTACATTGGTAATATGGTGAGATTGCTATCATATCACTGTGTCATTTCCATTATGTTCATCTAATTTCCAATGGAGATGTCTGGTCAGAAGTGGTTTGTTTGGTTCAGTTGCTGGGCCCTCCTTGGATATTGGTGCTTCATGTGAAGTGGAATTACTTAGGGTAGGTCCCTTTTGCTGGATTTGGTCAGGGCAATAAAGAGAGATGTAATGCTTATGTTATTGCTCCTCTCTTTCAAGGAAAAATTGTGTGGTCTGAGATGGTATCATGTTTGTTTTGGAGAAATACCACAGACCAATAACCTTAAAAGGTATTGGGAATAAAGAGGTCTGCTTTTTTCAAAATTCTGTGTAGGTGTCATAGTATGGCGCCATTTGCTGGTTAGGAAGTCATCTGATTTTATTTTAGTGATGGTGTTCACTGTTTTTTTTTTAGTCTTTGAAACCAGTGACTCCACAGGGACTTGGTTTTGGTAAATTTGTCACCAGTCTCTACTTCTGTGTACCAGAGTAGTATGTGATATCTGATAGCCAGGGGTTTGAAACTATTTTTTTAAGAATTCTGTACTGACTGGATTTCCGGATTATGAGGTCCTAGGCTATAGGAACTTTAGTATTTGCTGCTATTTACAATAAGTGACACATAAGATTGGTAAAGACACCAATTTTGGAGATGGAGAGGCAAGGCTGAAGGGGAGGAGGAGGCCTTTATTTGAAGATAACAATTCTTGTGTTGTTATGTTCAAAAGTCTTATCTAGTAAGTTTCCCATAGGAAGGTATTGGGAATAGAGACATATTTTTTTTTCAAAATTCCATGTAGGTGTCGTGGTATGGCACCATTTGCTTGTTAGGAAGTCATATGAGTTTATTTTACAGGATGGTGTTCATTATGTTATTTTAGTCTTTGAAGCCAGTGACTCTATAGGGACTTGTTTTTTGATTAAATTTGCCAACAGTCTCTACTTATTTGTCCCAGAGTAGTATGTGATATCTCATAGGCAGGGATTTGAAACTATTTTTTTAAGAATTCTGCACTGACTGGTTTCCTGGATGATGAGGTCTTAGGCTATGGGAACTTTACTGTCTGCTGACTTTTATAATAAGTAACGCAAAGAATTGGTAAAGACACCAATTTTGGAGATGGAGAGGAAAGGCTGAAGGGGAGGAGGAGGCCTTTATTTGAAGATAACAATTCTTGTGTTGTTATGTTCAAAAGTCTTATCTAGTAAGTTTCCCATAGCTCGCTATCTTTTTTTCCAAATTCTTCATGTACCCACTATCTGACAAATATAATAGAAGTAGCATTATTTACTCACCTAATATTCCAAGAGCTGTTTTACAAATGGTTGGAGACTCATATGTATATTGGGCTTAAAGCCATTGCCTGTAGTGGTGCCATAGGTTTAGATAAAGAACCAGGACTGAAGCAGATTTTGAAAGCTTTTGTGTGATGATAAATTGTGTAGACTTAGGATATCCACACCTTGTACGTTTTCCAATGTGTAGCTATCATGTGTTGTACTATAGAATCAATACATTTTGTAAAAAAAAAGTGCTTGTAAAGGGGTATACACTTCTGGGTGAATTAATTCTGTGTTTTCCTGTTTACTGTAAAAAAGTTGGGATTTTTTTGCTATAGTTTTAAATTTTGTTTTATACTTGCACACATTTCATGTTAATGTTGTACTCTCATTTGATTTTGATTGGCTGTGTATAATCATGGAGAAATTATATCTAGATTATTTTACTATATTTTATATGTTATTCTGTTACATTGAAGTTAGATGTACCTCAAATCATTATAGTTACATTGGTAATATGGTGAGATTGCTATCATATCACTGTGTCATGTCCATTATGTTCATCTAATTTCCAATGGAGATGTCTGGTCAGAAGTGGTTTGTTTGGTTCAGTTGCTGGGCCCTCCTTGGATATTGGTGCTTCATGTGAAGTGGAATAACTTAGGGTAGGTCCCTTTAGCTGGATTTGATCAGGGCAATAAAGAGAGATGTAATGCTTATGTTATTGCTCCTCTCTCTCAAGGTAAAATTGTGTGGTCTGAGATGGTATCATGTTTGTTTTGGAGAAATACCACAGACCAATAACCTTGAAAGGTATTGGGAATAAAGAGGTCTGCTTTTTTCAAAATTCTGTGTAGGTGTCATAGTATGGCGCCATTTGCTGGTTAGGAAGTCACCTGATTTGATTTTAGTGATGGTGTTCACTGTGTTTTTTTAGTCTTTGAAACCAGTGACTCCACAGGGACTTGGTTTTGGTAAATTTGTCACCAGTCTCTACTTCTGTGTACCAGAGTAGTATGTGATATCTGATAGCCAGGGGTTTGAAACTATTTTTTTAAGAATTCTGTACTGACTGGATTTCCGGATTATGAGGTGCTAGGCTATAGGAACTTTAGTATTTGCTGCTATTTACAATAAGTGACACATAAGATTGGTAAATACACCAATTTTGGAGATGGAGAGGCAAGGCTGAAGGGGAGGTGGAGGCCTTTATTTGAAGATAACAATTCTTGTGTTGTTATGTTCAAAAGTCTTATCTAGTAAGTTTCCCATAGGAAGGTATTGGGAATAGAGACATATTTTTTTTTCAAAATTCCATGTAGGTGTCGTGGTATGGCACCATTTGCTTGTTAGGAAGTCATATGAGTTTATTTTACATGATGGTGTTCATTATGTTATTTTAGTCTTTGAAGCCAGTGACTCTATAGGGACTTGTTTTTTGATTAAATTTGCCACCAGTCTCTACTTATTTGTCCCAGAGTAGTATGTGATATCTCATAGGCAGGGATTTGAAACTATTTTTTTAAGAATTCTGGACTGACTGGTTTCCTGGATGATGAGGTCTTAGGCTATGGGAACTTTACTGTCTGCTGATTTTTATAATAAGTAACGCAAAGAATTGGTAAAGACACCAATTTTGGAGATGGAGAGGAAAGGCTGAAGGGGAGGAGGAGGCCTTTATTTGAAGATAGCAATTCTTGTGTTGTTATGTTCAAAAGTCTTATCTAGTAAGTTTCCCATAGCTCGCTATCTTTTTTTCTAAATTCTTCATGTACCCACTATCTGACAAATATAATAGAAGTAGCATTATTTACTCACCTAATATACCAAGAGCTGTTTTACAAATGGTTGGAGACTCATATGTATATTGGGCTTAAAGCCAATGCCTGTAGTGGTGCCATATGTTTCGATAAAGAACCAGGACTGAAGCAGATTTTGAGAGCTTTTGTGTGATGATAAATTGTGTAGACTTTGGATATCCAGACCTTGTACGTTTTCCAATGCGTAGCTATCATGTGTTGTACTATAGAATCAATACATTTTGTAAAAAAAAAAGTGCTTGTAAAGGGGTATACACTTCTGGGTGAATTAATTCTGTGTTTTCCTGTTTATTGTAAAAAAGTTGGACATTTTTTTTGGTATAGTTTTCAATTTTGTTTTATACTTGCACACATTTCATGTTAATGTTGTACTCTCATTTGATTTTGATTGGCTGTGTATAATCATGGAGATTTTATCTAGATTCTTTTACTATATTTTATATGTTATTCTGTTACATTGAAGTTAGATGTACCTCAAATCATTATAGTTACATTGGTAATATGGTGAGATTGCTATCATATCACTGTGTCATTTCCATTATGTTCATCTAATTTCCAATGGAGATGTCTGGTCAGAAGTGGTTTGTTTGGTTCAGTAGCTGGGCCCTCCTTGGATATTGGTGCTTCATGTGAAGTGGAATAACTTAGGGTAGGTCCCTTTAGCTGGATTTGGTCAGGGCAATAAAGAGAGATGTAATGCTTATGTTATTGCTCCTCTCTCTCTCAAGGTAAAAATGTGTGGTCTGAGATGGTATCATGTTTGTTTTGGAGAAATACCACAGACCAATAACCTTGAAAGGTATTGGGAATAAAGAGGTCTGCTTTTTTCAAAATTCTGTGTAGGTGTCATAGTATGGCGCCATTTGCTGGTTAGGAAGTCACCTGATTTGATTTTAGTGATGGTGTTCACTGTGTTTTTTTAGTCTTTGAAACCAGTGACTCCACAGGGACTTGGTTTTGGTAAATTTGTCACCAGTCTCTACTTCTGTGTACCAGAGTAGTATGTGATATCTGATAGCCAGGGGTTTGAAACTATTTTTTTAAGAATTCTGTACTGACTGGATTTCCGCATTATGAGGTCCTAGGCTATAGGAACTTTAGTATTTGCTGCTATTTACAATAAGTGACACATAAGATTGGTAAAGACACCAATTTTGGAGATGGAGAGGAAAGGCTGAAGGGGAGGAGGAGGCCTTTATTTGAAGATAACAATTCTTGTGTTGTTATGTTCAAAAGTCTTATCTAGTAAGTTTCCCATAGGAAGGTATTGGGAATAGAGACATATTTATTTTTCAGAATTCCATGTAGGTGTCGTGGTATGGCACCATTTGCTTGTTAGGAAGTCATATGAGTTTATTTTACATGATGGTGTTCATTATGTTATTTTAGTCTTTGAAGCCAGTGACTCCATAGGGACTTGTTTTTTGATTAAATTTGCCACCAGTCTCTACTTATTTGTCCCAGAGTAGTATGTGATATCTCATAGGCAGGGATTTGAAACTATTTTTTTTAAGAATTCTGGACTGACTGGTTTCCTGGATGATGAGGTCTTAGGCTATGGGAACTTTACTGTCTGCTGATTTTTATAATAAGTAACGCAAAGAATTGGTAAAGACACCAATTTTGGAGATGGAGAGGAAAGGCTGAAGGGGAGGAGGAGGCCTTTATTTGAAGATAAAAATTCTTGTGTTGTTATGTTCAAAAGTCTTATCTAGTAAGTTTCCCATAGCTCGCTATCTTTTTTTCCAAATTCTTCATGTACCCACTATCTGACAAATATAATAGAAGTAGCATTATTTACTCACCTAATATACCAAGAGCTGTTTTACAAATGGTTGGAGACTCATATGTATATTGGGCTTAAAGCCAATGCCTGTAGTGGTGCCATATGTTTAGATAAAGAACCAGGACTGAAGCAGATTTAGAGAGCTTTTATGTGATGATAAATTGTGTAGACTTAGGATATCCAGACCTTGTACGTTTTCCAATGCATAGCCATCATGTGTTGTACTATAGAATCAATACATTTTGTAAAAAAAAAAGTGCTTGTAAAGGGGTATACACTTCTGGGTGAATTAATTCTGTGTTTTCCTGTTTACTGTAAAAAAGTTGGGATTTTTTGGTATAGTTTTCAATTTTGTTTTATACTTGCACACATTTCATGTTAATGTTGTACTCTCATTTGATTTTGATTGGCTGTGTATAATCATGGAGATTTTATCTAGATTATTTTACTATATTTTAAAATGTTATTCTGTTACATTGAAGTTAGATGTACCTCAAATCATTATAGTTACATTGGTAATATGGTGAGATTGCTATCATATCACTGTGTCATTTCCATTATGTTCATCTAATTTCCAATGGAGATGTCTGGTCAGAAGTGGTTTGTTTGGCTCAGTTGCTGGGCCCTCCTTGGATATTGGTGCTTCATGTGAAGTGGAATAACTTAGGGTAGGTCCCTTTAGCTGGATTTGGTCAGGGCAATAAAGAGAGATGTAATGCTTATGTTATTGCTCCTCTCTCTCTCTCAAGGTAAAATTGTGTGGTCTGAGATGGTATCATGTTTGTTTTGGAGAAATACCACAGACCAATAACCTTGAAAGGTATTGGGAATAAAGAGGTCTGCTTTTTTCAAAATTCTGTGTAGGTGTCATAGTATGGCGCCATTTGCTGGTTAGGAAGTCACCTGATTTGATTTTAGTGATGGTGTTCACTGTGTTTTTTTAGTCTTTGAAACCAGTGACTCCACAGGGACTTGGTTTTGGTAAATTTGTCACCAGTCTCTACTTCTGTGTACCAGAGTAGTATGTGATAGCTGATAGCCAGGGGTTTGAAACTATTTTTTTAAGAATTCTGTACTGACTGGATTTCCGCATTATGAGGTCCTAGGCTATAGGAACTTTAGTATTTGCTGCTATTTACAATAAGTGACACATAAGATTGGTAAAGACACCGATTTTGTAGATGGAGAGGAAAGGCTGAAGGGGAGGAGGAGGCCTTTATTTGAAGATAACAATTCTTGTGTTATGTTCAAAAGTCTTATCTAGTAAGTTTCCCATAGGAAGGTATTGGGAATAGAGACATATTTTTTTTTTCAAAATTCCATGTAGGTGTCGTGGTATGGCACCATTTGCTTGTTAGGAAGTCATATGAGTTTATTTTACATGATGGTGTTCATTATGTTATTTTAGTCTTTGAAGCCAGTGACTCCATAGGGACTTGTTTTTTGATTAAATTTGCCACCAGTCTCTACTTATTTGTCCCAGAGTAGTATGTGATATCTCATAGGCAGGGATTTGAAACTATTTTTTTAAGAATTCTGGACTGACTGGTTTCCTGGATGATGAGGTCTTAGGCTATGGGAACTTTACTGTCTGCTGATTTTTATAATAAGTAACGCAAAGAATTGGTAAAGACACCAATTTTGGAGATGGAGAGGAAAGGCTGAAGGGGAGGAGGAGGCCTTTATTTGAAGATAACAATTCTTGTGTTGTTATGTTCAAAAGTCTTATCTAGTAAGTTTCCCATAGCTCGCTATCTTTTTTTCCAAATTCTTCATGTACCCACTATCTGACAAATATAATAAAAGTAGCATTATTTACTCACCTAATATACCAAGAGCTGTTTTACAAATGGTTGGAGACTCATATGTATATTGGACTTAAAGCCAATGCCTGTAGTGGTGCCATAGGTTTAGATAAAGAACCAGGACTGAAGCAGACTTTGAGAGCTTTTGTGTGATGATAAATTGTGTAGACTTAGGATATCCAGACCTTGTACGTTTTCCAATGCGTAGCTATCATTTGTTGTACTATAGAATCAATACATTTTGTAAAAAAAAAAAGTGCTTGTAAAGGGGTATACACTTCTGGGTGAATTAATTCTGTGTTTTCCTGTTTATTGTAAAAAAGTTGGAAATTTTTTGGTATAGTTTTCAATTTTGTTTTATACTTGCACACATTTCATGTTAATGTTGTACTCTCATTTGATTTTGATTGGCTGTGTATAATCATGGAGATTTTATCTAGATTATTTTACTATATTTTATATGTTATTCTGTTACATTGAAGTTAGATGTACCTCAAATCATTATAGTTACATTGGTAATATGGTGAGATTGCTATCATATCACTGTGTCATTTCTATTATGTTCATCTAATTTCCAATGGAGATGTCTGGTCAGAAGTGGTTTGTTTGGTTCAGTTGCTGGGCCCTCCTTGGATATTGGTGCTTCATGTGAAGTGGATTAACTTAGGGTATGTCCCTTTAGCTGGATTTGGTCAGGGCAATAAAGAGAGATGTAATGCCAATGTTATTGCTCCTCTCTCTCAAGGTAAAATTGTGTGGTCTGAGATGGTATCATGTTTGTTTTGGAGAAATACCACAGACCAATAACCTTGAAAGGTATTGGGAATAAAGAGGTCTGCTTTTTTCAAAATTCTGTGTAGGTGTCATAGTATAGCGCCATTTGCTGGTTAGGAAGTCACCTGATTTGATTTTAGTGATGGTGTTCACTGTGTTTTTTTAGTCTTTGAAACCAGTGACTCCACAGGGACTTGGTTTTGGTAAATTTGTCACCAGTCTCTACTTCTGTGTACCAGAGTAGTATGTGATATCTGATAGCCAGGGGTTTGAAACAATTTTTTTAAGAATTCTGTACTGACTGGATTTCCGCATTATGAGGTCCTAGGCTATAGGAACTTTAGTATTTGCTGCTATTTTCAATAAGTGACACATAAGATTGGTAAAGACACCAATTTTGGAGATGGAGAGGAAAGGCTGAAGGGGAGGAGGAGACCTTTATTTGAAGATAACAATTCTTGTGTTATGTTCAAAAGTCTTATCTAGTAAGTTTCCCATAGGAAGGTATTGGGAATAGAGACATATTTTTTTTTCAAAATTCCATGTAGGTGTCGTGGTATGGCACCATTTGCTTGTTAGGAAGTCATATGAGTTTATTTTACATGATGGTGTTCATTATGTTATTTTAGTCTTTGAAGCCAGTGACTACATAGGGACTTGTTTTTTGATTAAATTTGCCACCAGTCTCTACTTATTTGTCCCAGAGTAGTATGTGATATCTCATAGGCAGGGATTTGAAACAATTTTTTTAAGAATTCTGGACTGACTGGTTTCCTGGATGATGAGGTCTTAGGCTATGGGAACTTTACTGTCTGCTGATTTTTATAATAAGTAACGCAAAGAATTGGTAAAGACACCAATTTTGGAGATGGAGAGGAAAGGCTGAAGGGGAGGAGGAGGCCTTTATTTGAAGATAACAATTCTTGTGTTGTTATGTTCAAAAGTCTTATCTAGTAAGTTTCCCATAGCTCGCTATCTTTTTTTCCAAATTCTTCATGTACCCACTATCTGACAAATATAATAGAAGTAGCATTATTTACTCACCTAATATACCAAGAGCTGTTTTACAAATGGTTGGAGACTCATATGTATATTGGGCTTAAAGCCAATGCCTGTAGTGGTGCCATATGTTTAGATAAAGAACCAGGACTGAAGCAGATTTAGAGAGCTTTTATGTGATGATAAATTGTGTAGACTTAGGATATCCAGACCTTGTACGTTTTCCAATGCATAGCCATCATGTGTTGTACTATAGAATCAATACATTTTGTAAAAAAACAAGTGCTTGTAAAGGGGTATACACTTCTGGGTGAATTAATTCTGTGTTTTCCTGTTTACTGTAAAAAAGTTGGGATTTTTTGGTATAGTTTTCAATTTTGTTTTATACTTGCACACATTTCATGTTAATGTTGTACTCTCATTTGATTTTGATTGGCTGTGTATAATCATGGAGATTTTATCTAGATTATTTTACTATATTTTAAAATGTTATTCTGTTACATTGAAGTTAGATGTACCTCAAATCATTATAGTTACATTGGTAATATGGTGAGATTGCTATCATATCACTGTGTCATTTCCATTATGTTCATCTAATTTCCAATGGAGATGTCTGGTCAGAAGTGGTTTGTTTGGTTCAGTTGCTGGGCCCTCCTTGGATATTGGTGCTTCATGTGAAGTGGAATAACTTAGGGTAGGTCCCTTTAGCTGGATTTGGTCAGGGCAATAAAGAGAGATGTAATGCTTATGTTATTGCTCCTCTCTCTCTCTCAAGGTAAAATTGTGTGGTCTGAGATGGTATCATGTTTGTTTTGGAGAAATACCACAGACCAATAACCTTGAAAGGTATTGGGAATAAAGAGGTCTGCTTTTTTCAAAATTCTGTGTAGGTGTCATAGTATGGCGCCATTTGCTGGTTAGGAAGTCACCTGATTTGATTTTAGTGATGGTGTTCACTGTGTTTTTTTAGTCTTTGAAACCAGTGACTCCACAGGGACTTGGTTTTGGTAAATTTGTCACCAGTCTCTACTTCTGTGTACCAGAGTAGTATGTGATAGCTGATAGCCAGGGGTTTGAAACTATTTTTTTAAGAATTCTGTACTGACTGGATTTCCGCATTATGAGGTCCTAGGCTATAGGAACTTTAGTATTTGCTGCTATTTACAATAAGTGACACATAAGATTGGTAAAGACACCGATTTTGTAGATGGAGAGGAAAGGCTGAAGGGGAGGAGGAGGCCTTTATTTGAAGATAACAATTCTTGTGTTATGTTCAAAAGTCTTATCTAGTAAGTTTCCCATAGGAAGGTATTGGGAATAGAGACATATTTTTTTTTTCAAAATTCCATGTAGGTGTCGTGGTATGGCACCATTTGCTTGTTAGGAAGTCATATGAGTTTATTTTACATGATGGTGTTCATTATGTTATTTTAGTCTTTGAAGCCAGTGACTCCATAGGGACTTGTTTTTTGATTAAATTTGCCACCAGTCTCTACTTATTTGTCCCAGAGTAGTATGTGATATCTCATAGGCAGGGATTTGAAACTATTTTTTTAAGAATTCTGGACTGACTGGTTTCCTGGATGATGAGGTCTTAGGCTATGGGAACTTTACTGTCTGCTGATTTTTATAATAAGTAACGCAAAGAATTGGTAAAGACACCAATTTTGGAGATGGAGAGGAAAGGCTGAAGGGGAGGAGGAGGCCTTTATTTGAAGATAACAATTCTTGTGTTGTTATGTTCAAAAGTCTTATCTAGTAAGTTTCCCATAGCTCGCTATCTTTTTTTCCAAATTCTTCATGTACCCACTATCTGACAAATATAATTGAAGTAGCATTATTTACTCACCTAATATACCAAGAGCTGTTTTACAAATGGTTGGAGACTCATATGTATATTGGACTTAAAGCCAATGCCTGTAGTGGTGTCATAGGTTTAGATAAAGAACCAGGACTGAAGCAGACTTTGAGAGCTTTTGTGTGATGATAAATTGTGTAGACTTAGGATATCCAGACCTTGTACGTTTTCCAATGCGTAGCTATCATTTGTTGTACTATAGAATCAATACATTTTGTAAAAAAAAAAAGTGCTTGTAAAGGGGTATACACTTCTGGGTGAATTAATTCTGTGTTTTCCTGTTTATTGTAAAAAAGTTGGAAATTTTTTGGTATAGTTTTCAATTTTGTTTTATACTTGCACACATTTCATGTTAATGTTGTACTCTCATTTGATTTTGATTGGCTGTGTATAATCATGGAGATTTTATCTAGATTATTTTACTATATTTTATATGTTATTCTGTTACATTGAAGTTAGATGTACCTCAAATCATTATAGTTACATTGGTAATATGGTGAGATTGCTATCATATCACTGTGTCATTTCTATTATGTTCATCTAATTTCCAATGGAGATGTCTGGTCAGAAGTGGTTTGTTTGGTTCAGTTGCTGGGCCCTCCTTGGATATTGGTGCTTCATGTGAAGTGGATTAACTTAGGGTATGTCCCTTTAGCTGGATTTGGTCAGGGCAATAAAGAGAGATGTAATGCCTATGTTATTGCTCCTCTCTCTCAAGGTAAAATTGTGTGGTCTGAGATGGTATCATGTTTGTTTTGGAGAAATACCACAGACCAATAACCTTGAAAGGTATTGGGAATAAAGAGGTCTGCTTTTTTCAAAATTCTGTGTAGGTGTCATAGTATAGCGCCATTTGCTGGTTAGGAAGTCACCTGATTTGATTTTAGTGATGGTGTTCACTGTGTTTTTTTAGTCTTTGAAACCAGTGACTCCACAGGGACTTGGTTTTGGTAAATTTGTCACCAGTCTCTACTTCTGTGTACCAGAGTAGTATGTGATATCTGATAGCCAGGGGTTTGAAACAATTTTTTTAAGAATTCTGTACTGACTGGATTTCCGCATTATGAGGTCCTAGGCTATAGGAACTTTAGTATTTGCTGCTATTTTCAATAAGTGACACATAAGATTGGTAAAGACACCAATTTTGGAGATGGAGAGGAAAGGCTGAAGGGGAGGAGGAGGCCTTTATTTGAAGATAACAATTCTTGTGTTATGTTCAAAAGTCTTATCTAGTAAGTTTCCCATAGGAAGGTATTGGGAATAGAGACATATTTTTTTTTCAAAATTCCATGTAGGTGTCGTGGTATGGCACCATTTGCTTGTTAGGAAGTCATATGAGTTTATTTTACATGATGGTGTTCATTATGTTATTTTAGTCTTTGAAGCCAGTGACTACATAGGGACTTGTTTTTTGATTAAATTTGCCACCAGTCTCTACTTATTTGTCCCAGAGTAGTATGTGATATCTCATAGGCAGGGATTTGAAACTATTTTTTTAAGAATTCTGGACTGACTGGTTTCCTGGATGATGAGGTCTTAGGCTATGGGAACTTTACTGTCTGCTGATTTTTATAATAAGTAACGCAAAGAATTGGTAAAGACACCAATTTTGGAGATGGAGAGGAAAGGCTGAAGGGGAGGAGGAGGCCTTTATTTGAAGATAACAATTCTTGTGTTGTTATGTTCAAAAGCCTTATCTAGTAAGTTTCCCATAGCTCGCTATCTTTTTTTCCAAATTCTTCATGTACCCACTATCTGACAAATATAATAGAAGTAGCATTATTTACTCACCTAATATACCAAGAGCTGTTTTACAAATGGTTGGAGACTCATATGTATATTGGGCTTAAAGCCAATGCCTGTAGTGGTGCCATATGTTTAGATAAAGAACCAGGACTGAAGCAGATTTAGAGAGCTTTTATGTGATGATAAATTGTGTAGACTTAGGATATCCAGACCTTGTACGTTTTCCAATGCGTAGCCATCATGTGTTGTACTATAGAATCAATACATTTTGTAAAAAAAAAAGTGCTTGTAAAGGGGTATACACTTCTGGGTGAATTAATTCTGTGTTTTCCTGTTTACTGTAAAAAAGTTGGGATTTTTTTGGTATAGTTTTCAATTTTGTTTTATACTTGCACACATTTCATGTTAATGTTGTACTCTCATTTGATTTTGATTGGCTGTGTATAATCATGGAGATTTTATCTAGATTATTTTACTATATTTTATATGTTATTCTGTTACATTGAAGTTAGATGTACCTCAAATCATTATAGTTACATTGGTAATATGGTGAGATTGCTATCATATCACTGTGTCATTTCCATTATGTTCATCTAATTTCCAATGGAGATGTCTGGTCAGAAGTGGTTTGTTTGGTTCAGTTGCTGGGCCCTCCTTGGATATTGGTGCTTCATGTGAAGTGGAATAACTTAGGGTAGGTCCCTTTAGCTGGATTTGGTCAGGGCAATAAAGAGAGATGTAATGCTTATGTTATTGCTCCTCTCTCTCTCAAGGTAAAATTGTGTGGTCTGAGATGGTATCATGTTTGTTTTGGAGAAATACCACAGACCAATAACCTTGAAAGGTATTGGGAATAAAGAGGTCTGCTTTTTTCAAAATTCTGTGTAGGTGTCATAGTATGGCGCCATTTGCTGGTTAGGAAGTCACCTGATTTGATTTTAGTGATGGTGTTCACTGTGTTTTTTTAGTCTTTGAAACCAGTGACTCCACAGGGACTTGGTTTTGGTAAATTTGTCACCAGTCTCTACTTCTGTGTACCAGAGTAGTATGTGATATCTGATAGCCAGGGGTTTGAAACTATTTTTTTAAGAATTCTGTACTGACTGGATTTCCGGATTATGAGGTCCTAGGCTATAGGAACTTTAGTATTTGCTGCTATTTACAATAAGTGACACATAAGATTGGTAAAGACACCAATTTTGGAGATGGAGAGGCAAGGCTGAAGGGGAGGAGGAGGCCTTTATTTGAAGATAACAATTCTTGTGTTGTTATGTTCAAAAGTCTTATCTAGTAAGTTTCCCATAGGAAGGTATTGGGAATAGAGACATATTTTTTTTTCAAAATTCCATGTAGGTGTCGTGGTATGGCACCATTTGCTTGTTAGGAAGTCATATAAGTTTATTTTACATGATGGTGTTCATTATGTTATTTTAGTCTCTGTAGCCAGTGACTCCATAGGGACTTGTTTTTTGATTACATTTGCCACCAGTCTCTACTTATTTGTCCCAGAGTAGTATGTGATATCTCATAGGCAGGGATTTGAAACAATTTTTTTAAGAATTCTGGACTGACTGGTTTCCTGGATGATGAGGTCTTAGGCTATGGGAACTTTACTGTCTGCTGATTTTTATAATAAGTAACGCAAAGAATTGGTAAAGACACCAATTTTGGAGATGGAGAGGAAAGGCTGAAGGGGAGGAGGAGGCCTTTATTTGAAGATAGTAATTCTTGTGTTGTTATGTTCAAAAGTCTTATCTAGTAAGTTTCCCATAGCTCGCTATCTTTTTTTCTAAATTCTTCATGTACCCACTATCTGACAAATATAATAGAAGTAGCATTATTTACTCACCTAATATACCAAGAGCTGTTTTACAAATGGTTGGAGACTCATATGTATATTGGGCTTAAAGCCAATGCCTGTAGTGGTGCCATATGTTTCGATAAAGAACCAGGACTGAAGCAGATTTTGAGAGCTTTTGTGTGATGATAAATTGTGTAGACTTTGGATATCCAGACCTTGTACGTTTTCCAATGCGTAGCTATCATGTGTTGTACTATAGAATCAATACATTTTGTAAAAAAAAAAGTGCTTGTAAAGGGGTATACACTTCTGGGTGAATTAATTCTGTGTTTTCCTGTTTATTGTAAAAAAGTTGGACATTTTTTGGTATAGTTTTCAATTTTGTTTTATACTTGCACACATTTCATGTTAATGTTGTACTCTCATTTGATTTTGATTGGCTGTGTATAATCATGGAGATTTTATCTAGATTCTTTTACTATATTTTATATGTTATTCTGTTACATTGAAGTTAGATGTACCTCAAATCATTATAGTTACATTGGTAATATGGTGAGATTGCTATCATATCACTGTGTCATTTCCATTATGTTCATCTAATTTCCAATGGAGATGTCTGGTCAGAAGTGGTTTGTTTGGTTCAGTTGCTGGGCCCTCCTTGGATATTGGTGCTTCATGTGAAGTGGAATAACTTAGGGTAGGTCCCTTTAGCTGGATTTGGTCAGGGCAATAAAGAGAGATGTAATGCTTATGTTATTGCTCCTCTCTCTCACGGTAAAATTGTGTGGTCTGAGATGGTATCATGTTTGTTTTGGAGAAATACCACAGAATAATAACCTTTAAAGGAATTGGGAATAAAGAGGTCTGCTTTTTTCAAAATTCTGTGTAGGTGTCATAGTATGGCGCCATTTGCTGGTTAGGAAGTCACCTGATTTGATTTTAGTGATGGTGTTCACTGTGTTTTTTTAGTCTTTGAAACCAGTGACTCCACAGGGACTTGGTTTTGGTAAATTTGTCACCAGTCTCTACTTCTGTGTACCAGAGTAGTATGTGATATCTGATAGCCAGGGGTTTGAAACTATTTTTTTAAGAATTCTGTACTGACTGGATTTCCGCATTATGAGGTCCTAGGCTATAGGAACTTTAGTATTTGCTGCTATTTACAATAAGTGACACATAAGATTGGTAAAGACACCAATTTTGGAGATGGAGAGGAAAGGCTGAAGGGGAGGAGGAGGCCTTTATTTGAAGATAACAATTCTTGTGTTGTTATGTTCAAAAGTCTTATCTAGTAAGTTTCCCATAGGAAGGAATTGGGAATAGAGACATATTTATTTTTCAAAATTCCATGTAGGTGTCGTGGTATGGCACCATTTGCTTGTTAGGAAGTCATATGAGTTTATTTTACATGATGGTGTTCATTATGTTATTTTAGTCTTTGAAGCCAGTGACTCCATAGGGACTTGTTTTTTGATTAAATTTGCCACCAGTCTCTACTTATTTGTCCCAGAGTAGTATGTGATATCTCATAGGCAGGGATTTGAAACTATTTTTTTTAAGAATTCTGGACTGACTGGTTTCCTGGATGATGAGGTCTTAGGCTATGGGAACTTTACTGTCTGCTGATTTTTATAATAAGTAACGCAAAGAATTGGTAAAGACACCAATTTTGGAGATGGAGAGGAAAGGCTGAAGGGGAGGAGGAGGCCTTTATTTGAAGATAAAAATTCTTGTGTTGTTATGTTCAAAAGTCTTATCTAGTAAGTTTCCCATAGCTCGCTATCTTTTTTTCCAAATTCTTCATGTACCCACTATCTGACAAATATAATAGAAGTAGCATTATTTACTCACCTAATATACCAAGAGCTGTTTTACAAATGGTTGGAGACTCATATATATATTGGGCTTAAAGCCAATGCCTGTAGTGGTGCCATATGTTTAGATAAAGAACCATGACTGAAGCAGATTTAGAGAGCTTTTGTGTGATGATAAATTGTGTAGACTTAGGATATCCAGACCTTGTACGTTTTCCAATGCATAGCCATCATGTGTTGTACTATAGAATCAATACATTTTGTAAAAAAAAAAGTGCTTGTAAAGGGGTATACACTTCTGGGTGAATTAATTCTGTGTTTTCCTGTTTACTGTAAAAAAGTTGGGATTTTTTTGGTATAGTTTTCAATTTTGTTTTATACTTGCACACATTTCATGTTAATGTTGTACTCTCATTTGATTTTGATTGGCTGTGTATAATCATGGAGATTTTATCTAGATTATTTTACTATATTTTATATGTTATTCTGTTACATTGAAGTTAGATGTACCTCAAATCATTATAGTTACATTGGTAATATGGTGAGATTGCTATCATATCACTGTGTCATTTCCATTATGTTCATCTAATTTCCAATGGAGATGTCTGGTCAGAAGTGGTTTGTTTGGTTCAGTTGCTGGGCCCTCCTTGGATATTGGTGCTTCATGTGAAGTGGAATAACTTAGGGTATGTCCCTTTAGCTGGATTTGGTCAGGGCAATAAAGAGAGATGTAATGCTTATGTTATTGCTCCTCTCTCTCTCAAGGTAAAATTGTGTGGTCTGAGATGGTATCATGTTTGTTTTGGAGAAATACCACAGACCAATAACCTTGAAAGGTATTGGGAATAAAGAGGTCTGCTTTTTTCAAAATTCTGTGTAGGTGTCATAGTATAGCGCCATTTGCTGGTTAGGAAGTCACCTGATTTGATTTTAGTGATGGTGTTCACTGTGTTTTTTTAGTCTTTGAAACCAGTGACTCCACAGGGACTTGGTTTTGGTAAATTTGTCACCAGTCTCTACTTCTGTGTACCAGAGTAGTATGTGATATCTGATAGCCAGGGGTTTGAAACTATTTTTTTAAGAATTCTGTACTGACTGGATTTCCGCATTATGAGGTCCTAGGCTATAGGAACTTTAGTATTTGCTGCTATTTACAATAAGTGACACATAAGATTTGTAAAGACACCAATTTTGGAGATGGATGGGAAAGGCTGAAGGGGAGGAGGAGGCCTTTATTTGAAGATAACAATTCTTGTGTTGTTATGTTCATAAGTCTTATCTAGTAAGTTTCCCATAGCTCGCTATCTTTTTTTCCAAATTCTTCATGTACCCACTATCTGACAAATATAATAGAAGTAGCATTATTTTCTCACCTAATATACCAAGAGCTGTTTTACAAATGGTTGGAGACTCATATGTATATTGGACTTAAAGCCAATGCCTGTAGTGGGGCCATAGGTTTAGATAAAGAACCAGGACGGAAGCAGATTTTGAGAGCTTTTGTGTGATGATAAATCGTGTAGACTTAGGATATCCAGACCTTGTACGTTTTCCAATGCGTAGCTATCATGTGTTGTACTATAGAATCAATACATTTTGTAAAAAAAAAAGTGCTTGTAAAGGGGTATACACTTCTGGGTGAATTAATTCTGTGTTTTCCTGTTTATTGTAAAAAAGTTGGAAATTTTTTGGTATAGTTTCCAATTTTGTTTTATACTTGCACACATTTCATGTTAATGTTGTACTCTCATTTGATTTTGATTGGCTGTGTATAATCATGGAGATTTTATCTAGATTCTTTTACTATATTTTATATGTTATTCTGTTACATTGAAGTTAGATGTACCTCAAATCATTATAGTTACATTGGTAATATGGTGAGATTGCTATCATATCACTGTGTCATTTCCATTATGTTCATCTAATTTCCAATGGAGATGTCTGGTCAGAAGTGGTTTGTTTGGTTCAGTTGCTGGGCCCTCCTTGGATATTGGTGCTTCATGTGAAGTGGATTAACTTAGGGTAGGTCCCTTTAGCTGGATTTGGTCAGGGCAATAAAGAGAGATGTAATGCCTATGTTATTGCTCCTCTCTCTCAAGGTAAAATTGTGTGGTCTGAGATGGTATCATGTTTGTTTTGGAGAAATACCACAGACCAATAACCTTGAAAGGTATTGGGAATAAAGAGGTCTGCTTTTTTCAAAATTCTGTGTAGGTGTCATAGTATAGCGCCATTTGCTGGTTAGGAAGTCATCTGATTTGATTTTAGTGATGGTGTTCACTGTGTTTTTTTAGTCTTTGAAACCAGTGACTCCACAGGGACTTGGTTTTGGTAAATTTGTCACCAGTCTCTACTTCTGTGTACCAGAGTAGTATGTGATATCTGATAGCCAGGGGTTTGAAACTATTTTTTTAAGAATTCTGTACTGACTGGATTTCTGCATTATGAGGTCCTAGGCTATAGGAACCTTAGTATTTGCTGCTATTTACAATAAGTGACACATAAGATTGGTAAAGACACCAATTTTGGAGATGGAGAGGAAAGGCTGAAGGGGAGGAGGAGGCCTTTATTTGAAGATAACAATTTTTGTGTTATGTTCAAAAGTCTTATCTAGTAAGTTTCCCATAGGAAGGTATTGGGAATAGAGACATATTTTTTTTTCAAAATTCCATGTAGGTGTCGTGGTATGGCACCATTTGCTTGTTAGGAAGTCATATGAGTTTATTTTACATGATGGTGTTCATTATGTTATTTTAGTCTTTGAAGCCAGTGACTCCATAGGGACTTGTTTTTTGATTAAATTTGCCACCAGTCTCTACTTATTTGTCCCAGAGTAGTATGTGATATCTCATAGGCAGGGATTTGAAACTATTTTTTTAAGAATTCTGGACTGACTGGTTTCCTGGATGATGAGGTCTTAGGCTATGGGAACTTTACTGTCTGCTGATTTTTATAATAAGTAACGCAAAGAATTGGTAAAGACACCAATTTTGGAGATGGAGAGGAAAGGCTGAAGGGGAGAAGGAGGCCTTTATTTGATGATAACAATTCTTGTGTTGTTATGTTCAAAAGTCTTATCTAGTAAGTTTCCCATAGCTCGCTATCTTTTTTTCCAAATTCTTCATGTACCCACTATCTGACAAATATAATAGAAGTAGCATTATTTACTCACCTAATATACCAAGAGCTTTTTTACAAATGGTTGGAGACTCATATGTATATTGGGCTTAAAGCCAATGCCTGTAGTGGTGCCATATGTTTAGATAAAGAACCAGGACTGAAGCAGATTTAGAGAGCTTTTATGTGATGATAAATTGTGTAGACTTAGGATATCCAGACCTTGTACGTTTTCCAATGCGTAGCCATCATGTGTTGTACTATAGAATCAATACATTTTGTAAAAAAAAAAAGTGCTTGTAAAGGGGTATACACTTCTGGGTGAATTAATTCTGTGTTTTCCTGTTTACTGTAAAAAAGTTGGGATTTTTTTGGTATAGTTTTCAATTTTGTTTTATACTTGCACACATTTCATGTTAATGTTGTACTCTCATTTGATTTTGATTGGCTGTGTATAATCATGGAGATTTTATCTAGATTATTTTACTATATTTTAAAATGTTATTCTGTTACATTGAAGTTAGATGTACCTCAAATCATTATAGTTACATTGGTAATATGGTGAGATTGCTATCATATCACTGTGTCATTTCCATTATGTTCATCTAATTTCCAATGGAGATGTCTGGTCAGAAGTGGTTTGTTTGGTTCAGTTGCTGGGCCCTCCTTGGATATTGGTGCTTCATGTGAAGTGGAATAACTTAGGGTAGGTCCCTTTAGCTGGATTTGGTCAGGGCAATAAAGAGAGATGTAATGCTTATGTTATTGCTCCTCTCTCTCTCAAGGTAAAATTGTGTGGTCTGAGATGGTATCATGTTTGTTTTGGAGAAATACCACAGACCAATAACCTTGAAAGGTATTGGGAATAAAGAGGTCTGCTTTTTTCAAAATTCTGTGTAGGTGTCATAGTATGGCGCCATTTGCTGGTTAGGAAGTCACCTGATTTGATTTTAGTGATGGTGTTCACTGTGTTTTTTTAGTCTTTGAAACCAGTGACTCCACAGGGACTTGGTTTTGGTAAATTTGTCACCAGTCTCTACTTCTGTGTACCAGAGTAGTGTGTGATATCTGATAGCCAGGGGTTTTAAACTATTTTTTTAAGAATTCTGTACTGACTGGATTTCCGCATTATGAGGTCCTAGGCTATAGGAACTTTAGTATTTGCTGCTATTTACAATACGTGACACATAAGATTGGTAAAGACACCAATTTTGGAGATGGAGAGGCAAAGCTGAAGGGGAGGAGGAGGACTTTATTTGAAGATAACAATTCTTGTGTTGTTATGTTCAAAAGTCTTATCTAGTAAGTTTCCCATAGGAAGGTATTGGGAATAGAGACATATTTTTTTTTCAAAATTCCATGTAGGTGTCGTGGTATGCCACCATTTGCTTGTTAGGAAGTTATATAAGTTTATTTTACATGATGGTGCTCATTATGTTATTTTAGTCTTTGAAGCCAGTGACTCCATAGGGACTTGTTTTTTGATTAAATTTGCCACCAGTCTCTACTTATTTGTCCCAGAGTAGTATGTGATATCTCATAGGCAGGGATTTGAAACTATTTTTTTAAGAATTCTGGACTGACTGGTTTCCTGGATGATGAGGTCTTAGGCTATGGGAACTTTACTGTCTGCTGATTTTTATAATAAGTAACGCAAAGAATTGGTAAAGACACCAATTTTGGAGATGGAGAGGAAATGCTGAAGGGGAGGAGGAGGCCTTTATTTGAAGATAAAAATTCTTGTGTTGTTATGTTCAAAAGTCTTATCTAGTAAGTTTCCCATAGCTCGCTATCTTTTTTTCCAAATTCTTCATGTACCCACTATCTGACAAATATAATAGAAGTAGCATTATTTACTCACCTAATATACCAAGAGCTGTTTTACAAATGGTTGGAGACTCATATGTATATTGGGCTTAAAGCTAATGCCTGTAGTGGTGCCATAGGTTTAGATAAAGAACCAGGACTGAAGCAGATTTTGAGAGCTTTTATGTGATGATAAATTGTGTAGACTTAGGATATCCAGACCTTGTACGTTTTCCAATGCATAGCCATCATGTGTTGTACTATAGAATCAATACATTTTGTAAAAAAAAAAGTGCTTGTAAAGGGGTATACACTTCTGGGTGAATTAATTCTGTGTTTTCCTGTTTATTGTAAAAAAGTTGGAAATTTTTTGGTATAGTTTTCAATTTTGTTTTATACTTGCACACATTTCATGTTAATGTTGTACTCTCATTTGATTTTGATTGGCTATGTATAATCATGGAGATTTTATCTAGATTCTTTTACTATATTTTATATGTTATTCTGTTACATTGAAGTTAGATGTACCTCAAATCATTATAGTTACATTGGTAATATGGTGAGATTGCTATCATATCACTGTGTCATTTCCATTATGTTCATCTAATTTCCAATGGAGATGTCTGGTCAGAAGTGGTTTGTTTGGTTCAGTTGCTGGGCCCTCCTTGGATATTGGTGCTTCATGTGAAGTGGATTAACTTAGGGTAGGTCCCTTTAGCTGGATTTGGTCAGGGCAATAAAGAGAGATGTAATGCCTATGTTATTGCTCCTCTCTCTCAAGGTAAAATTGTGTGGTCTGAGATGGTATCATGTTTGCTTTGGAGAAATACCACAGACCAATAACCTTGAAAGGTATTGGGAATAAAGAGGTCTGCTTTTTTCAAAATTCTGTGTAGGTGTCATAGTATGGCGCCATTTGCTGGTTAGGAAGTCACCTGATTTGATTTTAGTGATGGTGTTCACTGTGTTTTTTTAGTCTTTGAAACCAGTGACTCCACAGGGACTTGGTTTTGGTAAATTTGTCACCAGTCTCTACTTCTGTGTACCAGAGTAGTATGTGATATCTGATAGCCAGGGGTTTGAAACAATTTTTTTAAGAATTCTGTACTGACTGGATTTCCGCATTATGAGGTCCTAGGCTATAGGAACTTTAGTATTTGCTGCTATTTACAATAAGTGACACATAAGATTGGTAAAGACACCAATTTTGGAGATGGAGAGGAAAGGCTGAAGGGGAGGAGGAGGCCTTTATTTGAAGATAACAATTCTTGTGTTGTTATGTTCAAAAGTCTTATCTAGTAAGTTTCCCATAGGAAGGTATTGGGAATAGAGACATATTTTTTTTTCAAAATTCCATGTAGGTGTCGTGGTATGGCACCATTTGCTTGTTAGGAAGTCATATGAGTTTATTTTACATGATGGTGTTCATTATGTTATTTTAGTCTTTGAAGCCAGTGACTCCATAGGGACTTGTTTTTTGATTAAATTTTCCACCAGTCTCTACTTATTTGTCCCAGAGTAGTATGTGATATCTCATAGGCAGGGATTTGAAACAATTTTTTTAAGAATTCTGGACTGACTGGTTTCCTGGATGATGAGGTCTTAGGCTATGGGAACTTTACTGTCTGCTGATTTTTATAATAAGTAATGCAAAGAATTGGTAAAGACACCAATTTTGGAGATGGAGAGGAAAGGCTGAAGGGGAGGAGGAGGCCTTTATTTGAAGATAACAATTCTTGTGTTGTTATGTTCAAAAGTCTTATCTAGTAAGTTTCCCATAGCTCGCTATCTTTTTTTCCAAATTCTTCATGTACCCACTATCTGACAAATATAATAGAAGTAGCATTATTTACTCACCTAATATACCAAGATCTGTTTTACAAATGGTTGGAGACTCATATGTATATTGGGCTTAAAGCCAATGCCTGTAGTGGTGCCATAGGTTTAGATAAAGAACCAGGACTGAAGCAGATTTTGAGAGCTTTTGTGTGATGACAAATCGTGTAGACTTAGGATATCCAGACCTTGTACGTTTTCCAATGCGTAGCTATCATGTGTTGTACTATAGAATCAATACATTTTGTAAAAAAAAAAGTGCTTGTAAAGGGGTATACACTTCTGGGTGAATTAATTCTGTGTTTTCCTGTTTATTGTAAAAAAGTTGGAAATTTTTTGGTATAGTTTTCAATTTTGTTTTATACTTGCACACATTTCATGTTAATGTTGTACTCTCATTTGATTTTGATTGGCTGTGTATAATCATGGAGATTTTATCTAGATTCTTTTACTATATTTTATATGTTATTCTGTTACATTGAAGTTAGATGTACCTCAAATCATTATAGTTACATTGGTAATATGGTGAGATTGCTATCATATCACTGTGTCATTTCCATTATGTTCATCTAATTTCCAATGGAGATGTCTGGTCAGAAGTGTTTTTTTTGGTTCAGTTGCTGGGCCCTCCTTGGATATTGGTGCTTCATGTGAAGTGGAATAACTTAGGGTAGGTCCCTTTAGCTGGATTTGGTCAGGGCAATAAAGAGAGATGTAATGCCTATGTTATTGCTCCTCTCTCTCAAGGTAAAATTGTGTGGTCTGAGATGGTATCATGTTTGTTTTGGAGAAATACCACAGACCAATAACCTTGAAAGGTATTGGGAATAAAGAGGTCTGCTTTTTTCAAAATTCTGTGTAGGTGTCATAGTATGGCGCCATTTGCTGGTTAGGAAGTCACCTGATTTGATTTTAGTGATGGTGTTCACTGTGTTATTTTAGTCTTTGAAACCAGTGACTCCACAGCGACTTGGTTTTGGTAAATTTGTCACCAGTCTCTACTTCTGTGTACCAGAGTAGTATGTGATATCTGATAGCCAGGGGTTTGAAACTATTTTTTTAAGAATTCTGTACTGACTGGATTTCCGCATTATGAGGTCATAGGCTATAGGAACTTTAGTATTTGCTGCTATTTACAATAAGTGACACATAAGATTGGTAAAGACACAAATTTTGGAGATTGAGAGGCAAGGCTGAAGGGGAGGAGGAGGCCTTTATTTGAAGATAACAATTCTTGTGTTGTTATGTTCAAAAGTCTTATCTAGTAAGTTTCCCATATGAAGGTATTGGGAATAGAGAAATATTTTTTTTTCAAAATTCCATGTAGGTGTCGTGGTATGGCACCATTTGCTTGTTAGGAAGTCATATGAGTTTATTTTACATGATGGTGTTCATTATGTTATTTTAGTCTTTGAAGCGAGTGACTCCATAGGGACTTGTTTTTTGATTAAATTATAAACCAGTCTCTACTTATTTTTCCCAGAGTAGTATGTGATATCTCATAGGCAGGGATTTGAAACTATTTTTTTAAGAATTCTGGACTGACTGGTTTCCTGGATGATGAGGTCTTAGGCTATGGGAACTTTACTGTCTACTGATTTTTATAATAAGTAACGCAAAGAATTTGTAAAGACACCAATTTTGGAGATGGAGAGGAAAGGCTGAAGGGGAAGAGGAGGCCTTTATTTGAAGATAACAATTCTTGTGTTGTTATGTTCAAAAGTCTTATCTAGTAAGTTTCCCATAGCTCGCTATCTTTTTTTCCAAATTCTTCATGTACCCACTATCTGACAAATATAATATAAGTAGCATTATTTACTCACCTAATATACCAAGAGCTGTTTTACAAATGGTTGGAGACTCATATGTATATTGGGCTTAAAGCCAATGCCTGTAGTGGTGCCATAGGTTTAGATAAAGAACCAGGACTGAAGCAGATTTTGAGAGCTTTTGTGTGATGATAAATTGTGTAGACTTAGGATATCCAGACCTTGTATGTTTTCCAATGCATAGCTATCATGTGTTGTACTATAGAATCAATACATTTTGTAAAAAAAAAAGTGCTTGTAAAGGGGTATACACTTCTGGGTAAATTAATTCTGTGTTTTCCTGTTTATTGTAAAAAAGTTGGAAATTTTTTGGTATAGCTTTCAATTTTGTTTTATACTTGCACACATTTCATGTTAATGTTGTACTCTCATTTGATTTTGATTGGCTGTGTATAATCATGGAGATTTTATCTAGATTCTTTTACTATATTTTATATGTTATTCTGTTACATTGAAGTTAGATGTACCTCAAATCATTATAGTTAAATTGGTAATATGGTGAGATTGCTATCATATCACTGTGTCATTTCCATTATGTTCATCTAATTTCCAATGGAGATGTCTGGTCAGAAGTGCTTTGTTTGGTTCAGTTGCTGGGCCCTCCTTGGATATTGGTGCTTCATGTGAAGTGGAATAACTTAGGGTAGGTCCCTTTAGCTGGATTTGATCAGGGCAATAAAGAGAGATGTAATGCTTATGTTATTGCTCCTCTCTCTCAAGGTAAAATTGTGTGGTCTGAGATGGTATCATGTTTGTTTTGGAGAAATACCACAGACCAATAACCTTGAAAGGTATTGGGAATAAAGAGGTCTGCTTTTTTCAAAATTCTGTGTAGGTGTCATAGTATGGCGCCATTTGCTGGTTAGGAAGTCATCTGATTTGATTTTAGTGATGGTGTTCACTGTGTTTTTTTAGTCTTTGAAACCAGTGACTCCACAGGGACTTGGTTTTGGTAAATTTGTCACCAGTCTCTACTTCTGTGTACCAGAGTAGTGTGTGATATCTGATAGCCAGGGGTTTATTTTTTTAAGAATTCTGTACTGACTGGATTTCCGGATTATGAGGTCCTAGGCTATAGGAACTTTAGTATTTGCTGCTATTTAGAATACGTGACACATAAGATTGGTAAAGACACCAATTTTGGAGATGGAGAGGCAAAGCTGAAGGGGAGGAGGAGGCCTTTATTTGAAGATAACAATTCTTGTGTTGTTATGTTCAAAAGTCTTATCTAGTAAGTTTCCCATAGGAAGGTATTGGGAATAGAGACATATTTTTTTTTCAAAATTCCATGTAGGTGTCGTGGTATGGCACCATTTGCTTGTTAGGAAGTTATATAAGTTTATTTTACATGATGGTGCTCATTATGTTATTTTAGTCTTTGAAGCCAGTGACTCCATAGGGACTTGTTTTTTGATTAAATTTGCCACCAGTCTCTACTTATTTGTCCCAGAGTAGTATGTGATATCTCATAGGCAGGGATTTGAAACAATTTTTTTAAGAATTCTGGACTGACTGGTTTCCTGGATGATGAGGTCTTAGGCTATGGGAACTTTACTGTCTGCTGATTTTTATAATAAGTAACGCAAAGAATTGGTAAAGACACCAATTTTGGAGATGGAGAGGGAAGGCTGAAGGGGAGGAGGAGGCCTTTATTTGAAGATAAAAATTCTTGTGTTGTTATGTTCAAAAGTCTTATCTAGTAAGTTTCCCATAGCTCGCTATCTTTTTTTTCCAAATTCTTCATGTACCCACTATCTGACAAATATAATAGAAGTAGCATTATTTACTCACCTAATATACCAAGAGCTGTTTTACAAATGGTTGGAGACTCATATGTATATTGGGCTTAAAGCCAATGCCTGTAGTGGTGCCATATGTTTAGATAAAGAACCAGGACTGAAGCAGATTTTGAGAGCTTTTATGTGATGATAAATTGTGTAGACTTAGGATATCCAGACCTTGTACGTTTTCCAATGCATAGCTATCATGTGTTGTACTATAGAATCAATACATTTTGTAAAAAAAAAAGTGCTTGTAAAGGGGTATACACTTCTGGGTGAATTAATTCTGTGTTTTCCTGTTTACTGTAAAAAAGTTGGGATTTTTTTGGTATAGTTTTCAATTTTGTTTTATACTTGCACACATTTCATGTTAATGTTGTACTCTCATTTGATTTTGATTGGCTGTGTATAATCATGGAGATTTTATCTAGATTATTTTACTATATTTTATATGTTATTCTGTTACATTGAAGTTAGATGTACCTCAAATCATTATAGTTACATTGGTAATATGGTGAGATTGCTATCATATCACTGTGTCATTTCCATTATGTTCATCTAATTTCCAATGGAGATGTCTGGTCAGAAGTGGTTTGTTTGGTTCAGTTGCTGGGCCCTCCTTGGATATTGGTGCTTCATGTGAAGTGGAATAACTTAGGGTAGGTCCCTTTAGCTGGATTTGGTCAGGGCAATAAAGAGAGATGTAATGCTTATGTTATTGCTCCTCTCTCTCAAGGTAAAATTGTGTGGTCTGAGATGGTATCATGTTTGTTTTGGAGAAATACCACAGACCAATAACCTTGAAAGGTATTGGGAATAAAGAGGTCTGCTTTTTTCAAAATTCTGTGTAGGTGTCATAGTATGGCGCCATTTGCTGGTTAGGAAGTCACCTGATTTGATTTTAGTGATTGTGTTCACTGTGTTTTTTTAGTCTTTGAAACCAGTGACTCCACAGCGACTTGGTTTTGGTAAATTTGTCACCAGTCTCTACTTCTGTGTACCAGAGTAGTATGTGATATCTGATAGCCAGGGGTTTGAAACTATTTTTTTAAGAATTCTGTACTGACTGGATTTCCGCATTATGAGGTCATAGGCTATAGGAACTTTAGTATTTGCTGCTATTTACAATAAGTGACACATAAGATTGGTAAAGACACAAATTTTGGAGATGGAGAGGCAAGGCTGAAGGGGAGGAGGAGGCCTTTATTTGAAGATAACAATTCTTGTGTTGTTATGTTCAAAAGTCTTATCTAGTAAGTTTCCCATAGGAAGGTATTGGGAATAGGGAAATATTTTTTTTTCAAAATTCCATGTAGGTGTCGTGGTATGGCACCATTTGCTTGTTAGGAAGTCATATGAGTTTATTTTACATGATGGTGTTCATTATGTTATTTTAGTCTTTGAAGCGAGTGACTCCTTAGGGACTTGTTTTTTGATTAAATTTGCCACCAGTCTCTACTTATTTTTCCCAGAGTAGTATGTGATATCTCATAGGCAGGGATTTGAAACTATTTTTTTAAGAATTCTGGACTGACTGGTTTCCTGGATGATGAGGTCTTAGGCTATGGGAACTTTACTGTCTGCTGATTTTTATAATAAGTAACGCAAAGAATTGGTAAAGACACCAATTTTGGAGATGGAGAGGAAAGGCTGAAGGGGAGGAGGAGGATTTTATTTGAAGATAACAATTCTTGTGTTGTTATGTTCAAAAGTCTTATCTAGTAAGTTTCCCATAGCTCGCTATCTTTTTTTCCAAATTTTTCATGTACCCACTATCTGACAAATATAATAGAAGTAGCATTATTTACTCACCTAATATACCAAGAGCTGTTTTACAAATGGTTGGAGACTCATATGTATATTGGGCTTAAAGCCAATGCCTGTAGTGGTGCCATAGGTTTAGATAAAGAACCAGGACTGAAGCAGATTTTGAGAGCTTTTGTGTGATGATAAATTGTGTAGACTTAGGATATCCAGACCTTGTACGTTTTCCAATGCATAGCTATCATGTGTTGTACTATAGAATCAATACATTTTGTAAAAAAAAGTGCTTGTAAAGGGGTATACACTTCTGGGTGAATTTATTCTGTGTTTTCCTGTTTACTGTAAAAAAGTTGGGATTTTTTGGTATAGTTTTCAATTTTGTTTTATACTTACACACATTTCATGTTAATGTTGTACTCTCATTTGATTTTAATTGGCTGTGTATAATCATGGAGATTTTATCTAGATTCTTTTACTATATTTTATATGTTATTCTGTTACATTGAAGTTAAATGTACCTCAAATCATTATAGTTACATTGGTAATATGGTGAGATTGCTATCATATCACTGTGTCATTTCCATTATGTTCATCTAATTTCCAATGGAGATGTCTGGTCAGAAGTGGTTTGTTTGGTTCAGTTGCTGGGCCCTCCTTGGATATTGGTGCTTCATGTGAAGTGGAATAACTTAGGGTAGGTCCCTTTAGCTGGATTTGGTCAGGGCAATAAAGAGAGATGTAATGCTTATGTTATTGCTCCTCTCTCTCAAGGTAAAATTGTGTGGTCTGAGATGGTATCATGTTTGTTTTGGAGAAATACCACAGACCAATAACCTTGAAAGGAATTGGGAATAAAGAGGTCTGCTTTTTTCAAAATTCTGTGTAGGTGTCATAGTATGGCGCCATTTGCTGGTTAGGAAGTCACCTGATTTGATTTTAGTGATGGTGTTCACTGTGTTTTTTTAGTCTTTGAAACCAGTGACTCCACAGGGACTTGGTTTTGGTAAATTTGTCACCAGTCTCTACTTCTGTGTACCAGAGTAGTATGTGATATCTGATAGCCAGGGGTTTGAAACTATTTTTTTAAGAATTCTGTACTGACTGGATTTCCGCATTATGAGGTCATAGGCTATAGGAACTTTAGTATTTGCTGCTATTTACAATAAGTGACACATAAGATTGGTAAAGACACAAATTTTGGAGATGGAGAGGCAAGGCTGAAGGGGAGGAGGAGGCCTTTATTTGAAGATAACAATTCTTGTGTTGTTATGTTCAAAAGTCTTATCTAGTAAGTTTCCCATAGGAAGGTATTGGGAATAGGGAAATATTTTTTTTTCAAAATTCCATGTAGGTGTCGTGGTATGGCACCATTTGCTTGTTAGGAAGTCATATGAGTTTATTTTACATGATGGTGTTCATTATGTTATTTTAGTCTTTGAAGCGAGTGACTCCATAGGGACTTGTTTTTTGATTAAATTTGCCACCAGTCTCTACTTATTTTTCCCAGAGTAGTATGTGATATCTCATAGGCAGGGATTTGAAACTATTTTTTTAAGAATTCTGGACTGACTGGTTTCCTGGATGATGAGGTCTTAGGCTATGGGAACTTTACTGTCTGCTGATTTTTATAATAAGTAACGCAAAGAATTGGTAAAGACACCAATTTTTGAGATGGAGAGGAAAGGCTGAAGGGGAGGAGGAGGATTTTATTTGAAGATAACAATTCTTGTGTTGTTATGTTCAAAAGTCTTATCTAGTAAGTTTCCCATAGCTCGCTATCTTTTTTTCCAAATTTTTCATGTACCCACTATCTGACAAATATAATAGAAGTAGCATTATTTACTCACCTAATATACCAAGAGCTGTTTTACAAATGGTTGGAGACTCATATGTATATTGGGCTTAAAGCCAATGCCTGTAGTGGTGCCATAGGTTTAGATAAAGAACCAGGACTGAAGCAGATTTTGAGAGCTTTTGTGTGATGATAAATTGTGTAGACTTAGGATATCCAGACCTTGTACGTTTTCCAATGCATAGCTATCATGTGTTGTACTATAGAATCAATACATTTTGTAAAAAAAAGTGCTTGTAAAGGGGTATACACTTCTGGGTGAATTTATTCTGTGTTTTCCTGTTTACTGTAAAAAAGTTGGGATTTTTTGGTATAGTTTTCAATTTTGTTTTATACTTACACACATTTCATGTTAATGTTGTACTCTCATTTGATTTTAATTGGCTGTGTATAATCATGGAGATTTTATCTAGATTCTTTTACTATATTTTATATGTTATTCTGTTACATTGAAGTTAAATGTACCTCAAATCATTATAGTTAAATTGGTAATATGGTGAGATTGCTATCATATCACTGTGTCATTTCCATTATGTTCATCTAATTTCCAATGGAGATGTCTGGTCAGAAGTGCTTTGTTTGGTTCAGTTGCTGGGCCCTCCTTGGATATTGGTGCTTCATGTGAAGTGGAATAACTTAGGGTAGGTCCCTTTAGCTGGATTTGATCAGGGCAATAAAGAGAGATGTAATGCTTATGTTATTGCTCCTCTCTCTCAAGGTAAAATTGTGTGGTCTGAGATGGTATCATGTTTGTTTTGGAGAAATACCACAGACCAATAACCTTGAAAGGTATTGGGAATAAAGAGGTCTGCTTTTTTCAAAATTCTGTGTAGGTGTCATAGTATGGCGCCATTTGCTGGTTAGGAAGTCATCTGATTTGATTTTAGTGATGGTGTTCACTGTGTTTTTTTAGTCTTTGAAACCAGTGACTCCACAGGGACTTGGTTTTGGTAAATTTGTCACCAGTCTCTACTTCTGTGTACCAGAGTAGTGTGTGATATCTGATAGCCAGGGGTTTATTTTTTTAAGAATTCTGTACTGACTGGATTTCCGGATTATGAGGTCCTAGGCTATAGGAACTTTAGTATTTGCTGCTATTTAGAATACGTGACACATAAGATTGGTAAAGACACCAATTTTGGAGATGGAGAGGCAAAGCTGAAGGGGAGGAGGAGGCCTTTATTTGAAGATAACAATTCTTGTGTTGTTATGTTCAAAAGTCTTATCTAGTAAGTTTCCCATAGGAAGGTATTGGGAATAGAGACATATTTTTTTTTCAAAATTCCATGTAGGTGTCGTGGTATGGCACCATTTGCTTGTTAGGAAGTTATATAAGTTTATTTTACATGATGGTGCTCATTATGTTATTTTAGTCTTTGAAGCCAGTGACTCCATAGGGACTTGTTTTTTGATTAAATTTGCCACCAGTCTCTACTTATTTGTCCCAGAGTAGTATGTGATATCTCATAGGCAGGGATTTGAAACAATTTTTTTAAGAATTCTGGACTGACTGGTTTCCTGGATGATGAGGTCTTAGGCTATGGGAACTTTACTGTCTGCTGATTTTTATAATAAGTAACGCAAAGAATTGGTAAAGACACCAATTTTGGAGATGGAGAGGGAAGGCTGAAGGGGAGGAGGAGGCCTTTATTTGAAGATAAAAATTCTTGTGTTGTTATGTTCAAAAGTCTTATCTAGTAAGTTTCCCATAGCTCGCTATCTTTTTTTTCCAAATTCTTCATGTACCCACTATCTGACAAATATAATAGAAGTAGCATTATTTACTCACCTAATATACCAAGAGCTGTTTTACAAATGGTTGGAGACTCATATGTATATTGGGCTTAAAGCCAATGCCTGTAGTGGTGCCATATGTTTAGATAAAGAACCAGGACTGAAGCAGATTTTGAGAGCTTTTATGTGATGATAAATTGTGTAGACTTAGGATATCCAGACCTTGTACGTTTTCCAATGCATAGCTATCATGTGTTGTACTATAGAATCAATACATTTTGTAAAAAAAAAAGTGCTTGTAAAGGGGTATACACTTCTGGGTGAATTAATTCTGTGTTTTCCTGTTTACTGTAAAAAAGTTGGGATTTTTTTGGTATAGTTTTCAATTTTGTTTTATACTTGCACACATTTCATGTTAATGTTGTACTCTCATTTGATTTTGATTGGCTGTGTATAATCATGGAGATTTTATCTAGATTATTTTACTATATTTTATATGTTATTCTGTTACATTGAAGTTAGATGTACCTCAAATCATTATAGTTACATTGGTAATATGGTGAGATTGCTATCATATCACTGTGTCATTTCCATTATGTTCATCTAATTTCCAATGGAGATGTCTGGTCAGAAGTGGTTTGTTTGGTTCAGTTGCTGGGCCCTCCTTGGATATTGGTGCTTCATGTGAAGTGGAATAACTTAGGGTAGGTCCCTTTAGCTGGATTTGGTCAGGGCAATAAAGAGAGATGTAATGCTTATGTTATTGCTCCTCTCTCTCAAGGTAAAATTGTGTGGTCTGAGATGGTATCATGTTTGTTTTGGAGAAATACCACAGACCAATAACCTTGAAAGGTATTGGGAATAAAGAGGTCTGCTTTTTTCAAAATTCTGTGTAGGTGTCATAGTATGGCGCCATTTGCTGGTTAGGAAGTCACCTGATTTGATTTTAGTGATTGTGTTCACTGTGTTTTTTTAGTCTTTGAAACCAGTGACTCCACAGCGACTTGGTTTTGGTAAATTTGTCACCAGTCTCTACTTCTGTGTACCAGAGTAGTATGTGATATCTGATAGCCAGGGGTTTGAAACTATTTTTTTAAGAATTCTGTACTGACTGGATTTCCGCATTATGAGGTCATAGGCTATAGGAACTTTAGTATTTGCTGCTATTTACAATAAGTGACACATAAGATTGGTAAAGACACAAATTTTGGAGATGGAGAGGCAAGGCTGAAGGGGAGGAGGAGGCCTTTATTTGAAGATAACAATTCTTGTGTTGTTATGTTCAAAAGTCTTATCTAGTAAGTTTCCCATAGGAAGGTATTGGGAATAGGGAAATATTTTTTTTTCAAAATTCCATGTAGTTGTCGTGGTATGGCACCATTTGCTTGTTAGGAAGTCATATGAGTTTATTTTACATGATGGTGTTCATTATGTTATTTTAGTCTTTGAAGCGAGTGACTCCATAGGGACTTGTTTTTTGATTAAATTTGCCACCAGTCTCTACTTATTTTTCCCAGAGTAGTATGTGATATCTCATAGGCAGGGATTTGAAACTATTTTTTTAAGAATTCTGGACTGACTGGTTTCCTGGATGATGAGGTCTTAGGCTATGGGAACTTTACTGTCTGCTGATTTTTATAATAAGTAACGCAAAGAATTGGTAAAGACACCAATTTTGGAGATGGAGAGGAAAGGCTGAAGGGGAGGAGGAGGATTTTATTTGAAGATAACAATTCTTGTGTTGTTATGTTCAAAAGTCTTATCTAGTAAGTTTCCCATAGCTCGCTATCTTTTTTTCCAAATTTTTCATGTACCCACTATCTGACAAATATAATAGAAGTAGCATTATTTACTCACCTAATATACCAAGAGCTGTTTTACAAATGGTTGGAGACTCATATGTATATTGGGCTTAAAGCCAATGCCTGTAGTGGTGCCATAGGTTTAGATAAAGAACCAGGACTGAAGCAGATTTTGAGAGCTTTTGTGTGATGATAAATTGTGTAGACTTAGGATATCCAGACCTTGTACGTTTTCCAATGCATAGCTATCATGTGTTGTACTATAGAATCAATACATTTTGTAAAAAAAAGTGCTTGTAAAGGGGTATACACTTCTGGGTGAATTTATTCTGTGTTTTCCTGTTTACTGTAAAAAAGTTGGGATTTTTTGGTATAGTTTTCAATTTTGTTTTATACTTACACACATTTCATGTTAATGTTGTACTCTCATTTGATTTTAATTGGCTGTGTATAATCATGGAGATTTTATCTAGATTCTTTTACTATATTTTATATGTTATTCTGTTACATTGAAGTTAAATGTACCTCAAATCATTATAGTTACATTGGTAATATGGTGAGATTGCTATCATATCACTGTGTCATTTCCATTATGTTCATCTAATTTCCAATGGAGATGTCTGGTCAGAAGTGGTTTGTTTGGTTCAGTTGCTGGGCCCTCCTTGGATATTGGTGCTTCATGTGAAGTGGAATAACTTAGGGTAGGTCCCTTTAGCTGGATTTGGTCAGGGCAATAAAGAGAGATGTAATGCTTATGTTATTGCTCCTCTCTCTCAAGGTAAAATTGTGTGGTCTGAGATGGTATCATGTTTGTTTTGGAGAAATACCACAGACCAATAACCTTGAAAGGAATTGGGAATAAAGAGGTCTGCTTTTTTCAAAATTCTGTGTAGGTGTCATAGTATGGCGCCATTTGCTGGTTAGGAAGTCACCTGATTTGATTTTAGTGATGGTGTTCACTGTGTTTTTTTAGTCTTTGAAACCAGTGACTCCACAGGGACTTGGTTTTGGTAAATTTGTCACCAGTCTCTACTTCTGTGTACCAGAGTAGTATGTGATATCTGATAGCCAGGGGTTTGAAACTATTTTTTTAAGAATTCTGTACTGACTGGATTTCCGCATTATGAGGTCATAGGCTATAGGAACTTTAGTATTTGCTGCTATTTACAATAAGTGACACATAAGATTGGTAAAGACACAAATTTTGGAGATGGAGAGGCAAGGCTGAAGGGGAGGAGGAGGCCTTTATTTGAAGATAACAATTCTTGTGTTGTTATGTTCAAAAGTCTTATCTAGTAAGTTTCCCATAGGAAGGTATTGGGAATAGGGAAATATTTTTTTTTCAAAATTCCATGTAGGTGTCGTGGTATGGCACCATTTGCTTGTTAGGAAGTCATATGAGTTTATTTTACATGATGGTGTTCATTATGTTATTTTAGTCTTTGAAGCGAGTGACTCCATAGGGACTTGTTTTTTGATTAAATTTGCCACCAGTCTCTACTTATTTTTCCCAGAGTAGTATGTGATATCTCATAGGCAGGGATTTGAAACTATTTTTTTAAGAATTCTGGACTGACTGGTTTCCTGGATGATGAGGTCTTAGGCTATGGGAACTTTACTGTCTGCTGATTTTTATAATAAGTAACGCAAAGAATTGGTAAAGACACCAATTTTTGAGATGGAGAGGAAAGGCTGAAGGGGAGGAGGAGGATTTTATTTGAAGATAACAATTCTTGTGTTGTTATGTTCAAAAGTCTTATCTAGTAAGTTTCCCATAGCTCGCTATCTTTTTTTCCAAATTTTTCATGTACCCACTATCTGACAAATATAATAGAAGTAGCATTATTTACTCACCTAATATACCAAGAGCTGTTTTACAAATGGTTGGAGACTCATATGTATATTGGGCTTAAAGCCAATGCCTGTAGTGGTGCCATAGGTTTAGATAAAGAACCAGGACTGAAGCAGATTTTGAGAGCTTTTGTGTGATGATAAATTGTGTAGACTTAGGATATCCAGACCTTGTACGTTTTCCAATGCATAGCTATCATGTGTTGTACTATAGAATCAATACATTTTGTAAAAAAATGTGCTTGTAAAGGGGTATACACTTCTGGGTGAATTTATTCTGTGTTTTCCTGTTTACTGTAAAAAAGTTGGGATTTTTTGGTATAGTTTTCAATTTTGTTTTATACTTACACACATTTCATGTTAATGTTGTACTCTCATTTGATTTTAATTGGCTGTGTATAATCATGGAGATTTTATCTAGATTCTTTTACTATATTTTATATGTTATTCTGTTACATTGAAGTTAAATGTACCTCAAATCATTATAGTTACATTGGTAATATGGTGAGATTGCTATCATATCACTGTGTCATTTCCATTATGTTCATCTAATTTCCAATGGAGATGTCTGGTCAGAAGTGGTTTGTTTGGTTCAGTTGCTGGGCCCTCCTTGGATATTGGTGCTTCATGTGAAGTGGAATAACTTAGGGTAGGTCCCTTTAGCTGGATTTGGTCAGGGCAATAAAGAGAGATGTAATGCTTATGTTATTGCTCCTCTCTCTCAAGGTAAAATTGTGTGGTCTGAGATGGTATCATGTTTGTTTTGGAGAAATACCACAGAATAATAACCTTGAAAGGAATTGGGAATAAAGAGGTCTGCTTTTTTCAAAATTCTGTGTAGGTGTCATAGTATGGCGCCATTTGCTGGTTAGGAAGTCATCTGATTTGATTTTAGTGATGGTGTTCACTGTGTTTTTTTAGTCTTTGAAACCAGTGACTCCACAGGGACTTGGTTTTGGTAAATTTGTCACCAGTCTCTACTTCTGTGTACCAGAGTAGTATGTGATATCTGATAGCCAGGGGTTTGAAACTATTTATTTAAGAATTCTGTACTGACTGGATTTCCGGATTATGAGGTCCTAGGCTATAGGAACTTTAGTATTTGCTGCTATTTACAATAAGTGACACATAAGATTGGTAAAGACACCAATTTTGGAGATGGAGAGGCAAGGCTGAAGGGGAGGAGGAGGCCTTTATTTGAAGATAACAATTCTTGTGTTGTTATGTTCAAAAGTCTTATCTAGTAAGTTTCCCATAGGAAGGTATTGGAAATAGAGACATATTTTTTTTTCAAAATTCCATGTAGGTGTCGTGGTATGGCACCATTTTCTTGTTAGGAAGTCATATGAGTTTATTTTACATGATGGTGTTCATTATGTTATTTTAGTCTTTGAAGCCAGTGACTCCATAGGGACTTGTTTTTTGATTAAATTTGCCACCAGTCTCTACTTATTTTTCCCAGAGTAGTATGTGATATCTCATAGGCAGGGATTTGAAACTATTTTTTTAAGAATTCTGGACTGACTGGTTTCCTGGATGATGAGGTCTTAGGCTATGGGAACTTTACTGTCTACTGATTTTTATAATAAGTAACGCAAAGAATTGGTAAAGACACCAATTTTGGAGATGGAGAGGAAAGGCTGAAGGGGAAGAGGAGGCCTTTATTTGAAGATAACAATTCTTGTGTTGTTATGTTCAAAAGTCTTATCTAGTAAGTTTCCCATAGCTCGCTATCTTTTTTTCCAAATTCTTCATGTACCCACTATCTGACAAATATAATAGAAGTAGCATTATTTACTCACCTAATATACCAAGAGCTGTTTTACAAATGGTTGGAGACTCATATGTATATTGGGCTTAAAGCCAATGCCTGTAGTGGTGCCATAGGTTTAGATAAAGAACCAGGACTGAAGCAGATTTTGAGAGCTTTTGTGTGATGATAAATTGTGTAGACTTAGGATATCCAGTTCTTGTGCGTTTTCCAATGCGTAGCTATCATGTGTTGTACTATAGAATCAATACATTTTGGAAAAAAAAGTGCTTGTAAAGGGGTATACACTTCTGGGTGAATTAATTCTGTGTTTTCCTGTTTATTGTAAAAAAGTTGTGATTTTTTGGTATAGTTTTCAATTTTGTTTCATATTTGCACACATTTCATGTTAATGTTGTACTCTCATTTGATTTTGATTGGCTGTGTATAATCATGGAGATTTTATCTAGATTCTTTTACTATATTTTATATGTTATTCTGTTACATTGAAGTTAGATGTACCTCAAATCATTATAGTTACATTGGTAATATGGTGAGATTGCTATCATATCACTGTGTCATTTCCATTATGTTCATCTAATTTCCAATGGAGATGTCTGGTCAGAAGTGGTTTGTTTGGTTCAGTTGCTGGGCCCTCCTTGGATATTGGTGCTTCATGTGAAGTGGAATAACTTAGGGTAGGTCCCTTTAGCTGGATTTGGTCAGGGCAATAAAGAGAGATGTAATGCTTATGTTATTGCTCCTCTTTCTCAAGGTAAAATTGTGTGGTCTGAGATGGTATCATGTTTGTTTTGTAGAAATACTACAGACCAATAACCTTGAAAGGTATTGGGAATAAAGAGGTCTGCTTTTTTCAAAATTCTGTGTAGGTGTCATAGTATGGCGCCATTTGCTGGTTAGGAAGTTATCTGATTTGATTTTAGTGATGGTGTTCACTGTGTTTTTTTAGTCTTTGAAACCAGTGACTACACAGGGACTTGGTTTTGGTAAATTTGTCACCAGTCTCTACTTCTGTGTACCAGAGTAGTATGTGATATCTGATAGCCAGGGGTTTGAAACTATTTTTTTTAAGAATTCTGTACTGACTGGATTTCCGGATTATGAGGTCCTAGGCTATAGGAACTTTAGTATTTGCTGCTATTTACAATAAGTGACACATAAGATTGGTAAAGACACCAATTTTGGAGATGGAGAGGCAAGGCTGAAGGGGAGGAGGAGGCCTTCATTTGAAGATAACAATTCTTGTGTTGTTATGTTCAAAAGTCTTATCTAGTAAGTTTCCCATAGGAATGTATTGGGAATAGAGATATATTTTTTTTTCAAAATTCCATGTAGGTGTCGTGGTATGGCACCATTTGCATGTTAGGAAGTCATATGAATTTATTTTACATGATGGTGTTCATTATGTTATTTTAGTCTTTAAAGCCAGTGACTCCATAGGGACTTGTTTTTTGATTAAATTTGCCACCAGTCTCTACTTATTTGTCCCAGAGTAGTATGTGATATCTCATAGGCAGGGATTTGAAACTATTTTTTTAAGAATTCTGGACTGACTGGTTTCCTGGATGATGAGGTCTTAGGGTATGGGAACTTTACTGTCTGCTGATTTTTATAATAAGTAACGTAAAGAATTGGTAAAGACACCAATTTTGGAGATGGAGAGGAAAGGCTGAAGGGGAGGAGGAGGCCTTTATTTGAAGATAACAATTCTTGTGTTGTTATGTTCAAAAGTCTTATCTAGTAAGTTTCCCATAGCTCGCTATCTTTTTTTCCAAATTCTTTATGTACCCACTATCTGACAATTATAATAGAAGTAGCATTATTTACTCACCTAATATTCCAAGAGCTGTTTTACAAATGGTTGGAGACTCATATGTATATTGGGCTAAAAGCCAATGCCTGTAGTGGTGCCATAGGTTTAGATAAAGAACCAGGACTGAAGCAGATTTTGAGAGCTTTTGTGTGATGATAAATTGTGTAGACTTAGGATATCCAGACCTTGTACGTTTTCCAATGCGTAGCTATCATGTGTTGTACTATAGAATCAATACATTTTGTAAAAAAAAAAAGTGCTTGTAAAGGGGTATACACTTCTGGGTGAATTAATTCTGTGTTTTCCTGTTTACTGTAAAAAAGTTGGGATTTGTTGGTATAGTTTTCAATTTTGTTTTATACTTGCACACATTTCATGTTAATGTTGTACTCTCATTTGATTTTGATTGGCTGTGTATAATCATGGAGATTTTATCTAGATTCTTTTACTATATTTTATATGTTATTCTGTTACATTGAAGTTAGATGTACCTCAAATCATTATAGTTACATTGGTAATATGGTGAGATTGCTATCATATCACTGTGTCATTTCCATTATGTTCATCTAATTTCCAATGGAGATGTCTGGTCAGAAGTGGTTTGTTTGGTTCAGTTGCTGGGCCCTCCTTGGATATTGGTGCTTCATGTGAAGTGGAATAACTTAGGGTAGGTCCCTTTAGCTAGATTTGGTCAGGGCAATAAAGAGAGATGTAATGCTTATGTTATTGCTCCTCTCTCTCAAGGTAAAATTGTGTGGTCTGAGATGGTATCATGTTTGTTTTGGAGAAATACTACAGACCAATAACCTTGAAAGGTATTGGGAATAAAGAGGTCTGCTTTTTTCAAAATTCTGTGTAGGTGTCATAGTATGGCGCCATTTGCTGGTTAGGAAGTCATCTGATTTGATTTTAGTGATGGTGTTCACTGTGTTTTTTTTAGTCTTTGAAACCAGTGACTCCACAGGGACTTGGTTTTGGTAAATTTGTCACCAGTCTCTACTTCTGTGTACCAGAGTAGTATGTGATATCTGATAGCCAGGGGTTTGAAACTATTTTTTTAAGAATTCTGTACTGACTGGATTTCCGGATTATGAGGTCCTAGGCTATAGGAACTTTAGTATTTGCTGCTATTTACAATAAGTGACACAAAAGATTGGTAAAGACACCAATTTTGGAGATGGAAAGGCAAGGCTGAAGGGGAGGAGGAGGCCTTTATTTGAACATAACAATTCTTGTGTTGTTATGTTCAAAAGTCTTACCTAGTAAGTTTCCCATAGGAAGGTATTGGGAATAGAGACATATTTTTTTTTCAAAATTCCATGTAGGTGTCGTGGTATGGCACCATTTGCATGTTAGGAAGTCATATGAATTTATTTTACATGATGGTGTTCATTATGTTATTTTAGTCTTTAAAGCCAGTAACTCCATAGGGACTTGTTTTTTGATTAAATTTGCCACCAGTCTCTACTTATTTGTCCCAGAGTAGTATGTGATATCTCATAGGCAGGGATTTGAAACTATTTTTCTAAGAATTCTGGACTGACTGGTTTCCTGGATGATGAGGTATTAGGCTATGGGAACTTTACTGTCTGCTTATTTTTATAATAAGTAACGCAAAGAATTGGTAAAGACACCAATTTTGGAGATGGAGAGGAAAGGCTGAAGGGGAGGAGGAGGCCTTTATTTGAAGATAACAATTCTTGTGTTGTTATGTTCAAAAGTCTTATCTAGTAAGTTTCCCATAGTTCGCTATCTTTTTTTCCAAATTCTTCATGTACCCACTATCTGACAAATATAATAGAAGTAGCATTATTTACTCACCTAATATTCCAAGAGCTGTTTAACAAATGGTTGGAGACTCATATGTATATTGGGCTTAAAGCCAATGCCTGTAGTGGTGCCATAGGTTTAGATAAAGAACCAGGACTGAAGCAGATTTTGAGAGCTTTTGTGTGATGATAAATTGTGTAGACTTAGGATATCCAGACCTTGTACGTTTTCCAATGCGTAGCTATCATGTGTTGTACTATAGAATCAATACATTTTGTAAAAAAAAGTGCTTGTAAAGGGGTATACACTTCTGGGTGAATTAATTCTGTGTTTTCCTGTTTATTGTAAAAAAAGTTGGACATTTTTTGGTATAGTTTTCAATTTTGTTTTATACTTGCACACATTTCATGTTAATGTTGTACTCTCATTTGATTTTGATTGGCTGTGTATAATCATGGAGATTTTATCTAGATTCTTTTACTATATTTTATATGTTATTCTGTTACATTGAAGTTAGATGTACCTCAAATCATTATAGTTACATTGGTAATATGGTGAGATTGCTATCATATCACTGTGTCATTTCCATTATGTTCATCTAATTTCCAATGGAGATGTCTGGTCAGAAGTGGTTTGTTTGGTTCAGTTGCTGGGCCCTCCTTGGATATTGGTGCTTCATGTGATGTGGAATTACTTAGGGTAGGTCCCTTTTTCTGGATTTGGTCAGGGCAATAAAGAGAGATGTAATGCTTATGTTATTGCTCCTCTCTCTCAAGGTAAAATTGTGTGGTCTGAGATGGTATCATGTTTGTTTTGGAGAAATACCACAGACCAATAACCTTAAAAGGTATTGGGAATAAAGTGGTCTGCTTTTTTCAAAATTCTGTGTAGGTGTCATAGTATGGCACCATTTGCTGGTTAGGAAGTCATCTGATTTTATTTTAGTGATGGTGTTAACTGTTTTTTTTTTAGTCTTTGAAACCAGTGACTCCACAGGGAATTGGTTTTGGTAAATTTGTCACCAGTCTCTACTTCTGTGTACCAGAGTAGTATGTGATATCTGATAGCCAGGGGTTTGAAACTATTTATTTAAGAATTCTGTACTGACTGGATTTCCGGATTATGAGGTCCTAGGCTATAGGAACTTTAGTATTTGCTGCTATTTACAATACGTGACACATAAGATTGGTAAAGACACCAATTTTGGAGATGGAGAGGCAAGGCTGAAGGGGAGGAGGAGGCCTTTATTTGAAGATAACAATTCTTGTGTTGTTATGTTCAAAAGTCTTATCTAGTAAGTTTCCCATAGGAAGGTATTGGGAATAGAGACATATTTTTTTTTCAAAATTCCATGTAGGTGTCGTGGTATGGCACCATTTGCTTGTTAGGAAGTCATATGAGTTTATTTTACATGATTGTGTTCATTATGTTATTTTAGTCTTTGAAGCCAGTGACTCCACAGGGACTTGTTTTTTGATTAAATTTGCCACCAGTCTCTACTTATTTGTCCCAGAGTAGTATGTGATATCTCATAGGCAGGGATTTGAAACTATTTTTTTAAGAATTCTGGACTGACTGGTTTCCTGGATGATGAGGTCTTAGGCTATGGGAAATTTACTGTCTGCTGATTTTTATAATAATTAACGCAAAGAATTGGTAAAGACACCAATTTTGGAGATGGAGAGGAAAGGCTGAAGGGGAGGAGGAGGCCTTTATTTGAAGATAACAATTCTTGTGTTGTTATGTTCAAAAGTCTCATCTAGTAAGTTTCCCATAGGAAGGTATTGGGAATAGAGACATATTTTTTTTTCAAAATTCCATGTAGGTGTCGTGGTATGGCACCATTTGCTTGTTAGGAAGTCATATAAGTTTATTTTACATGATGGTGTTCATTATGTTATTTTAGTCTTTGAAGCCAGTGACTCCATAGGGACTTGTTTTTTGATTAAATTTGCCACCAGTCTCTACTTATTTGTCCCAGAGTAGTATGTGATATCTCATAGGCAGGGATTTGAAACTATTTTTTTAAGAATTCTGGACTGACTGGTTTCCTGGATGATGAGGTCTTAGGATATGGGAACTTTACTGTCTGCTGATTTTTATAATAAGTAACGCAAAGAATTGGTAAAGACACCAATTTTGGAGATGGAGAGGAAAGGCTGAAGGGGAGGAGGAGGCCTTTATTTGAAGATAACAATTCTAGTGTTGTTATGTTCAAAAGTCTTATCTAGTAAGTTTCCCATAGCTCGCTATCTTTTTTTCCAAATTCTTCATGTACCCACTATCTGACAAATATAATAGAAGTAGCATTATTTACTCACCTAATATTCCAAGAGCTGTTTTACAAATGGTTGGAGACTCATATGTATATTGAGCTTAAAGCCAATGCCTGTAGTGGTGCCATAGGTTTAGATAAAGAACCAGGACTGAAGCAGATTTTGAGAGCTTTTGTGTGATGATAAATTGTGTAGACTTAGGATATCCAGACCTTGTACGTTTTCCAATGCGTAGCTATCATGTGTTGTACTATAGAATCAATACATTTTGTTAAAAAAAAGTGCTTGTAAAGGGGTATACACTTCTGGGTGAATTAATTCTGTGTTTTCCTGTTTATTGTAAAAAAGTTGGACATTTTTTGGTATAGTTTTCAATTTTGTTTTATGCTTGCACACATTTCATGTTAATGTTGTACTCTAATTTGATTTTGATTGGCTGTGTATAATCATGGAGATTTTATCTAGATTCTTTTACTATATTTTATATGTTATTCTGTTACATTGAAGTTAGATGTACCTCAAATCATTATAGTTACATTGGTAATATGGTGAGATTGCTATCTTATCACTGTGTCATTTCCATTATGTTCATCTAATTTCCAATGGAGATGTCTGGTCAGAAGTGGTTTGTTTGGTTCAGTTGCTGGGCCCTCCTTGGATATTGGTGCTTCATGTGAAGTGGATTAACTTAGGGTAGGTCCCTTTAGCTGGATTTGGTCAGGGCAATAAAGAGAGATGTAATGCTTATGTTATTGCTCCTCTCTCTCAAGGTAAAATTGTGTGGTCTGAGATGGTATCATGTTTGTTTTGGAGAAATACCACAGACCAATAACCTTGGATGGTATTGGGAATAAAGAGGTCTGCTTTATTAAAAATTCTGTGTAGGTGTCATAGTATGGCACCATTTGCTGGTTAGGAAGTCATCTGATTTGATTTTAGTGATGGTGTTCACTGTGTTTTTTTAGTCTTTGAAACCAGTGACTCCACAGGGACTTGGTTTTGGTAAATTTGTCACCAGTCTCTAGTTCTGTGTACCAGAGTAGTATGTGATATCTGATAGCCAGGGGTTTGAAACTATTTATTTAAGAATTCTGTACTGACTGGATTTCCGGATTATGAGGTCCTAGGCTATAGGAACTTTAGTATTTGCTGCTATTTACAATAAGTGACACATAAGATTGGTAAAGACACCAATTTTGGAGATGGAGAGGCAAGGCTGAAGGGGAGGAGGCCTTTATTTGAAGATAACAATTCTTGTGTTGTTATGTTCAAAAGTCTTATCTAGTAAGTTTCCCATAGCTCGCTATCTTTTTTTCCAAATTCTTCATGTACCCACTATCTGACAAATATAATTGAAGTAGCATTATTTACTCACCTAATATTCCAAGAGCTGTTTTACAAATGGTTGGAGACTCATATGTATATTGGGCTTAAAGCCAATGCCTGTAGTGGGGCCATAGGTTTAGATAAAGAACCAGGACTGAAGCAGATTTTGAGAGCTTTTGTGTGATGATAAATTGTGTAGACTTAGGATATCCAGACCTTGTACGTTTTCCAATGCATAGCTATCATGTGTTGTACTATAGAATCGATACATTTTGTAAAAAAAAAAGTGCTTGTAAAGGGGTATACACTTCTGGGTGAATTAATTCTGTTTTCCTGTTTACTGTAAAAAAGTTGGGATTTTTTGGTATAGTTTTCAATTTTGTTTTATACTTGCACACATTTCATGTTAATGTTGTACTCTCATTTGATTTTGATTGGCTGTGTATAATCATGGAGATTTTATCTAGATTATTTTACTATATTTTATACGTTATTCTGTTACATTGAAGTTAGATGTACCTCAAATCATTATAGTTACATTGGTAATATGGTGAGATTGCTATCATATCACTGTGTCATTTCCATTATGTTCATCTAATTTCCAATGAAGATGTCTGGTCAGAAGTGGTTTGTTTGGTTCAGTTGCTGGGCCCTCTTTGGATATTGGTGCTTCATGTGAAGTGGAATAACTTAGGGTAGGTCCCTTTTGCTGGATTTGGTCAAGGCAATAAAGAGAGATGTAATGCTTATGTTATTGCTCCTCTCTCTCAAGGTAAAATTGTGTGGTCTGAGATGGTATCATGTTTGTTTTGGAGAAATACCACAGACCAATAACCTTAAAAGGTATTGGGAATAAAGAGGTCTGCTTTTTTCAAAATTCTGTGTAGGTGTCATAGTATGGCGCCATTTGCTGGTTAGGAAGTCATCTGATTTTATTTTAGTGATGGTGTTCACTGTTTTTTTTTAGTCTTTGAAACTAGTGACTCCACAGGGACTTGGTTTTGGTAAATTTGTCACCAGTCTCTACTTCTGTGTACCAGAGTAGTATGTGATATCTGATAGCCAAGGGTTTGAAACTATTTTTTTAAGAATTCTGTACTGACTGGATTTCCGGATTATGAGGTCCTAGGCTATAGGAACTTTAGTATTTGCTGCTATTTACAATAAGTGACACATAAGATTGGTAAAGACACCAATTTTGGAGATGGAGAGGCAAGGCTGAAGGGGAGGAGGAGGCCTTTATTTGAAGATAACAATTCTTGTGTTGTTATGTTCAAAAGTCTTATCTAGTAAGTTTCCCATAGGAAGGTATTGGCAATAGAGACATATTTTTATTTTCAAAATTCCATGTAGGTGTCGTGGTATGGCACCATTTGCTTGTTAGGAAGTCATATGAGTTTATTTTACATGATGGTGTTCATTATGTTATTTTAGTCTTTGAAGCCAGTGACTCCATAGGGACTTGTTTTTTTATTAAATTTGCCACCAGTCTCTACTTATTTGTCCCAGAGTAGTATGTGATATCTCATAGGCAGGGATTTGAAACTATTTTTTTAAGAATTCTGGACTGACTGGTTTCCTGGATGATGAGGTCTTAGGCTATGGGAACTTTACTGTCTGCTGATTTTTATAATAAGTAACGCAAAGAATTGGTAAAGACACCAATTTTGGAGATGGAGAGGAAAGGCTGAAGGGGAGGAGGAGGCCTTTATTTGAAGATAACAATTCTTGTGCTGTTATGTTCAAAAGTCTTATCTAGTAAGTTTCCCATAGCTCGCTATCTTTTTTTCCAAATTCTTCATGTACCCACTATCTGACAAATATAATAGAAGTAGCATTATTTACTCACCTAATATACCAAGAGCTGTTTTACAAATGTTTGGAGACTCATATGTATATTGGGCTTAAAGCCAATGCCTGTAGTGGTGCCATAGGTTTAGATAAAGAACCAGGACTGAAGCAGATTTTGAGAGCTTTTGTGTGATGATAAATTGTGTAGACTTAGGATATCCAGACCTTGTACGTTTTCCAATGCATAGCTATCATGTGTTGTACTATAGAATCGATACATTTTGTAAAAAAAAAGTGCTTGTAAAGGGGTATACACTTCTGGGTGAATTAATTCTGTGTTTTCCTGTTTACTGTAAAAAAGTTGGGATTTTTTGGTATAGTTTTCAATTTTGTTTTATACTTGCACACATTTCATGTTAATGTTGTACTCTCATTTGATTTTGATTGGCTGTGTATAATCATGGAGATTTTATCTAGATTCTTTTAATATATTTTATATGTTATTCTGTTACATTGAAGTTAGATGTACCTCAAATCATTATAGTTACATTGGTAATATGGTGGGATTGCTATCATATCACTGTGTCATTTCCATTATGTTCATCTAATTTCCAATGGAGATGTCTGGTCAGAAGTGGTTTGTTTGGTTCAGTTGCTGGGCCCTCCTTGGATATTGGTGCTTCATGTGATGTGGAATTACTTAGGGTAGGTCCCTTTTGCTGGATTTGGTGAGGGCAATAAAGAGAGATGTAATGCTTATGTTATTGCTCCTCTCTCTCAAGGTAAAATTGTGTGGTCTGAGATGGTATCATGTTTGTTTTGGAGAAATACCACAGACCAATAACCTTAAAAGGTATTGGGAATAAAGAGGTCTGCTTTTTTCAAAATTCTGTGTAGGTGTCATAGTATGGCGCCATTTGCTGGTTAGGAAGTCATCTGATTTTATTTTAGTGATGGTGTTCACTGTTTTTTTTTTAGTCTTTGAAACCAGTGACTCCACAGGGACTTGGTTTTGGTAAATTTGTCACCAGTCTCTACTTCTGTGTACCAGAGTAGTATGTGATATCTGATAGCCAGGGGTTTGAAACTATTTTTTCAAGAATTCTGTACTGACTGGATTTCCGGATTATGAGGTCCTAGGCTATAGGAACTTTAGTATTTGCTGCTATTTACAATAAGTGACACATAAGATTGGTAAAGACACCAATTTTGGAGATGGAGAGGCAAGGCTGAAGGGGAGGAGGAGGCCTTTATTTGAAGATAACAATTCTTGTGTTGTTATGTTCAAAAGTCTTATCTAGTAAGTTTCCCATAGGAAGGTATTGGGAATAGAGACATATTTTTTTTTCAAAATTCCATGTAGGTGTCGTGGTATGGCACCATTTGCTTGTTAGGAAGTCATATGAGTTTATTTTACATGATTGTGTTCATTATGTTATTTTAGTCTTTGAAGCCAGTGACTCCATAGGGACTTGTTTTTTGATTATATTTGCCACCAGTCTCTACTTATTTGTCCCAGAGTAGTATGTGATATCTCATAGGCAGGGATTTGAAACTATTTTTTTAAGAATTCTGGACTGACTGGTTTCCTGGATGATGAGGTCTTAGGCTATGGGAACTTTACTGTCTACTGATTTTTATAATAAGTAACGCAAAGAATTGGTAAAGACACCAATTTTGGAGATGGAGAGGAAAGGCTGAAGGGGAGGAGGACGCCTTTATTTGAAGATAACAATTCTTGTGTTGTTATGTTCAAAAGTCTTATCTAGTAAGTTTCCCATAGCTCGCTATCTTTTTTTCCAAATTCTTCATGTACCCACTATCTGACAAATATAATAGAAGTAGCATTATTTACTCACCTAATATACCAAGAGCTGTTTTACAAATGGTTGGAGACTCATATGTATATTGGGCTTATAGCCAATGCCTGTAGTGGTGCCATAGGTTTAGATAAAGAACCAGGACTGAAGCAGATTTTGAGAGCTTTTGTGTGATGATAAATTGTGTAGACTTAGGATATCCAGACCTTGTACGTTTTCCAATGCGTAGCTATCATGTGTTGTACTATAGAATCAATACATTTTGTAAAAAAAAGTGCTTGTAAAGGGGTATACACTTCTGGGTGAATTAATTCTGTGTTTTCCTGTTTATTGTAAAAAAGTTGGAAATTTTTTGGTATAGTTTTCAATTTTGTTTTATACTTGCACACATTTCATGTTAATGTTGTACTCTCATTTGATTTTGATTGGCTGTGTATAATCATGGATATTTTATCTAGATTATTTTACTATATTTTATATGTTATTCTGTTACATTGAAGTTAGATGTACCTCAAATCATTATAGTTACATTGGTAATATGGTGAGATTGCTATCATATCACTGTGTCATTTCCATTATGTTCATCTAATTTCCAATGGAGATGTCTGGTCAGAAGTGGTTTGTTTGGTTCAGTTGCTGGGCCCTCCTTGGATATTGGTGCTTCATGTGAAGTGGAATAACTTAGGGTAGGTCCCTTTAGCTGAATTTGGTCAGGGCAATAAAGAGAGATGTAATGCTTATGTTATTGCTCCTCTCTCTCAAGGTAAAATTGTGTGGTCTGAGATGGTATCATGTTTGTTTTGGAGAAATACCACAGACCAATAACCTTGAAAGGTATTGGGAATAAAGAGGTCTGCTTTTTTCAAAATTCTGTGTAGGTGTCATAGTATGGCGCCATTTGCTGGTTAGGAAGTCATCTGATTTGATTTAAGTGATGGTGTTCACTGTGTTTTTTTTAGTCTTTGAAACCAGTGACTCCACAGGGACTTTGTTTTGGTAAATTTGTCACCAGTCTCTACTTCTGTGTACCAGAGTAGTATGTGATATCTGATAGCCAGGGGTTTGAAACTATTTTTTTAAGAATTCTGTACTGACTGGATTTCCGGATTATGAGGTCCTAGGCTATAGGAACTTTAGTATTTGCTGCTATTTACAATAAGTGACACATAAGATTGGTAAAGACACCAATATTGGAGATGGAGAGGCAAGGCTGAAGGGGAGGAGGAGGCCTTTATTTGAAGATAACAATTCCTTTGTTGTTATGTTCAAAAGTCTTATCTAGTAAGTATCCCATAGAAAGGTATTGGGAATAGAGACATATTTTTTTTTCAAAATTCCATGTAGGTGTCGTGGTATGGCACCATTTGCTTGTTAGGAAGTCATATAAGTTTATTTTACATGATGGTGTTCATTATGTTATTTTAGTCTCTGAAGCCAGTGACTCCATAGGGACTTGTTTTTTGATTACATTTGCCACCAGTCTCTACTTATTTGTCCCAGAGTAGTATGTGATATCTCATAGGCAGGGATTTGAAACTATTTTTTTAAGAATTCTGGACTGACTGGTTTCCTGGATGATGAGGTCTTAGGCTATGGGAACTTTGCTGTCTGCTGATTTTTATAATAAGTAACGCAAAGAATTGGTAAAGACACCAATTTTGGAGATGGAGAGGAAAGGCTGAAGGGGAGGAGGAGGCCTTTATTTGAAGATAACAATTCTTGTGTTGTTATGTTCAAAAGTCTTATCTAGTAAGTTTCCCATAGCTCGCTATCTTTTTTTCCAAATTCTTCATGTACCCACTATCTGACAAATATAATAGAAGTAGCATTATTTACTCACCTAATATTCCAAGAGCTGTTTTACAAATGGTTGGAGACTCATATGTATATTGGGCTTAAAGCCAATGCCTGTAGTGGTGCCATAGGTTTAGGTAAAGAACCAGGACTGAAGCAGATTTTGAGAGCTTTTGTGTGATGATAAATTGTGTAGACTTAGGATATCCAGACCTTGTACGTTTTCCAATGCGTAGCTATCATGTGTTGTACTATAGAATCAATAAATTTTGGAAAAAAAAGTGCTTGTAAAGGGGTATACACTTCTGGGTGAATTAATTCTGTGTTTTCCTGTTTATTGTAAAAAAGTTGGGATTTTTTGGTATAGTTTTCAATTTTGTTTTATACTTGCACACATTTCATGTTAATGTTGTACTCTCATTTGATTTTGATTGGCTGTGTATAATCATGGAGATTTTATCTAGATTATTTTACTATATTTTATATGTTATTCTGTTACATTGAAGTTAGATGTACCTCAAATCATTATAGTTACATTGGTAATATGGTGAGATTGCTATCATATCACTGTGTCATTTCCATTATGTTCATCTAATTTCCAATGGAGATGTCTGGTCAGAAGTGATTTGTTTGGTTCAGTTGCTGGGCCCTCCTTGGATATTGGTGCTTCATGTGAAGTGGAATAACTTAGGGTAGGTCCCTTTAGCTGGATTTGATCAGGGCAATAAAGAGAGATGTAATGCTTGTGTTATTGCTCCTCTCTCTCAAGGTAAAATTGTGTGGTCTGAGATGGTATCATGTTTGTTTTGGAGAAATACCACAGACCAATAAGCTTGAAAGGTATTGGGAATAAAGAGGTCTGCTTTTTTCAAAATTCTGTGTAGGTGTCATAGTATGGCGGCATTTGCTGGTTAGGAAGTCATCTGATTTGATTTTAGTGATGGTGTTCACTGTGTTTTTTTAGTCTTTGAAACCAGTGACTCCACAGGGACTTGGTTTTGGTAAATTTGTCACCAGTCTCTACTTCTGTGTACCAGAGTAGTATGTGATATCTGATAGCCAGGGGTTTGAAACTATTTTTTTAAGAATTCTGTACTGACTGGATTTCCGGATTATGAGGTCCTAGGCTATAGGAACTTTAGTATTTGCTGCTATTTACAATAAGTGACACATAAGATTGGTAAAGACACCAATATTGGAGATGGAGAGGCAAGGCTGAAGAGGAAGAGGAGGCTTTTATTTGAAGATAACAAATCCTTTGTTGTTATGTTCAAAAGTCTTATCTAGTAAGTTTCCCATAGGAAGGTATTGGGAATAGAGACATATTTTTTTTTCAAAATTCCATGTAGGTGTCGTGGTATGGCACCATTTGCTTGTTAGGAAGTCATATGAGTTTATTTTACATGATGGTGTTCATTATGTTATTTTAGTCTTTGAAGCCAGTGACTCCATAGGGACTTGTTTTTTTATTAAATTTGCCACCAGTCTCTACTTATTTGTCCCAGAGTAGTATGTGATATCTCATAGGCAGGGATTTGAAACTATTTTTTTAAGAATTCTGGACTGACTGGTTTCCTGGATGATGAGGTCTTAGGCTATGGGAACTTTACTGTCTGCTTATTTTTATAATAAGTAACGCAAAGAATTGGTAAAGACACCAATTTTGGAGATGGAGAGGAAAGGCTGAAGGGGAGGAGGAGGCCTTTATTTGAAGATAACAATTCTTGTGTTGTTATGTTCAAAAGTCTTATCTAGTAAGTTTCCCATAGCTCGCTATCTTTTTTTCCAAATTCTTCATGTACCCACTATCTGACAAATATAATAGAAGTAGCATTATTTACTCACCTAATATTCCAAGAGCTGTTTTACAAATGGTTGGAGACTCATATGTATATTGGGCTTAAAGCCAATGCCTGTAGTGGTGCCATAGGTTTAGATAAAGAACCAGGACTGAAGCAGATTTTGAGAGCTTTTGTGTGATGATAAATTGTGTAGACTTAGGATATCCAGACCTTGTACGTTTTCCAATGCATAGCTATCATGTGTTGTACTATAAAATCAATACATTTTGTAAAAAAAAGTGCTTGTAAAGGGGTATATACACTTCTGGGTGAATTAATTCTGTGTTTTCCTGTTTACTGTAAAAAAGTTGGGATTTTTTGGTATAGTTTTCAATTTTGTTTTATACTTGCACACATTTCATGTTAATGTTGTACTCTCATTTGATTTTGATTGGCTGTGTATAATCATGGAGATTTTATCTAGATTCTTTTACTATATTTTATATGTTATTCTGTTACATTGAAGTTAGATGTACCTCAAATCATTATAGTTACATTAGTAATATGGTGAGATTGCTATCATATCACTGTGTCATTTCCATTATGTTCATCTAATTTCCAATGGAGATGTCTGGTCAGAAGTGGTTTGTTTGGTTCAGTTGCTGGGCTCTCCATGGATATTGGTGCTTCATGTGAAGTGGAATAACTTAGGGTAGGTCCCTTTAGCTGGATTTGGTCAGGGCAATAAAGAGAGATGTAATGCTTATGTTATTGCTCCTCTCTCTCAAGGTAAAATTGTGTGGTCTGAGATGGTATCATGTTTGTTTTGGAGAAATACCACAGACCAATAAACTTTAAAGGTAATGGGAATAAAGAGGTCTGCTTTTTTCAAAATTCTGTGTAGGTGTCATAGTATGGCGCCATTTGCTGGTTAGGAAGTCATCTGATTTGATTTTAGTGATGGTGTTCACTGTGTTTTTTTAGTCTTTGAAACCAGTGACTCCACAGGGACTTGGTTTTGGTAAATTTGTCACCAGTCTCTACTTCTGTGTACCAGAGAAGTATGTGATATCTGATAGCCAGGGGTTTGAAACTATTTTTTTAAGAATTCTGTACTGACTGGATTTCCGGATTATGAGGTCCTAGGCTATAGGAACTTTAGTATTTGCTGCTATTTACAATACGTGACACATAAGATTGGTAAAGACACCAATTTTGGAGATGGAGAGGAAAGGCTGAAGGGGAGGAGGAGGCCTTTATTTGAAGATAACAATTCTTGTGTTGTTATGTTCAAAAGTCTCATCTAGTAAGTTTCCCATAGGAAGGTATTGGGAATAGAGACATATTTTTTTTTTCAAAATTCCATGTAGGTGTCGTGGTATGGCACCATTTTCTTGTTAGGAAGTCATATAAGTTTATTTTACATGATGGTGCTCATTATGTTATTTTAGTCTTTGAAGCCAGTGACTCCGTAGGGACTTGTTTTTTTATTAAATTTGCCACCAGTCTCTACTTATTTGTCCCAGTGTAGTATGTGATATCTCATAGGCAGGGATTTGAAACTATTTTTTTATGAATTCTGGACTGGCTGGTTTCCTGGATGATGAGGTCTTAGGCTATGGGAACTTTACTGTCTACTGATTTTTATAATAAGTAACGCAAAGAATTGGTAAAGACACCAATTTTGGAGATGGAGAGGAAATGCTGAAGGGGAGGAGGAGGCCTTTATTTGAAGATAACAATTCTTGTGTTGTTATGTTCAAAAGTCTTATCTAGTAAGTTTCCCATAGCTCGCTATCTTTTTTTCCAAATTCTTCATGTACCCACTATCTGACAAATATAATAGAAGTAGCATTATTTACTCACCTAATATACCAAGAGCTGTTTTACAAATGGTTGGAGACTCATATGTATATTGGGCTTATAGCCAATGCCTGTAGTGGTGCCATAGGTTTAGATAAAGAACCAGGACTGAAGCAGATTTTGAGAGCTTTTGTGTGATGATAAATTGTGTAGACTTAGGATATCCAGACCTTGTACGTTTTCCAATGCATAGCTATCATGTGTTGTACTATAGAATCGATACATTTTGTAAAAAAAAAGTGCTTGTAAAGGGGTATACACTTCTGGGTGAATTAATTCTGTGTTTTCCTGTTTACTGTAAAAAAGTTGGGATTTTTTGGTATAGTTTTCAATTTTGTTTTATACTTGCACACATTTCATGTTAATGTTGTACTCTCATTTGATTTTGATTGGCTGTGTATAATCATGGAGATTTTATCTAGATTCTTTTACTATATTTTATATGTTATTCTGTTACATTGAAGTTAGATGTACCTCAAATCATTATAGTTACATTGGTAATATGGTGAGATTGCTATCATATCACTGTGTCATTTCCATTATGTTCATCTAATTTCCAATGGAGATGTCTGGTCAGAAGTGGTTTGTTTGGTTCAGTTGCTGGGCCCTCCTTGGATATTGGTGCTTCATGTGAAGTGGAATAAGTTAGGGTAGGTCCCTTTAGCTAGATTTGGTCAGGGCAATAAAGAGAGATGTAATGCTTATGTTATTGCTCCTCTCTCTCAAGGTAAAATTTTGTGGTCTGAGATGGTATCATGTTTGTTTTGGAGAAATACCACAGACCAATAACCTTGAAAGGTATTGGGAATAAAGAGGTCTGCTTTTTTCAAAATTCTGTGTAGGTGTCATAGTATGGCGCCATTTGCTGGTTAGGAAGTCATCTGATTTGATTTTAGTGATGGTGTTCACTGTGTTTTTTTAGTCTTTGAAACCAGTGACTCCACAGGGACTTGGTTTTGGTAAATTTTTTTACCAGTCTCTACTTCTGTGTACCAGAGAAGTATGTGATATCTGATAGCCAGGGGTTTGAAACTATTTTTTTAAGAATTCTGTACTGACTGGATTTCCGGATTATGAGGTCCTAGGCTATAGGAACTTTAGTATTTGCTGCTATTTACAATACGTGACACATAAGATTGGTAAAGACACCAATTTTGGAGATGGAGAAGAAAGGCTGAAGGGGAGGAGGAGGCCTTTATTTGAAGATAACAATTCTTGTGTTGTTATGTTCAAAAGTCTCATCTAGTAAGTTTCCCATAGGAAGGTATTGGGAATAGAGACATATTTTTTTTTCAAAATTCCATGTAGGTGTCGTGGTATGGCACCATTTTCTTGTTAGGAAGTCATATAAGTTTATTTTACATGATGGTGCTCATTATGTTATTTTAGTCTTTGAAGCCAGTGACTCCGTAGGGACTTGTTTTTTTATTAAATTTGCCACCAGTCTCTACTTATTTGTCCCAGTGTAGTATGTGATATCTCTTAGGCAGGGATTTGAAACTATTTTTTTATGAATTCTGGACTGACTGGTTTCCTGGATGATGAGGTCTTAGGCTATGGGAACTTTACTGTCTACTGATTTTTATAATAAGTAACGCAAAGAATTGGTAAAGACACCAATTTTCGAGATGGAGAGGAAATGCTGAAGGGGAGGAGGAGGCCTTTATTTGAAGATAACAATTCTTGTGTTGTTATGTTCAAAAGTCTTATCTAGTAAGTTTCCCATAGCTCGCTATCTTTTTTTCCAAATTCTTCATGTACCCACTATTTGACAAATATAATAGAAGTAGCATTATTTACTCACCTAATATACCAAGAGCTGTTTTACAAATGGTTGGAGACTCATATGTATATTGGGCTTAAAGCCAATGCCTGTAGTGGTGCCATAGGTTTAGATAAAGAACCAGGACTGAAGCAGATTTTGAGAGCTTTTGTGTGATGATAAATTGTGTAGACTTAGGATATCCAGACCTTGTACGTTTTCCAATGCATAGCTATCATGTGTTGTACTATAGAATCAATACATTTTGTAAAAAAAAAAGTGCTTTGTAAAGGGGTAAACACTTCTGCGTGAATTAATTCTGTGTTTTCCTGTTTATTGTAAAAAAGTTGGACATTTTTTGGTATAGTTTTCAATTTTGTTTTATACTTGCACACATTTCATGTTAATGTTGTACTCTCATTTGATTTTGATTGGCTGTGTATAATCATGGAGATTTTATCTAGATTCTTTTAATATATTTTATATGTTATTCTGTTACATTGAAGTTAGATGTACCTCAAATCATTATAGTTACATTGGTAATATGGTGAGATTGCTATCATATCACTGTGTCATTTCCATTATGGTCATCTAATTTCCAATGGAGATGTCTGGTCAGAAGTGGTTTGTTTGGTTCAGTTGCTGGGCCCTCCTTGGATATTGGTGCTTCATGTGAAGTGGAATAACTTAGGGTAGGTCCCTTTAGCTGGATTTGGTCAGGGCAATAAAGAGAGATGTAATGCTTATGTTATTGCTCCTCTCTCTCAAGGTAAAATTGTGTGGTCTGAGATGGTATCATGTTTGTTTTTGAGAAATACCACAGACCAATAACCTTGAAAGATATTGGGAATAAAGAGGTCTGCTTTTTTCAAAATTCTGTGTAGGTGTCATAGTATGGCGCCATTTGCTGGTTAGGAAGTCATCTGATTTGATTTTAGTTATGGTGTTCACTGTTTTTTTTTAGTCTTTGAAACCAGTGACTCCACAGGGACTTGGTTTTGGTAAATTTGTCACCAGTCTCTACTTCTGTGTACCAGAGTAGTATGTGATATCTGATAGCCATGGGTTTGAAACTATTTTTTTAAGAATTCTGTACTGACTGGATTTCCGGATTATGAGGTCCTAGGCTATAGGAACTTTAGTATTTGCTGCAATTTACAATAAGTGACACATAAGATTGGTAAAGACACCAATTTTGGAGATGGAGAGGCAAGGCTGAAGGGGAGGAGGAGGCCTTTATTTGAAGATAACAATTCTTGTGTTGTTATGTTCAAAAGTCTTATGTAGTAAGTTTCCCATAGGAAGGTATTGGGAATAGAAACATATTTTTTTTTTCAAAATTCCATGTAGGTGTCGTGGTATGGCACCATTTGCTTGTTAGGAAGTCATATGAGTTTATTTTACATGATGGTGTTCATTATGTTATTTTAGTCTTTGAAGCCAGTGACTCCATAGGGACTTGTGTTTTGATTAAATTTGCCACCAGTCTCTACTTATTTGTCCCAGAGTAGTATGTGATATCTCATAGGCAGGGATTTGAAACTATTTTTTTAAGAATTCTGGACTGACTGGTTTCCTGGATGATGAGGTCTTAGGCTATGGGAACTTTACTGTCTGCTGATTTTTATAATAAGTAACGCAAAGAATTGGTAAAGACACCAATTTTGGAGATGGAGAGGAAAGGCTGAAGGGGAGGAGGAGGCCTTTATTTGAAGATAACAATTCTTGTGTTGTTATGTTCAAAAGTCTTATCTAGTAAGTTTCCCATAGCTCGCTATCTTTTTTTCCAAATTCTTCATGTACCCACTATCTGACAAATATAATTGAAGTAGCATTATTTACTCACCTAATATACCAAGAGCTGTTTTACAAATGGTTGGAGACTCATATGTATATTGGGCTTAAAGCCAATGCCTGTAGTGGTGCCATAGGTTTAGATAAAGAACCAGGACTGAAGCAGATTTTGAGAGCTTTTGTGTGATGATAAATTGTGTAGACTTAGGATATCCAGACCTTGTACGTTTTCCAATGCGTAGCTATCATGTGTTGTACTATAGAATCAATACATTTTGTAAAAAAAAGTGCTTGTAAAGGGGTATACACTTCTGGGTGAATTAATTCTGTGTTTTCCTGTTTATTGTAAAAAAGTTGGACATTTTTTGGTATAGTTTTCAATTTTGTTTTATACTTACACACATTTCATGTTAATGTTGTACTCTTATTTGATTTTGATTGGCTGTGTATAATCATGGAGATTTTATCTAGATTCTTTTACTATATTTTATATGTTATTCTGTTACATTGAAGTTAGATGTACCTCAAATCATTATAGTTACATTGGTAATATGGTGAGATTGCTATCATATCACTGTGTCATTTCCATTATGTTCATCTAATTTCCAATGGAGATGTCTGGTCAGAAGTGGTTTGTTTGGTTCAGTTGCTGGGCCCTCCTTGGATATTGGTGCTTCATGTGAAGTGGAATAACTTAGGGTAGGTCCCTTTAGCTGGATTTGGTTAGGGCAATAAAGAGAGATGTAATGCTTATGTTATTGCTCCTCTCTCTCAAGGTAAAATTGTGTGGTCTGAGATGGTATCAGGTTTGTTTTGGAGAAATACCACAGACCAATAACCTTGAAAAAGGTATTGGGAATAAAGAGGTCTGCTTTTTTCAAAATTCTGTGTAGGTGTCATAGTATGGCGCCATTTGCTGGTTAGGAAGTCATCTGATTTGATTTTAGTGATGGTGTTCACTGTGTTTTTTTAGTCTTTGAAACCAGTGACTCCACAGGGACTTGGTTTTGGTAAATTTGTCACCAGTCTCTACTTCTGTGTACCAGAGTAGTATGTGATATCTGATAGCCAGGGGTTTGAAACTATTTTTTTAAGAATTCTGTACTGACTGGATTTCCGGATTATGAGGTCCTAGGCTATAGGAACTTTAGTATTTGCTGCTATTTACAATAAGTGACACATAAGATTGGTAAAGACACCAATTTTGGAGATGGAGAGGCAAGGCTGAAGGGGAGGAGGAGGCCTTTATTTGAACATAACAATTCTTGTGTTGTTATGTTCAAAAGTCTTATCTAGTAAGTTTCCCATAGGAAGGTATTGGGAATAGAGACATATTTTTTTTTTCAAAATTCCATGTAGGTGTCGTGGTATGGCACCATTTGCTTGTTAGGAAGTCATATGGGTTTATTTTACATGATGGTGTTCATTATGTTATTTTAGTCTTTGAAGCCAGTGACTCCATAGGGGCTTGTTTTTTTATTAAATTTGCCACCAGTCTCTACTTATTTGTCCCAGAGTAGTATGTGATATCTCATAGGCAGGGATTTGAAACTATTTTTTTAAGAATTCTGGACTGACTGGTTTCCTGGATGATGAGGTCTTAGGCTATGGGAACTTTACTGTCTACTGATTTTTATAATAAGTAACGCAAAGAATTGGTAAAGACACCAATTTTCGAGATGGAGAGGAAATGCTGAAGGGGAGGAGGAGGCCTTTATTTGAAGATAACAATTCTTGTGTTGTTATGTTCAAAAGTCTTATCTAGTAAGTTTCCCATAGCTCGCTATCTTTTTTTCCAAATTCTTCATGTACCCACTATTTGACAAATATAATAGAAGTAGCATTATTTACTCACCTAATATACCAAGAGCTGTTTTACAAATGGTTGGAGACTCATATGTATATTGGGCTTAAAGCCAATGCCTGTAGTGGTGCCATAGGTTTAGATAAAGAACCAGGACTGAAGCAGATTTTGAGAGCTTTTGTGTGATGATAAATTGTGTAGACTTAGGATATCCAGACCTTGTACGTTTTCCAATGCATAGCTATCATGTGTTGTACTATAGAATCAATACATTTTGTAAAAAAAAAAGTGCTGTGTAAAGGGGTAAACACTTCTGCGTGAATTAATTCTGTGTTTTCCTGTTTATTGTAAAAAAGTTGGACATTTTTTGGTATAGTTTTCAATTTTGTTTTATACTTGCACACATTTCATGTTAATGTTGTACTCTCATTTGATTTTGATTGGCTGTGTATAATCATGGAGATTTTATCTAGATTCTTTTAATATATTTTATATGTTATTCTGTTACATTGAAGTTAGATGTACCTCAAATCATTATAGTTACATTGGTAATATGGTGAGATTGCTATCATATCACTGTGTCATTTCCATTATGGTCATCTAATTTCCAATGGAGATGTCTGGTCAGAAGTGGTTTGTTTGGTTCAGTTGCTGGGCCCTCCTTGGATATTGGTGCTTCATGTGAAGTGGAATAACTTAGGGTAGGTCCCTTTAGCTGGATTTGGTCAGGGCAATAAAGAGAGATGTAATGCTTATGTTATTGCTCCTCTCTCTCAAGGTAAAATTGTGTGGTCTGAGATGGTATCATGTTTGTTTTTGAGAAATACCACAGACCAATAACCTTGAAAGATATTGGGAATAAAGAGGTCTGCTTTTTTCAAAATTCTGTGTAGGTGTCATAGTATGGCGCCATTTGCTGGTTAGGAAGTCATCTGATTTGATTTTAGTTATGGTGTTCACTGTTTTTTTTTAGTCTTTGAAACCAGTGACTCCACAGGGACTTGGTTTTGGTAAATTTGTCACCAGTCTCTACTTCTGTGTACCAGAGTAGTATGTGATATCTGATAGCCATGGGTTTGAAACTATTTTTTTAAGAATTCTGTACTGACTGGATTTCCGGATTATGAGGTCCTAGGCTATAGGAACTTTAGTATTTGCTGCTATTTACAATAAGTGACACATAAGATTGGTAAAGACACCAATTTTGGAGATGGAGAGGCAAGGCTGAAGGGGAGGAGGAGGCCTTTATTTGAAGATAACAATTCTTGTGTTGTTATGTTCAAAAGTCTTATGTAGTAAGTTTCCCATAGGAAGGTATTGGGAATAGAAACATATTTTTTTTTTCAAAATTCCATGTAGGTGTCGTGGTATGGCACCATTTGCTTGTTAGGAAGTCATATGAGTTTATTTTACATGATGGTGTTCATTATGTTATTTTAGTCTTTGAAGCCAGTGACTCCATAGGGACTTGTGTTTTGATTAAATTTGCCACCAGTCTCTACTTATTTGTCCCAGAGTAGTATGTGATATCTCATAGGCAGGGATTTGAAACTATTTTTTTAAGAATTCTGGACTGACTGGTTTCCTGGATGATGAGGTCTTAGGCTATGGGAACTTTACTGTCTGCTGATTTTTATAATAAGTAACGCAAAGAATTGGTAAAGACACCAATTTTGGAGATGGAGAGGAAAGGCTGAAGGGGAGGAGGAGGCCTTTATTTGAAGATAACAATTCTTGTGTTGTTATGTTCAAAAGTCTTATCTAGTAAGTTTCCCATAGCTCGCTATCTTTTTTTCCAAATTCTTCATGTACCCACTATCTGACAAATATAATTGAAGTAGCATTATTTACTCACCTAATATACCAAGAGCTGTTTTACAAATGGTTGGAGACTCATATGTATATTGGGCTTAAAGCCAATGCCTGTAGTGGTGCCATAGGTTTAGATAAAGAACCAGGACTGAAGCAGATTTTGAGAGCTTTTGTGTGATGATAAATTGTGTAGACTTAGGATATCCAGACCTTGTACGTTTTCCAATGCGTAGCTATCATGTGTTGTACTATAGAATCAATACATTTTGTAAAAAAAAGTGCTTGTAAAGGGGTATACACTTCTGGGTGAATTAATTCTGTGTTTTCCTGTTTATTGTAAAAAAGTTGGACATTTTTTGGTATAGTTTTCAATTTTGTTTTATACTTACACACATTTCATGTTAATGTTGTACTCTTATTTGATTTTGATTGGCTGTGTATAATCATGGAGATTTTATCTAGATTCTTTTACTATATTTTATATGTTATTCTGTTACATTGAAGTTAGATGTACCTCAAATCATTATAGTTACATTGGTAATATGGTGAGATTGCTATCATATCACTGTGTCATTTCCATTATGTTCATCTAATTTCCAATGGAGATGTCTGGTCAGAAGTGGTTTGTTTGGTTCAGTTGCTGGGCCCTCCTTGGATATTGGTGCTTCATGTGAAGTGGAATAACTTAGGGTAGGTCCCTTTAGCTGGATTTGGTTAGGGCAATAAAGAGAGATGTAATGCTTATGTTATTGCTCCTCTCTCTCAAGGTAAAATTGTGTGGTCTGAGATGGTATCAGGTTTGTTTTGGAGAAATACCACAGACCAATAACCTTGAAAAAGGTATTGGGAATAAAGAGGTCTGCTTTTTTCAAAATTCTGTGTAGGTGTCATAGTATGGCGCCATTTGCTGGTTAGGAAGTCATCTGATTTGATTTTAGTGATGGTGTTCACTGTGTTTTTTTAGTCTTTGAAACCAGTGACTCCACAGGGACTTGGTTTTGGTAAATTTGTCACCAGTCTCTACTTCTGTGTACCAGAGTAGTATGTGATATCTGATAGCCAGGGGTTTGAAACTATTTTTTTAAGAATTCTGTACTGACTGGATTTCCGGATTATGAGGTCCTAGGCTATAGGAACTTTAGTATTTGCTGCTATTTACAATAAGTGACACATAAGATTGGTAAAGACACCAATTTTGGAGATGGAGAGGCAAGGCTGAAGGGGAGGAGGAGGCCTTTATTTGAACATAACAATTCTTGTGTTGTTATGTTCAAAAGTCTTATCTAGTAAGTTTCCCATAGGAAGGTATTGGGAATAGAGACATATTTTTTTTTTCAAAATTCCATGTAGGTGTCGTGGTATGGCACCATTTGCTTGTTAGGAAGTCATATGGGTTTATTTTACATGATGGTGTTCATTATGTTATTTTAGTCTTTGAAGCCAGTGACTCCATAGGGGCTTGTTTTTTTATTAAATTTGCCACCAGTCTCTACTTATTTGTCCCAGAGTAGTATGTGATATCTCATAGGCAGGGATTTGAAACTATTTTTTTAAGAATTCTGGACTGACTGGTTTCCTGGATGATGAGGTCTTAGGCTATGGGAACTTTACTGTCTGCTGATTTTTATAATAAGTAACGCAAAGAATTGGTAAAGACACCAATTTTGGAGATGGAGAGGAAAGGCTGAAGGGGAGGAGGAGGCCTTTATTTGAAGATAACAATTCTTGTGTTGTTATGTTCAAAAGTCTTATCTAGCAAGTTTCCCATAGCTCGCTATCTTTTTTTCCAAATTCTTCATGTACCCACTATCTGACAAATATAATTGACGTAGCATTATTTACTCACCTAATATACCAAGAGCTGTTTTACAAATGGTTGGAGACTCATATGTATATTGGGCTTAAAGCCAATGCCTGTAGTGGTGCCATAGGTTTAGATAAAGAACCAGGACTGAAGCAGATTTTGAGAGCTTTTGTGTGATGATAAATTGTGTAGACTTAGGATATCCAGACCTTGTACGTTTTCCAATGCGTAGCTATCATGTGTTGTACTATAGAATCAATACATTTTGTAAAAAAAAGTGCTTGTAAAGGGGTATACACTTCTGGGTGAATTAATTCTGTGTTTTCCTGTTTATTGTAAAAAAGTTGGGATTTTTTGGTATAGTTTTCAATTTTGTTTTATGCTTACACACATTTCATGTTAATGTTGTACTCTTATTTGATTTTGATTGGCTGTGTATAATCATGGAGATTTTATCTAGATTCTTTTACTATATTTTATATGTTATTCTGTTACATTGAAGTTAGATGTACCTCAAATCATTATAGTTACATTGGTAATATGGTGAGATTGCTATCATATCACTGTGTCATTTCCATTATGTTCATCTAATTTTCAATGGAGATGTCTGGTCAGAAGTGGTTTGTTTGGTTCAGTTGCTGGGCCCTCCTTGGATATTGGTGCTTCATGTGAAGTGGAATAACTTAGGGTAGGTCCCTTTAGCTGGATTTGGTCAGGGCAATAAAGAGAGATGTAATGCTTATGTTATTGCTCCTCTCTCTCAAGGTAAAATTGTGTGGTCTGAGATGGTATCATGTTTGTTTTTGAGAAATACCACAGACCAATAACCTTGAAAGATATTGGGAATAAAGAGGTCTGCTTTTTTCAAAATTCTGTGTAGGTGTCATAGTATGGCGCCATTTGCTGGTTAGGAAGTCATCTGATTTGATTTTAGTTATGGTGTTCACTGTTTTTTTTTAGTCTTTGAAACCAGTGACTCCACAGGGACTTGGTTTTGGTAAATTTGTCACCAGTCTCTACTTCTGTGTACCAGAGTAGTATGTGATATCTGATAGCCATGGGTTTGAAACTATTTTTTTAAGAATTCTGTACTGACTGGATTTCCGGATTATGAGGTCCTAGGCTATAGGAACTTTAGTATTTGCTGCTATTTACAATAAGTGACACATAAGATTGGTAAAGACACCAATTTTGGAGATGGAGAGGCAAGGCTGAAGGGGAGGAGGAGGCCTTTATTTGAAGATAACAATTCTTGTGTTGTTATGTTCAAAAGTCTTATGTAGTAAGTTTCCCATAGGAAGGTATTGGGAATAGAAACATATTTTTTTTTTCAAAATTCCATGTAGGTGTCGTGGTATGGCACCATTTGCTTGTTAGGAAGTCATATGAGTTTATTTTACATGATGGTGTTCATTATGTTATTTTAGTCTTTGAAGCCAGTGACTCCATAGGGACTTGTGTTTTGATTAAATTTGCCACCAGTCTCTACTTATTTGTCCCAGAGTAGTATGTGATATCTCATAGGCAGGGATTTGAAACTATTTTTTTAAGAATTCTGGACTGACTGGTTTCCTGGATGATGAGGTCTTAGGCTATGGGAACTTTACTGTCTGCTGATTTTTATAATAAGTAACGCAAAGAATTGGTAAAGACACCAATTTTGGAGATGGAGAGGAAAGGCTGAAGGGGAGGAGGAGGCCTTTATTTGAAGATAACAATTCTTGTGTTGTTATGTTCAAAAGTCTTATCTAGTAAGTTTCCCATAGCTCGCTATCTTTTTTTCCAAATTCTTCATGTACCCACTATCTGACAAATATAATTGAAGTAGCATTATTTACTCACCTAATATACCAAGAGCTGTTTTACAAATGGTTGGAGACTCATATGTATATTGGGCTTAAAGCCAATGCCTGTAGTGGTGCCATAGGTTTAGATAAAGAACCAGGACTGAAGCAGATTTTGAGAGCTTTTGTGTGATGATAAATTGTGTAGACTTAGGATATCCAGACCTTGTACGTTTTCCAATGCGTAGCTATCATGTGTTGTACTATAGAATCAATACATTTTGTAAAAAAAAGTGCTTGTAAAGGGGTATACACTTCTGGGTGAATTAATTCTGTGTTTTCCTGTTTATTGTAAAAAAGTTGGACATTTTTTGGTATAGTTTTCAATTTTGTTTTATACTTACACACATTTCATGTTAATGTTGTACTCTTATTTGATTTTGATTGGCTGTGTATAATCATGGAGATTTTATCTAGATTCTTTTACTATATTTTATATGTTATTCTGTTACATTGAAGTTAGATGTACCTCAAATCATTATAGTTACATTGGTAATATGGTGAGATTGCTATCATATCACTGTGTCATTTCCATTATGTTCATCTAATTTCCAATGGAGATGTCTGGTCAGAAGTGGTTTGTTTGGTTCAGTTGCTGGGCCCTCCTTGGATATTGGTGCTTCATGTGAAGTGGAATAACTTAGGGTAGGTCCCTTTAGCTGGATTTGGTCAGGGCAATAAAGAGAGATGTAATGCTTATGTTATTGCTCCTCTCTCTCAAGGTAAAATTGTGTGGTCTGAGATGGTATCAGGTTTGTTTTGGAGAAATACCACAGACCAATAACCTTGAAAAAGGTATTGGGAATAAAGAGGTCTGCTTTTTTCAAAATTCTGTGTAGGTGTCATAGTATGGCGCCATTTGCTGGTTAGGAAGTCATCTGATTTGATTTTAGTGATGGTGTTCACTGTGTTTTTTTAGTCTTTGAAACCAGTGACTCCACAGGGACTTGGTTTTGGTAAATTTGTCACCAGTCTCTACTTCTGTGTACCAGAGTAGTATGTGATATCTGATAGCCAGGGGTTTGAAACTATTTTTTTAAGAATTCTGTACTGACTGGATTTCCGGATTATGAGGTCCTAGGCTATAGGAACTTTAGTATTTGCTGCTATTTACAATAAGTGACACATAAGATTGGTAAAGACACCAATTTTGGAGATGGAGAGGCAAGGCTGAAGGGGAGGAGGAGGCCTTTATTTGAACATAACAATTCTTGTGTTGTTATGTTCAAAAGTCTTATCTAGTAAGTTTCCCATAGGAAGGTATTGGGAATAGAGACATATTTTTTTTTCAAAATTCCATGTAGGTGTCGTGGTATGGCACCATTTGCTTGTTAGGAAGTCATATGGGTTTATTTTACATGATGGTGTTCATTATGTTATTTTAGTCTTTGAAGCCAGTGACTCCATAGGGGCTTGTTTTTTTATTAAATTTGCCACCAGTCTCTACTTATTTGTCCCAGAGTAGTATGTGATATCTCATAGGCAGGGATTTGAAACTATTTTTTTAAGAATTCTGGACTGACTGGTTTCCTGGATGATGAGGTCTTAGGCTATGGGAACTTTACTGTCTGCTGATTTTTATAATAAGTAACGCAAAGAATTGGTAAAGACACCAACTTTGGAGATGGAGAGGAAAGGCTGAAGGGGAGGAGGAGGCCTTTATTTGAAGATAACAATTCTTGTGTTGTTATGTTCAAAAGTCTTATCTAGTAAGTTTCCCATAGCTCGCTATCTTTTTTTCCAAATTCTTCATGTACCCACTATCTGACAAATATAATTGACGTAGCATTATTTACTCACCTAATATACCAAGAGCTGTTTTACAAATGGTTGGAGACTCATATGTATATTGGGCTTAAAGCCAATGCCTGTAGTGGTGCCATAGGTTTAGATAAAGAACCAGGACTGAAGCAGATTTTGAGAGCTTTTGTGTGATGATAAATTGTGTAGACTTAGGATATCCAGACCTTGTACGTTTTCCAATGCGTAGCTATCATGTGTTGTACTATAGAATCAATACATTTTGTAAAAAAAAGTGCTTGTAAAGGGGTATACACTTCTGGGTGAATTAATTCTGTGTTTTCCTGTTTACTGTAAAAAAGTTGGGATTTTTTGGTATAGTTTTCAATTTTGTTTTATGCTTACACACATTTCATGTTAATGTTGTACTCTTATTTGATTTTGATTGGCTGTGTATAATCATGGAGATTTTATCTAGATTCTTTTACTATATTTTATATGTTATTCTGTTACATTGAAGTTAGATGTACCTCAAATCATTATAGTTACATTGGTAATATGGTGAGATTGCTATCATATCACTGTGTCATTTCCATTATGTTCATCTAATTTCCAATGGAGATGTCTGGTCAGAAGTGGTTTGTTTGGTTCAGTTGCTGTGCCCTCCTTGGATATTGGTGCTTCATGTGAAGTGGAATAACTTAGGGTAGGTCCCTTTAGCTGGATTTGGTAAGGGCAATAAAGAGAGATGTAATGCTTATGTTATTGCTCCTCTCTCTCAAGGTAAAATTGTGTGGTCTGAGATGGTATCAGGTTTGTTTTGGAGAAATACCACAGACCAATAACCTTGAAAGGTATTGGGAATAAAGAGGTCTGCTTTTTTCAAAATTCTGTGTAGGTGTCATAGTATGGCGCCATTTGCTGGTTAGGAAGTCATCTGATTTGATTTTAGTGATGGTGTTCACTGTGTTTTTTTAGTCTTTGAAACCAGTGACTCCACAGGGACTTGGTTTTGGTAAATTTGTCACCAGTCTCTACTTCTGTGTACCAGAGTAGTATGTGATATCTGATAGCCAGGGGTTTGAAACTATTTTTTTAAGAATTCTGTACTGACTGGATTTCCGGATTATGAGGTCCTAGGCTATAGGAACTTTAGTATTTGCTGCTATTTACAATAAGTGACACATAAGATTGGTAAAGACACCAATTTTGGAGATGGAGAGGCAAGGCTGAAGGGGAGGAGGAGGCCTTTATTTGAACATAACAATTCTTGTGTTGTTATGTTCAAAAGTCTTATCTAGTAAGTTTCCCATAGGAAGGTATTGGGAATAGAGACATATTTTTTTTTCAAAATTCCATGTAGGTGTCGTGGTATGGCACCATTTGCTTGTTAGGAAGTCATATGGGTTTATTTTACATGATGGTGTTCATTATGTTATTTTAGTCTTTGAAGCCAGTGACTCCATAGGGGCTTGTTTTTTTATTAAATTTGCCACCAGTCTCTACTTATTTGTCCCAGAGTAGTATGTGATATCTCATAGGCAGGGATTTGAAACTATTTTTTTAAGAATTCTGGACTGACTGGTTTCCTGGATGATGAGGTCTTAGGCTATGGGAACTTTACTGTCTGCTGATTTTTGTAATAAGTAACGCAAAGAATTGGTAAAGACACCAATTTTGGAGATGGAGAGGAAAGGCTGAAGGGGAGGAGGAGGCCTTTATTTGAAGATAACAATTCTTGTGTTGTTATGTTCAAAAGTCTTATCTAGTAAGTTTCCCATAGCTCGCTATCTTTTTTTCCAAATTCTTCATGTACCCACTATCTGACAAATATAATAGAAGTAGCATTATTTACTCACCTAATATTCCAAGAGCTGTTTTACAAATGTTTGGAGACTCATATGTATATTGGGCTTAAAGCCAATGCCTGTAGTGGTGCCATAGGTTCAGATAAAGAACCAGGACTGAAGCAGATTTTGAGAGCTTTTGTGTGATGATAAATTGTGTAGACTTAGGATATCCAGACCTTGTACGTTTTCCAATGCGTAGCTATCATGTGTTGTACTATAGAATCAATACATTTTGTAAAAAAAAGTGCTTGTAAAGGGGTATACACTTCTGGGTGAATTAATTCTGTGTTTTCCTGTTTATTGTAAAAAAGTTGGACATTTTTTGGTATAGTTTTCAATTTTGTTTTATACTTGCACACATTTGATGTTAATGTTGTACTCTAATTTGATTTTGATTGGCTGTGTATAATCATGGAGACTTTATCTAGATTCTTTTACTATATTTTATATGTTATTCTGTTACATTGAAGTTAGATGTACCTCAAATCATTATAGTTACATTGGTAATATGGTGAGATTGCTATCATATCACTGTGTCATTTCCATTATGTTCATCTTTTTTCCAATGGAGATGTCTGGTCAGAAGTGGTTTGTTTGGTTCAGTTGCTGGGCCCTCCTTGGATATTGGTGCTTCATGTGAAGTGGAATAACTTAGGGTAGGTCCCTTTAGCTGGATTTGGTCAGTGCAATAAAGAGAGATGTAATGCTTATGTTATTGCTCCTCTCTCTCAAGGTAAAATTGTGTGGTCTGAGATGGTATCAGGTTTGTTTTGGAAAAATACCACAGACCAATAACCTTGAAAGGTATTGGGAATAAAGAGGTCTGCTTTTTTCAAAATTCTGTGTAGGTGTCATAGTATGGCGCCATTTGCTGGTTAGGAAGTCATCTGATTTGATTTTAGTGATGGTGTTCACTGTGTTTTTTTAGTCTTTGAAACCAGTGACTCCACAGGGTCTTGGTTTTGGTAAATTTGTCACCAGTCTCTACTTCTGTGTACCAGAGTAGTATGTGATATCTGATAACCAGGGGTTTGAAACTATTTTTTTAAGAATTCTGTACTGACTGGATTTCCGGATTATGAGGTCCTAGGCTATAGGAACTTTAGTATTTGCTGCTATTTACAATAAGTGACACAAAAGATTGGTAAAGACACAAATTTTGGAGATGGAGAGGCAAGGCTGAAGGGGAGGAGGAGGCCTTTATTTGAACATAACAATTCTTGTGTTGTTATGTTCAAAAGTCTTATCTAGTAAGTTTCCCATAGGAAGGTATTGGGAATAGAGACATATTTTTTTTTCAAAATTCCATGTAGGTGTCGTGGTATGGCACCATTTGCTTGTTAGGAAGTCATATGAGTTTATTTTACATGATGGTGTTCATTATGTTATTTTAGTCTTTGAAGCCAGTGACTCCATAGGGGCTTGTTTTTTTATTAAATTTGCCACCAGTCTCTACTTATTTGTCCCAGAGTAGTATGTGATATCTCATAGGCAGGGATTTGAAACTATTTTTTTAAGAATTCTGGACTGACTGGTTTCCTGGATGATGAGGTCTTAGGCTATGGGAACTTTACTGTCTGCTGATTTTTATAATAAGTAACGCAAAGAATTGGTAAAGACACCAATTTTTGAGATGGAGAGGAAAGGCTGAAGGGGAGGAGGAGGATTTTATTTGAAGATAACAATTCTTGTGTTGTTATGTTCAAAAGTCTTATCTAGTAAGTTTCCCATAGCTCGCTATCTTTTTTTCCAAATTCTTCATGTACCCACTATCTGACAAATATAATAGAAGTAGCATTATTTACTCACCTAATATACCAAGAGCTGTTTTACAAATGGTTGGAGACTCATATGTATATTGGGCTTAAAGCCAATGCCTGTAGTGGTGCCATAGGTTTAGATAAAGAACCAGGACTGAAGCAGATTTTGAGAGCTTTTGTGTGATGATAAATTGTGTAGACTTAGGATATCCAGACCTTGTACGTTTTCCAATGCGTAGCTATCATTTGTTGTACTATAGAATCAATACATTTTGTAAAAAAAAAGTGCTTGTAAAGGGGTATACACTTCTGGGTGAATTAATTCTGTGTTTTCCTGTTTATTGTAAAAAAGTTGGAAATTTTTTGGTATAGTTTTCAATTTTGTTTTATACTTGCACACATTTCATGTTAATGTTGTACTCTCATTTGATTTTGATTGGCTGTGTATAATCATGGAGATTTTATCTAGATTCTTTTACTATATTTTATATGTTATTCTGTTACATTGAAGTTAAATGAACCTCAAATCATTATAGTTACATTGGTAATATGGTGAGATTGCTATCATATCACTGTGTCATTTCCATTATGTTCATCTAATTTCCAATGGAGATGTCTGGTCAGAAGTGGTTTGTTTGGTTCAGTTGCTGGGCCCTCCTTGGATATTGGTGCTTCATGTGAAGTGGATTAACTTAGGGTAGGTCCCTTTAGCTGGATTTGGTCAGGGCAATAAAGAGAGATGTAATGCCTATGTTATTGCTCCTCTCTCTCAAGGTAAAATTGTGTGGTCTGAGATGGTATCATGTTTGTTTTGGAGAAATACCACAGACCAATAACCTTGAAAGGTATTGGGAATAAAGAGGTCTGCTTTTTTCAAAATTCTGTGTAGGTGTCATAGTATGGCGCCATTTGCTGGTTAGGAAGTCATCTGATTTGATTTTAGTGATGGTGTTCACTGTGTTTTATTAGTCTTTGAAACCAGTGACTCCACAGGGACTTGGTTTTGGTAAATTTGTCACCAGTCTCTACTTCTGTGTACCAGAGTAGTATGTGATATCTGATAGCCAGGGGTTTGAAACAATTTTTTTAAGAATTCTGTACTGACTGGATTTCCGCATTATGAGGTCCTAGGCTATAGGAACTTTAGTATTTGCTGCTATTTACAATAAGTGACACATAGGATTGGTAAAGACACCAATTTTGGAGATGGAGAGGCAAAGCTGAAGGGGAGGAGGAGGCCTTTATTTGAAGATAACAATTCTTGTGTTGTTATGTTCAAAAGTCTTATCTAGTAAGTTTCCCATAGGAAGGTATTGGGAATAGAGACATATTTTTTTTTCAAAATTCCATGTAGGTGTCGTGGTATGGCACCATTTGCTTGTTAGGAAGTTATATAAGTTTATTTTACATGATGGTGCTCATTATGTTATTTTAGTCTTTGAAGCCAGTGACTCCATAGGGACTTGTTTTTTGATTAAATTTGCCACCAGTCTCTACTTATTTGTCCCAGAGTAGTATGTGATATCTCATAGGCAGGGATTTGAAACAATTTTTTTAAGAATTCTGGACTGACTGGTTTCCTGGATGATGAGGTCTTAGGCTATGGGAACTTTACTGTCTGCTGATTTTTATAATAAGTAACGCAAAGAATTGGTAAAGACACCAATTTTGGAGATGGAGAGGAAAGGCTGAAGGGGAGGAGGAGGCCTTTATTTGAAGATAAAAATTCTTGTGTTGTTATGTTCAAAAGTCTTATCTAGTAAGTTTCCCATAGCTCGCTATCTTTTTTTCCAAATTCTTCATGTACCCACTATCTGACAAATATAATAGAAGTAGCATTATTTACTCACCTAATATTCCAAGAGCTGTTTTACAAATGGTTGGAGACTAATATGTATATTGGGCTTAAAGCCAATGCCTGTAGTGGTGCCATAGGTTTAGATAAAGAACCAGGACTGAAGCAGATTTTGAGAGCTTTTGTGTGATGATAAATTGTGTAGACTTAGGATATCCAGACCTTGTACGTTTTCCAATGCGTAGCTATCATGTGTTGTACTATAGAATCAATAAATTTTGGAAAAAAAAGTGCTTGTAAAGGGGTATACACTTCTGGGTGAATTAATTCTGTGTTTTCCTGTTTATTGTAAAAAAGTTGGGATTTTTTGGTATAGTTTTCAATTTTGTTTTATACTTGCACACATTTCATGTTAATGTTGTACTCTCATTTGATTTTGATTGGCTGTGTATAATCATGGAGATTTTATCTAGATTATTTTACTATATTTTATATGTTATTCTGTTACATTGAAGTTAGATGTACCTCAAATCATTATAGTTACATTGGTAATATGGTGAGATTGCTATCATATCACTGTGTCATTTCCATTATGTTCATCTAATTTCCAATGGAGATGTCTGGTCAGAAGTGGTTTGTTTGGTTCAGTTGCTGGGCCCTCCTTGGATATTGGTGCTTCATGTGAAGTGGAATAACTTAGGGTAGGTCCCTTTAGCTGGATTTGATCAGGGCAATAAAGAGAGATGTAATGCTTGTGTTATTGCTCCTCTCTCTCAAGGTAAAATTGTGTGGTCTGAGATGGTATCATGTTTGTTTTGGAGAAATACCACAGACCAATAACCTTGAAAGGTATTGGGAATAAAGAGGTCTGCTTTTTTCAAAATTCTGTTTAGGTGTCATAGTATGGCGCCATTTGCTGGTTAGGAAGTCATCTGATTTGATTTTAGTGATGGTGTTCACTGTGTTTTTTTAGTCTTTGAAACCAGTGACTCCACAGGGACTTGGTTTTGGTAAATTTGTCACCAGTCTCTACTTCTGTGTACCAGAGTAGTATGTGATATCTGATAGCCAGGGGTTTGAAACTATTTTTTTAAGAATTCTGTACTGACTGGATTTCCGGATTATGAGGTCCTAGGCTATAGGAACTTTAGTATTTGCTGCTATTTACAATAAGTGACACATAAGATTGGTAAAGACACCAATATTGGAGATGGAGAGGCAAGGCTGAAGAGGAAGAGGAGGCTTTTATTTGAAGATAACAAATCCTTTGTTGTTATGTTCAAAAGTCTTATCTAGTAAGTTTCCCATAGGAAGGTATTGGGAATAGAGACATATTTTTTTTTCAAAATTCCATGTAGGTGTCGTGGTATGGCACCATTTGCTTGTTAGGAAGTCATATGAGTTTATTTTACATGATGGTGTTCATTATGTTATTTTAGTCTTTGAAGCCAGTGACTCCATAGGGACTTGTTTTTTTATTAAATTTGCCACCAGTCTCTACTTATTTGTCCCAGAGTAGTATGTGATATCTCATAGGCAGGGATTTGAAACTATTTTTTTAAGAATTCTGGACTGACTGGTTTCCTGGATGATGAGGTCTTAGGCTATGGGAACTTTACTGTCTGCTTATTTTTATAATAAGTAACGCAAAGAATTGGTAAAGACACCAATTTTGGAGATGGAGAGGAAAGGCTGAAGGGGAGGAGGAGGCCTTTATTTGAAGATAACAATTCTTGTGTTGTTGTGTTCAAAAGTCTTATCTAGTAAGTTTCCCATAGCTCGCTATCTTTTTTTCCAAATTCTTCATGTACCCACTATCTGACAAATATAATAGAAGTAGCATTATTTACTCACCTAATATTCCAAGAGCTGTTTTACAAATGGTTGGAGACTCATATGTATATTGGGCTTAAAGCCAATGCCTGTAGTGGTGCCATAGGTTTAGATAAAGAACCAGGACTGAAGCAGATTTTGAGAGCTTTTGTGTGATGATAAATTGTGTAGACTTAGGATATCCAGACCTTGTACGTTTTCCAATGCGTAGCTATCATGTGTTGTACTATAGAATCAATAAATTTTGGAAAAAAAAGTGCTTGTAAAGGGGTATATACACTTCTGGGTGAATTAATTCTGTGTTTTCCTGTTTACTGTAAAAAAGTTGGGATTTTTTGGTATAGTTTTCAATTTTGTTTTATACTTGCACACATTTCATGTTAATGTTGTACTCTCTTTTGATTTTGATTGGCTGTGTATAATCATGGAGATTTTATCTAGATTCTTTTACTATATTTTATATGTTATTCTGTTACATTGAAGTTAGATGTACCTCAAATCATTATAGTTACATTGGTAATATGGTGAGATTGCTATCATATCACTGTGTCATTTCCATTATGTTCATCTAATTTCCAATGGAGATGTCTGGTCAGAAGTGGTTTGTTTGGTTCAGTTGCTGGGCCCTCCTTGGATATTGGTGCTTCATGTGAAGTGGAATAACTTAGGGTAGGTCCCTTTAGCTGGATTTGATCAGGGCAATAAAGAGAGATGTAATGCTTATGTTATTGCTCCTCTCTCTCAAGGTAAAATTGTGTGGTCTGAGATGGTATCAGGTTTGTTTTGTAGAAATACCACAGACCAATAACCTTAAAGGTATTGGGAATAAAGAGGTCTGCTTTTTTCAAAATTCTGTTTAGGTGTCATAGTATGGCGCCATTTGCTGGTTAGGAAGTCATCTGATTTGATTTTAGTGATGGTGTTCACTGTGTTTTTTTAGTCTTTGAAACCAGTGACTCCACAGGGACTTGGTTTTGGTAAATTTGTCACCAGTCTCTACTTCTGTGTACCAGAGTAGTATGTGATATCTGATAGCCAGGGGTTTGAAACTATTTTTTTAAGAATTCTGTACTGACTGGATTTCCGGATTATGAGGTCCTAGGCTATAGGAACTTTAGTATTTGCTGCTATTTACAATAAGTGACACATAAGATTGGTAAAGACACCAATATTGGAGATGGAGAGGCAAGGCTGAAGAGGAAGAGGAGGCTTTTATTTGAAGATAACAAATCCTTTGTTGTTATGTTCAAAAGTCTTATCTAGTAAGTTTCCCATAGGAAGGTATTGGGAATAGAGACATATTTTTTTTTCAAAATTCCATGTAGGTGTCGTGGTATGGCACCATTTGCTTGTTAGGAAGTCATATGAGTTTATTTTACATGATGGTGTTCATTATGTTATTTTAGTCTTTGAAGCCAGTGACTCCATAGGGACTTGTTTTTTTATTAAATTTGCCACCAGTCTCTACTTATTTGTCCCAGAGTAGTATGTGATATCTCATAGGCAGGGATTTGAAACTATTTTTTTAAGAATTCTGGACTGACTGGTTTCCTGGATGATGAGGTCTTAGGCTATGGGAACTTTACTGTCTGCTTATTTTTATAATAAGTAACGCAAAGAATTGGTAAAGACACCAATTTTGGAGATGGAGAGGAAAGGCTGAAGGGGAGGAGGAGGCCTTTATTTGAAGATAACAATTCTTGTGTTGTTGTGTTCAAAAGTCTTATCTAGTAAGTTTCCCATAGCTCGCTATCTTTTTTTCCAAATTCTTCATGTACCCACTATCTGACAAATATAATAGAAGTAGCATTATTTACTCACCTAATATTCCAAGAGCTGTTTTACAAATGGTTGGAGACTCATATGTATATTGGGCTTAAAGCCAATGCCTGTAGTGGTGCCATAGGTTTAGATAAAGAACCAGGACTGAAGCAGATTTTGAGAGCTTTTGTGTGATGATAAATTGTGTAGACTTAGGATATCCAGACCTTGTACGTTTTCCAATGCATAGCTATCATGTGTTGTACTATAAAATCAATACATTTTGTAAAAAAAAGTGCTTGTAAAGGGGTATATACACTTCTGGGTGAATTAATTCTGTGTTTTCCTGTTTACTGTAAAAAAGTTGGGATTTTTTGGTATAGTTTTCAATTTTGTTTTATACTTGCACACATTTCATGTTAATGTTGTACTCTCTTTTGATTTTGATTGGCTGTGTATAATCATGGAGATTTTATCTAGATTATTTTACTATATTTTATATGTTATTCTGTTACATTGAAGTTAGATGTACCTCAAATCATTATAGTTACATTGGTAATATGGTGAGATTGCTATCATATCACTGTGTCATTTCCATTATGTTCATCTAATTTCCAATGGAGATGTCTGGTCAGAAGTGGTTTGTTTGGTTCAATTGCTGGGCCCTCCTTGGATATTGGTGCTTCATGTGAAGTGGAATAACTTAGGGTAGGTCCCTTTAGCTGGATTTGGTCAGGGCAATAAAGAGAGATGTAATGCTTATGTTATTGCTCCTCTCTCTCAAGGTAAAATTGTGTGGTCTGAGATGGTATCATGTTTGTTTTGGAGAAATACCACAGACCAATAACCTTGAAAGGTATTGGGAATAAAGAGGTCTGCTTTTTTCAAAATTCTGTGTAGGTGTCATAGTATGGCGCCATTTGCTGGTTAGGAAGTCATCTGATTTGATTTAAGTGATGGTGTTCACTGTGTTTTTTTTAGTCTTTGAAACCAGTGACTCCACAGGGACTTGGTTTTGGTAAATTTGTCACCAGTCTCTACTTCTGTGTACCAGAGTAGTATGTGATATCTGATAGCCAGGGGTTTGAAACTATTTTTTTAAGAATTCTGTACTGACTGGATTTCCGGATTATGAGGTCCTAGGCTATAGGAACTTTAGTATTTGCTGCTATTTACAATAAGTGACACAAAAGATTGGTAAAGACACCAATTTTGGAGATGGAAAGGCAAGGCTGAAGGGGAGGAGGAGGCCTTCATTTGAACATAACAATTCTTGTGTTGTTATGTTCAAAAGTCTTACCTAGTAAGTTTCCCATAGGAAGGTATTGGGAATAGAGACATTTTTTTTTTTCAAAATTCCATGTAGGTGTCGTGGTATGGCACCATTTGCATGTTAGGAAGTCATATGAATTTATTTTACATGATGGTGTTCATTATGTTATTTTAGTCTTTAAAGCCAGTAACTCCATAGGGACTTGTTTTTTTATTAAATTTGCCACCAGTCTCTACTTATTTGTCCCAGAGTAGTATGTGATATCTCATAGGCAGGGATTTGAAACTATTTTTTTAAGAATTCTGGACTGACTGGTTTCCTGGATGATGAGGTCTTAGGCTATGGGAACTTTACTGTCTGCTTATTTTTATAATAAGTAACGCAAAGAATTGGTAAAGACACCAATTTTGGAGATGGAGAGGAAAGGCTGAAGGGGAGGAGGAGGCCTTTATTTGAAGCTAACAATTCTTGTGTTGTTATGTTCAAAAGTCTTATCTAGTAAGTTTCCAATAGCTCGCTATCTTTTTTTCCAAATTCTTCATGTACCCACTATCTGACAAATATAATAGAAGTAGCATTATTTACTCACCTAATATTCCAAGAGCTGTTTTACAAATGGTTGGAGACTCATATGTATATTGGGCTTAAAGCCAATGCCTGTAGTGGTGCCATAGGTTTAGATAAAGAACCAGGACTGAAGCAGATTTTGAGAGCTTTTGTGTGATGATAAATTGTGTAGACTTAGGATATCCAGACCTTGTACGTTTTCCAATGCGTAGCTATCATGTGTTGTACTATAGAATCAATAAATTTTGGAAAAAAAAGTGCTTGTAAAGGGGTATACACTTCTGGGTGAATTAATTCTGTGTTTTCCTGTTTATTGTAAAAAAGTTGGGATTTTTTGGTATAGTTTTCAATTTTGTTTTATACTTGCACACATTTCATGTTAATGTTGTACTCTCATTTGATTTTGATTGGCTGTGTATAATCATGGAGATTTTATCTAGATTATTTTACTATATTTTATATGTTATTCTGTTACATTGAAGTTAGATGTACCTCAAATCATTATAGTTACATTGGTAATATGGTGAGATTGCTATCATATCACTGTGTCATTTCCATTATGTTCATCTAATTTCCAATGGAGATGTCTGGTCAGAAGTGGTTTGTTTGGTTCAGTTGCTGGGCCCTCCTTGGATATTGGTGCTTCATGTGAAGTGGAATAACTTAGGGTAGGTCCCTTTAGCTGGATTTGATCAGGGCAATAAAGAGAGATGTAATGCTTGTGTTATTGCTCCTCTCTCTCAAGGTAAAATTGTGTGGTCTGAGATGGTATCATGTTTGTTTTGGAGAAATATCACAGACCAATAACCTTGAAAGGTATTGGGAATAAAGAGGTCTGCTTTTTTCAAAATTCTGTTTAGGTGTCATAGTATGGCGCCATTTGCTGGTTAGGAAGTCATCTGATTTGATTTTAGTGATGGTGTTCACTGTGTTTTTTTAGTCTTTGAAACCAGTGACTCCACAGGGACTTGGTTTTGGTAAATTTGTCACCAGTCTCTACTTCTGTGTACCAGAGTAGTATGTGATATCTGATAGCCAGGGGTTTGAAACTATTTTTTTAAGAATTCTGTACTGACTGGATTTCCGGATTATGAGGTCCTAGGCTATAGGAACTTTAGTATTTGCTGCTATTTACAATAAGTGACACATAAGATTGGTAAAGACACCAATATTGGAGATGGAGAGGCAAGGCTGAAGAGGAAGAGGAGGCTTTTATTTGAAGATAACAAATCCTTTGTTGTTATGTTCAAAAGTCTTATCTAGTAAGTTTCCCATAGGAAGGTATTGGGAATAGAGACATATTTTTTTTTCAAAATTCCATGTAGGTGTCGTGGTATGGCACCATTTGCTTGTTAGGAAGTCATATGAGTTTATTTTACATGATGGTGTTCATTATGTTATTTTAGTCTTTGAAGCCAGTGACTCCATAGGGACTTGTTTTTTTATTAAATTTGCCACCAGTCTCTACTTATTTGTCCCAGAGTAGTATGTGATATCTCATAGGCAGGGATTTGAAACTATTTTTTTAAGAATTCTGGACTGACTGGTTTCCTGGATGATGAGGTCTTAGGCTATGGGAACTTTACTGTCTGCTTATTTTTATAATAAGTAACGCAAAGAATTGGTAAAGACACCAATTTTGGAGATGGAGAGGAAAGGCTGAAGGGGAGGAGGAGGCCTTTATTTGAAGATAACAATTCTTGTGTTGTTGTGTTCAAAAGTCTTATCTAGTAAGTTTCCCATAGCTCGCTATCTTTTTTTCCAAATTCTTCATGTACCCACTATCTGACAAATATAATAGAAGTAGCATTATTTACTCACCTAATATTCCAAGAGCTGTTTTACAAATGGTTGGAGACTCATATGTATATTGGGCTTAAAGCCAATGCCTGTAGTGGTGCCATAGGTTTAGATAAAGAACCAGGACTGAAGCAGATTTTGAGAGCTTTTGTGTGATGATAAATTGTGTAGACTTAGGATATCCAGACCTTGTACGTTTTCCAATGCATAGCTATCATGTGTTGTACTATAAAATCAATACATTTTGTAAAAAAAAGTGCTTGTAAAGGGGTATATACACTTCTGGGTGAATTAATTCTGTGTTTTCCTGTTTACTGTAAAAAAGTTGGGATTTTTTGGTATAGTTTTCAATTTTGTTTTATACTTGCACACATTTCATGTTAATGTTGTACTCTCTTTTGATTTTGATTGGCTGTGTATAATCATGGAGATTTTATCTAGATTATTTTACTATATTTTATATGTTATTCTGTTACATTGAAGTTAGATGTACCTCAAATCATTATAGTTACATTGGTAATATGGTGAGATTGCTATCATATCACTGTGTCATTTCCATTATGTTCATCTAATTTCCAATGGAGATGTCTGGTCAGAAGTGGTTTGTTTGGTTCAATTGCTGGGCCCTCCTTGGATATTGGTGCTTCATGTGAAGTGGAATAACTTAGGGTAGGTCCCTTTAGCTGGATTTGGTCAGGGCAATAAAGAGAGATGTAATGCTTATGTTATTGCTCCTCTCTCTCAAGGTAAAATTGTGTGGTCTGAGATGGTATCATGTTTGTTTTGGAGAAATACCACAGACCAATAACCTTGAAAGGTATTGGGAATAAAGAGGTCTGCTTTTTTCAAAATTCTGTGTAGGTGTCATAGTATGGCGCCATTTGCTGGTTAGGAAGTCATCTGATTTGATTTAAGTGATGGTGTTCACTGTGTTTTTTTTAGTCTTTGAAACCAGTGACTCCACAGGGACTTGGTTTTGGTAAATTTGTCACCAGTCTCTACTTCTGTGTACCAGAGTAGTATGTGATATCTGATAGCCAGGGGTTTGAAACTATTTTTTTAAGAATTCTGTACTGACTGGATTTCCGTATTATGAGGTTCTAGGCTATAGGAACTTTAGTATTTGCTGCTATTTACAATAAGTGACACATAAGATTGGTAAAGACACCAATATTGGAGATGGAGAGGCAAGGCTGAAGGGGAGGAGGAGGCCTTTATTTGAAGATAACAATTCCTTTGTTGTTATGTTCAAAAGTCTTATCTAGTAAGTATCCCATAGAAAGGTATTGGGAATAGAGACATATTTTTTTTTCAAAATTCCATGTAGGTGTCGTGGTATGGCACCATTTGCTTGTTAGGAAGTCATATAAGTTTATTTTACATGATGGTGTTCATTATGTTATTTTAGTCTCTGAAGCCAGTGACTCCATAGGGACTTGTTTTTTGATTACATTTGCCACCAGTCTCTACTTATTTGTCCCAGAGTAGTATGTGATATCTCATAGGCAGGGATTTGAAACTATTTTTTTAAGAATTCTGGACTGACTGGTTTCCTGGATGATGAGGTCTTAGGCTATGGGAACTTTGCTGTCTGCTGATTTTTATAATAAGTAACGCAAAGAATTGGTAAAGACACCAATTTTGGAGATGGAGAGGAAAGGCTGAAGGGGAGGAGGAGGCCTTTAGTTGAAGATAACAATTCTTGTGTTGTTATGTTCAAAAGTCTTATCTAGTAAGTTTCACATAGCTCGCTATCTTTTTTTCCAAATTCTTCATGTACCCACTATCTGACAAATATAATAGAAGTAGCATTATTTACTCACCTAATATTCCAAGAGCTGTTTTACAAATGGTTGGAGACTCATATGTATATTGGGCTTAAAGCCAATGCCTGTAGTGGTGCCATAGGTTTAGGTAAAGAACCAGGACTGAAGCAGATTTTGAGAGCTTTTGTGTGATGATAAATTGTGTAGACTTAGGATATCCAGACCTTGTACGTTTTCCAATGCGTAGCTATCATGTGTTGTACTATAGAATCAATAAATTTTGGAAAAAAAAGTGCTTGTAAAGGGGTATACACTTCTGGGTGAATTAATTCTGTGTTTTCCTGTTTATTGTAAAAAAGTTGGGATTTTTTGGTATAGTTTTCAATTTTGTTTTATACTTGCACACATTTCATGTTAATGTTGTACTCTCATTTGATTTTGATTGGCTGTGTATAATCATGGAGATTTTATCTAGATTATTTTACTATATTTTATATGTTATTCTGTTACATTGAAGTTAGATGTACCTCAAATCATTATAGTTACATTGGTAATATGGTGAGATTGCTATCATATCACTGTGTCATTTCCATTATGTTCATCTAATTTCCAATGGAGATGTCTGGTCAGAAGTGGTTTGTTTGGTTCAGTTGCTGGGCCCTCCTTGGATATTGGTGCTTCATGTGAAGTGGAATAACTTAGGGTAGGTCCCTTTAGCTGGATTTGGTCAGGGCAATAAAGAGAGATGTAATGCTTGTGTTATTGCTCCTCTCTCTCAAGGTAAAATTGTGTGGTCTGAGATGGTATCATGTTTGTTTTGGAGAAATACCACAGACCAATAACCTTGAAAGGTATTGGGAATAAAGAGGTCTGCTTTTTTCAAAATTCTGTGTAGGTGTCATAGTATGGCGCCATTTGCTGGTTAGGAAGTCATCTGATTTGATTTTAGTGATGGTGTTCACTGTGTTTTTTTAGTCTTTGAAACCAGTGACTCCACAGGGACTTGGTTTTGGTAAATTTGTCACCAGTCTCTACTTCTGTGTACCAGAGTAGTATGTGATATCTGATAGCCAGGGGTTTGAAACTATTTTTTTAAGAATTCTGTACTGACTGGATTTCCGGATTATGAGGTCCTAGGCTATAGGAACTTTAGTATTTGCTGCTATTTACAATAAGTGACACATAAGATTGGTAAAGACACCAATATTGGAGATGGAGAGGCAAGGCTGAAGAGGAAGAGGAGGCTTTTATTTGAAGATAGCAAATCCTTTGTTGTTATGTTCAAAAGTCTTATCTAGTAAGTTTCCCATAGGAAGGTATTGGGAATAGAGACATATTTTTTTTTCAAAATTCCATGTAGGTGTCGTGGTATGGCACCATTTGCTTGTTAGGAAGTCATATGAGTTTATTTTACATGATGGTGTTCATTATGTTATTTTAGTCTTTGAAGCCAGTGACTCCATAGGGACTTGTTTTTTTATTAAATTTGCCACCAGTCTCTACTTATTTGTCCCAGAGTAGTATGTGATATCTCATAGGCAGGGATTTGAAACTATTTTTTTAAGAATTCTGGACTGACTGGTTTCCTGGATGATGAGGTCTTAGGCTATGGGAACTTTACTGTCTGCTTATTTTTATAATAAGTAACGCAAAGAATTGGTAAAGACACCAATTTTGGAGATGGAGAGGAAAGGCTGAAGGGGAGGAGGAGGCCTTTATTTGAAGATAACAATTCTTGTGTTGTTATGTTCAAAAGTCTTATCTAGTAAGTTTCCCATAGCTCGCTATCTTTTTTTCCAAATTCTTCATGTACCCACTATCTGACAAATATAATAGAAGTAGCATTATTTACTCACCTAATATTCCAAGAGCTGTTTTACAAATGGTTGGAGACTCATATGTATATTGGGCTTAAAGCCAATGCCTGTAGTGGTGCCATAGGTTTAGATAAAGAACCAGGACTGAAGCAGATTTTGAGAGCTTTTGTGTGATGATAAATTGTGTAGACTTAGGATATCCAGACCTTGTACGTTTTCCAATGCATAGCTATCATGTGTTGTACTATAAAATCAATACATTTTGTAAAAAAAAGTGCTTGTAAAGGGGTATATACACTTCTGGGTGAATTAATTCTGTGTTTTCCTGTTTACTGTAAAAAAGTTGGGATTTTTTGGTATAGTTTTCAATTTTGTTTTATACTTGCGCACATTTCATGTTAATGTTGTACTCTCATTTGATTTTGATTGGCTGTGTATAATCATGGAGATTTTATCTAGATTCTTTTACTATATTTTATATGTTATTCTGTTACATTGAAGTTAGATGTACCTCAAATCATTATAGTTACATTGGTAATATGGTGAGATTGCTATCATATCACTGTGTCATTTCCATTATGTTCATCTAATTTCCAATGGAGATGTCTGGTCAGAAGTGGTTTGTTTGGTTCAGTTGCTGGGACCTCCTTGGATATTGGTGCTTCATGTGAAGTGGAATAACTTAGGGTAGGTCCCTTTAGCTGGATTTGGTCAGGGCAATAAAGAGAGATGTAATGCTTATGTTATTGCTCCTCTCTCTCAAGGTAAAATTGTGTGGTCTGAGATGGTATCATGTTTGTTTTGGAGAAATACCACAGACCAATAACCTTGAAAGGTATTGGGAATAAAGAGGTCTGCTTTTTTCAAAATTCTGTGTAGGTGTCATAGTATGGCGCCATTTGCTGGTTAGGAAGTCATCTGATTTGATTTAAGTGATGGTGTTCACTGTGTTTTTTTTAGTCTTTGAAACCAGTGACTCCACAGGGACTTTGTTTTGGCAAATTTGTCACCAGTCTCTACTTCTGTGTACCAGAGTAGTATGTGATATCTGATAGCCAGGGGTTTGAAACTATTTTTTTAAGAATTCTGTACTGACTGGATTTCCGGATTATGAGGTCCTAGGCTATAGGAACTTTAGTATTTGCTGCTATTTACAATAAGTGACACATAAGATTGGTAAAGACACCAATATTGGAGATGGAGAGGCAAGGCTGAAGGGGAGGAGGAGGCCTTTATTTGAAGATAACAATTCCTTTGTTGTTATGTTCAAAAGTCTTATCTAGTAAGTATCCCATAGAAAGGTATTGGGAATAGAGACATATTTTTTTTTCAAAATTCCATGTAGTTGTCGTGGTATGGCACCATTTGCTTGTTAGGAAGTCATATAAGTTTATTTTACATGATGGTGTTCATTATGTTATTTTAGTCTCTGAAGCCAGTGACTCCATAGGGACTTGTTTTTTGATTACATTTGCCACCAGTCTCTACTTATTTGTCCCAGAGTAGTATGTGATATCTCATAGGCAGGGATTTGAAACTATTTTTTTAAGAATTCTGGACTGACTGGTTTCCTGGATGATGAGGTCTTAGGCTATGGGAACTTTGCTGTCTGCTGATTTTTATAATAAGTAACGCAAAGAATTGGTAAAGACACCAATTTTGGAGATGGAGAGGAAAGGCTGAAGGGGAGGAGGAGGCCTTTATTTGAAGATAACAATTCTTGTGTTGTTATGTTCAAAAGTCTTATCTAGTAAGTTTCCCATAGCTCGCTATCTTTTTTTCCAAATTCTTCATGTACCCACTATCTGACAAATATAATAGAAGTAGCATTATTTACTCACCTAATATTCCAAGAGCTGTTTTACAAATGGTTGGAGACTCATATGTATATTGGGCTTAAAGCCAATGCCTGTAGTGGTGCCATAGGTTTAGGTAAAGAACCAGGACTGAAGCAGATTTTGAGAGCTTTTGTGTGATGATAAATTGTGTAGACTTAGGATATCCAGACCTTGTACGTTTTCCAATGCGTAGCTATCATGTGTTGTACTATAGAATCAATAAATTTTGGAAAAAAAAGTGCTTGTAAAGGGGTATACACTTCTGGGTGAATTAATTCTGTGTTTTCCTGTTTATTGTAAAAAAGTTGGGATTTTTTGGTATAGTTTTCAATTTTGTTTTATACTTGCACACATTTCATGTTAATGTTGTACTCTCATTTGATTTTGATTGGCTGTGTATAATCATGGAGATTTTATCTAGATTATTTTACTATATTTTATATGTTATTCTGTTACATTGAAGTTAGATGTACCTCAAATCATTATAGTTACATTGGTAATATGGTGAGATTGCTATCATATCACTGTGTCATTTCCATTATGTTCATCTAATTTCCAATGGAGATGTCTGGTCAGAAGTGGTTTGTTTGGTTCAGTTGCTGGGCCCTCCTTGGATATTGGTGCTTCATGTGAAGTGGAATAACTTAGGGTAGGTCCCTTTAGCTGGATTTGATCAGGGCAATAAAGAGAGATGTAATGCTTGTGTTATTGCTCCTCTCTCTCAAGGTAAAATTTTGTGGTCTGAGATGGTATCATGTTTGTTTTGGAGAAATACCACAGACCAATAACCTTGAAAGGTATTGGGAATAAAGAGGTCTGCTTTTTTCAAAATTCTGTGTAGGTGTCATAGTATGGCGCCATTTGCTGGTTAGGAAGTCATCTGATTTGATTTTAGTGATGGTGTTCACTGTGTTTTTTTAGTCTTTGAAACCAGTGACTACACAGGGACTTGGTTTTGGTAAATTTGTCACCAGTCTCTACTTCTGTGTACCAGAGAAGTATGTGATATCTGATAGCCAGGGGTTTGAAACTATTTTTTTAAGAATTCTGTACTGACTGGATTTCCGGATTATGAGGTCCTAGGCTATAGGAACTTTAGTATTTGCTGCTATTTACAATACGTGACACATAAGATTGGTAAAGACACCAATTTTGGAGATGGAGAGGAAAGGCTGGTGGGGAGGAGGAGGCCTTTATTTGAAGATAACAATTCTTGTGTTGTTATGTTCAAAAGTCTCATCTAGTAAGTTTCCCATAGGAAGGTATTGGGAATAGAGACATATTTTTTTTTCAAAATTCCATGTAGGTGTCGTGGTATGGCACCATTTTCTTGTTAGGAAGTCATATAAGTTTATTTTACATGATGGTGCTCATTATGTTATTTTAGTCTTTGAAGCCAGTGACTCCGTAGGGACTTGTTTTTTTATTAAATTTGCCACCAGTCTCTACTTATTTGTCCCAGTGTAGTATGTGATATCTCATAGGCAGGGATTTGAAACTATTTTTTTAAGAATTCTGGACTGACTGGTTTCCTGGATGATGAGGTCTTAGGCTATGGGAACTTTACTGTCTGCTGATTTTTATAATAAGTAACGCAAAGAATTGGTAAAGACACCAATTTTGGAGATGGAGAGGAAAGGCTGAAGGGGAGGAGGAGGCCTTTATTTGAAGATAACAATTCTTGTGTTGTTATGTTCAAAAGTCTTATCTAGTAAGTTTCCCATAGCTCGCTATCTTTTTATCCAAATTCTTCATGTACCCACTATCTGACAAATATAATAGAAGTAGCATTATTTACTCACCTAATATACCAAGAGCTGTTTTACAAATGGTTGGAGAGTCATATGTATATTGGGCTTAAAGCCAATGCCTGTAGTGGGGCCATAGGTTTAGATAAAGAACCAGGACTGAAGCAGATTTTGAGAGCTTTTGTGTGATTATAAATTGTGTAGACTTAGGATATCCAGACCTTGTACGTTTTCCAATGCATAGCTATCATGTGTTGTACTATAGAATCAATACATTTTGTAAAAAAAAGTGCTTGTAAAGGGGTATACACTTCTGGGTGAATTAATTCTGTGTTTTCCTGTTTACTGTAAAAAAGTTGGGATTTTTTGGTATAGTTTTCAATTTTGTTTTATGCTTACACACATTTCATGTTAATGTTGTACTCTTATTTGATTTTGATTGGCTGTGTATAATCATGGAGATTTTATCTAGATTCTTTTACTATATTTTATATGTTATTCTGTTACATTGAAGTTAGATGTACCTCAAATCATTATAGTTACATTGGCAATATGGTGAGATTGCTATCATATCACTGTGTCATTTCCATTATGTTCATCTAATTTCCAATGGAGATGTCTGGTCAGAAGTGTTTTGTTTGGTTCAGTTGCTGGGACCTCCTTGGATATTGGTGCTTCATGTGAAGTGGAATAACTTAGGGTAGGTCCCTTTAGCTGCATTTGGTCAGGGCAATAAAGAGAGATGTAATGCTTATGTTATTGCTCCTCTCTCTCAAGGTAAAATTGTGTGGTCTGAGATGGTATCATGTTTGTTTTTGAGAAATACCACAGACCAATAACCTTGAAAGATATTGGGAATAAAGAGGTCTGCTTTTTTCAAAATTCTGTGTAGGTGTCATAGTATGGCGCCATTTGCTGGTTAGGAAGTCATCTGATTTGATTTTAGTGATGGTGTTCACTGTTTTTTTTTAGTCTTTGAAACCAGTGACTCCACAGGGACTTGGTTTTTGTAAATTTGTCACCAGTCTCTACTTCTGTGTACCAGAGTAGTATGTGATATCTGATAGCCATGGGTTTGAAACTATTTTTTTAAGAATTCTGTACTGACTGGATTTCCGGATTATGAGGTCCTAGGCTATAGGAACTTTAGTATTTGCTGCTATTTACAATAAGTGACACATAAGATTGGTAAAGACACCAATTTTGGAGATGGAGAGGCAAGGCTGAAGGGGAGGAGGAGGCCTTTATTTGAAGATAACAATTCTTGTGTTGTTATGTTCAAAAGTCTTATCTAGTAAGTTTCCCATAGGAAGGTATTGGGAATAGAGACATTTTTTTTTTTCAAAATTCCATGTAGGTGTCGTGGTATGGCACCATTTGCTTGTTAGGAAGTCATATGAGTTTATTTTACATGATGGTGTTCATTATGTTATTTTAGTCTTTGAAGCCAGTGACTCCATAGGGACTTGTTTTTTGATTAAATTTGCCACCAGTCTCTACTTATTTGTCCCAGAGTAGTATGTGATATCTCATAGGCAGGGTTTTGAAACTATTTTTTTAAGAATTCTGGACTGACTGGTTTCCTGGATGATGAGGTCTTAGGCTATGGGAACTTTACTGTCTGCTGATTTTTATAATAAGTAACGCAAAGAATTTGTAAAGACACCAATTTTGGAGATGGAGAGGAAAGGCTGAAGGGGAGGAGGAGGCCTTTATTTGAAGATAACAATTCTAGTGTTGTTATGTTCAATAGTCTTATCTAGTAAGTTTCCCAGAGCTCGCTATCTTTTTTTCCAAATTCTTCATGTACCCACTATCTGACAAATATAAAAGAAGTAGCATTATTTACTCACCTAATATACCAAGAGCTGTTTTACAAATGGTTGGAGACTCATATGTATATTGTGCTTAAAGCCAATGCCTGTAGTGGTGCCATAGGTTTAGATAAAGAACCAGGACTGAAGCAGATTTTGAGAGCTTTTGTGTGATGATAAATTGTGTAGACTTAGGATATCCAGACCTTGTACGTTTTCCAATGCGTAGCTATCATGTGTTGTACTATAGAATCAATACATTTTGTAAAAAAAAAGTGCTTGTAAAGGGGTATACACTTCTGGGTGAATTAATTCTGTGTTTTCCTGTTTACTGTAAAAAACTTGGGATTTTTTGGTATAGTTTTCAATTTTGTTTTATGCTTACACACATTTCATTTTAATGTTGTACTCTTATTTGATTTTGATTGGCTGTGTATAATCATGGAGATTTTATCTAGATTCTTTTACTATATTTTATATGTTATTCTGTTACATTGAAGTTAGATGTACCTCAAATCATTATAGTTACATTGGTAATATGGTGAGATTGCTATCATATCACTGTGTCATTTCCATTATGTTCATCTAATTTCCAATGGAGATGTCTGGTCAGAAGTGGTTTGTTTGGTTCAGTTGCTGGGCCTTCCTTGGATATTGGTGCTTCATGTGAAGTGGAATAACTTAGGGTAGGTCCCTTTAGCTGGATTTGGTCAGGGCAATAAAGAGAGATGTAATGCTTATGTTATTGCTCCTCTCTCTCAAGGTAAAATTGTGTGGTCTGAGATGGTATCAGGTTTGTTTTGGAGAAATACCACAGACCAATAACCTTGAAAGGTATTGGGAATAAAGAGGTCTGCTTTTTTCAAAATTCTGTGTAGGTGTCATAGTATGGCGCCATTTGCTGGTTAGGAAGTCACCTGATTTGATTTTAGTGATGGTGTTCACTGTGTTTTTTTAGTCTTTGAAACCAGTGATTCCACAGGGACTTGGTTTTGGTAAATTTGTCACCAGTCTCTACTTCTGTGTACCAGAGTAGTATGTGATATCTGATTGCCAGGGGTTTGAAACTATTTTTTTAAGAATTCTATACTGACTGGATTTCCGGATTATGAGGTCCTAGGCTATAGGAACTTTAGTATTTGCTGCTATTTACAATAAGTGACACATAAGATTGGTAAAGACACCAATTTTGGAGATGGAGAGGCAAGGCTGAAGGGGAGGAGGAGGCCTTTATTTGAAGATAACAATTCTTGTGTTGTTATGTTCAAAAGTCTCATCTAGTAAGTTTCCCATAGGAAGGTATTGGGAATAGAGACATATTTTTTTTTTTCAAAATTCCATGTAGGTGTCGTGGTATGGCACCATTTGCTTGTTAGGAAGTCATATGAGTTTATTTTACATGATTGTGTTCATTATGTTATTTTAGTCTTTGAAGCCAGTGACTCCATAGGGACTTGTTTTTTGATTATATTTGCCACCAGTCTCTACTTATTTGTCCCAGAGTAGTATGTGATATCTCATAGGCAGGGATTTGAAACTATTTTTTTTTTTGTTTCAATGGTTTTTATTAAAGGTTTTCAGGTAAATACAAAAACAATACACGTACATACTTGTCATCTCTTATTGTATAAACAAAAACATATCTGTCTCATATGTCATGAATCTAACCTACAGCGATTATTTGATTTGATTATCTTTATTCAACCTTCATGAGCATGCAGATAGTCTTTCTATCTTTTCTGGGGTCTCCAGATATTGTGTGATGACATAAACAACATATATAAACATCATATAAACAACATATGCCAGCAGAACCAACTTCCCGAACATTTATATTATTTCTGTGTTTATTCTTCTTTTGCTATAAATTACTAGCCTTATCAGTATTTTGTTCTGACCTTATGTGAATTGTATTCTTCTATTATTTGAGACAGAGAGGATATTCTATCCATGCCTTCCAATGTTTTCCAAAAGTATCGATCGTACAGTTTCCATATGCTATCGCCCTCTCGTAAGAATAAGAAATGTTAATGGCTGAGATCAGTTCATCCATTGAAGGAATTATCACTTGTTTCCAATAGCGTGTTATAACCAGTTTTGCCATAACTAATATTTTACACATTAGCCTTCTGTGTTCCACTGGAATCATATCTAGTTCTAGAAACAGTAGAACAAGTTGTGGGTTAGGCCTCAACTCCATAGAAAATATATCAGATATTAATTTAATCACCTCTATCCAGTAACTTCTGATGTTCGTGCATTCCCATAATATATGGATGAGCGAACCTTTCTTACCACAGTGCCTCCAGCATAGTGGAGATACATTTTTAAACATATAGTGTATACGGTCTGGTGTGTAATACCACCTCAGAACAGTCTTGGTTGCTGCTTCTACATGAGAAACACATCTTAATGAGATATGCATCCATTTGAATGCTGTAATCCAGTGGTGGTCTGTAAATGTTTTCCCCATGTCTTGTTCCCATCTCTTAATAGGTCCGGTTTTTTGGAATTCAGTGTGGAGAGACATAGAATCGTAAAGATATTTTAACCCTTTTTTTTCTTTGTTGAATCCACTTATTACTACCAGATTCCCCTGGAATATCAGATTAGCATGACTGTGAAGGAAATGTTTTACTCTAAGGTACGTGAATAGGTCCTTCTGAGGAATTCCGTGTGTAGATTTTAGCTGTGCAAAACTTATTATTTGGTTATTTTGAAACAATTGATCACAGGAAGTTATTCCTTGTGTTTTCCAGCCCTTGAGCGTCATATATGGCATAGCTAGTTCTATAAATTCTAATGGTATATATGACCTAGATATAGGCAATTTCTGTGTTGCAGAGGTATGTAAAAATGACCAACAAGCCAAGGTAGTTCTGGTCAGGGGTGAAATTTCACTTGGAACTGGTATGTTCCCTAATGTTAGGAAGAGAAGCGATTTTAAGTTGCCTGATTTTAAGTAAGATGTTTCCATGTTCACCCAAGGTTTCGTATTGCCCTCCTTCCACCATGTCCCTGCTTGTGCAGTTATTGTCGTGACGTAGTATCCAAATAAGTCAGGGACACCTAAACCTCCCACCCTCTTATCTTTGATAAGAATATGTGATGCTATCCTCGGTTTCTTTTTATCCCAAATGTAATTCAACATAGTACGTTGGAGACGAGAGAAGTATGAACTAGGTATGTGAATGGGAAGCGTTCGGAATAAATATAATAACTTTGGTAAGAGAAGCATTTTGAACGCGGCGATTCTGCCCAACCATGACACTTCCACTTTGAGCAACCTATTCATTTCTTCTTGAAGGCTTTGTGCTAAAGGGATGTAATTTACCCCAAACAGCTCCTTATGTTTTGCTGACAAAGTGAGGCCTAGATATGTAATTTCCATGTTATTCCATTGAAAAGGGTATTTAGATTGGATAAAGTGTAGGGTTGAGGTATTGAGGTTTAGGGGGAGGCACTGAGATTTCTGCGTGTTCAATTTATATAAAGATACCTGACCAAATTTTGTTATACATTCCATTGCAGTCTCCAAAGAACTCTCTGGTTCAGCTAACGATAATATCACATCATCTGCATATAGAGATACTGTATGAGTTGTCGTCCCTACCTGAATGCCCTTTACTTCTTTATGTGATCTGAGCAATTGAGCTAGTGGTTCTATGGATAATACAAATATGAGGGGTGATAATGGACAACCTTGCCTGGTACCGTTCGAAATGTCTAATCCTCCAGAGAACACACCATTTGTGTATATCTTGGCAGAGGGTTTTGAATATAAAGCTTGAATGGCCGACATTATATTCCCTGAGAAGCCCATATATTCTAATGTAGAAAAGACGTATTTCCACGATATGCGGTCAAACGCCTTCTCCGCGTCTAACGCTAATAGTACGGCTGGGATATGATTTTTTTCAATGTGGTGTAGTAAACCTATCACCCTTCTAGTGTTGTCGGAACCTTGTCGTCCCTTTATGAAACCAGTCTGGTCTTCAGCTATTAGATGTGGTAAAATGGGAGCCAGGCGGTTCGCTAATATTTTGGCATATATTTTCAGATCTATATTCAGCAATGAGATGGGCCTGAAATTTTGTGGTTGGTCGTTTTGTTTCCCAGGTTTGGGTAGTGTAATTATAATTGCTTCCTGATTTTCTTTGGGAAAAACCCCCGAGGATTGGGCTGCTTGGAAAAACCTACATAGGTACGGGGAAAGGAGTTTATGGAATGTTTTGTAGTAAGCGTTGGTTAGACCATCATTCCCAGGTGCTTTATCTGGTGGTAAGGATTTAAGAATGTCAGATATTTCTTTCTCTGTTATTGGAGCGTTTAAACTATTTAATTGAGACGTTGATAATTTTGGTAGAGAAATGTTGTTTAGGAAATTTTTGATTTTATTTTCCGTTGGTTGAGATGTGAAAGGGTCTCTATTAATGTTATAAAGAGCTTCATAAAAATCTTTAAATTTGTTAGCAATATCCACCGGATGTAAAATTTGAGCTTGTTTGTTTGGGTCTATAAGGTATGGGATTCTAGATTTTTGATGATGTTGTTTTAAACGAGCCGCCAATAATTTACCCGCTTTGTTGTTTTGTGAATAATATTTTGTTTTTATTTTGCGTAAATTTTTCTCATATTCAGAGATCATGTTCAGTCTGAGCTCTTGGCGCAAATTATATAACTTAGTTGTTTGTATAGGGGAAGGGGTTGTTTTATTAAGTTTTTCTAGTGATTGAATTTGTTCCGTTAGCTTCGTTATGTTACTTAGACGTATTTTTTTGGCAATATGACCCACTCTTATCAGTGATCCTCTTATGAACGCCTTGTGGGCATTCCACAGTGAATTAATATGTATACCACTTTTATCATTCATTTCAAAATATTCCTTCAAATCTCGTATTAAGTCTAGTTGAAATTTAGAGTGTGTTAGCAGAAACGGGTTGCATCTCCACATAAATGTGGGATTAGATATATGATGTTCTTTTAAGGAAAGCGTTATAGCTGCGTGGTCTGACCATTTGATGGTTTCTATGGTGGTTTTGTCTATAAGGAGTAAAAGATTCTTATCTGTAAAAAACATGTCGATTCTGGAGTAACAGTTATGTGGGTTAGAGAAGAAAGAAAAATCCCTTTCCGTGCCATGCTGTATCCTCCAACTATCATATAATTCTTTGTTCCATATCAGGTTCCTCAAGGAGGTTTGGTTAGTTCTATTACCAGATGTGGAATCTAAGGCTGTGTTCATTACCATATTGAAATCCCCACATATTAGTAATTTACCTTCTCTGATTTTCTCTATCTTCCTGAACACTTTATGTAAGAAGTGTATTTGACGTGTATTAGGTGCATACACTGTTACCAAGGTATATTTAACATTGTTAATCAAACATACCAACAGGATATAACGACCATTGGGGTCAGTGTGTACTTTTAACTGCTGAAACGTTAGTGAGTTCTTAATCGCCATCAACACCCCCCTAGATTTGGTTTTATAATGAGATTGGTAGATATGTGGAAAATTATGACATTTGATGCGGTGAGCATCTTTAGATAGGATATGGGTCTCCTGAGCACAAAATATGTCGCATGCTAGTATTTTTACCTCTGCCCACATAAAACTCCGTTTCTGAGGAACATTAAGGCCCTTAACATTTAAGGATGCAATCTTAATAGTCATGGTCACAAATACTATCAGTGTTGTCCGTCAATAATATTCCTCCTACATGCCAATACATGAATCTATACATCCCACATTTCCCACATTTGCTTATGGGGATATAAGTACTATGCATCAACATATACTTTACAGGTTTAATCGATCGATACGGTCTTCCGGTGATGTGGATATGGTCTTGTCTTCTACAAGGCCGGAACTGTGATAGTCTCGATACGTGATCTTGTCGTGGTCTGTGTTCATGGACTAGTTCTGCAAGGCAAAAAACTGTGTAACAAAGCCTGTATAACATACAGATAGGGGGGGAAAAAGTCATCCTGAAGTCGAACCAAGATGGACGTCTCGAGCACCCATAAGTGTTCTATCGCCTCAATATTGGAAAATCCTGATCTTCAGTGTTGTGTGGATCCATGCTTAGGTATTTTCTTCCAATCTTCTCTAAGGTGTTGTGGAGGGTTCCCCATTGGTGTTTTTGAGTGCGTAATCACAATATTCCATCTGTTTAGAATCTCTTTGCCTTCTTCCAGCGTTTGAATTACATGTATATTATTCTGGTGTTTGACCAGTAATTTAACTGGAAATCCCCATCTATACAGGATCTGATGTTCTCTGAGTGCCAACGTGATTGGGTTCAGTTGTCTGCGCATTTGTAGTGTTGTTGCCGAGAGGTCAGCAAATACCAAAATCTTTTGGAACTGTGGCGGTCTCCCTTCTTTCTTTCTAGTCGCTTCCATTAACTTTTCCTTAACGTGGAAGAAATGTATTCGTGCTAACACATCTCTCGGAATCTCTGCAGCAAGATGTTTCGGTTTCGGTATACGGTGTATCCGATCTATAATCAGATCATTTTGTGAACATTCCGGAACCAAGCTTTTAATAAATTGCTGTGCAAATTTATTTAGATCTTGCTTTAGTATTTCTTCCGGGATTCCTCTGAACTTTACGTTGTTGCGTCTTGTCCTGTCTTCCATGTCAGCCATTTTGATTTTAAGTTGAGTGACATCTTCCACTAGGCCATAATGAGCATCTATTACTTCATTGTGAGAAGAGGTGATTTCTCCCATTTTATTTTCAAGATGTACAACCCGTTGTTCCACTTCTTGTACGGAAGTAGATAATGGCTGGATAAGGCCTGTCAGGCTATTGTGTATAGATTTATGTAATGCTTGCAACATGTTTCGCATCATGTCTGCTGTAATTGGGTCTGTAGAAGGAGGTAAGTGACCTAAAAAGTCAGGCGTCTCTGTCTCCGACAGGGGTATGATACTGTTGTTTGTAAGATTTCTTACCCCATCCAAGAGATCTTCTGGACTGTGCAGTTGTTCTGGTATTCGATCTGAACTTCCGTCTAAGGGTGAAGATGGCGCCGATCTAGCCGTCCCACGTGGTGTGGAGCGCTGCGGTCTCCCCGTTCGCCCGTCCGTCTCGTGGTGCCGCTGACTCCCGGCAATGAATCTCAGCCCCGGACTTCCCGTCGGTTCCGAGTTGTGTCTGGAACGTATGGGGGTTTTCTGTTTCCGGCTCTGATTATAATCCGGAGGTATTTCATCCCGCGGTGTTTCCTCATCCTCCCCTTCTTTTTCTTCGAATGACTGGCGGGGATAGAAGTCAGTCAATTTCACCGGTCTTGTTACCACTCTCTTCTTCCTCGGCATCTTAGGAGTGTTTGGATCCACTTCAGGTCTCAGTTTGACCATGTAATAGGTCTTACTCTGTTGTATTGCCGTTAGGGTGCAGGAGCTCTCTGCTTATGCGTCCATCTTCCTCAACAGCCAGGCCACGCCCCCTGAAACTATTTTTTTAAGAATTCTGGACTGACTGGTTTCCTGGATGATGAGGTCTTAGGCTATGGGAACTTTACTGTCTACTGATTTTTATAATAAGTAACGCAAAGAATTGGTAAAGACACCAATTTTGGAGATGGAGAGGAAAGGCTGAAGGGGAGGAGGAGGCCTTTATTTGAAGATAACAATTCTTGTGTTGTTATGTTCAAAAGTCTTATCTAGTAAGTTTCCCATAGCTCGCTATCTTTTTTTCCAAATTCTTCATGTACCCACTATCTGACAAATATAATAGAAGTAGCATTATTTACTCACCTAATATACCAAGAGCTGTTTTACAAATGGTTGGAGACTCATATGTATATTGGGCTTATAGCCAATGCCTGTAGTGGTGCCATAGGTTTAGATAAAGAACCAGGACTGAAGCAGATTTTGAGAGCTTTTGTGTGATGATAAATTGTGTAGACTTAGGATATCCAGACCTTGTACGTTTTCCAATGCGTAGCTATCATGTGTTGTACTATAGAATCAATACATTTTGTAAAAAAAAGTGCTTGTAAAGGGGTATACACTTCTGGGTGAATTAATTCTGTGTTTTCCTGTTTATTGTAAAAAAGTTGGAAATTTTTTGGTATAGTTTTCAATTTTGTTTTATACTTGCACACATTTCATGTTAATGTTGTACTCTCATTTGATTTTGATTGGCTGTGTATAATCATGGATATTTTATCTAGATTCTTTTACTATATTTTATATGTTATTCTGTTACATTGAAGTTAGATGTACCTCAAATCATTATAGTTACATTGGTAATATGGTGAGATTGCTATCATATCACTGTGTCATTTCCATTATGTTCATCTAATTTCCAATGGAGATGTCTGGTCAGAAGTGGTTTGTTTGGTTCAGTTGCTGGGCCCTCCTTGGATATTGGTGCTTCATGTGAAGTGGAATAACTTAGGGTAGGTCCCTTTAGCTGGATTTGGTCAGGGCAATAAAGAGAGATGTAATGCTTATGTTATTGCTCCTCTCTCTCAAGGTAAAATTGTGTGGTCTGAGATGGTATCATGTTTGTTTTGGAGAAATACCACAGACCAATAACCTTGAAAGGTATTGGGAATAAAGAGGTCTGCTTTTTTCAAAATTCTGTGTAGGTGTCATAGTATGGCGCCATTTGCTGGTTAGGAAGTCATCTGATTTGATTTAAGTGATGGTGTTCACTGTGTTTTTTTTAGTCTTTGAAACCAGTGACTCCACAGGGACTTTGTTTTGGTAAATTTGTCACCAGTCTCTACTTCTGTGTACCAGAGTAGTATGTGATATCTGATAGCCAGGGGTTTGAAACTATTTTTTTAAGAATTCTGTACTGACTGGATTTCCGGATTATGAGGTCCTAGGCTATAGGAACTTTAGTATTTGCTGCTATTTACAATAAGTGACACATAAGATTGGTAAAGACACCAATATTGGAGATGGAGAGGCAAGGCTGAAGGGGAGGAGGAGGCCTTTATTTGAAGATAACAATTCCTTTGTTGTTATGTTCAAAAGTCTTATCTAGTAAGTATCCCATAGAAAGGTATTGGGAATAGAGACATATTTTTTTTTCAAAATTCCATGTAGGTGTCGTGGTATGGCACCATTTGCTTGTTAGGAAGTCATATAAGTTTATTTTACATGATGGTGTTCATTATGTTATTTTAGTCTCTGAAGCCAGTGACTCCATAGGGACTTGTTTTTTGATTACATTTGCCACCAGTCTCTACTTATTTGTCCCAGAGTAGTATGTGATATCTCATAGGCAGGGATTTGAAACTATTTTTTTAAGAATTCTGGACTGACTGGTTTCCTGGATGATGAGGTCTTAGGCTATGGGAACTTTGCTGTCTGCTGATTTTTATAATAAGTAACGCAAAGAATTGGTAAAGACACCAATTTTGGAGATGGAGAGGAAAGGCTGAAGGGGAGGAGGAGGCCTTTATTTGAAGATAACAATTCTTGTGTTGTTATGTTCAAAAGTCTTATCTAGTAAGTTTCCCATAGCTCGCTATCTTTTTTTCCAAATTCTTCATGTACCCACTATCTGACAAATATAATAGAAGTAGCATTATTTACTCACCTAATATTCCAAGAGCTGTTTTACAAATGGTTGGAGACTCATATGTATATTGGGCTTAAAGCCAATGCCTGTAGTGGTGCCATAGGTTTAGGTAAAGAACCAGGACTGAAGCAGATTTTGAGAGCTTTTGTGTGATGATAAATTGTGTAGACTTAGGATATCCAGACCTTGTACGTTTTCCAATGCGTAGCTATCATGTGTTGTACTATAGAATCAATAAATTTTGGAAAAAAAAGTGCTTGTAAAGGGGTATACACTTCTGGGTGAATTAATTCTGTGTTTTCCTGTTTATTGTAAAAAAGTTGGGATTTTTTGGTATAGTTTTCAATTTTGTTTTATACTTGCACACATTTCATGTTAATGTTGTACTCTCATTTGATTTTGATTGGCTGTGTATAATCATGGAGATTTTATCTAGATTCTTTTAATATATTTTATATGTTATTCTGTTACATTGAAGTTAGATGTACCTCAAATCATTATAGTTACATTGGTAATATGGTGAGATTGCTATCATATCACTGTGTCATTTCCATTATGTTCATCTAATTTCCAATGGAGATGTCTGGTCAGAAGTGGTTTGTTTGGTTCAGTTGCTGTGCCCTCCTTGGATATTGGTGCTTCATGTGAAGTGGAATAACTTAGGGTAGGTCCCTTTAGCTGGATTTGGTAAGGGCAATAAAGAGAGATGTAATGCTTATGTTATTGCTCCTCTCTCTCAAGGTAAAATTGTGTGGTCTGAGATGGTATCAGGTTTGTTTTGGAGAAATACCACAGACCAATAACCTTGAAAGGTATTGGGAATAAAGAGGTCTGCTTTTTTCAAAATTCTGTGTAGGTGTCATAGTATGGCGCCATTTGCTGGTTAGGAAGTCATCTGATTTGATTTTAGTGATGGTGTTCACTGTGTTTTTTTAGTCTTTGAAACCAGTGACTCCACAGGGACTTGGTTTTGGTAAATTTGTCACCAGTCTCTACTTCTGTGTACCAGAGTAGTATGTGATATCTGATAGCCAGGGGTTTGAAACAATTTTTTTTAGAATTCTGTACTGACTGGATTTCCGGATTATGAGGTCCTAGGCTATAGGAACTTTAGTATTTGCTGCTATTTACAATAAGTGACACATAAGATTGGTAAAGACACCAATTTTGGAGATGGAGAGGCAAGGCTGAAGGGGAGGAGGAGGCCTTTATTTGAACATAACAATTCTTGTGTTGTTATGTTCAAAAGTCTTATCTAGTAAGTTTCCCATAGGAAGGTATTGGGAATAGAGACATATTTTTTTTTCAAAATTCCATGTAGGTGTCGTGGTATGGCACCATTTGCTTGTTAGGAAGTCATATGGGTTTATTTTACATGATGGTGTTCATTATGTTATTTTAGTCTTTGAAGCCAGTGACTCCATAGGGGCTTGTTTTTTTATTAAATTTGCCACCAGTCTCTACTTATTTGTCCCAGAGTAGTATGTGATATCTCATAGGCAGGGATTTGAAACTATTTTTTTAAGAATTCTGGACTGACTGGTTTCCTGGATGATGAGGTCTTAGGCTATGGGAACTTTACTGTCTGCTGATTTTTATAATAAGTAACGCAAAGAATTGGTAAAGACACCAATTTTTGAGATGGAGAGGAAAGGCTGAAGGGGAGGAGGAGGCCTTTATTTGAAGATAACAATTCTTGTGTTGTTATGTTCAAAAGTCTTATCTAGTAAGTTTCCCATAGCTCGCTATCTTTTTTTCCAAATTCTTCATGTACCCACTATCTGACAAATATAATTGACGTAGCATTATTTACTCACCTAATATACCAAGAGCTGTTTTACAAATGGTTGGAGACTCATATGTATATTGGGCTTAAAGCCAATGCCTGTAGTGGTGCCATAGGTTTAGATAAAGAACCAGGACTGAAGCAGATTTTGAGAGCTTTTGTGTGATGATAAATTGTGTAGACTTAGGATATCCAGACCTTGTACGTTTTCCAATGCATAGCTATCATGTGTTGTACTATAGAATCAATACATTTTGTAAAAAAAAAAGTGCTTGTAAAGGGGTATACACTTCGGGGTGAATTAATTCTGTGTTTTCCTGTTTACTGTAAAAAAGTTGGGATTTTTTGGTATAGTTTTCAATTTTGTTTTATGCTTACACACATTTCATGTTAATGTTGTACTCTTATTGGATTTTGATTGGCTGTGTATAATCATGGAGATTTTATCTAGATTCTTTTACTATATTTTATATGTTATTCTGTTACATTGAAGTTAGATGTACCTCAAATCATTATAGTTACATTGGTAATATGGTGAGATTGCTATCATATCACTGTGTCATTTCCATTATGTTCATCTAATTTCCAATGGAGATGTCTGGTCAGAAGTGGTTTGTTTGGTTCAGTTGCTGGGCCCTCCTTGGATATTGGTGCTTCATGTGAAGTGGAATAACTTAGGGTAGGTCCCTTTAGCTGGATTTGGTCAGGGCAATAAAGAGAGATGTAATGCCTATGTTATTGCTCCTCTCTCTCAAGGTAAAATTGTGTGGTCTGAGATGGTATCATGTTTGTTTTGGAGAAATACCACAGACCAATAACCTTGAAAGGTATTGGGAATAAAGAGGTCTGCTTTTTTCAAAATTCTGTGTAGGTGTCATAGTATGGCGCCATTTGCTGGTTAGGAAGTCACCTGATTTGATTTTAGTGATGGTGTTCACTGTGTTTTTTTAGTCTTTGAAACCAGTGACTCCACAGCGACTTGGTTTTGGTAAATTTGTCACCAGTCTCTACTTCTGTGTACCAGAGTAGTATGTGATATCTGATAGCCAGGGGTTTGAAACTATTTTTTTAAGAATTCTGTACTGACTGGATTTCCGCATTATGAGGTCATAGGCTATAGGAAATTTAGTATTTGCTGCTATTTACAATAAGTGACACATAAGATTGGTAAAGACACCAATTTTGGAGATGGAGAGGCAAGGCTGAAGGGGAGGAGGAGGCCTTTATTTGAAGATAACAATTCTTGTGTTGTTATGTTCAAAAGTCTTATCTAGTAAGTTTCCCATAGGAAGGTATTGGGAATAGGGAAATATTTTTTTTTCAAAATTCCATGTAGGTGTCGTGGTATGGCACCATTTGCTTGTTAGGAAGTCATATGAGTTTATTTTACATGATGGTGTTCATTATGTTATTTTAGTCTTTGAAGCGAGTGACTCCATAGGGACTTGTTTTTTGATTAAATTTGCCACCAGTCTCTACTTATTTTTCCCAGAGTAGTATGTGATATCTCATAGGCAGGGATTTGAAACTATTTTTTTAAGAATTCTGGACTGACTGGTTTCCTGGATGATGAGGTCTTAGGCTATGGGAACTTTACTGTCTGCTGATTTTTATAATAAGTAACGCAAAGAATTGGTAAAGACACCAATTTTTGAGATGGAGAGGAAAGGCTGAAGGGGAGGAGGAGGATTTTATTTGAAGATAACAATTCTTGTGTTGTTATGTTCAAAAGTCTTATCTAGTAAGTTTCCCATAGCTCGCTATCTTTTTTTCCAAATTTTTCATGTACCCACTATCTGACAAATATAATAGAAGTAGCATTATTTACTCACCTAATATACCAAGAGCTGTTTTACAAATGGTTGGAGACTCATATGTATATTGGGCTTAAAGCCAATGCCTGTAGTGGTGCCATAGGTTTAGATAAAGAACCAGGACTGAAGCAGATTTTGAGAGCTTTTGTGTGATGATAAATTGTGTAGACTTAGGATATCCAGACCTTGTACGTTTTCCAATGCGTAGCTATCATGTGTTGTACTATAGAATAAATACATTTTTTAGTGCTTGTAAAGGGGTATACACTTCTGGGTGAATTTATTCTGTGTTTTCCTGTTTACTGTAAAAAAGTTGGGATTTTTTGGTATAGTTTTCAATTTTGTTTTATACTTACACACATTTCATGTTAATGTTGTACTCTCATTTGATTTTGATTGGCTGTGTATAATCATGGAGATTTTATCTAGATTCTTTTACTATATTTTATATGTTATTCTGTTACATTGAAGTTAAATGTACCTCAAATCATTATAGTTACATTGGTAATATGGTGAGATTGCTATCATATCACTGTGTCATTTCCATTATGTTCATCTAATTTCCAATGGAGATGTCTGGTCAGAAGTGGTTTGTTTGGTTCAGTTGCTGGGCCCTCCTTGGATATTGGTGCTTCATGTGAAGTGGAATAACTTAGGGTAGGTCCCTTTAGCTGGATTTGGTCAGGGCAATAAAGAGAGATGTAATGCTTATGTTATTGCTCCTCTCTCTCACGGTAAAATTGTGTGGTCTGAGATGGTATCATGTTTGTTTTGGAGAAATACCACAGAATAATAACCTTTAAAGGAATTGGGAATAAAGAGGTCTGCTTTTTTCAAAATTCTGTGTAGGTGTCATAGTATGGCGCCATTTGCTGGTTAGGAAGTCATCTGATTTGATTTTAGCGATGGTGTTCACTGTGTTTTTTTAGTCTTTGAAACCAGTGACTCCACAGGGACTTGGTTTTGGTAAATTTGTCACCAGTCTCTACTTCTGTCTACCAGAGTAGTATGTGATATCTGATAGCCAGGGGTTTGAAACTATTTTTTTAAGAATTCTGTACTGACTGGATTTCCGGATTATGAGGTCCTAGGCTATAGGAACTTTAGTATTTGCTGCTATTTACAATAAGTGACACATAAGATTGGTAAAGACACCAATTTTGGAGATGGAGAGGCAAGGCTGAAGGGGAGGAGGAGGCCTTTATTTGAAGATAACAATTCTTGTGTTGTTATGTTCAAAAGTCTTATCTAGTAAGTTTCCCATAGGAAGGTATTGGAAATAGAGCCATATTTTTTTTTCAAAATTCCATGTAGGTGTCGTGGTATGGCACCCTTTTCTTGTTAGGAAGTCATATGAGTTTATTTTACATGATGGTGTTCATTATGTTATTTTAGTCTTTGAAGCCAGTGACTCCATAGGGACTTGTTTTTTGATTCAATTTGCCACCAGTCTCTACTTATTTTTCCCAGAGTAGTATGTGATATCTCATAGGCAGGGATTTGAAACTATTTTTTTAAGAATTCTGGACTGACTGGTTTCCTGGATGATGAGGTCTTAGGCTATGGGAACTTTACTGTCTACTGATTTTTATAATAAGTAACGCAAAGAATTGGTAAAGACACCAATTTTGGAGATGGAGAGGAAAGGCTGAAGGGGAAGAGGAGGCCTTTATTTGAAGATAACAATTCTTGTGTTGTTATGTTCAAAAGTCTTATCTAGTAAGTTTCCCATAGCTCGCTATCTTTTTTTCCAAATTCTTCATGTACCCACTATCTGACAAATATAATAGAAGTAGCATTATTTACTCACCTAATATACCAAGAGCTGTTTTACAAATGGTTGGAGACTCATATGTATATTGGGCTTAAAGCCAATGCCTGTAGTGGGGCCATAGGTTTAGATAAAGAACCAGGACTGAAGCAGATTTTGAGAGCTTTTGTGTGATGATAAATTGTGTAGAATTAGGATATCCAGACCTTGTACGTTTTCCAATGCATAGCTATCATGTGTTGTACTATAGAATCGATACATTTTGTAAAAAAAAAAAGTGCTTGTAAAGGGGTATACACTTCTGGGTGAATTAATTCTGTGTTTTCCTGTTTACTGTAAAAAAGTTGGGATTTTTTGGTATAGTTTTCTATTTTGTTTTATACTTGCACACATTTCATGTTAATGTTGTACTCTCATTTGATTTTGATTGGCTGTGTATAATTATGGAGATTTTATCTAGATTATTTTACTATATTTTATATGTTATTCTGTTACATTGAAGTTAGATGTACCTCAAATCATTATAGTTACATTGGTAATATGGTGAGATTGCTATCATATCACTGTGTCATTTCCATTATGTTCATCTAATTTCCAATGGAGATGTCTGGTCAGAAGTGGTTTGTTTGGTTCAGTTGCTGGGCCCTCCTTGGATATTGGTGCTTCATGTGATGTGGAATTACTTAGGGTAGGTCCCTTTTGCTGGATTTGGTCAGGGCAATAAAGAGAGATGTAATGCTTATGTTATTGCTCCTCTCTCTCAAGGTAAAATTGTGTGGTCTGAGATGGTATCATGTTTGTTTTGGAGAAATACCACAGACCAATAACCTTAAAAGGTATTGGGAATAAAGTGGTCTGCTTTTTTCAAAATTCTGTGTAGGTGTCATAGTATGGCACCATTTGCTGGTTAGGAAGTCATCTGATTTTATTTTAGTGATGGTGTTAACTGTTTTTTTTTTAGTCTTTGAAACCAGTGACTCCATAGGGAATTGGTTTTGGTAAATTTGTCACCAGTCTCTACTTCTGTGTACCAGAGTAGTATGTGATATCTGATAGCCAGGGGTTTGAAACTATTAATTTAAGAATTCTGTACTGACTGGATTTCCGGATTATGAGGTCCTAGGCTATAGGAACTTTAGTATTTGCTGCTATTTACAATAAGTGACACATAAGATTGGTAAAGACACCAATTTTGGAAATGGAGAGGCAAGGCTGAAGGGGAGGAGGAGGCCTTTATTTGAAGATAACAATTCTTGTGTTGTTATGTTCAAAAGTCTTATCTAGTAAGTTTCCCATAGGAAGGTATTGGGAATAGAGACATTTTTTTTTTTCAAAATTCCATGTAGGTGTCGTGGTATGGCACCATTTGCTTGTTAGGAAGTCATATGAGTTTATTTTACATGATTGTGTTCATTATGTTATTTTAGTCTTTGAAGCCAGTGACTCCACAGGGACTTGTTTTTTGATTAAATTTGCCACCAGTCTCTACTTATTTGTCCCAGAGTAGTATGTGATATCTCATAGGCAGGGATTTGAAACTATTTTTTTAAGAATTCTGGACTGACTGGTTTCCTGGATGATGAGGTCTTAGGCTATGGGATATTTACTGTCTGCTGATTTTTATAATAAGTAACGCAAAGAATTGGTAAAGACACCAATTTTGGAGATGGAGAGGAAAGGCTGAAGGGGAGGAGGAGGCCTTTATTTGAAGATAACAATTCTTGTGTTGTTATGTTCAAAAGTCTTATCTAGTAAGTTTCCCATAGCTCGCTATCTTTTTTTCCAAATTCTTCATGTACCCACTATCTGACAAATATAATTGAAGTAGCATTATTTACTCACCTAATATTCCAAGAGCTGTTTTACAAATGGTTGGAGACTCATATGTATATTGGGCTTAAAGCCAATGCCTGTAGTGGGGCCATAGGTTTAGATAAAGAACCAGGACTGAAGCAGATTTTGAGAGCTTTTGTGTGATGATAAATTGTGTAGACTTAGGATATCCAGACCTTGTACGTTTTCCAATGCATAGCTATCATGTGTTGTACTATAGAATCGATACATTTTGTAAAAAAAAAAAGTGCTTGTAAAGGGGTATACACTTCTGGGTGAATTAATTCTGTTTTCCTGTTTACTGTAAAAAAGTTGGGATTTTTTGGTATAGTTTTCAATTTTGTTTTATACTTGCACACATTTCATGTTAATGTTGTACTCTCATTTGATTTTGATTGGCTGTGTATAATCATGGAGATTTTATCTAGATTATTTTACTATATTTTATATGTTATTCTGTTACATTGAAGTTAGATGTACCTCAAATCATTATAGTTATATTGGTAATATGGTGAGATTGCTATCATATCACTGTGTCATTTCCATTATGTTCATCTAATTTCCAATGGAGATGTCTGGTCAGAAGTGGTTTGTTTGGTTCAGTTGCTGGGACCTCCTTGGATATTGGTGCTTCATGTGAAGTGGAATAACTTAGGGTAGGTCCCTTTAGCTGGATTTGGTCAGGGCAATAAAGAGAGATGTAATGCTTATGTTATTGCTCCTCTCTCTCAAAGTAAAATTGTGTGGTCTGAGATGGTATCATGTTTGTTTTTGGGAAATACCACAGACCAATAACCTTGAAAGGTATTGGGAATAAAGAGGTCTGCTTTTTTCAAAATTCTGTGTAGGTGTCATAGTATGGCGCCATTTGCTGGTTAGGAAGTCATCTGATTTGATTTTAGTGATGGTGTTCACTGTTTTTTTTTAGTCTTTGAAACCAGTGACTCCACAGGGACTTGGTTTTGGTAAATTTGTCACCAGTCTCTACTTCTGTGTACCAGAGTAGTATGTGATATCTGATAGCCAAGGGTTTGAAACTATTTTTTTAAGAATTCTGTACTGACTGGATTTCCGGATTATGAGGTCCTAGGCTATAGGAACTTTAGTATTTGCTGCTATTTACAATAAGTGACACATAAGATTGGTAAAGACACCAATTTTGGAGATGGAGAGGCAAGGCTGAAGGGGAGGAGGAGGCCTTTATTTGAAGATAACAATTCTTGTGTTGTTATGTTCAAAAGTCTTATCTAGTAAGTTTCCCATAGGAAGGTATTGGCAATAGAGACATATTTTTATTTTCAAAATTCCATGTAGGTGTCTTGGTATGGCACCATTTGCTTGTTAGGAAGTCATATGAGTTTATTTTACATGATGGTGTTCATTATGTTATTTTAGTCTTTGAAGCCAGTGACTCCATAGGGACTTGTTTTTTGATTAAATTTGCCACCAGTCTCTACTTATTTGTCCCAGAGTAGTATGTGATATCTCATAGGCAGGGATTTGAAACTATTTTTTTAAGAATTCTGGACTGACTGGTTTCCTGGATGATGAGGTCTTAGGCTATGGGAACTTTACTGTCTGCTGATTTTTATAATAAGTAACGCAAAGAATTTGTAAAGACACCAATTTTGGAGATGGAGAGGAAAGGCTGAAGGGGAGGAGGAGGCCTTTATTTGAAGGTAACAATTCTTGTGCTGTTATGTTCAAAAGTCTTATCTAGTAAGTTTCCCATAGCTCGCTATCTTTTTTTTCCAAATTCTTCATGTACCCACTATCTGACAAATATAATTGAAGTAGCATTATTTACTCACCTAATATACCAAGAGCTGTTTTACAAATGGTTGGAGACTCATATGTATATTGGGCTTATAGCCAATGCCTGTACTGGTGCCATAGGTTTAGATAAAGAACCAGGACTGAAGCAGATTTTGAGAGCTTTTGTGTGATGATAAATTGTGTAGACTTAGGATATCCAGACCTTGTACGTTTTCCAATGCGTAGCTATCATGTGTTGTACTATAGAATCAATACATTTTGTAAAAAAAAGTGCTTGTAAATGGGTATACACTTCTGGGTGAATTAATTCTGTGTTTTCCTGTTTACTGTAAAAAAGTTGGGATTTTTTGGTATAGTTTTCAATTTTGTTTTATGCTTACACACATTTCATGTTAATGTTGTACTCTTATTTGATTTTGATTGGCTGTGTATAATCATGGAGATTTTATCTAGATTATTTTACTATATTTTATATGTTATTCTGTTACATTGAAGTTAGATGTACCTCAAATCATTATAGTTACATTGGTAATATGGTGAGATTGCTATCATATCACTGTGTCATTTCCATTATGTTCATCTAATTTCCAATGGAGATGTCTGGTCAGAAGTGGTTTGTTTGGTTCAGTTGCTGGGCCCTCCTTGGATATTGGTGCTTCATGTGAAGTGGAATAACTTAGGGTAGGTCCCTTTAGCTGGATTTGGTCAGGGCAATAAAGAGAGATGTAATGCTTATGTTATTGCTCCTCTCTCTCAAGGTAAAATTGTGTGGTCTGAGATGGTATCAGGTTTGTTTTGGAGAAACACCACAGACCAATAACCTTGAAAGGTATTGGGAATAAAGATTTCTGCTTTTTTCAAAATTCTGTGTAGATGTCATAGTATGGCGCCATTTGCTGGTTAGGAAGTCATCTGATTTGATTTTAGTGATGGTGTTCACTGTGTTTTTTTAGTCTTTGAAACCAGTGACTCCACAGGGACTTGGTTTTGGTAAATTTGTCACCAGTCTCTACTTCTGTGTACCAGAGTAGTATGTGATATCTGATAGCCAGGGGTTTGAAACTATTTTTTAAAGAATTCTGTACTGACTGGATTTCCGGATTATGAGGTCCTAGGCTATAGGAACTTTAGTATTTGCTGCTATTTACAATAAGTGACACATAAGATTGGTAAAGACACCAATTTTGGAGATGGAGAGGCAAGGCTGAAGGGGAGGAGGGGGCCTTTATTTGAAGATAACAATTCTTGTGTTGTTATGTTCAAAAGTCTTATCTAGTAAGTTTCCCATAGGAAGGTATTGGGAATAGAGACATATTTTTTTTTCAAAATTCCATGTAGGTGTCGTGGTATGGCACCATTTGCTTGTTAGGAAGTCATATGAGTTTATTTTATATGATGGTGTTCATTATGTTATTTTAGTCTTTGAAGCCAGTGACTCCATAGGGGCTTGTTTTTTGATTAAATTTGCCACCAGTCTCTACTTATTTGTCCCAGAGTAGTATGTGATATCTCATAGGCAGGGATTTGAAACTATTTTTTTAAGAATTCTGGACTGACTGGTTTCCTGGATGATGAGGTCTTAGGCTATGGGAACTTTACTGTCTGCTGATTTTTATAATAAGTAACGTAAAGAATTGGTAAAGACACCAATTTTGGAGATGGAGAGGAAAGGCTGAAGGGGAGGAAGAGGCCTTTATTTGAAGATAACAATTCTTGTGTTGTTATGTTCAAAAGTCTTATCTAGTAATTTTCCCATAGCTCGCTATCTTTTTTTCCAAATTCTTCATGTACCCACTATCTGACAAATATAATTGAAGTAGCATTATTTACTCACCTAATATACCAAGAGCTGTTTTACAAATGGTTGGAGACTCATATGTATATTGGGCTTAAAGCCAATGCCTGTAGTGGTGCCATAGGTTTAGATAAAGAACCAGGACTGAAGCAGATTTTGAGAGCTTTTGTGTGATGATAAATTGTGTAGACTTAGGATATCCAGACCTTGTACGTTTTCCAATGCGTAGCTATCATGTGTTGTACTATAGAATCAATACATTTTGTAAAAAAAAGTGCTTGTAAAGGGGTATACACTTCTGGGTGAATTAATTCTGTGTTTTCCTGTTTACTGTAAAAAAGTTGGGATTTTTTGGTATAGTTTTCAATTTTGTTTTATGCTTACACACATTTCATTTTAATGTTGTACTCTTATTTGATTTTGATTGGCTGTGTATAATCATGGAGATTTTATCTAGATTCTTTTACTATATTTTATATGTTATTCTGTTACATTGAAGTTAGATGTACCTCAAATCATTATAGTTACATTGGTAATATGGTGAGATTGCTATCATATCACTGTGTCATTTCCATTATGTTCATCTAATTTCCAATGGAGATGTCTGGTCAGAAGTGGTTTGTTTGGTTCAGTTGCTGGGCCCTCCTTGGATATTGGTGCTTCATGTGAAGTGGAATAACTTAGGGTAGGTCCCTTTAGCTGGATTTGGTCAGGGCAATAAAGAGAGATGTAATGCTTATGTTATTGCTCCTCTCTCTCAAGGTAAAATTGTGTGGTCTGAGATGGTATCATGTTTGTTTTGGAGAAATACCACAGACCAATAACCTTGAAAGGTATTGGGAATAAAGAGGTCTGCTTTTTTCAAAATTCTGTGTAGGTGTCATAGTATGGCGCCATTTGCTGGTTAGGAAGTCATCTGATTTGATTTTAGTGATGATGTTCACTGTGTTTTTTTAGTCTTTGAAACCAGTGACTCCACAGGGACTTGGTTTTGGTAAATTTGTCACCAGTCTCTACTTCTGTGTACCAGAGTAGTATGTGATATCTGATAGCCAGGGGTTTGAAACTATTTTTTTAAGAATTCTGTACTGACTGGATTTCCGGATTATGAGGTCCTAGGCTATAGGAACTTTAGTATTTGCTGCTATTTACAATAAGTGACACATAAGATTGGTAAAGACACCAATTTTGGAGATGGAGAGGCAAGGCTGAAGGGGAGGAGGAGGCCTTTATTTGAAGATAACAATTCTTGTGTTGTTATGTTCAAAAGTCTTATCTAGTAAGTTTCCCATAGGAAAGTATTGGGAATAGAGACATATTTTTTTTTCAAAATTCCATGTAGGTGTCGTGGTATGGCACCATTTGCTTGTTAGGAAGTCATATGAGTTTATTTTACATGATGGTGTTCATTATGTTATTTTAGTCTTTGAAGCCAGTGACTCCATAGGGACTTGTTTTTTGATTATATTTGCCACCAGTCTCTACTTATTTGTCCCAGAGTAGTATGTGATATCTCATAGGCAGGGATTTGAAACTATTTTTTTAAGAATTCTGGACTGACTGGATTCCTGGATGATGAGGTCTTAGGCTATGGGAACTTTACTGTCTGCTGATTTTTATAATAAGTAACGCAAAGAATTGGTAAAGACACCAATTTTGGAGATGGAGAGGAAAGGCTGAAGGGGAGGAGGAGGCCTTTATTTGAAGATAACAATTCTTGTGTTGTTATGTTCAAAAGTCTTATCTAGTAAGTTTCCCATAGGAAGGTATTGGGAATAGAGACATATTTTTTTTTTTCAAAATTCCATGTAGGTGTCGTGGTATGGCACCATTTGCTTGTTAGGAAGTCATATGAGTTTATTTTACATGATTGTGTTCATTATGTTATTTTAGTCTTTGAAGCCAGTGACTCCATAGGGACTTGTTTTTTGATTACATTTGCCACCAGTCTCTACTTATTTGTCCCAGAGTAGTATGTGATATCTCATAGGCAGGGATTTGAAACTATTTTTTTAAGAATTCTGGACTGACTGGTTTCCTGGATGATGAGGTCTTAGGCTATGGGAACTTTACTGTCTACTGATTTTTATAATAAGTAACGCAAAGAATTGGTAAAGACACCAATTTTGGAGATGGAGAGGAAAGGCTGAAGGGGAGGAGGAGGCCTTTATTTGAAGATAACAATTCTTGTGTTGTTATGTTCAAAAGTCTTATCTAGTAAGTTTCCCATAGCTCGCTATCTTTTTTTCCAAATTCTTCATGTACCCACTATCTGACAAATATAATAGAAGTAGCATTATTTACTCACCTAATATTCCAAGAGCTGTTTTACAAATGGTTGGAGACTCATATGTATATTGGGCTTAAAGCCAATGCCTGTAGTGGTGCCATAGGTTTAGGTAAAGAACCAGGACTGAAGCAGATTTTGAGAGCTTTTGTGTGATGATAAATTGTGTAGACTTAGGATATCCAGACCTTGTACGTTTTCCAATGCGTAGCTATCATGTGTTGTACTATAGAATCAATAAATTTTGGAAAAAAAAGTGCTTGTAAAGGGGTATACACTTCTGGGTGAATTAATTCTGTGTTTTCCTGTTTATTGTAAAAAAGTTGGGATTTTTTGGTATAGTTTTCAATTTTGTTTTATACTTGCACACATTTCATGTTAATATTGTAGTCTCATTTGATTTTGATTGGCTGTGTATAATCATGGAGATTTTATCTAGATTATTTTACTATATTTTATATGTTATTCTGTTACATTGAAGTTAGATGTACCTCAAATCATTATAGTTACATTGGTAATATGGTGAGATTGCTATCATATCACTGTGTCATTTCCATTATGTTCATCTAATTTCCAATGGAGATGTCTGGTCAGAAGTGGTTTGTTTGGTTCAGTTGCTGGGCCCTCCTTGGATATTGGTGCTTCATGTGAAGTGGAATAACTTAGGGTAGGTCCCTTTAGCTGGATTTGATCAGGGCAATAAAGAGAGATGTAATGCTTGTGTTATTGCTCCTCTCTCTCAAGGTAAAATTGTGTGGTCTGAGATGGTATCATGTTTGTTTTGGAGAAATACCACAGACCAATAACCTTGAAAGGTATTGGGAATAAAGAGGTCTGCTTTTTTCAAAATTCTGTGTAGGTGTCATAGTATGGCGCCATTTGCTGGTTAGGAAGTCATCTGATTTGATTTTAGTGATGGTGTTCACTGTGTTTTTTTAGTCTTTGAAACCAGTGACTCCACAGGGACTTGGTTTTGGTAAATTTGTCACCAGTCTCTACTTCTGTGTACCAGAGTAGTATGTGATATCTGATAGCCAGGGGTTTGAAACTATTTTTTTAAGAATTCTGTACTGACTGGATTTCCGGATTATGAGGTCCTAGGCTATAGGAACTTTAGTATTTGCTGCTATTTACAATAAGTGACACATAAGATTGGTAAAGACACCAATATTGGAGATGGAGAGGCAAGGCTGAAGAGGAAGAGGAGGCTTTTATTTGAAGATAACAAATCCTTTGTTGTTATGTTCAAAAGTCTTATCTAGTAAGTTTCCCATAGGAAGGTATTGGGAATAGAGACATATTTTTTTTTCAAAATTCCATGTAGGTGTCGTGGTATGGCACCATTTGCTTGTTAGGAAGTCATATGAGTTTATTTTACATGATGGTGTTCATTATGTTATTTTAGTCTTTGAAGCCAGTGACTCCATAGGGACTTGTTTTTTTATTAAATTTGCCACCAGTCTCTACTTATTTGTCCCAGAGTAGTATGTGATATCTCATAGGCAGGGATTTGAAACTATTTTTTTAAGAATTCTGGACTGACTGGTTTCCTGGATGATGAGGTCTTAGGCTATGGGAACTTTACTGTCTGCTTATTTTTATAATAAGTAACGCAAAGAATTGGTAAAGACACCAATTTTGGAGATGGAGAGGAAAGGCTGAAGGGGAGGAGGAGGCCTTTATTTGAAGATAACAATTCTTGTGTTGTTGTGTTCAAAAGTCTTATCTAGTAAGTTTCCCATAGCTCGCTATCTTTTTTTCCAAATTCTTCATGTACCCACTATCTGACAAATATAATAGAAGTAGCATTATTTACTCACCTAATATTCCAAGAGCTGTTTTACAAATGGTTGGAGACTCATATGTATATTGGGCTTAAAGCCAATGCCTGTAGTGGTGCCATAGGTTTAGATAAAGAACCAGGACTGAAGCAGATTCTGAGAGCTTTTGTGTGATGATAAATTGTGTAGACTTAGGATATCCAGACCTTGTACGTTTTCCAATGCATAGCTATCATGTGTTGTACTATAAAATCAATACATTTTGTAAAAAAAAGTGCTTGTAAAGGGGTATATACACTTCTGGGTGAATTAATTCTGTGTTTTCCTGTTTACTGTAAAAAAGTTGGGATTTTTTGGTATAGTTTTCAATTTTGTTTTATACTTGCACACATTTCATGTTAATGTTGTACTCTCATTTGATTTTGATTGGCTGTGTATAATCATGGAGATTTTATCTAGATTATTTTACTATATTTTATATGTTATTCTGTTACATTGAAGTTAGATGTACCTCAAATCATTATAGTTACATTGGTAATATGGTGAGATTGCTATCATATCACTGTGTCATTTCCATTATGTTCATCTAATTTCCAATGGAGATGTCTGGTCAGAAGTGGTTTGTTTGGTTCAGTTGCTGGGCCCTCCTTGGATATTGGTGCTTCATGTGAAGTGGAATAACTTAGGGTAGGTCCCTTTAGCTGGATTTGGTCAGGGCAATAAAGAGAGATGTAATGCTTATGTTATTGCTCCTCTCTCTCAAGGTAAAATTGTGTGGTCTGAGATGGTATCATGTTTGTTTTGGAGAAATACCACAGACCAATAACCTTGAAAGGTATTGGGAATAAAGAGGTCTGCTTTTTTCAAAATTCTGTGTAGGTGTCATAGTATGGCGCCATTTGCTGGTTAGGAAGTCATCTGATTTGATTTAAGTGATGGTTTTCACTGTGTTTTTTTTAGTCTTTGAAACCAGTGACTCCACAGGGACTTGGTTTTGGTAAATTTGTCACCAGTCTCTACTTCTGTGTACCAGAGTAGTATGTGATATCTGATAGCCAGGGGTTTGAAACTATTTTTTTAAGAATTCTGTACTGACTGGATTTCCGGATTATGAGGTCCTAGGCTATAGGAACTTTAGTATTTGCTGCTATTTACAATAAGTGACACATAAGATTGGTAAAGACACCAATATTGGAGATGGAGAGGCAAGGCTGAAGGGGAGGAGGAGGCCTTTATTTGAAGATAACAATTCCTTTGTTGTTATGTTCAAAAGTCTTATCTAGTAAGTATCCCATAGAAAGGTATTGGGAATAGAGACATATTTTTTTTTCAAAATTCCATGTAGGTGTCGTGGTATGGCACCATTTGCTTGTTAGGAAGTCATATAAGTTTATTTTACATGATGGTGTTCATTATGTTATTTTAGTCTCTGAAGCCAGTGACTCCATAGGGACTTGTTTTTTGATTACATTTGCCACCAGTCTCTACTTATTTGTCCCAGAGTAGTATGTGATATCTCATAGGCAGGGATTTGAAACTATTTTTTTAAGAATTCTGGACTGACTGGTTTCCTGGATGATGAGGTCTTAGGCTATGGGAACTTTACTGTCTACTGATTTTTATAATAAGTAACGCAAAGAATTGGTAAAGACACCAATTTTGGAGATGGAGAGGAAAGGCTGAAGGGGAGGAGGAGGCCTTTATTTGAAGATAACAATTCTTGTGTTGTTATGTTCAAAAGTCTTATCTAGTAAGTTTCCCATAGCTCGCTATCTTTTTTTCCAAATTCTTCATGTACCCACTATCTGACAAATATAATAGAAGTAGCATTATTTACTCACCTAATATTCCAAGAGCTGTTTTACAAATGGTTGGAGACTCATATGTATATTGGGCTTAAAGCCAATGCCTGTAGTGGTGCCATAGGTTTAGGTAAAGAACCAGGACTGAAGCAGATTTTGAGAGCTTTTGTGTGATGATAAATTGTGTAGACTTAGGATATCCAGACCTTGTACGTTTTCCAATGCGTAGCTATCATGTGTTGTACTATAGAATCAATAAATTTTGGAAAAAAAAGTGCTTGTAAAGGGGTATACACTTCTGGGTGAATTAATTCTGTGTTTTCCTGTTTATTGTAAAAAAGTTGGGATTTTTTGGTATAGTTTTCAATTTTGTTTTATACTTGCACACATTTCATGTTAATGTTGTACTCTCATTTGATTTTGATTGGCTGTGTATAATCATGGAGATTTTATCTAGATTATTTTACTATATTTTATATGTTATTCTGTTACATTGAAGTTAGATGTACCTCAAATCATTATAGTTACATTGGTAATATGGTGAGATTGCTATCATATCACTGTGTCATTTCCATTATGTTCATCTAATTTCCAATGGAGATGTCTGGTCAGAAGTGGTTTGTTTGGTTCAGTTGCTGGGCCCTCCTTGGATATTGGTGCTTCATGTGAAGTGGAATAACTTAGGGTAGGTCCCTTTAGCTGGATTTGATCAGGGCAATAAAGAGAGATGTAATGCTTGTGTTATTGCTCCTCTCTCTCAAGGTAAAATTGTGTGGTCTGAGATGGTATCATGTTTGTTTTGGAGAAATACCACAGACCAATAACCTTGAAAGGTATTGGGAATAAAGAGGTCTGCTTTTTTCAAAATTCTGTGTAGGTGTCATAGTATGGCGCCATTTGCTGGTTAGGAAGTCATCTGATTTGATTTTAGTGATGGTGTTCACTGTGTTTTTTTAGTCTTTGAAACCAGTGACTCCACAGGGACTTGGTTTTGGTAAATTTGTCACCAGTCTTTACTTCTGTGTACCAGAGTAGTATGTGATATCTGATAGCCAGGGGTTTGAAACTATTTTTTTAAGAATTCTGTACTGACTGGATTTCCGGATTATGAGGTCCTAGGCTATAGGAACTTTAGTATTTGCTGCTATTTACAATAAGTGACACATAAGATTGGTAAAGACACCAATATTGGAGATGGAGAGGCAAGGCTGAAGAGGAAGAGGAGGCTTTTATTTGAAGATAGCAAATCCTTTGTTGTTATGTTCAAAAGTCTTATCTAGTAAGTTTCCCATAGGAAGGTATTGGGAATAGAGACATATTTTTTTTTCAAAATTCCATGTAGGTGTCGTGGTATGGCACCATTTGCTTGTTAGGAAGTCATATGAGTTTATTTTACATGATGGTGTTCATTATGTTATTTTAGTCTTTGAAGCCAGTGACTCCATAGGGACTTGTTTTTTTATTAAATTTGCCACCAGTCTCTACTTATTTGTCCCAGAGTAGTATGTGATATCTCATAGGCAGGGATTTGAAACTATTTTTTTAAGAATTCTGGACTGACTGGTTTCCTGGATGATGAGGTCTTAGGCTATGGGAACTTTACTGTCTGCTTATTTTTATAATAAGTAACGCAAAGAATTGGTAAAGACACCAATTTTGGAGATGGAGAGGAAAGGCTGAAGGGGAGGAGGAGGCCTTTATTTGAAGATAACAATTCTTGTGTTGTTATGTTCAAAAGTCTTATCTAGTAAGTTTCCCATAGCTCGCTATCTTTTTTTCCAAATTCTTCATGTACCCACTATCTGACAAATATAATAGAAGTAGCATTATTTACTCACCTAATATTCCAAGAGCTGTTTTACAAATGGTTGGAGACTCATATGTATATTGGGCTTAAAGCCAATGCCTGTAGTGGTGCCATAGGTTTAGATAAAGAACCAGGACTGAAGCAGATTTTGAGAGCTTTTGTGTGATGATAAATTGTGTAGACTTAGGATATCCAGACCTTGTACGTTTTCCAATGCATAGCTATCATGTGTTGTACTATAAAATCAATACATTTTGTAAAAAAAAGTGCTTGTAAAGGGGTATATACACTTCTGGGTGAATTAATTCTGTGTTTTCCTGTTTACTGTAAAAAAGTTGGGATTTTTTGGTATAGTTTTCAATTTTGTTTTATACTTGCACACATTTCATGTTAATGTTGTACTCTCATTTGATTTTGATTGGCTGTGTATAATCATGGAGATTTTATCTAGATTCTTTTACTATATTTTATATGTTATTCTGTTACATTGAAGTTAGATGTACCTCAAATCATTATAGTTACATTGGTAATATGGTGAGATTGCTATCATATCACTGTGTCATTTCCATTATGTTCATCTAATTTCCAATGGAGATGTCTGGTCAGAAGTGGTTTGTTTGGTTCAGTTGCTGGGACCTCCTTGGATATTGGTGCTTCATGTGAAGTGGAATAACTTAGGGTAGGTCCCTTTAGCTGGATTTGGTCAGGGCAATAAAGAGAGATGTAATGCTTATGTTATTGCTCCTCTCTCTCAAGGTAAAATTGTGTGGTCTGAGATGGTATCATGTTTGTTTTGGAGAAATACCACAGACCAATAACCTTGAAAGGTATTGGGAATAAAGAGGTCTGCTTTTTTCAAAATTCTGTGTAGGTGTCATAGTATGGCGCCATTTGCTGGTTAGGAAGTCATCTGATTTGATTTAAGTGATGGTGTTCACTGTGTTTTTTTTAGTCTTTGAAACCAGTGACTCCACAGGGACTTTGTTTTGGCAAATTTGTCACCAGTCTCTACTTCTGTGTACCAGAGTAGTATGTGATATCTGATAGCCAGGGGTTTGAAACTATTTTTTTAAGAATTCTGTACTGACTGGATTTCCGGATTATGAGGTCCTAGGCTATAGGAACTTTAGTATTTGCTGCTATTTACAATAAGTGACACATAAGATTGGTAAAGACACCAATATTGGAGATGGAGAGGCAAGGCTGAAGGGGAGGAGGAGGCCTTTATTTGAAGATAACAATTCCTTTGTTGTTATGTTCAAAAGTCTTATCTAGTAAGTATCCCATAGAAAGGTATTGGGAATAGAGACATATTTTTTTTTCAAAATTCCATGTAGGTGTCGTGGTATGGCACCATTTGCTTGTTAGGAAGTCATATAAGTTTATTTTACATGATGGTGTTCATTATGTTATTTTAGTCTCTGAAGCCAGTGACTCCATAGGGACTTGTTTTTTGATTACATTTGCCACCAGTCTCTACTTATTTGTCCCAGAGTAGTATGTGATATCTCATAGGCAGGGATTTGAAACTATTTTTTTAAGAATTCTGGACTGACTGGTTTCCTGGATGATGAGGTCTTAGGCTATGGGAACTTTGCTGTCTGCTGATTTTTATAATAAGTAACGCAAAGAATTGGTAAAGACACCAATTTTGGAGATGGAGAGGAAAGGCTGAAGGGGAGGAGGAGGCCTTTATTTGAAGATAACAATTCTTGTGTTGTTATGTTCAAAAGTCTTATCTAGTAAGTTTCCCATAGCTCGCTATCTTTTTTTCCAAATTCTTCATGTACCCACTATCTGACAAATATAATAGAAGTAGCATTATTTACTCACCTAATATTCCAAGAGCTGTTTTACAAATGGTTGGAGACTCATATGTATATTGGGCTTAAAGCCAATGCCTGTAGTGGTGCCATAGGTTTAGGTAAAGAACCAGGACTGAAGCAGATTTTGAGAGCTTTTGTGTGATGATAAATTGTGTAGACTTAGGATATCCAGACCTTGTACGTTTTCCAATGCGTAGCTATCATGTGTTGTACTATAGAATCAATAAATTTTGGAAAAAAAAGTGCTTGTAAAGGGGTATACACTTCTGGGTGAATTAATTCTGTGTTTTCCTGTTTATTGTAAAAAAGTTGGGATTTTTTGGTATAGTTTTCAATTTTGTTTTATACTTGCACACATTTCATGTTAATGTTGTACTCTCATTTGATTTTGATTGGCTGTGTATAATCATGGAGATTTTATCTAGATTATTTTACTATATTTTATATGTTATTCTGTTACATTGAAGTTAGATGTACCTCAAATCATTATAGTTACATTGGTAATATGGTGAGATTGCTATCATATCACTGTGTCATTTCCATTATGTTCATCTAATTTCCAATGGAGATGTCTGGTCAGAAGTGGTTTGTTTGGTTCAGTTGCTGGGCCCTCCTTGGATATTGGTGCTTCATGTGAAGTGGAATAACTTAGGGTAGGTCCCTTTAGCTGGGTTTGATCAGGGCAATAAAGAGAGATGTAATGCTTGTGTTATTGCTCCTCTCTCTCAAGGTAAAATTGTGTGGTCTGAGATGGTATCATGTTTGTTTTGGAGAAATACCACAGACCAATAACCTTGAAAGGTATTGGGAATAAAGAGGTCTGCTTTTTTCAAAATTCTGTGTAGGTGTCATAGTATGGCGCCATTTGCTGGTTAGGAAGTCATCTGATTTGATTTTAGTGATGGTGTTCACTGTGTTTTTTTAGTCTTTGAAACCAGTGACTCCACAGGGACTTGTTTTTGGTAAATTTGTCACCAGTCTCTACTTCTGTGTACCAGAGTAGTATGTGATATCTGATAGCCAGGGGTTTGAAACTATTTTTTTAAGAATTCTGTACTGACTGGATTTCCGGATTATGAGGTCCTAGGCTATAGGAACTTTAGTATTTGCTGCTATTTACAATAAGTGACACATAAGATTAGTAAAGACACCCATTTTGGAGATAGAGAGGCAAGGCTGAAGGGGAGGAGGAGGCCTTTATTTGAAGATAACAATTCTTGTGTTGTTATGTTCAAAAGTCTTATCTAGTAAGTTTCCCATAGGAAGGTATTGGGAATAGAGACATATTTTTTTTTCAAAATTCCATGTAGGTGTCGTGGCATGGCACCATTTGTTTGTTAGGAAGTCATATGAGTTTATTTTACATGATGGTGTTCATTATGTTATTTTAGTCTTTGAAGCCAGTGACTCCATAGGGGCTTGTTTTTTGATTACATTTGCCACCAGTCTCTACTTATTTGTCCCAGAGTAGTATGTGATATCTCATAGGCAGGGATTTGAAACTATTTTTTTAAGAATTCTGGACTGACTGGTTTCCTGGATGATGAGGTCTTAGGCTATGGGAACTTTACTGTCTGCTGATTTTTATAATAAGTAACGCAAAGAATTGGTAAAGACACCAATTTTGGAGATGGAGAGGAAAGGCTGAAGGGGAGGAGGAGGCCTTTATTTGAAGATAACAATTCTTGTGTTGTTATGTTCAAAAGTCTTATCTAGTAAGTTTCCCATAGCTCGCTATCTTTTTTTCCAAATTCTTCATGTACCCACTATCTGACAAATATAATTGAAGTAGCATTATTTACTCACCTAATATACCAAGAGCTGTTTTACAAATGGTTGGAGACTCATATGTATATTGGGCTTAAAGCCAATGCCTGTAGTGGTGCCATAGGTTTAGATAAAGAACCAGGACTGAAGCAGATTTTGAGAGCTTTTGTGTGATGATAAATTGTGTAGACTTAGGATATCCAGACCTTGTACGTTTTCCAATGCGTAGCTATCATGTGTTGTACTATAGAATCAATACATTTTGTAAAAAAAAGTGCTTGTAAAGGGGTATACACTTCTGGGTGAATTAATTCTGTGTTTTCCTGTTTATTGTAAAAAAGTTGGACATTTTTTGGTATAGTTTTCAATTTTGTTTTATACTTTCACACATTTCATGTAAATGTTGTACTCTCATTTGATTTTGATTGGCTGTGTATAATCATGGAGATTTTATCTAGATTCTTTTACTATATTTTATATGTTATTCTGTTACATTGAAGTTAGATGTACCTCAAATCATTATAGTTACATTAGTAATATGGTGAGATTGCTATCATATCACTGTGTCATTTCCATTATGTTCATCTAATTTCCAATGGAGATGTCTGGTCAGAAGTGGTTTGTTTGGTTCAGTTGCTGGGCTCTCCATGGATATTGGTGCTTCATGTGAAGTGGAATAACTTAGGGTAGGTCCCTTTAGCTGGATTTGGTCAGGGCAATAAAGAGAGATGTAATGCTTATGTTATTGCTCCTCTCTCTCAAGGTAAAATTGTGTGGTTTGAGATGGTATCATGTTTGTTTTGGAGAAATACCACAGACCAATAAACTTGAAAGGTAATGGGAATAAAGAGGTCTGCTTTTTTCAAAATTCTGTGTAGGTTTCATAGTATGGCGCCATTTGCTGGTTAGGAAGTCATCTGATTTGATTTTAGTGATGGTGTTCACTGTGTTTTTTTAGTCTTTGAAACTAGTGACTCCACAGGGACTTGGTTTTGGTAAATTTGTCACCAGTCTCTACTTCTGTGTACCAGAGTAGTATGTGATATCTGATAGCCAGGGGTTTGAAACTATTTTTTTAAGAATTCTGTACTGACTGGATTTCCGGATTATGAGGTCCTAGGCTATAGGAACTTTAGTATTTGCTGCTATTTACAATAAGTGACACATAAGATTGGTAAAGACACCAATTTTGGAGATGGAGAGGCAAGGCTGAAGGGGAGGAGGAGGCCTTTATTTGGAGACAACAATTCTTGTGTTGGTATGTTCAAAAGTCTTATCTAGTAAGTTTCCCATAGAAAGGTATTGGGAATAGAGACATATTTTTTTTTTCAAAATTCCATGTAGGTGTCGTGGTATGGCACCATTTGCTTGTTAGGAAGTCATATAAGTTTATTTTACATGATGGTGTTCATTATGTTATTTTAGTCTCTGAAGCCAGTGACTCCATAGGGACTTGTTTTTTGATTACATTTGCCACCAGTCTCTACTTATTTGTCCCAGAGTAGTATGTGATATCTCATAGGCAGGGATTTGAAACTATTTTTTTAAGAATTCTGGACTGACTGGTTTCCTGGATGATGAGGTCTTAGGCTATGGGAACTTTACTGTCTGCTGATTTTTATAATAAGTAACGCAAAGAATTGGTAAAGACACCAATTTTGGAGATGGAGAGGAAAGGCTGAAGGGGAGTAGGAGGCCTTTATTTGAAGATAACAATTCTTGTGTTGTTATGTTTAAAAGTCTTATCTAGTAAGTTTCCCATAGCTCGCTATCTTTATTTCCAAATTCTTCATGTACCCACTATCTGACAAATATAATAGAAGTAGCATTATTTACTCACCTAATATTCCAAGAGCTGTTTTACAAATGGTTGGAGACTCATATGTATATTGGGCTTAAAGCCAATGCCTGTAGTGGTGCCATAGGTTTAGATAAAGAACCAGGACTGAAGCAGATTTTGAGAGCTTTTGTGTGATGATAAATTGTGTAGACTTAGGATATCCAGACCTTGTACGTTTTCCAATGCGTAGCTATCATGTGTTGTACTATAGAATCAATACATTTTGGAAAAAAAAAAGTGCTTGTATAGGGGTATACACTTCTGGGTGAATTTATTCTGTGTTTTCCTGTTTATTGTAAAAAAGTTGGGATTTTTTGGTATAGTTTTCAATTTTGTTTTATACTTGCACACATTTCATGTTAATGTTGAACTCTCATTTGATTTTGATTGGCTATGTATAATCATGGAGATTTTATCTAGATTATTTTACTATATTTTATATGTTATTCTGTTACATTGAAGTTAGATGTACCTCAAATCATTATAGTTACATTGGTAATATGGTGAGATTGCTATCATATCACTGTGTCATTTCCATTATGTTCATCTAATTTCCAATGGAGATGTCTGGTCAGAAGTGGTTTGTTTGGTTCAGTTGCTGGGCCCTCCTTGGATATTGGTGCTTCATGTGAAGTGGAATAACTTAGGGTAGGTCCCTTTAGCTGGATTTGGTCAGGGCAATAAAGAGAGATGTAATGCTTATGTTATTGCTCCTCTCTCTCAAGGTAAAATTGTGTGGTCTGAGATGGTATCAGGTTTGTTTTGGAGAAATACCACAGACCAATAACCTTGAAATGTATTGGGAATAAAGAGGTCTGCTTTTTTCAAAATTCTGTGTAGGTGTCATAGTATGGCGCCATTTGCTGGTTAGGAAGTCACCTGATTTGATTTTAGTGATGGTGTTCACTGTGTTTTTTTAGTCTTTGAAACCAGTGACTCCACAGGGACTTGGTTTTGGTAAATTTGTCACCAGTCTCTACTTCTGTGTACCAGAGTAGTATGTGATATCTGATAGCCAGGGGTTTGAAACTATTTTTTTAAGAATTCTGTACTGACTGGATTTCCGGATTATGAGGTCCTAGGCTATAGGAACTTTAGTATTTGCTGCTATTTACAATAAGTGACACAAAAAATTGGTAAAGACACAAATTTTGGAGATGGAGAGGCAAGGCTGAAGGGGAGGAGGAGGCCTTTATTTGAACATAACAATTCTTGTGTTGTTATGTTCAAAAGTCTTATCTAGTAAGTTTCCTATAGGAAGGTATTGGGAATAGAGACATATTTTTTTTTCAAAATTCCATGTAGGTGTCATGGTATGGCACCATTTGCTTGTTAGGAAGTCATATGAGTTTATTTTACATGATGGTGTTCATTATGTTATTTTAGTCTTTGAAGCCAGTGACTCCATAGGGACTTGTTTTTTGATTAAATTTCCACCAGTCTCTACTTATTTGTCCCAGAGTAGTATGTGATATCTCATAGGCAGGGATTTGAAACTATTTTTTTAAGAATTCTGGACTGACTGGTTTCCTCCATGGTGAGGTCTTAGGCTATGGGAACTTTACTGTCTGCTGATTTTTATAATAAGTAACGCAAAGAATTGGTAAAGACACCAATTTTGGAGATGGAGAGGAAAGGCTGAAGGGGAGGAGGAGGCCTTTATTTGAAGATAACAATTCTTGTGTTGTTATGTTTAAAAGTCTTATCTAGTAAGTTTCCCATAGCTCGCTATCTTTATTTCCAAATTCTTCATGTACCCACTATCTGACAAATATAATAGAAGTAGCATTATTTACTCACCTAATATTCCAAGAGCTGTTTTACAAATGGTTGGAGACTCATATGTATATTGGGCTTAAAGCCAATGCCTGTAGTGGTGCCATAGGTTTAGATAAAGAACCAGGACTGAAGCAGATTTTGAGAGCTTTTGTGTGATGATAAATTGTGTAGACTTAGGATATCCAGACCTTGTACGTTTTCCAATGCGTAGCTATCATGTGTTGTACTATAGAATCAATACATTTTGGAAAAAAAAAAGTGCTTGTATAACGGTATACACTTCTGGGTGAATTAATTCTGTGTTTTCCTGTTTATTGTAAAAAAGTTGGGATTTTTTGGTATAGTTTTCAATTTTGTTTTATACTTGCACACATTTCATGTTAATGTTGAACTCTCATTTGATTTTGATTGGCTATGTATAATCATGGAGATTTTATCTAGATTATTTTACTATTTTTTATATGTTATTCTGTTACATTGAAGTTAGATGTACCTCAAATCATTATAGTTACATTGGTAATATGGTGAGATTGCTATCATATCACTGTGTCATTTCCATTATGTTCATCTAATTTCCAATGGAGATGTCTGGTCAGAAGTGGTTTGTTTGGTTCAGTTGCTGGGCCCTCCTTGGATATTGGTGCTTCATGTGAAGTGGAATAACTTAGGGTAGGTCCCTTTAGCTGGATTTGGTCAGGGCAATAAAGAGAGATGTAATGCCTATGTTATTACTCCTCTCTCTCAAGGTAAAATTGTGTGGTCTGAGATGGTATCATGTTTGTTTTGGAGAAATACCACAGACCAATAACCTTGAAAGGTATTGGGAATAAAGAGGTCTGTTTTTTTTCAAAATTCTGTGTAGGTGTCATAGTATGGCGCCATTTGCTGGTTAGGAAGTCATCTGATTTGATTTTAGTGATGGTGTTCACTGTGTTTTTTTAGTCTTTGAAACCAGTGACTCCACAGGGACTTGGTTTTGGTAAATTTGTCACCAGTCTCTACTTCTGTGTACCAGAGTAGTATGTGATATCTGATAGCCAGGGGTTTGAAACAATTTTTTAAAGAATTCTGTACTGACTGGATTTCCGGATTATGAGGTCCTAGGCTATAGGAACTTTAGTATTTGCTGCTATTTACAATAAGTGACACATAAGATTGGTAAAGACACCAATTTTGGAGATGGAGAGGCAAGGCTGAAGGGGAGGAGGAGGCCTTTATTTGAAGATAACAATTCTTGTGTTGTTATGTTCAAAAGTCTTATCTAGTAAGTTTCCCATAGCTCGCTATCTTTTTTTCCAAATTCTTCATGTACCCACTATCTGACAAATATAATTGAAGTAGCATTATTTACTCACCTAATATACCAAGAGCTGTTTTACAAATGGTTGGAGACTCATATGTATATTGGGCTTAAAGCCAATGCCTGTAGTGGTGCCATAGGTTTAGATAAAGAACCAGGACTGAAGCAGATTTTGAGAGCTTTTGTGTGATGATAAATTGTGTAGACTTAGGATATCCAGACCTTGTACGTTTTCCAATGCGTAGCTATCATGTGTTGTACTATAGAATCAATACATTTTGTAAAAAAAAGTGCTTGTAAAGGGGTATACACTTCTGGGTGAATTAATTCTGTGTTTTCCTGTTTATTGTAAAAAAGTTGGACATTTTTTGGTATAGTTTTCAATTTTGTTTTATACTTGCACACATTTCATGTTAATGTTGTACTCTCATTTGATTTTGATTGGCTGTGTATAATCATGGAGATTTTATCTAGATTATTTTACTATATTTTATATGTTATTCTGTTACATTGAAGTTAGATGTACCTCAAATCATAGTAGTTACATTGGTAATATGGTGAGATTGCTATCATATCACTGTGTCATTTCCATTATGTTCATCTAATTTCCAATGGAGATGTCTGGTCAGAAGTGGTTTGTTTGGTTCAGTTGCTGGGCCCTCCTTGGATATTGGTGCTTCATGTGAAGTGGAATAACTTAGGGTAGGTCCCTTTTGCTGGATTTGGTCAGGGCAATAAAGAGAGATGTAATGCTTATGTTATTGCTCCTCTCTCTGAAGGTAAAATTGTGTGGTCTGAGATGGTATCATGTTTGTTTTGGAGAAATACCACAGACCAATAACCTTAAAAGGTATTGGGAATAAAGAGGTCTGCTTTTTTCAAAATTCTGTGTAGGTGTCATAGTATGGCGCCATTTGCTGGTTAGGAAGTCATCTGATTTTATTTTAGTGATGGTGTTCACTGTTTTTTTTTAGTCTTTGAAACTAGTGACTCCACAGGGACTTGGTTTTGGTAAATTTGTCACCAGTCTCTACTTCTGTGTACCAGAGTAGTATGTGATATCTGATAGCCAGGGGTTTGAAACTATTTTTTTAAGAATTCTGTACTGACTGGATTTCCGGATTATGAGGTCCTAGGCTATAGGAACTTTAGTATTTGCTGCTATTTACAATAAGTGACACATAAGATTGGTAAAGACACCAATTTTGGAGATGGAGAGGCAAGGCTGAAGGGGAGGAGGAGGCCTTTATTTGAAGATACCAATTCTTGTGTTGTTATGTTCAAAAGTCTTATCTAGTAAGTTTCCCATAGGAAGGTATTGGGAATAGAGACATATTTTTTTTTCAAAATTCCATGTAGGTGTCGTGGTATGGCACCATTTGCTTGTTAGGAAGTCATATGAGTTTATTTTACATGATTGTGTTCATTATGTTATTTTAGTCTTTGTAGCCAGTGACTCCATAGGGACTTGTTTTTTTATTAAATTTGCCACCAGTCTCTACTTATTTGTCCCAGAGTAGTATGTGATATCTCATAGGCAGGGATTTGAAACTATTTTTTTAAGAATTCTGGACTGACTGGTTTCCTGGATGATGAGGTCTTAGGCGATGGGAAATTTACTGTCTGCTGATTTTTATAATAAGTAACGCAAAGAATTGGTAAAGACACCAATTTTGGAGATGGAGAGGAAAGGCTGAAGGGGGGGAGGAGGCCTTTATTTGAAGATAACAATTCTTGTGTTGTTATGTTCAAAAGTCTTATCTAGTAAGTTTCCCATAGCTCGCTATCTTTTTTTCCAAATACTTCATGTACCCACTATCTTACAAATTTAATTGAAGTAGCATTATTTACTCACCTAATATACCAAGAGCTGTTTTACAAATGGTTGGAGACTCATATGTATATTGTGCTTAAAGCCAATGCCTGTAGTGGTGCCATAGGTTTAGATAAAGAACCAGGACTGAAGCAGATTTTGAGAGCTTTTGTGTGATGATAAATTGTGTAGACTTAGGATATCCAGACCTTGTACGTTTTCCAATGCGTAGCTATCATGTGTTGTACTATAGAATCAATACATTTTGTTAAAAAAAAGTGCTTGTAAAGGGGTATACACTTCTGGGTGAATTAATTCTGTGTTTTCCTGTTTACTGTAAAAAAGTTGGGATTTTTTGGTATAGTTTTCAATTTTGTTTTATGCTTACACACATTTCATTTTAATGTTGTACTCTTATTTGATTTTGATTGGCTGTGTATAATCATGGAGATTTTATCTAGATTCTTTTACTATATTTTATATGTTATTCTGTTACATTGAAGTTAGATGTACCTCAAATCATTATAGTTACATTGGTAATATGGTGAGATTGCTATCATATCACTGTGTCATTTCCATTATGTTCATCTAATTTCCAATGGAGATGTCTGGTCAGAAGTGGTTTGTTTGGTTCAGTTGCTGGGCCCTCCTTGGATATTGGTGCTTCATGTGAAGTGGAATAACTTAGGGTAGGTCCCTTTAGCTGGATTTGGTCAGGGCAATAAAGAGAGATGTAATGCTTATGTTATTGCTCCTCTCTCTCAAGGTAAAATTTTGTGGTCTGAGATGGTATCATGTTTGTTTTGGAGAAATACCACAGACCAATAACCTTGAAAGGTATTGGGAATAAAGAGGTCTGCTTTTTTCAAAATTCTGTGTAGGTGTCATAGTATGGCGCCATTTGCTGGTTAGGAAGTCATCTGATTTGATTTTAGTGATGATGTTCACTGTGTTTTTTTAGTCTTTGAAACCAGTGACTCCACAGGGACTTGGTTTTGGTAAATTTGTCACCAGTCTCTACTTCTGTGTACCAGAGTAGTATGTGATATCTGATAGCCAGGGGTTTGAAACTATTTTTTTAAGAATTCTGTACTGACTGGATTTCAGGATTATAAGGTCCTAGGCTATAGGAACTATAGTATTTGCTGCTATTTACAATAAGTGACACATAAGATTGGTAAAGACACCAATTTTGGAGATGGAGAGGCAAGGCTGAAGGGGAGGAGGAGGCCTTTATCTGAAGATAACAATTCTTGTGTTGTTATGTTCAAAAGTCTTATCTAGTAAGTTTCCCATAGGAAGGTATTGGGAATAGAGACACTTTTTTTTATTTTCAAAATTCCATGTAGGTGTCGTGGTATGGCACCATTTGCTTGTTAGGAAGTCATATGAGTTTATTTTACATGATGGTGTTCATTATGTTATTTTAGTCTTTGAAGCCAGTGACTCCATAGGGACTTGTTTTTTGATTAAATTTGCCACCAGTCTCTACTAATTTGTCCCAGAGTAGAATGTGATATCTCATAGGCAGGGATTTGAAACAATTTTTTTAAGAATTCTGGACTGACTGATTTCCTGTATAATGAGGTCTTAGGCTATGGGAACTTTACTGTCTGCTGATTTTTATAATAAGTAACGCAAAGAATTGGTAAAGACACCAATTTTGGAGATGGAGAGGAAAGGCTGAAGGGGAGGAGGAGGCCTTTATTTGAAGATAACAATTCTTGTGTTGTTATGTTCAAATGTCTTATCTATTAAGTTTCCCATAGCTCGCTATCTTTTTTTCCAAATTCTTCATGTACCCACTATCTGACAAATATAATAGAAGTAGCATTATTTACTCACCTAATATTCCAAGAGCTGTTTTACAAATGGTTGGAGACTCATATGTATATTGGGCTTAAAGCCAATGCCTGTAGTGGTGCCATAGGTTTAGATAAAGAACCAGGACTGAAGCAGATTTTGAGAGCTTTTGTGTGATGATAAATTGTGTAGACTTAGGATATCCAGACCTTGTACGTTTTCCAATGCGTAGCTATCATGTGTTGTACTATAGAATCAATACATTTTGTAAAAAAAAGTGCTTGTAAAGGGGTATACACTTCTGGGTGAATTAATTCTGTGTTTTCCTGTTTACTGTAAAAAAGTTGGGATTTTTTGGTATAGTTTTCAATTTTGTTTTATACTTGCACACATTTCATGTTAATGTTGTACTCTCATTTGATTTTGATTGGCTGTGTATAATCATGGAGATTTTATCTAGATTCTTTTACTATATTTTATATGTTATTCTGTTACATTGAAGTTAGATGTACCTCAAATCATTATAGTTACATTGGTAATATGGTGAGATTGCTATCATATCACTGTGTCATTTCCATTATGTTCATCTAATTTCCAATGGAGATGTCTGGTCAGAAGTGGTTTGTTTGGTTCAGTTGCTGGGCCCTCCTTGGATATTGGTGCTTCATGTGAAGTGGAATAACTTAGGGTAGGTCCCTTTAGCTGGATTTGGTCAGGGCAGTAAAGAGGAGATGTAATGCTTATGTTATTGTTCCTCTCTCTCAAGGTAAAATTGTGTGGTCTGAGATGGTATCATGTTTGTTTTGGAGAAATACCACAGACCAATAACCTGGAAAGGTATTGGGAATAAAGAGGTCTGCTTTTTTCAAAATTCTGTGTAGGTGTCATAGTATGGCACCATTTGCTGGTTAGGAAGTCATCTGATTTGATTTTAGTGATGGTGTTCACTGTGTTTTTTTAGTCTTTGAAACCAGTGACTCCACAGGGACTTGGTTTTGGTAAATTTGTCGCCAGTCTCTACTTCTGTGTACCAGAGTAGTATGTGATTTCTGATAGCCAGGGGTTTGAAACTATTTTTTTAAGAATTCTGTACTGACTGGATTTCCGGATTAGGAGGTCCTAGGCTATAGGAACTTTAGTATTTGCTGCTATTTACAATAAGTGACACAAAAGATTGGTAAAGACACCAATTTTGGAGATGGAGAGGAAAGGCTGAAGGGGAGGAGGAGGCCTTTATTTGAACACAACAATTCTTGTGTTGTTATGTTCAAAAGTCTTATCTAGTAAGTTTCCCATAGGAAGGTATTGGGAATGGAGACATATTTTTTTTTCAAAATTCCATGTAGGTGTCATGGTATGGCACCATTTGCTTGTTAGGAAGTCATATGAGTTTATTTTACATGATGGTGTTCATTATGTTATTTTAGTTTTTGAAGCCAGTGACTCCATAGGGACTTGATTTTTGATTAAATTTGCCACCAGTCTCTACTAATTTGTCCCAGAGTAGTATGTGATATCTCATAGGCAGGGATTTGAAACAATTTTTTTAAGAATTCTGGACTGACTGGTTTCCTGGATAATGAGGTCTTAGTCTATGGGAACTTTACTGTCTGCTGATTTTTATAATAAGTAACGCAAAGAATTAGTAAAGACACCAATTTTGGAGATGGAGAGGAAAGGCTGAAGGGGAGGAGGAGGCCTTTATTTGAAGATAACAATTCTTGTGTTGTTATGTTCAAAAGTCTTATCTAGTAAGTTTCCCATAGCTCGCTATCTTTTTTTCCAAATTCTTCATGTACCCACTATCTGACAAATATAATAGAAGTAGCATTATTTACTCACCTAATATTCCAAGAGCTGTTTTACAAATGGTTGGAGACTCATATGTATATTGGGCTTAAAGCCAATGCCTGTAGTGGTGCCATAGGTTTAGATAAAGAACCAGGACTGAAGCAGATTTTGAGAGCTTTTGTGTGATGATAAATTGTGTAGACTTAGGATATCCAGACCTTGTACGTTTTCCAATGCGTAGCTATCATGTGTTGTACTATAGAATCAATACATTTTGTAAAAAAAAGTGCTTGTAAAGGGGTATACACTTCTGGGTGAATTAATTCTGTGTTTTCCTGTTTACTGTAAAAAAGTTGGGATTTTTTGGTATCGTTTTCAATTTTGTTTTATACTTGCACACATTTCATGTTAATGTTGTACTCTCATTTGATTTTGATTGGCTGTGTATAATCATGGAGATTTTATCTAGATTCTTTTACTATATTTTATATGTTATTCTGTTACATTGAAGTTAGATGTACCTCAAATCATTATAGTTACATTGGTAATATGGTGAGATTGCTATCATATCACTGTGTCATTTCCATTATGTTCATCTAATTTCCAATGGAGATGTCTGGTCAGAAGTGGTTTGTTTGGTTCAGTTGCTGGGCCCTCCTTGGATATTGGTGCTTCATGTGAAGTGGAATAACTTAGGGTAGGTCCCTTTAGCTGGATTTGATCAGGGCAATAAAGAGAGATGTAATGCTTATGTTATTGCTCCTCTCTCTCAAGGTAAAATTGTGTGGTCTGAGATGGTATCAGGTTTGTTTTGTAGAAATACCACAGACCAATAACCTTAAAGGTATTGGGAATAAAGAGGTCTGCTTTTTTCAAAATTCTGTGTAGGTGTCATAGTATGGCGCCATTTGCTGGTTAGGAATTCATCTGATTTGATTTTAGTGATGGTGTTCACTGTGTTTTTTTAGTCTTTGAAACCAGTGACTCCACAGGGACTTGGTTTTGGTAAATTTGTCACCAGTCTCTACTTCTGTGTACCAGAGTAGAATGTGATATCTGATAGCCAGGGGTTTGTAAATATTTTTTTAAGAATTCTGTACTGACTGGATTTCCGGATTATGAGGTCCAAGGCTATAGGAACTTTAGTATTTGCTGCTATTTACAATAAGTGACACAAAAGATTGGTAAAGACACCAATTTTGGAGATGGAGAGGAAAGGCTGAAGGGGAGGAGGAGGCCTTTATTTGAACATAACAATTCTTGTGTTGTTATGTTCAAAAGTCTTATCTAGTAAGTTTCCCATAGGAAGGTATTGGGAATGGAGACATATTTTTTTTTCAAAATTCCATGTAGGTGTCATGGTATGGCACCATTTGCTTGTTAGGAAGTCATATGAGTTTATTTTACATTATTGTGTTCATTATGTTATTTTAGTCTTTGAAGCCAGTGACTCCATAGGGACTTGTTTTTTGATTAAATTTGCCACCAGTCTCTACTTATTTGTCCCAGAGTAGTATGTGATATCTCATAGGCAGGGATTTGAAACTATTTTTTTAAGAATTCTGGACTGACTGGTTTCCTGGATGGTGAGGTCTTAGGCTATGGGAACTTTACTGTCTGCTGATTTTTATAGTAACTAACGCAAAGAATTGGTAAAGACACCAATTTTGGAGATGGAGAGGAAAGGCTGAAGGGGAGGAGGAGGCCTTTATTTGAAGATAACAATTCTTGTGTTGTTATGTTCAAAAGTCTTATCTAGTAAGTTTCCCATAGCTCGCTATCTTTTTTTCCAAATTCTTCATGTACCCACTATCTGACAAATATAATAGAAGTAGCATTATTTACTCACCTAATATACCAAGAGCTGTTTTACAAATGGTTGGAGACTCATATGTATATTGGGCTTAAAGCCAATGCCTGTAGTGGTGCCATAGGTTTAGATAAAGAACCAGGACTGAAGCAGATTTTGAGAGCTTTTGTGTGATGATAAATTGTGTAGACTTAGGATATCCAGACCTTGTACGTTTTCCAATGCGTAGCTATCATGTGTTGTACTATAGAATCAATACATTTTGTAAAAAAAAAAGTGCTTGTAAAGGGGTATACACTTCTGGGTGAATTAATTCTGTGTTTTCCTGTTTACTGTAAAAAAGTTGGGATTTTTTGGTATCGTTTTCAATTTTGTTTTATACTTGCACACATTTCATGATAATGTTGTACTCTCATTTGATTTTGATTGGCTGTGTATAATCATGGAGATTTTATCTAGATTATTTTACTATATTTTATATGTTATTCTGTTACATTGAAGTTAGATGTACCTCAAATCATTATAGTTACATTGGTAATATGGTGAGATTGCTATCATATCACTGTGTCATTTCCATTATGTTCATCTAATTTCCAATGGAGATGTCTGGTCAGAAGTGGTTTGTTTGGTTCAGTTGCTGGGCCCTCCTTGGATATTGGTGCTTCATGTGAAGTGGAATAACTTAGGGTAGGTCCCTTTAGCTGGATTTGATCAGGGCAATAAAGAGTGATGTAATGCTTATGTTATTGCTCCTCTCTCTCAAGGTAAAATTGTGTGGTCAGAGATGGTATCATGTTTGTTTTGTAGAAATACCACAGACCAATAACCTTAAAGGTATTGGGAATAAAGAGGTCTGCTTTATTCAAAATTCTGTGTAGGTGTCATAGTATGGCGCCATTTGCTGGTTAGGAAGTCATCTGATTTGATTTTAGTGATGGTGTTCACTGTGTTTTTTTAGTCTTTGAAACCAGTGACTCCACAGGGACTTGGTTTTGGTAAATTTGTCACCAGTCTCTACTTCTGTGTACCAGAGTAGTATGTGATATCTGATAGCCAGGGGTTTGAAACTATTTTTTTTAAGAATTCTGTACTGACTGGATTTCCGGATTATGAGGTCCTAGGCTATAGGAACTTTAGTATTTGCTGCTATTTACAATAAGTGACACATAAGATTGGTAAGGACACCAATTTTGGAGATGGAGAGGCAAGGCTGAAGGGGAGGAGGAGGCCTTTATTTGAAGATAACAATTCTTGTGTTGTTATGTTCAAAAGTCTTATCTAGTAAGTTTCCCATAGGAAGGTATTGGGAATAGAGACATATTTTTTTTTTCAAAATTCCATATAGTTGTCGTGGTATGGCACCATTTGCTTGTTAGGAAGTCATATGAGTTTATTTTACATGATGGTGTTCATTATGTTATTTTAGTCTTTGAAGCCAGAGACTCCATAGGGACTTGTTTTTTGATTAAATTTGCCACCAGTCTCTACTTATTTGTCCCAGAGTAGTAAGTGATATCTCATAGGCAGGGATTTGAAACTATTTTTTTAAGAATTCTGGACTGACTGGTTTCCTGGATGATGAGGTCTTAGGCTATGGGAACTTTACTATCTGCTGATTTTTATAATAAGTAACGCAAAGAATTGGTAAAGACACCAATTTTGGAGATGGAGAGGAAAGGCTAAAGGGGAGGAGGAGGCCTTTATTTGAAGATAACAATTCTTGTGTTGTTATGTTCAAAAGTCTTATCTAGTAAGTTTCCCATAGCTCGCTATCTTTTTTTCCAAATTCTTCATGTACCCACTATCTGACAAATATAATAGAAGTAGCATTATTTACTCACCTAATATTCCAAGAGCTGTTTTACAAATGGTTGGAGACTCATATGTATATTGGGCTTAAAGCCAATGCCTGTAGTGGTGCCATAGGTTTAGATAAAGAACCAGGACTGAAGCAGATTTTGAGAGCTTTTGTGTGATGATAAATTGTGTAGACTTACGATATCCAGACCTTGTACGTTTTTCAATGCGTAGCTATCATGTGTTGTACTATAGAATCAATACATTTTGGAAAAAAAAAGTGCTTGTAAAGGGGTATACACTTCTGGGTGAATTAATTCTGTGTTTTCCTGTTTATTGTAAAAAAGTTGGGATTTTTTGGTATAGTTTTCAATTTTGTTATATACTTGCACACATTTCATGTTAATGTTGTACTCTCATTTGATTTTGATTGGCTGTGTATAATCATGGAGATTTTATCTAGATTATTTTACTATATTTTATATGTTATTCTGTTACATTGAAGTTAGATGTACCTCAAATCATTATAGTTACATTGGTAATATGGTGAGATTGCTATCATATCACTGTGTCATTTCCATTATATTCATCTAATTTCCAATGGAGATGTCTGGTCAGAAGTGGTTTGTTTGGTTCAGTTGCTGGGCCCTCCTTGGATATTGGTGCTTCATGTGAAGTGGAATAACTTAGGGTAGGTCCCTTTAGCTGGATTTGATCAGGGCAATAAAGAGAGATGTAATGCTTATGTTATTGCTCCTCTCTCTCAAGGTAAAATTGTGTGGTCTGAGATGGTATCATGTTTGTTTTGGAGAAATACTACAGACCAATAACCTTGAAAGTTATTGGGAATAAAGAGGTGTGCTTTTTTCAAAATTCTGTGCAGGTGTCATAGTATGGCACCATTTGCTGATTAGGAAGTCATCTGATTTGATTTTAGTGATGGTGTTCACTGTATTTTTTTAGTCTTTGAAACCAGTGACTCCACAGGGACTTGGTTTTGGTAAATTTGTCACCAGTCTCTACTTCTGTGTACCAGAGTAGTATTGTGATATCTGATAGCCAGGGGTTTGAAACTATTTTTTTAAGAATTCTGTACTGACTGGATTTCCGGATTATGAGGTCCTAGGCTATAGGAACTTTAGTATTTGCTGCTATTTACAATAAGTGACACAAAAGATTGGTAAAGACACCAATTTTGGAGATGGAGAGGAAAGGCTGAAGGGGAGGAGGAGGCCTTTATTTGAACATAACAATTCTTGTGTTGTTATGTTCAAAAGTCTTATCTAGTAAGTTTCCCATAGGAAGGTATTGGGAATGGAGACATATTTTTTTTTCAAAATTCCATGTAGGTGTCATGGTATGGCACCATTTGCTTGTTAGGAAGTCATATGAGTTTATTTTACATGATTGTGTTCATTATGTTATTTTAGTCTTTGAAGCCAGTGACTCCATAGGGACTTGTTTTTTGATTAAATTTGCCACCAGTCTCTACTTATTTGTCCCAGAGTAGTATGTGATATCTCATAGGCAGGGATTTGAAACTATTTTTTTAAGAATTCTGGACTGACTGGTTTCCTGGATGATGAGGTCTTAGGCTATGGGAACTTTACTGTCTGCTGACTTTTATAATAACTAACGCAAAGAATTGGTAAAGACACCAATTTTGGAGATGGAGAGGAAAGGCTGAAGGGGAGGAGGAGGCCTTTATTTGAAGATAACAATTCTTGTGTTGTTATGTTCAAAAGTCTTATCTAGTAAGTTTCCCATAGCTCGCTATCTTTTTTTCCAAATTCTTCATGTACCCACTATCTGACAAATATAATAGAAGTAGCATTATTTACTCACCTAATATACCAAGAGCTGTTTTACAAATGGTTGGAGACTCATATGTATATTGGGCTTAAAGCCAATGCCTGTAGTGGTGCCATAGGTTTAGATAAAGAACCAGGACTGAAGCAGATTTTGAGAGCTTTTGTGTGATGATAAATTGTGTAGACTTAGGATATCCAGACCTTGTACGTTTTCCAATGCGTAGCTATCATGTGTTGTACTATAGAATCAATACATTTTGTAAAAAAAAAAAAAGTGCTTGTAAAGGGGTATACACTTCTGGGTGAATTAATTCTGTGTTTTCCTGTTTACTGTAAAAAAGTTGGGATTTTTTGGTATCGTTTTCAATTTTGTTTTATACTTGCACACATTTCATGATAATGTTGTACTCTCATTTGATTTTGATTGGCTGTGTATAATCATGGAGATTTTATCTAGATTCTTTTACTATATTTTATATGTTATTCTGTTACATTGAAGTTAGATGTACCTCAAATCATTATAGTTACATTGGTAATATGGTGAGATTGCTATCATATCACTGTGTCATTTCCATTATGTTCATCTAATTTCCAATGCAGATGTCTGGTCAGAAGTGGTTTGTTTGGTTCAGTTGCTGGGCCCTCCTTGGATATTGGTGCTTCATGTGAAGTGGAATAACTTAGGGTAGGTCCCTTTAGCTGGATTTGATCAGGGCAATAAAGAGAGATGTAATGCTTATGTTATTGCTCCTCTCTCTCAAGGTAAAATTGTGTGGTCTGAGATGGTATCATGTTTGTTTTGTAGAAATACCACAGACCAATAACCTTAAAGGTATTGGGAATAAAGAGGTCTGCTTTTTTCAAAATTCTGTGTAGGTGTCATAGTATGGCGCCATTTGCTGGTTAGGAAGTCACCTGATTTGATTTTAGTGATGGTGTTCACTGTGTTTTTTTAGTCTTTGAAACCAGTGACTCCACAGGGACTTGGTTTTGGTAAATTTGTCACCAGTCTCTACTTCTGTGTACCAGAGTAGTATGTGATATCTGATAGCCAGGGGTTTGAAACTATTTTTTTAAGAATTCTGTACTGACTGGATTTCCGCATTATGAGGTCCTAGGCTATAGGAACTTTAGTATTTGCTGCTATTTACAATAAGTGACACAAAAGATTGGTAAAGACACCAATTTTGGAGATGGAGAGGAAAGGCTGAAGGGGAGGAGGAGGCCTTTATTTGAACATAACAATTCTTGTGTTGTTATGTTCAAAAGTCTTATCTAGTAAGTTTCCCATAGGAAGGTATTGGGAATGGAGACATATTTTTTTTTTCAAAATTCCATGTAGGTGTCATGGTATGGCACCATTTGCTTGTTAGGAAGTCATATGAGTTTATTTTACATGATTGTGTTCATTATGTTATTTTAGTCTTTGAAGCCAGTGACTCCATAGGGACTTGTTTTTTGATTAAATTTGCCACCAGTCTCTACTTATTTGTCCCAGAGTAGTATGTGATATCTCATAGGCAGGGATTTGAAACTATTTTTTTAAGAATTCTGGACTGACTGGTTTCCTGGATGATGAGGTCTTAGGCTATGGGAACTTTACTGTCTGCTGATTTTTATAATAAGTAACGCAAAGAATTGGTAAAGACACCAATTTTTGAGATGGAGAGGAAAGGCTGATGGGGAGGAGGAGGCCTTTATTTGAAGATAACAATTCTTGTGTTGTTATGTTCAAAAGTCTTATCTAGTAAGTTTCCCATAGCTCGCTATCTTTTTTTCCAAATTCTTCATGTACCCACTATCTGACAAATATAATAGAAGTAGCATTATTTACTCACCTAATATTCCAAGAGCTGTTTTACAAATGGTTGGAGACTCATATGTATATTGGGCTTAAAGCCAATGCCTGTAGTGGTGCCATAGGTTTAGATAAAGAACCATGACTGAAGCAGATTTTGAGAGCTTTTGTGTGATGATAAATTGTGTAGACTTAGGATATCCAGACCTTGTACGTTTTCCAATGCGTAGCTATCATGTGTTGTACTATAGAATCAATACATTTTGTAAAAAAAAAAGTGCTTGTAAATGGGTATACACTTCTGGGTGAATTAATTCTGTGTTTTCCTGTTTACTGTAAAAAAGTTGGGATTTTTTGGTATAGTTTTCAATTTTGTTTTATACTTGCACACATTTCATGTTAATGTTGTACTCTCATTTGATTTTGATTGGCTGTGTATAATCATGGAGATTTAATCTAGATTATTTTACTATATTTTATATGTTATTCTGTTACATTGAAGTTAGATGTACCTCAAATCATTATAGTTACATTGGTAATATGGTGAGATTGCTATCATATCACTGTGTCATTTCCATTATGTTCATCTAATTTCCAATGGAGATGTCTGGTCAGACGTGGTTTGTTTGGTTCAGTTGCTGGGCCCTCCTTGGATATTGGTGCTTCATGTGAAGTGGAATAACTTAGGGTAGGTCCCTTTAGCTGGATTTGATCAGGGCAATAAAGAGAGATGTAATGCTTATGTTATTGCTCCTCTCTCTCAAGGTAAAATTGTGTGGTCTGAGATGGTATCATGTTTGTTTTGTAGAAATACCACAGACCAATAACCTTAAAGGTATTGGGAATAAAGAGGTCTGCTTTATTCAAAATTCTGTGTAGGTGTCATAGTATGGCGCCATTTGCTGGTTAGGAAGTCATCTGATTTGATTTTAGTGATGGTGTTCACTGTGTTTTTTTAGTCTTTGAAACCAGTGACTCCACAGGGACTTGGTTTTGGTAAATTTGTCACCAGTCTCTACTTCTGTGTACCAGAGTAGTATGTGATATCTGATAGCCAGGGGTTTGAAACTATTTTTTTTAAGAATTCTGTACTGACTGGATTTCCGGATTATGAGGTCCTAGGCTATAGGAACTTTAGTATTTGCTGCTATTTACAATAAGTGACACATAAGATTGGTAAGGACACCAATTTTGGAGATGGAGAGGCAAGGCTGAAGGGGAGGAGGAGGCCTTTATTTGAAGATAACAATTCTTGTGTTGTTATGTTCAAAAGTCTTATCTAGTAAGTTTCCCATAGGAAGGTATTGGGAATAGAGACATATTTTTTTTTCAAAATTCCATATAGGTGTCGTGGTATGGCACCATTTGCTTGTTAGGAAGTCATATGAGTTTATTTTACATGATGGTGTTCATTATGTTATTTTAGTCTTTGAAGCCAGAGACTCCATAGGGACTTGTTTTTTGATTAAATTTGCCACCAGTCTCTACTTATTTGTCCCAGAGTAGTAAGTGATATCTCATAGGCAGGGATTTGAAACTATTTTTTTAAGAATTCTGGACTGACTGGTTTCCTGGATGATGAGGTCTTAGGCTATGGGAACTTTACTATCTGCTGATTTTTATAATAAGTAACGCAAAGAATTGGTAAAGACACCAATTTTGGAGATGGAGAGGAAAGGCTGAAGGGGAGGAGGAGGCCTTTATTTGAAGATAACAATTCTTGTGTTGTTATGTTCAAAAGTCTTATCTAGTAAGTTTCCCATAGCTCGCTATCTTTTTTTCCAAATACTTCATGTACCCACTATCTTACAAATTTAATTGAAGTAGCATTATTTACTCACCTAATATACCAAGAGCTGTTTTACAAATGGTTGGAGACTCATATGTATATTGTGCTTAAAGCCAATGCCTGTAGTGGTGCCATAGGTTTAGATAAAGAACCAGGACTGAAGCAGATTTTGAGAGCTTTTGTGTGATGATAAATTGTGTAGACTTAGGATATCCAGACCTTGTACGTTTTCCAATGCGTAGCTATCATGTGTTGTACTATAGAATCAATACATTTTGTAAAAAAAAAAGTGCTTGTAAAGGGGTATACACTTCTGGGTGAATTAATTCTGTGTTTTCCTGTTTACTGTAAAAAAGTTGGGATTTTTTGGTATCGTTTTCAATTTTGTTTTATACTTGCACACATTTCATGATAATGTTGTACTCTCATTTGATTTTGATTGGCTGTGTATAATCATGGAGATTTTATCTAGATTCTTTTACTATATTTTATATGTTATTCTGTTACATTGAAGTTAGATGTACCTCAAATCATTATAGTTACATTGGTAATATGGTGAGATTGCTATCATATCACTGTGTCATTTCCATTATGTTCATCTAATTTCCAATGCAGATGTCTGGTCAGAAGTGGTTTGTTTGGTTCAGTTGCTGGGCCCTCCTTGGATATTGGTGCTTCATGTGAAGTGGAATAACTTAGGGTAGGTCCCTTTAGCTGGATTTGATCAGGGCAATAAAGAGAGATGTAATGCTTATGTTATTGCTCCTCTCTCTCAAGGTAAAATTGTGTGGTCTGAGATGGTATCAGGTTTGTTTTGTAGAAATACCACAGACCAATAACCTTAAAGGTATTGGGAATAAAGAGGTCTGCTTTTTTCAAAATTCTGTGTAGGTGTCATAGTATGGCGCCATTTGCTGCTTAGGAAGTCACCTGATTTGATTTTAGTGATGGTGTTCACTGTGTTTTTTTAGTCTTTGAAACCAGTGACTCCACAGGGACTTGGTTTTGGTAAATTTGTCACCAGTCTCTACTTCTGTGTACCAGAGTAGTATGTGATATGTGATAGCCAGGGGTTTGAAACTATTTTTTTAAGAATTCTGTACTGACTGGATGTCCGGATTATGAGGTCCTAGGCTATAGGAACTTTAGTATTTGCTGCTATTTACAATAAGTGACACATAAGATTGGTAAAGACACCAATTTTGGAGATGGAGAGGCAAGGCTGAAGGGGAGGAGGAGGCCTTTATTTGAACATAACAATTCTTGTGTTGTTATGTTCAAAAGTCTTATCTAGTAAGTTTCCCATAGGAAGGTATTGGGAATGGAGACATATTTTTTTTTTCAAAATTCCATGTAGGTGTCATGGTATGGCACCATTTGCTTGTTAGGAGGTCATATGAGTTTATTTTACATGATTGTGTTCATTATGTTATTTTAGTCTTTGAAGCCAGTGACTCCATAGGGACTTGTTTTTTGATTAAATTTGCCACCAGTCTCTACTTATTTGTCCCAGAGTAGTATGTGATATCTCATAGGCAGGTATTTGAAACTATTTTTTTAAGAATTCTGGACTGACTGGTTTCCTGGATGATGAGGTCTTAGGCTATGGGAACTTTACTGTCTGCTGATTTTTATAATAAGTAACGCAAAGAATTGGTAAAGACACCAATTTTGGAGATGGAGAGGAAAGGCTGATGGGGAGGAGGAGGCCTTTATTTGAAGATAACAATTCTTGTGTTGTTATGTTCAAAAGTCTTATCTAGTAAGTTTCCCATAGCTCGCTATCTTTTTTTCCAAATTCTTCATGTACCCACTATCTGACAAATATAATAGAAGTAGCATTATTTACTCACCTAATATTCCAAGAGCTGTTTTACAAATGGTTGGAGACTCATATGTATATTGGGCTTAAAGCCAATGCCTGTAGTGGTGCCATAGGTTTAGATAAAGAACCATGACTGAAGCAGATTTTGAGAGCTTTTGTGTGATGATAAATTGTGTAGACTTAGGATATCCAGACCTTGTACGTTTTCCAATGCGTAGCTATCATGTGTTGTACTATAGAATCAATACATTTTGTAAAAAAAAAAGTGCTTGTAAATGGGTATACACTTCTGGGTGAATTAATTCTGTGTTTTCCTGTTTACTGTAAAAAAGTTGGGATTTTTTGGTATTGTTTTCAATTTTGTTTTATACTTGCACACATTTCATGTTAATGTTGTACTCTCATTTGATTTTGATTGGCTGTGTATAATCATGGAGATTTAATCTAGATTATTTTACTATATTTTATATGTTATTCTGTTACATTGAAGTTAGATGTACCTCAAATCATTATAGTTACATTGGTAATATGGTGAGATTGCTATCATATCACTGTGTCATTTCCATTATGTTCATCTAATTTCCAATGGAGATGTCTGGTCAGAAGTGGTTTGTTTGGTTCAGTTGCTGGGCCCTCCTTGGATATTGGTGCTTCATGTGAAGTGGAATAACTTAGGGTAGGTCCCTTTAGCTGGATTTGATCAGGGCAATAAAGAGAGATGTAATGCTTATGTTATTGCTCCTCTCTCTCAAGGTAAAATTGTGTGGTCTGAGATGGTATCATGTTTGTTTTGTAGAAATACCACAGACCAATAACCTTAAAGGTATTGGGAATAAAGAGGTCTGCTTTATTCAAAATTCTGTGTAGGTGTCATAGTATGGCGCCATTTGCTGGTTAGGAAGTCATCTGATTTGATTTTAGTGATGGTGTTCACTGTGTTTTTTTAGTCTTTGAAACCAGTGACTCCACAGGGACTTGGTTTTGGTAAATTTGTCACCAGTCTCTACTTCTGTGTACCAGAGTAGTATGTGATATCTGATAGCCAGGGGTTTGAAACTATTTTTTTTAAGAATTCTGTACTGACTGGATTTCCGGATTATGAGGTCCTAGGCTATAGGAACTTTAGTATTTGCTGCTATTTACAATAAGTGACACATAAGATTGGTAAGGACACCAATTTTGGAGATGGAGAGGCAAGGCTGAAGGGGAGGAGGAGGCCTTTATTTGAAGATAACAATTCTTGTGTTGTTATGTTCAAAAGTCTTATCTAGTAAGTTTCCCATAGGAAGGTATTGGGAATAGAGACATATTTTTTTTTCAAAATTCCATATAGGTGTCGTGGTATGGCACCATTTGCTTGTTAGGAAGTCATATGAGTTTATTTTACATGATGGTGTTCATTATGTTATTTTAGTCTTTGAAGCCAGAGACTCCATAGGGACTTGTTTTTTGATTAAATTTGCCACCAGTCTCTACTTATTTGTCCCAGAGTAGTAAGTGATATCTCATAGGCAGGGATTTGAAACTATTTTTTTAAGAATTCTGGACTGACTGGTTTCCTGGATGATGAGGTCTTAGGCTATGGGAACTTTACTATCTGCTGATTTTTATAATAAGTAACGCAAAGAATTGGTAAAGACACCAATTTTGGAGATGGAGAGGAAAGGCTGAAGGGGAGGAGGAGGCCTTTATTTGAAGATAACAATTCTTGTGTTGTTATGTTCAAAAGTCTTATCTAGTAAGTTTCCCATAGCTCGCTATCTTTTTTTCCAAATTCTTCATGTACCCACTATCTGACAAATATAATAGAAGTAGCATTATTTACTCACCTAATATTCCAAGAGCTGTTTTACAAATGGTTGGAGACTCATATGTATATTGGGATTAAAGCCAATGCCTGTAGTGGTGCCATATGTTTAGATAAAGAACCATGACTGAAGCAGATTTTGAGAGCTTTTGTGTGATGATAAATTGTGTAGACTTAGGATATCCAGACCTTGTACGTTTTCCAATGCGTAGCTATCATGTGTTGTACTATAGAATCAATACATTTTGTAAAAAAAAAAGTGCTTGTAAATGGGTATACACTTCTGGGTGAATTAATTCTGTGTTTTCCTGTTTACTGTAAAAAAGTTGGGATTTTTTGGTATCGTTTTCAATTTTGTTTTATACTTGCACACATTTCATGATAATGTTGTACTCTCATTTGATTTTGATTGGCTGTGTATAATCATGGAGATTTTATCTAGATTCTTTTACTATATTTTATATGTTATTCTGTTACATTGAAGTTAGATGTACCTCAAATCATTATAGTTACATTGGTAATATGGTGAGATTGCTATCATATCACTGTGTCATTTCCATTATGTTCATCTAATTTCCAATGCAGATGTCTGGTCAGAAGTGGTTTGTTTGGTTCAGTTGCTGGGCCCTCCTTGGATATTGGTGCTTCATGTGAAGTGGAATAACTTAGGGTAGGTCCCTTTAGCTGGATTTGATCAGGGCAATAAAGAGAGATGTAATGCTTATGTTATTGCTCCTCTCTCTCAAGGTAAAATTGTGTGGTCTGAGATGGTATCATGTTTGTTTTGGAGAAATACTACAGACCAATAACCTTGAAAGGTATTGGGAATAAAGAGGTGTGCTTTTTTCAAAATTCTGTGCAGGTGTCATAGTATGGCACCATTTGCTGGTTAGGAAGTCATCTGATTTGATTTTAGTGATGGTGTTCACTGTATTTTTTTAGTCTTTGAAACCAGTGACTCCACAGGGACTTGGTTTTGGTAAATTTGTCACCAGTCTCTACTTCTGTGTACCAGAGTAGTATTGTGATATCTGATAGCCAGGGGTTTGAAACTATTTTTTTAAGAATTCTGTACTGACTGGATTTCCGGATTATGAGGTCCTAGGCTATAGGAACTTTAGTATTTGCTGCTATTTACAATAAGTGACACAAAAGATTGGTAAAGACACCAATTTTGGAGATGGAGAGGAAAGGCTGAAGGGGAGGAGGAGGCCTTTATTTGAACATAACAATTCTTGTGTTGTTATGTTCAAAAGTCTTATCTAGTAAGTTTCCCATAGGAAGGTATTGGGAATGGAGACATATTTTTTTTTCAAAATTCCATGTAGGTGTCATGGTATGGCACCATTTGCTTGTTAGGAAGTCATATGAGTTTATTTTACATGATTGTGTTCATTATGTTATTTTAGTCTTTGAAGCCAGTGACTCCATAGGGACTTGTTTTTTGATTAAATTTGCCACCAGTCTCTACTTATTTGTCCCAGAGTAGTATGTGATATCTCATAGGCAGGGATTTGAAACTATTTTTTTAAGAATTCTGGACTGACTGGTTTCCTGGATGATGAGGTCTTAGGCTATGGGAACTTTACTGTCTGCTGATTTTTATAATAAGTAACGCAAAGAATTGGTAAAGACACCAATTTTGGAGATGGAGAGGAAAGGCTGAAGGGGAGGAGGAGGCCTTTATTTGAAGATAACAATTCTTGTGTTGTTATGTTCAAAAGTCTTATCTAGTAAGTTTCTCATAGCTCGCTATCTTTTTTTCCAAATTCTTCATGTACCCACTATCTGACAAATATAATAGAAGTAGCATTATTTACTCACCTAATATACCAAGAGCTGTTTTACAAATGGTTGGAGACTCATATGTATATTGGGCTTAAAGCCAATGCCTGTAGTGGTGCCATAGGTTTAGATAAAGAACAAGGACTGAAGCAGATTTTGAGAGCTTTTGTGTGATGATAAATTGTGTAGACTTAGGATATCCAAACCTTGTACGTTTTCCAATGCGTAGCTATCATTTGTTGTACTATAGAATCAATACATTTTGTAAAAAAAAAAGTGCTTGTAAAGGGGTATACACTTCTGGGTGAATTAATTCTGTGTTTTCCTGTTTACTGTAAAAAAGTTGGGATTTTTTGGTATCGTTTTCAATTTTGTTTTATACTTGCACACATTTCATGATAATGTTGTACTCTCATTTGATTTTGATTGGCTGTGTATAATCATGGAGATTTTATCTAGATTCTTTTACTATATTTTATATGTTATTCTGTTACATTGAAGTTAGATGTACCTCAAATCATTATAGTTACATTGGTAATATGGTGAGATTGCTATCATATCACTGTGTCATTTCCATTAAGTTCATCTAATTTCCAATGCAGATGTCTGGTCAGAAGTGGTTTGTTTGGTTCAGTTGCTGGGCCCTCCTTGGATATTGGTGCTTCATGTGAAGTGGAATAACTTAGGGTAGGTCCCTTTAGCTGGATTTGATCAGGGCAATAAAGAGAGATGTAATGCTTATGTTATTGCTCCTCTCTCTCAAGGTAAAATTTTGTGGTCTGAGATGGTATCAGGTTTGTTTTGTAGAAATACCACAGACCAATAACCTTAAAGGTATTGGGAATAAAGAGGTCTGCTTTTTTCAAAATTCTGTGTAGGTGTCATAGTATGGCGCCATTTGCTGGTTAGGAAGTCACCTGATTTGATTTTAGTGATGGTGTTCACTGTGTTTTTTTAGTCTTTGAAACCAGTGACTCCACAGGGACTTGGTTTTGGTAAATTTTTCACCAGTCTCTACTTCTGTGTACCAGAGTAGTATGTGATATCTGATAGCCAGGGGTTTGAAACTATTTTTTTAAGAATTCTGTACTGACTGGATTTCCGGATTATGAGGTCCTAGGCTATAGGAACTTTAGTATTTGCTGCTATTTACAATAAGTGACACAAAAGATTGGTAAAGACACCAATTTTGGAGATGGAGAGGAAAGGCTGAAGGGGAGGAGGAGGCCTTTATTTGAACATAACAATTCTTGTGTTGTTATGTTCAAAAGTCTTATCTAGTAAGTTTCCCATAGGAAGGTATTGGGAATGGAGACATATTTTTTTTTCAAAATTCCATGTAGGTGTCGTGGCATGGCACCATTTGCTTGTTAGGAAGTCATATGAGTTTATTTTACATGATTGTGTTCATTATGTTATTTTAGTCTTTGAAGCCAGTGACTCCATAGGGACTTGTTTTTTGATTAAATTTGCCACCAGACTCTACTTATTTGTCCCAGAGTAGTATGTGATATCTCATAGGCAGGGATTTGAAACTATTTTTTTAAGAATTCTGGACTGACTGGTTTCCTGGATGATGAGGTCTTAGGCTATGGGAACTTTACTGTCTGCTGATTTTTATAATAAGTAACGCAAAGAATTGGTAAAGACACCAATTTTGGAGATGGAGAGGAAAGGCTGAAGGGGAGGAGGAGGCCTTTATTTGAAGATAACAATTCTTGTGTTGTTATGTTCAAAAGTCTTATCTAGTAAGTTTCCCATAGCTCGCTATCTTTTTTTCCAAATTCTTCATGTACCCACTATCTGACAAATATAATAGAAGTAGCATTATTTACTCACCTAATATACCAAGAGCTGTTTTACAAATGGTTGGAGACTCATATGTATATTGGGCTTAAAGCCAATGCCTGTAGTGGTGCCATAGGTTTAGATAAAGAACCAGGACTGAAGCAGATTTTGAGAGCTTTTGTGTGATGATAAATTGGGTAGACTTAGGATATCCAAACCTTGTACGTTTTCCAATGCGTAGCTATCATGTGTTGTACTATAGAATCAATACATTTTGGAAAAAAAAAGTGCTTGTAAAGGGGTATACACTTCTGGGTGAATTAATTCTGTGTTTTCCTGTTTATTGTAAAAAAGTTGGGATTTTTTGGTATCGTTTTCAATTTTGTTTTATACTTGCACACATTTCATGATAATGTTGTACTCTCATTTGATTTTGATTGGCTGTGTATAATCATGGAGATTTTATCTAGATTCTTTTACTATATTTTATATGTTATTCTGTTACATTGAAGTTAGATGTACCTCAAATCATTATAGTTACATTGGTAATATGGTGAGATTGCTATCATATCACTGTGTCATTTCCATTAAGTTCATCTAATTTCCAATGCAGATGTCTGGTCAGAAGTGGTTTGTTTGGTTCAGTTGCTGGGCCCTCCTTGGATATTGGTGCTTCATGTGAAGTGGAATAACTTAGGGTAGGTCCCTTTAGCTGGATTTGATCAGGGCAATAAAGAGAGATGTAATGCTTATGTTATTGCTCCTCTCTCTCAAGGTAAAATTTTGTGGTCTGAGATGGTATCAGGTTTGTTTTGTAGAAATACCACAGACCAATAACCTTAAAGGTATTGGGAATAAAGAGGTCTGCTTTTTTCAAAATTCTGTGTAGGTGTCATAGTATGGCGCCATTTGCTGGTTAGGAAGTCATCTGATTTGATTTTAGTGATGGTGTTCACTGTGTTTTTTTAGTCTTTGAAACCAGTGACTCCACAGGGACTTGGTTTTGGTAAATTTTTCACCAGTCTCTACTTCTGTGTACCAGAGTAGTATGTGATATCTGATAGCCAGGGGTTTGAAACTATTTTTTTTAAGAATTCTGTACTGACTGGATTTCCGGATTATGAGGTCCTAGGCTATATGAACTTTAGTATTTGCTGCTATTTACAATAAGTGACACATAAGATTGGTAAGGACACCAATTTTGGAGATGGAGAGGCAAGGCTGAAGGGGAGGAGGAGGCCTTTATTTGAACATAACAATTCTTGTGTTGTTATGTTCAAAAGTCTTATCTAGTAAGTTTCCCATAGGAAGGTATTGGGAATGGAGACATATTTTTTTTTCAAAATTCCATGTAGGTGTCGTGGTATGGCACCATTTGCTTGTTAGGAAGTCATATGAGTTTTTTTTACATGATTGTATTCATTATGTTATTTTAGTCTTTGAAGCCAGTGACTCCATAGGGACTTGTTTTTTGATTAAATTTGCCACCAGACTCTACTTATTTGTCCCAGAGTAGTATGTGATATCTCATAGGCAGGGATTTGAAACTATTTTTTTAAGAATTCTGGACTGACTGGTTTCCTGGATGATGAGGTCTTAGGCTATGGGAACTTTACTGTCTGCTGATTTTTATAATAAGTAACGCAAAGAATTGGTAAAGACACCAATTTTGGAGATGGAGAGGAAAGGCTGATGGGGAGGAGGAGGCCTTTATTTGAAGATAACAATTCTTGTGTTGTTATGTTCAAAAGTCTTATCTAGTGAGTTTCCCATAGCTCGCTATCTTTTTTTCCAAATTCTTCATGTACCCACTATCTGACAAATATAATAGAAGTAGCATTATTTACTCACCTAATATTCCAAGAGCTGTTTTACAAATGGTTGGAGACTCATATGTATATTGGGCTTAAAGCCAATGCCTGTAGTGGTGCCATAGGTTTAGATAAAGAACCATGACTGAAGCAGATTTTGAGAGCTTTTGTGTGATGATAAATTGTGTAGACTTAGGATATCCAGACCTTGTACGTTTTCCAATGCGTAGCTATCATGTGTTGTACTATAGAATCAATACATTTTGTAAAAAAAAAAGTGCTTGTAAAGGGGTATACACTTCTGGGTGAATTAATTCTGTGTTTTCCTGTTTACTGTAAAAAAGTTGGGATTTTTTGGTATTGTTTTCAATTTTGTTTTATACTTGCACACATTTCATGTTAATGTTGTACTCTCATTTGATTTTGATTGGCTGTGTATAATCATGGAGATTTTATCTAGATTATTTTACTATATTTTATATGTTATTCTGTTACATTGAAGTTAGATGTACCTCAAATCATTATAGTTACATTGGTAATATGGTGAAATTGCTATCATATCACTGTGTCATTTCCATTATGTTCATCTAATTTCCAATGGAGATGTCTGGTCAGAAGTGGTTTGTTTGGTTCAGTTGCTGGGCCCTCCTTGGATATTGGTGCTTTATGTGAAGTGGAATAACTTAGGGTAGGTCACTTTAGCTGGATTTGGTCAGGGCAATAAAGAGAGATGTAATGCTTATGTTATTGCTCCTCTCTCTCAAGGTAAAATTGTGTGGTCTGAGATGGTATCATGTTTGTTTTGGAGAAATACCACAGACCAATAACCTTGAAAGGTATTGGGCATAAAGAGGTCTGCTTTTTTCAAAATTCTGTGTAGGTGTCATAGTATGGCACCATTTGCTGGTTAGGAAGTCATCTGATTTGATTTTAGTGATGGTGTTCACTGTGTTTTTTTAGTCTTTGAAACCAGTGACTCCACAGGTACTTACTTTTGGTAAATTTGTCACCAGTCTCTACTTCTGTGTACCAGAGTAGTATGTGATATCTGATAGCCAGGGGTTTGAAACTATTTTTTTAAGAATTCTGTACTGACTGGATTTCCGGATTATGAGGTCCTAGGCTATAGGAACTTTAGTATTTGCTGCTATTTACAATAAGTGACACATAAGATTGGTAAAGATACCAATTTTGGAGATGGAGAGGCAAGGCTGAAGGGGAGGAGGAGGCCTTTATTTGAAGATAACAATTCTTGTGTTGTTATGTTCAAAAGTCTTATTTAGTAAGTTTCCCATAGGAAGGTATTGGGAATAGAGACATATATTTTTTTCAAAATTCCATGTAGGTGTCGTGGTATGGCACCATTTGCTTGTTAGGAAGTCATATGAGTTTATTTTACATGATGGTGTTCATTATGTTATTTTAGTCTTTGAAGCCAGTGGCTCCATAGGGACTTGTTTTTTGATTAAATTTGCCACCAGTCTCTACTTATTTGTCCCAGAGTAGTATGTGATATCTCATAGGCAGGGATTTGAAGCTATTTTTTTTATGAATTCTGGACTGACTGGTTTCCTGGATGATGAGGTCTTAGGCTATGGGAACTTTACAGTCTGCTCATTTTTATAATAAGTAACGCAAAGAATTGGTAAAGACACCAATTTTGGAGATGGAGAGGAAAGGCTGAAGGGGAGGAGGAGGCCTTTATTTGAAGATAACAATTCTTGTGTTGTTATGTTCAAAAGTCTTATCTAGTAAGTTTCCCATAGCTCGCTATCTTTTTTTCCAAATTCTTCATGTACCCACTATCTGACAAATATAATAGAAGTAGCATTATTTACTCACCTAATATACCAAGAGCTGTTTTACAAATGGTTGGAGACTCATATGTATATTGGGCTTAAAGCCAATGCCTGTAGTGGTGCCATAGGTTTAGATAAAGAACCAGGACTGAAGCAGATTTTGAGAGCTTTTGTGTGATGATAAATTGTGTAGACTTAGGATATCCAGACCTTGTACGTTTTCCAATGCATAGCTATCATGTGTTGTACTATAGAATCAATACATTTTGTAAAAAAAAAGTGCTTGTAAAGGGGTATACACTTCTGGGTGAATTAATTCTGTGTTTTCCTGTTTACTGTAAAAAAGTTGGGATTTTTTGGTATAGTTTTCAATTTTGTTTTATACTTACACACATTTCATGTTAATGTTGTACTCTCATTTGATTTTGATTGGCTGTGTATAATCATGGAGATTTTATCTAGATTCTTTTACTATATTTTATATGTTATTCTGTTACATTGAAGTTAGATGTACCTCAAATCATTATAGTTACATTGGTAATATGGTGAGATTGCTATCATATCACTGTGTCATTTCCATTATGTTCATCTAATTTCCAATGGAGATGTCTGGTCAGAAGTGGTTTGTTTGGTTCAGTTGCTGGGCCCTCCTTGGATATTGGTGCTTCATGTGAAGTGGAATAACTTAGGGTAGGTCCCTTTAGCTGGATTTGGTCAGGGCAATAAAGAGAGATGTAATGCTTATGTTATTGCTCCTCTCTCTCAAGGTAAAATTGTGTGGTCTGAGATGGTATCAGGTTTGTTTTGGAGAAATACCACAGACCAATAACCTTGAAAGGTATTGGGAATAAAGAGTTCTGCTTTTTTCAAAATTCTGTGTAGGTGTCATAGTATGGCACCATTTGCTGGTTAGGAAGTCATCTGATTTGATTTTAGTGATGGTGTTCACTGTGTTTTTTTAGTCTTTGAAACCAGTGACTCCACAGGTACTTACTTTTGGTAAATTTGTCACCAGTCTCTACTTCTGTGTACCAGAGTAGTATGTGATATCTGATAGCCAGGGGTTTGAAACTATTTTTTTAAGAATTCTGTTCTGACTGGATTTCCGGATTATGAGGTCCTAGGCTATAGGAACTTTAGTATTTGCTGCTATTTACAGTAAGTGACACATAAGATTGGTAAAGACACCAATTTTGGAGATGGAGAGGCAAGGCTGAAGGGGAGGAGGAGGCCTTTATTTGAAGATAACAATTCTTGTGTTGTTATGTTCAAAAGTCTTATCTAGTAAGTTTCCCATAGGAAGGTATTGGGAATAGAGACACTTTTTTTATTTTCAAAATTCCATGTAGGTGTCGTGGTATGGCACCATTTGCTTGTTAGGAAGTCATATGAGTTTATTTTACATGATGGTGTTCATTATGTTATTTTAGTCTTTGAAGCCAGTGACTCCATAGGGACTTGTTTTTTGATTAAATTTGCCACCAGTCTCTACTTATTTGTCCCAGAGTAGTATGTGATATCTCATAGGCAGGGATTTGAAACTATTTTTTTAAGAATTCTGGACTGACTGGTTTCCTGGATGATGAGGTCTTAGGCTATGGGAACTTTACTGTCTGCTGATTTTTATAATAAGTAACGCAAAGAATTGGTAAAGACACCAATTTTGGAGATGGAGAGGAAAGGCTGAAGGGGAGGAGGAGGCCTTTATTTGAAGATAACAATTCTTGTGCTGTTATGTTCAAAAGTCTTATCTAGTAAGTTTCCCATAGCTCGCTATCTTTTTTTCCAAATTCTTCATGTACCCACTATCTGACAAATATAATTGAAGTAGCATTATTTACTCACCTAATATACCAAGAGCTGTTTTACAAATGGTTGGAGACTCATATGTATATTGGGCTTATAGCCAATGCCTGTAGTGGTGCCATAGGTTTAGATAAAGAACCAGGACTGAAGCAGATTTTGAGAGCTTTTGTGTGATGATAAATTGTGTAGACTTAAGATATCCAGACCTTGTACGTTTTCCAATGCATAGCTATCATGTGTTGTACTATAGAATCGATACATTTTGTAAAAAAAAAGTGCTTGTAAAGGGGTATACACTTCTGGGTGAATTAATTCTGTGTTTTCCTGTTTACTGTAAAAAAGTTGGGATTTTTTGGTATAGTTTTCAATTTTGTTTTATACTTGCACACATTTCATGTTAATGTTGTACTCTCATTTGATTTTGATTGGCTGTGTATAATCATGGAGATTTTATCTAGATTATTTTACTATATTTTATATGTTATTCTGTTACATTGAAGTTAGATGTACCTCAAATCATTATAGTTACATTGGTAATATGGTGAGATTGCTATCATATCACTGTGTCATTTCCATTATGTTCATCTAATTTCCAATGGAAATGTCTGGTCAGAAGTGGTTTGTTTGGTTCAGTTGCTGGGACCTCCTTGGATATTGGTGCTTCATGTGAAGTGGAATAACTTAGGGTAGGTCCCTTTAGCTGGATTTGGTCAGGGCAATAAAGAGAGATGTAATGCTTATGTTATTGCTCCTCTCTCTCAAAGTAAAATTGTGTGGTCTGAGATGGTATCATGTTTGTTTTTGAGAAATACCACAGACCAATAACCTTGAAAGGTATTGGGAATAAAGAGGTCTGCTTTTTTCAAAATTCTGTGTAGGTGTCATAGTATGGCGCCATTTGCTGGTTAGGAAGTCATCTGATTTGATTTTAGTGATGGTGTTCACTGTTTTTTTTTAGTCTTTGAAACCAGTGACTCCACAGGGACTTGGTTTTGGTAAATTTGTCACCAGTCTCTACTTCTGTGTACCAGAGTAGTATGTGATATCTGATAGCCAAGGGTTTGAAACTATTTTTTTAAGAATTCTGTACTGACTGGATTTCCGGATTATCAGGTCCTAGGCTATAGGAACTTTAGTATTTGCTGCTATTTACAATAAGTGACACATAAGATTGGTAAAGACACCAATTTTGGAGATGGAGAGGAAAGGCTGAAGGGGAGGAGGAGGCCTTTATTTGAAGATAACAATTCTTGTGTTGTTATGTTCAAAAGTCTTATCTAGTAAGTTTCCCATAGGAAGGTATTGGGAATAGAGACATATTTTTTTTTCAAAATTCCATGTAGGTGTCGTGGTATGGCACCATTTGCTTGTTAGGAAGTCATATGAGTTTATTTTACATGATGGTGTTCATTATGTTATTTTAGTCTTTGAAGCCAGTGACTCCATAGGGACTGTTTTTTTATTAAATTTGCCACCAGTCTCTAATTATTTGTCCCAGAGTAGTATGTGATATCTCATAGGCAGGGATTTGAAACAATTTTTTTTAGAATTCTGGAATGACTAGTTTCCTGGATGATGAGGTCTTAGGCTATGGGAAATTTACTGTCTGCTGATTTTTATAATAAGTAACGCAAAGAATTGGTAAAGACACCAATTTTGGAGATGGAGAGGAAAGGCTGAAGGGGAGGAGGAGGCCTTTATTTGAAGATAACAATTCTTGTGTTGTTATGTTCAAAAGTCTTATCTAGTAAGTTTCCCATAGCTCGCTATCTTTTTTTCCAAATTCTTCATGTACCCACTATCTGACAAATATAATTGAAGTAGCATTATTTACTCACCTAATATTCCAAGAGCTGTTTTACAAATGGTTGGAGACTCATATGTATATTGGGCTTAAAACCAATGCCTGTAGTGGGGCCATAGGTTTAGATAAAGAACCAGGACTGAAGCAGATTTTGAGAGCTTTTGTGTGATGATAAATTGTGTAGACTTAGGATATCCAGACCTTGTACGTTTTCCAATGCATAGCTATCATGTGTTGTACTATAGAATCGATACATTTTGTAAAAAAAAAAGTGCTTGTAAAGGGGTATACACTTCTGGGTGAATTAATTCTGTTTTCCTGTTTACTGTAAAAAAGTTGGGATTTTTTGGTATAGTTTTCAATTTTGTTTTATACTTGCACACATTTCATGTTAATGTTGTACTCTCATTTGATTTTGATTGGCTGTGTATAATCATGGAGATTTTATCTAGATTATTTTACTATATTTTATATGTTATTCTGTTACATTGAAGTTAGATGTACCTCAAATCATAGTAGTTACATTGGTAATATGGTGAGATTGCTATCATATCACTGTGTCATTTCCATTATGTTCATCTAATTTCCAATGGAGATGTCTGGTCAGAAGTGGTTTGTTTGGTTCAGTTGCTGGGCCCTCCTTGGATATTGGTGCTTCATGCGAAGTGGAATAACTTAGGGTAGGTCCCTTTTGCTGGATTTGGTCAAGGCAATAAAGAGAGATGTAATGCTTATGTTATTGCTCCTCTCTCTCAAGGTAAAATTGTGTGGTCTGAGATGGTATCATGTTTGTTTTGGAGAAATACCACAGACCAATAACCTTAAAAGGTATTGGGAATAAAGAGGTCTGCTTTTTTCAAAATTCTGTGTAGGTGTCATAGTATGGCGCCATTTGCTGGTTAGGAAGTCATCTGATTTTATTTTAGTGATGGTGTTCACTGTTTTTTTTTTAGTCTTTGAAACTAGTGACTCCACAGGGACTTGGTTTTGGTAAATTTGTCACCAGTCTCTACTTCTGTGTACCAGAGTAGTATGTGATATCTGATAGCCAGGGGTTTGAAATTATTTTTTTAAGAATTCTGTACTGACTGGATTTCCGGATTATGAGGTCCTAGGCTATAGGAACTTTAGTATTTGCTGCTATTTACAATAAGTGACACATAAGATTGGTAAAGACACCAATTTTGGAGATGGAGAGGCAAGGCTGAAGGGGAGGAGGAGGCCTTTATTTGAAGATAACAATTCTTGTGTTGTTATGTTCAAAAGTTTTATCTAGTAAGTTTCCCATAGGAAGGTATTGGGAATAGAGACATATTTTTTTTTCAAAATTCCATGTAGGTGTCGTGGTATGGCACCATTTGCTTGTTAGGAAGTCATATGAGTTTATTTTACATGATTGTGTTCATTATGTTATTTTAGTCTTTGAAGCCAGTGACTCCACAGGGACTTGTTTTTTGATTAAATTTGCCACCAGTCTCTACTTATTTGTCCCAGAGTAGTATGTGATATCTCATAGGCAGGGATTTGAAACTATTTTTTTAAGAATTCTGGAATGACTGGTTTCCTGGATGATGAGGTCTTAGGCTATGGGAAATTTACTGTCTGCTGATTTTTATAATAAGTAACGCAAAGAATTGGTAAAGACACCAATTTTGGAGATGGAGAGGAAAGGCTGAAGGGGAGGAAGAGGCCTTTATTTGAAGATAACAATTCTTGTGTTGTTATGTTCAAAAGTCTTATCTAGTAAGTTTCCCATAGCTCGCTATCTTTTTTTCCAAATTCTTCATGTACTTACTATCTGACAAATATAATTGAAGTAGCATTATTTACTCACCTAATATTCCAAGAGCTGTTTTACAAATGGTTGAAGACTCATATGTATATTGGGCTTAAAGCCAATGCCTGTAGTGGGGCCATAGGTTTAGATAAAGAACCAGGACTGAAGCAGATTTTGAGAGCTTTTGTGTGATGATAAATTGTGTAGACTTAGGATATCCAGAGCTTGTACGTTTTCCAATGCATAGCTATAATGTGTTGTAATATAGAATCGATACATTTTGTAAAAAAAAAGTGCTTGTAAAGGGGTATACACTTCTGGGTGAATTAATTCTGTGTTTTCCTGTTTACTGTAAAAAAGTTGGGATTTTTTGGTATAGTTTTCAATTTTGTTTTATACTTGCACACATTTCATGTTAATGTTGTACTCTCATTTGATTTTGATTGGCTGTGTATAATCATGGAGATTTTATCTAGATTATTTTACTATATTTTATACGTTATTCTGTTACATTGAAGTTAGATGTACCTCAAATCATTATAGTTACATTGGTAATATGGTGAGATTGCTATCATATCACTGTGTCATTTCCATTATGTTCATCTAATTTCCAATGGAGATGTCTGGTCAGAAGTGGTTTGTTTGGTTCAGTTGCTGGGCCCTCCTTGGATATTGGTGCTTCATGTGAAGTGGATTAACTTAGGGTAGGTCCCTTTAGCTGGATTTGGTCAGGGCAATAAAGAGAGATGTAATGCTTATGTTATTGCTCCTCTCTCTCAAGGTAAAATTGTGTGGTCTGAGATGGTATCATGTTTGTTTTGGAGAAATACCACAGACCAATAACCTTGGATGGTATTGGGAATAAAGAGGTCTGCTTTATTAAAAATTCTGTGTAGGTGTCATAGTATGGCGCCATTTGCTGGTTAGGAAGTCATCTGATTTGATTTTAGTGATGGTGTTCACTGTGTTTTTTTAGTCTTTGAAACCAGTGACTCCACAGGGACTTGGTTTTGGTAAATGTGTCACCAGTCTCTAGTTCTGTGTACCAGAGTAGTATGTGATATCTGATAGCCAGGGGTTTGAAACTATTTATTTAAGAATTCTGTACTGACTGGATTTCCGGATTATGAGGTCCTAGGCTATAGGAACTTTAGTATTTGCTGCTATTTACAATAAGTGACACATAAGATTGGTAAAGACACCAATTTTGGAGATGGAGAGGCAAGGCTGAAGGGGAGGAGGAGGCCTTTATTTGAAGATAACAATTCTTGTGTTGTTATGTTCAAAAGTTTTATCTAGTAAGTTTCCCATAGGAAGGTATTGGGAATAGAGACATATTTTTTTTTCAAAATTCCATGTAGGTGTCGTGGTATGGCACCATTTGCTTGTTAGGAAGTCATATGAGTTTATTTTACATGATTGTGTTCATTATGTTATTTTAGTCATTGAAGCCAGTGACTCCACAGGGACTTGTTTTTTGATTAAATTTGCCACCAGTCTCTACTTATTTGTCCCAGAGTAGTATGTGATATCTCATAGGCAGGGATTTGAAACTATTTTTTTAAGAATTCTGGAATGACTGGTTTCCTGGATGATGAGGTCTTAGGCTATGGGAAATTTACTGTCTGCTGATTTTTATAATAAGTAACGCAAAGAATTGGTAAAGACACCAATTTTGGAGATGGAGAGGAAAGGCTGAAGGGGAGGAGGAGGCCTTTATTTGAAGATAACAATTCTTGTGTTGTTATGTTCAAAAGTCTTATCTAGTAAGTTTCCCATAGCTCGCTATCTTTTTTTCCAAATTCTTCATGTACCCACTATCTGACAAATATAATTGAAGTAGCATTATTTACTCACCTAATATTCCAAGAGCTGTTTTACAAATGGTTGGAGACTCATATGTATATTGGGCTTAAAGCCAATGCCTGTAGTGGGGCCATAGGTTTAGATAAAGAACCAGGACTGAAGCAGATTTTGAGAGCTTTTGTGTGATGATAAATTGTGTAGACTTAGGATATCCAGACCTTGTACGTTTTCCAATGCATAGCTATCATGTGTTGTACTACAGAATCGATACATTTTGTAAAAAAAAAGTGCTTGTAAAGGGGTATACACTTCTGGGTGAATTAATTCTGTTTTCCTGTTTACTGTAAAAAAGTTGGGATTTTTTGGTATAGTTTTCAATTTTGTTTTATACTTGCACACATTTCATGTTAATGTTGTACTCTCATTTGATTTTGATTGGCTCTGTATAATCATGGAGATTTTATCTAGATTATTTTACTATATTTTATATGTTATTCTGTTACATTGAAGTTAGATGTACCTCAAATCATAGTAGTTACATTGGTAATATGGTGAGATTGCTATCATATCACTGTGTCATTTCCATTATGTTCATCTAATTTCCAATGGAGATGTCTGGTCAGAAGTGGTTTGTTTGGTTCAGTTGCTGGGCCCTCCTTGGATATTGGTGCTTCATGTGAAGTGGAATAACTTAGGGTAGGTCCCTTTTGCTGGATTTGGTCAAGGCAATAAAGAGAAATGTAATGCTTATGTTATTGCTCCTCTCTCTCAAGGTAAAATTGTGTGGTCTGAGATGGTATCATGTTTGTTTTGGAGAAATACCACAGACCAATAACCTTAAAAGGTATTGGGAATAAAGAGGTCTGCTTTTTTCAAAATTCTGTGTAGGTGTCATAGTATGGCGCCATTTGCTGGTTAGGAAGTCATCTGATTTTATTTTAGTGATGGTGTTCACTGTTTTTTTTTTAGTCTTTGAAACTAGTGACTCCACAGGGACTTGGTTTTGGTAAATTTGTCACCAGTCTCTACTTCTGTGTACCAGAGTAGTATGTGATATCTGATAGCCAGGGGTTTGAAACTATTTTTTTAAGAATTCTGTACTGACTGGATTTCCGGATTATGAGGTCCTAGGCTATAGGAACTTTAGTATTTGCTGCTATTTACAATAAGTGACACATAAGATTGGTAAAGACACCAATTTTGGAGATGGAGAGGCAAGGCTGAAGGGGAGGAGGAGGCCTTTATTTGAAGATAACAATTCTTGTGTTGTTATGTTCAAAAGTTTTATCTAGTAAGTTTCCCATAGGAAGGTATTGGGAATAGAGACATATTTTTTTTTCAATATTCCATGTAGGTGTCGTGGTATGGCACCATTTGCTTGTTAGGAAGTCATATGAGTTTATTTTACATGATTGTGTTCATTATGTTATTTTAGTCTTTGAAGCCAGTGACTCCACAGGGACTTGATTTTTGATTAAATTTGCCACCAGTCTCTACTTATTTGTCCCAGAGTAGTATGTGATATCTCATAGGCAGGGATTTGAAACTATTTTTTTAAGAATTCTGGAATGACTGGTTTCCTGGATGATGAGGTCTTAGGCTATGGGAAATTTACTGTCTGCTGATTTTTATAATAAGTAACGCAAAGAATTGGTAAAGACACCAATTTTGGAGATGGAGAGGAAAGGCTGAAGGGGAGGAGGAGGCCTTTATTTGAAGATAACAATTCTTGTGTTGTTATGTTCAAAAGTCTTATCTAGTAAGTTTCCCATAGCTCGCTATCTTTTTTTCCAAATTCTTCATGTACCCACTATCTGACAAATATAATTGAAGTAGCATTATTTACTCACCTAATATTCCAAGAGCTGTTTTACAAATGGTTGGAGACTCATATGTATATTGGGCTTAAAGACAATGCCTGTAGTGGGGCCATAGGTTTAGATAAAGAACCAGGACTGAAGCAGATTTTGAGAGCTTTTGTGTGATGATAAATTGTGTCGACTTAGGATATCCAGACCTTGTACGTTTTCCAATGCATAGCTATCATGTGTTGTACTATAGAATCGATACATTTTGTAAAAAAAAAGTGCTTGTAAAGGGGTATACACTTCTGGGTGAATTAATTCTGTTTTCCTGTTTACTGTAAAAAAGTTGGGATTTTTTGGTATAGTTTTCAATTTTGTTTTATACTTGCACACATTTCATGTTAATGTTGTACTCTCATTTGATTTTGATTGGCTGTGTATAATCATGGAGATTTTATCTAGATTATTTTACTATATTTTATATGTTATTCTGTTACATTGAAGTTAGATGTACCTCAAATCATAGTAGTTACATTGGTAATATGGTGAGATTGCTATCATATCACTGTGTCATTTCCATTATGTTCATCTAATTTCCAATGGAGATGTCTGGTCAGAAGTGGTTTGTTTGGTTCAGTTGCTGGGCCCTCCTTGGATATTGGTGCTTCATGTGAAGTGGAATAACTTAGGGTAGGTCCCTTTTGCTGGATTTGTTCAAGGCAATAAAGAGAAATGTAATGCTTATGTTATTGCTCCTCTCTCTCAAGGTAAAATTGTGTGGTCTGAGATGGTATCATGTTTGTTTTGGAGAAATACCACAGACCAATAACCTTAAAAGGTATTGGGAATAAAGAGGTCTGCTTTTTTCAAAATTCTGTGTAGGTGTCATAGTATGGCGCCATTTGCTGGTTAGGAAGTCATCTGATTTTATTTTAGTGATGGTGTTCACTGTTTTTTTTTTAGTCTTTGAAACTAGTGACTCCACAGGGACTTGGTTTTGGTAAATTTGTCACCAGTCTCTACTTCTGTGTACCAGAGTAGTATGTGATATCTGATAGCCAGGGGTTTGAAACTATTTTTTTAAGAATTCTGTACTGACTGGATTTCCGGATTATGAGGTCCTAGGCTATAGGAACTTTAGTATTTGCTGCTATTTACAATAAGTGACACATAAGATTGGTAAAGACACCAATTTTGGAGATGGAGAGGCAAGGCTGAAGGGGAGGAGGAGGCCTTTATTTGAAGATAACAATTCTTGTGTTGTTATGTTCAAAAGTTTTATCTAGTAAGTTTCCCATAGGAAGGTATTGGGAATAGAGACATATTTTTTTTTCAATATTCCATGTAGGTGTCGTGGTATGGCACCATTTGCTTGTTAGGAAGTCATATGAGTTTATTTTACATGATTGTGTTCATTATGTTATTTTAGTCTTTGAAGCCAGTGACTCCACAGGGACTTGATTTTTTATTAAATTTGCCACCAGTCTCTACTTATTTGTCCCAGAGTAGTATGTGATATCTCATAGGCAGGGATTTGAAACTATTTTTTTAAGAATTCTGGAATGACTGGTTTCCTGGATGATGAGGTCTTAGGCTATGGGAAATTTACTGTCTGCTGATTTTTATAATAAGTAACGCAAAGAATTGGTAAAGACACCAATTTTGGAGATGGAGAGGAAAGGCTGAAGGGGAGGAGAAGGCCTTTATTTGAAGATAACAATTCTTGTGTTGTTATGTTCAAAAGTCTTATCTAGTAAGTTTCCCATAGCTCGCTATCTTTTTTTCCAAATTCTTCATGTACCCACTATCTGACAAATATAATTGAAGTAGCATTATTTACTCACCTAATATTCCAAGAGCTGTTTTACAAATGGTTGGAGACTCATATGTATATTCGGCTTAAAGCCAATGCCTGTAGTGGGGCCATAGGTTTAGATAAAGAACCAGGACTGAAGCAGATTTTGAGAGCTTTTGTGTGATGATAAATTGTGTAGACTTAGGATATCCAGACCTTGTACGTTTTCCAATGCATAGCTATCATGTGTTGTACTATAGAATCGATACATTTTGTAAAAAAAAAGTGCTTGTAAAGGGGTATACACTTCTGGGTGAATTAATTCTGTTTTCCTGTTTACTGTAAAATAGTTGGGATTTTTTGGTATAGTTTTCAATTTTGTTTTATACTTGCACACATTTCATGTTAATGTTGTACTCTCATTTGATTTTGATTGGCTGTGTATAATCATGGAGATTTTATCTAGATTATTTTACTATATTTTATATGTTATTCTGTTACATTGAAGTTAGATGTACCTCAAATCATAGTAGTTACATTGGTAATATGGTGAGATTGCTATCATATCACTGTGTCATTTCCATTATGTTCATCTAATTTCCAATGGAGATGTCTGGTCAGAAGTGGTTTGTTTGGTTCAGTTGCTGGGCCCTCCTTGGATATTGGTGCTTCATGTGAAGTGGAATAACTTAGGGTAGGTCCCTTTTGCTGGATTTGGTCAAGGCAATAAAGAGAAATGTAATGCTTATGTTATTGCTCCTCTCTCTCAAGGTAAAATTGTGTGGTCTGAGATGGTATCATGTTTGTTTTGGAGAAATACCACAGACCAATAACCTTAAAAGGTATTGGGAATAAAGAGGTCTGCTTTTTTCAAAATTCTGTGTAGGTGTCATAGTATGGCGCCATTTGCTGGTTAGGAAGTCATCTGATTTGATTTTAGTGATGGTGTTCACTGTGTTTTTTTAGTCTTTGAAACCAGTGATTCCACAGGGACTTGGTTTTGGTAAATTTGTCACCAGTCTCTACTTCTGTGTACCAGAGTAGTATGTGATATCTGATAGCCAGGGGTTTGAAACTATTTTTTTAAGAATTCTGTACTGACTGGATTTCCGGATTATGAGGTCCTAGGCTATAGGAACTTTAGTATTTGCTGCTATTTACAATAAGTGACACATAAGATTGGTAAAGACACCAATTTTGGAGATGGAGAGGCAAGGCTGAAGGGGAGGAGGAGGCCTTTATTTGAAGATAACAATTCTTGTGTTGTTATGTTCAAAAGTCTTATCTAGTAAGTTTCCCATAGGAAGGTATTGGGAATAGAGACATATTTTTTTTTTTCAAAATTCCATGTAGGTGTCGTGGTATGGCACCATTTGCTTGTTAGGAAGTCATATGAGTTTATTTTACATGATTGTGTTCATTATGTTATTTTAGTCTTTGAAGCCAGTGACTCCATAGGGACTTGTTTTTTGATTACATTTGCCACCAGTCTCTACTTATTTGTCCCAGAGTAGTATGTGATATCTCATAGGCAGGGATTTGAAACTATTTTTTTAAGAATTCTGGACTGACTGGTTTCCTGGATGATGAGGTCTTAGGCTATGGGAACTTTACTGTCTACTGATTTTTATAATAAGTAACGCAAAGAATTGGTAAAGACACCAATTTTGGAGATGGAGAGGAAAGGCTGAAGGGGAGGAGGAGGCCTTTATTTGAAGATAACAATTCTTGTGTTGTTATGTTCAAAAGTCTTATCTAGTAAGTTTCCCATAGCTCGCTATCTTTTTTTCCAAATTCTTCATGTACCCACTATCTGACAAATATAATAGAAGTAGCATTATTTACTCACCTAATATTCCAAGAGCTGTTTTACAAATGGTTGGAGACTCATATGTATATTGGGCTTAAAGCCAATGCCTGTAGTGGTGCCATAGGTTTAGGTAAAGAACCAGGACTGAAGCAGATTTTGAGAGCTTTTGTGTGATGATAAATTGTGTAGACTTAGGATATCCAGACCTTGTACGTTTTCCAATGCGTAGCTATCATGTGTTGTACTATAGAATCAATAAATTTTGGAAAAAAAAGTGCTTGTAAAGGGGTATACACTTCTGGGTGAATTAATTCTGTGTTTTCCTGTTTATTGTAAAAAAGTTGGGATTTTTTGGTATAGTTTTCAATTTTGTTTTATACTTGCACACATTTCATGTTAATATTGTAGTCTCATTTGATTTTGATTGGCTGTGTATAATCATGGAGATTTTATCTAGATTATTTTACTATATTTTATATGTTATTCTGTTACATTGAAGTTAGATGTACCTCAAATCATTATAGTTACATTGGTAATATGGTGAGATTGCTATCATATCACTGTGTCATTTCCATTATGTTCATCTAATTTCCAATGGAGATGTCTGGTCAGAAGTGGTTTGTTTGGTTCAGTTGCTGGGCCCTCCTTGGATATTGGTGCTTCATGTGAAGTGGAATAACTTAGGGTAGGTCCCTTTAGCTGGATTTGATCAGGGCAATAAAGAGAGATGTAATGCTTGTGTTATTGCTCCTCTCTCTCAAGGTAAAATTGTGTGGTCTGAGATGGTATCATGTTTGTTTTGGAGAAATACCACAGACCAATAACCTTGAAAGGTATTGGGAATAAAGAGGTCTGCTTTTTTCAAAATTCTGTGTAGGTGTCATAGTATGGCGCCATTTGCTGGTTAGGAAGTCATCTGATTTGATTTTAGTGATGGTGTTCACTGTGTTTTTTTAGTCTTTGAAACCAGTGACTCCACAGGGACTTGGTTTTGGTAAATTTGTCACCAGTCTCTACTTCTGTGTACCAGAGTAGTATGTGATATCTGATAGCCAGGGGTTTGAAACTATTTTTTTAAGAATTCTGTACTGACTGGATTTCCGGATTATGAGGTCCTAGGCTATAGGAACTTTAGTATTTGCTGCTATTTACAATAAGTGACACATAAGATTGGTAAAGACACCAATATTGGAGATGGAGAGGCAAGGCTGAAGAGGAAGAGGAGGCTTTTATTTGAAGATAACAAATCCTTTGTTGTTATGTTCAAAAGTCTTATCTAGTAAGTTTCCCATAGGAAGGTATTGGGAATAGAGACATATTTTTTTTTCAAAATTCCATGTAGGTGTCGTGGTATGGCACCATTTGCTTGTTAGGAAGTCATATGAGTTTATTTTACATGATGGTGTTCATTATGTTATTTTAGTCTTTGAAGCCAGTGACTCCATAGGGACTTGTTTTTTTATTAAATTTGCCACCAGTCTCTACTTATTTGTCCCAGAGTAGTATGTGATATCTCATAGGCAGGGATTTGAAACTATTTTTTTAAGAATTCTGGACTGACTGGTTTCCTGGATGATGAGGTCTTAGGCTATGGGAACTTTACTGTCTGCTTATTTTTATAATAAGTAACGCAAAGAATTGGTAAAGACACCAATTTTGGAGATGGAGAGGAAAGGCTGAAGGGGAGGAGGAGGCCTTTATTTGAAGATAACAATTCTTGTGTTGTTGTGTTCAAAAGTCTTATCTAGTAAGTTTCCCATAGCTCGCTATCTTTTTTTCCAAATTCTTCATGTACCCACTATCTGACAAATATAATAGAAGTAGCATTATTTACTCACCTAATATTCCAAGAGCTGTTTTACAAATGGTTGGAGACTCATATGTATATTGGGCTTAAAGCCAATGCCTGTAGTGGTGCCATAGGTTTAGATAAAGAACCAGGACTGAAGCAGATTCTGAGAGCTTTTGTGTGATGATAAATTGTGTAGACTTAGGATATCCAGACCTTGTACGTTTTCCAATGCATAGCTATCATGTGTTGTACTATAAAATCAATACATTTTGTAAAAAAAAGTGCTTGTAAAGGGGTATATACACTTCTGGGTGAATTAATTCTGTGTTTTCCTGTTTACTGTAAAAAAGTTGGGATTTTTTGGTATAGTTTTCAATTTTGTTTTATACTTGCACACATTTCATGTTAATGTTGTACTCTCATTTGATTTTGATTGGCTGTGTATAATCATGGAGATTTTATCTAGATTCTTTTACTATATTTTATATGTTATTCTGTTACATTGAAGTTAGATGTACCTCAAATCATTATAGTTACATTGGTAATATGGTGAGATTGCTATCATATCACTGTGTCATTTCCATTATGTTCATCTAATTTCCAATGGAGATGTCTGGTCAGAAGTGGTTTGTTTGGTTCAGTTGCTGGGCCCTCCTTGGATATTGGTGCTTCATGTGAAGTGGAATAACTTAGGGTAGGTCCCTTTAGCTGGATTTGGTCAGGGCAATAAAGAGAGATGTAATACTTATGTTATTGCTCCTCTCTCTCAAGGTAAAATTGTGTGGTCTGAGATGGTATCATGTTTGTTTTGGAGAAATACCACAGACCAATAACCTTGAAAGGTATTGGGAATAAAGAGGTCTGCTTTTTTCAAAATTCTGTGTAGGTGTCATAGTATGGCGCCATTTGCTGGTTAGGAAGTCATCTGATTTGATTTAAGTGATGGTTTTCACTGTGTTTTTTTTAGTCTTTGAAACCAGTGACTCCACAGGGACTTGGTTTTGGTAAATTTGTCACCAGTCTCTACTTCTGTGTACCAGAGTAGTATGTGATATCTGATAGCCAGGGGTTTGAAACTATTTTTTTAAGAATTCTGTACTGACTGGATTTCCGGATTATGAGGTCCTAGGCTATAGGAACTTTAGTATTTGCTGCTATTTACAATAAGTGACACATAAGATTGGTAAAGACACCAATATTGGAGATGGAGAGGCAAGGCTGAAGGGGAGGAGGAGGCCTTTATTTGAAGATAACAATTCCTTTGTTGTTATGTTCAAAAGTCTTATCTAGTAAGTATCCCATAGAAAGGTATTGGGAATAGAGACATATTTTTTTTTCAAAATTCCATGTAGGTGTCGTGGTATGGCACCATTTGCTTGTTAGGAAGTCATATAAGTTTATTTTACATGATGGTGTTCATTATGTTATTTTAGTCTCTGAAGCCAGTGACTCCATAGGGACTTGTTTTTTGATTACATTTGCCACCAGTCTCTACTTATTTGTCCCAGAGTAGTATGTGATATCTCATAGGCAGGGATTTGAAACTATTTTTTTAAGAATTCTGGACTGACTGGTTTCCTGGATGATGAGGTCTTAGGCTATGGGAACTTTGCTGTCTGCTGATTTTTATAATAAGTAACGCAAAGAATTGGTAAAGACACCAATTTTGGAGATGGAGAGGAAAGGCTGAAGGGGAGGAGGAGGCCTTTATTTGAAGATAACAATTCTTGTGTTGTTATGTTCAAAAGTCTTATCTAGTAAGTTTCACATAGCTCGCTATCTTTTTTTCCAAATTCTTCATGTACCCACTATCTGACAAATATAATAGAAGTAGCATTATTTACTCACCTAATATTCCAAGAGCTGTTTTACAAATGGTTGGAGACTCATATGTATATTGGGCTTAAAGCCAATGCCTGTAGTGGTGCCATAGGTTTAGGTAAAGAACCAGGACTGAAGCAGATTTTGAGAGCTTTTGTGTGATGATAAATTGTGTAGACTTAGGATATCCAGACCTTGTACGTTTTCCAATGCGTAGCTATCATGTGTTGTACTATAGAATCAATAAATTTTGGAAAAAAAAGTGCTTGTAAAGGGGTATACACTTCTGGGTGAATTAATTCTGTGTTTTCCTGTTTATTGTAAAAAAGTTGGGATTTTTTGGTATAGTTTTCAATTTTGTTTTATACTTGCACACATTTCATGTTAATGTTGTACTCTCATTTGATTTTGATTGGCTGTGTATAATCATGGAGATTTTATCTAGATTATTTTACTATATTTTATATGTTATTCTGTTACATTGAAGTTAGATGTACCTCAAATCATTATAGTTACATTGGTAATATGGTGAGATTGCTATCATATCACTGTGTCATTTCCATTATGTTCATCTAATTTCCAATGGAGATGTCTGGTCAGAAGTGGTTTGTTTGGTTCAGTTGCTGGGCCCTCCTTGGATATTGGTGCTTCATGTGAAGTGGAATAACTTAGGGTAGGTCCCTTTAGCTGGATTTGATCAGGGCAATAAAGAGAGATGTAATGCTTGTGTTATTGCTCCTCTCTCTCAAGGTAAAATTGTGTGGTCTGAGATGGTATCATGTTTGTTTTGGAGAAATACCACAGACCAATAACCTTGAAAGGTATTGGGAATAAAGAGGTCTGCTTTTTTCAAAATTCTGTGTAGGTGTCATAGTATGGCGCCATTTGCTGGTTAGGAAGTCATCTGATTTGATTTTAGTGATGGTGTTCACTGTGTTTTTTTAGTCTTTGAAACCAGTGACTCCACAGGGACTTGGTTTTGGTAAATTTGTCACCAGTCTCTACTTCTGTGTACCAGAGTAGTATGTGATATCTGATAGCCAGGGGTTTGAAACTATTTTTTTAAGAATTCTGTACTGACTGGATTTCCGGATTATGAGGTCCTAGGCTATAGGAACTTTAGTATTTGCTGCTATTTACAATAAGTGACACATAAGATTGGTAAAGACACCAATATTGGAGATGGAGAGGCAAGGCTGAAGAGGAAGAGGAGGCTTTTATTTGAAGATAGCAAATCCTTTGTTGTTATGTTCAAAAGTCTTATCTAGTAAGTTTCCCATAGGAAGGTATTGGGAATAGAGACATATTTTTTTTTCAAAATTCCATGTAGGTGTCGTGGTATGGCACCATTTGCTTGTTAGGAAGTCATATGAGTTTATTTTACATGATGGTGTTCATTATGTTATTTTAGTCTTTGAAGCCAGTGACTCCATAGGGACTTGTTTTTTTATTAAATTTGCCACCAGTCTCTACTTATTTGTCCCAGAGTAGTATGTGATATCTCATAGGCAGGGATTTGAAACTATTTTTTTAAGAATTCTGGACTGACTGGTTTCCTGGATGATGAGGTCTTAGGCTATGGGAACTTTACTGTCTGCTTATTTTTATAATAAGTAACGCAAAGAATTGGTAAAGACACCAATTTTGGAGATGGAGAGGAAAGGCTGAAGGGGAGGAGGAGGCCTTTATTTGAAGATAACAATTCTTGTGTTGTTATGTTCAAAAGTCTTATCTAGTAAGTTTCCCATAGCTCGCTATCTTTTTTTCCAAATTCTTCATGTACCCACTATCTGACAAATATAATAGAAGTAGCATTATTTACTCACCTAATATTCCAAGAGCTGTTTTACAAATGGTTGGAGACTCATATGTATATTGGGCTTAAAGCCAATGCCTGTAGTGGTGCCATAGGTTTAGGTAAAGAACCAGGACTGAAGCAGATTTTGAGAGCTTTTGTGTGATGATAAATTGTGTAGACTTAGGATATCCAGACCTTGTACGTTTTCCAATGCGTAGCTATCATGTGTTGTACTATAGAATCAATAAATTTTGGAAAAAAAAGTGCTTGTAAAGGGGTATACACTTCTGGGTGAATTAATTCTGTGTTTTCCTGTTTATTGTAAAAAAGTTGGGATTTTTTGGTATAGTTTTCAATTTTGTTTTATACTTGCACACATTTCATGTTAATGTTGTACTCTCATTTGATTTTGATTGGCTGTGTATAATCATGGAGATTTTATCTAGATTATTTTACTATATTTTATATGTTATTCTGTTACATTGAAGTTAGATGTACCTCAAATCATTATAGTTACATTGGTAATATGGTGAGATTGCTATCATATCACTGTGTCATTTCCATTATGTTCATCTAATTTCCAATGGAGATGTCTGGTCAGAAGTGGTTTGTTTGGTTCAGTTGCTGGGCCCTCCTTGGATATTGGTGCTTCATGTGAAGTGGAATAACGTAGGGTAGGTCCCTTTAGCTGGATTTGATCAGGGCAATAAAGAGAGATGTAATGCTTGTGTTATTGCTCCTCTCTCTCAAGGTAAAATTGTGTGGTCTGAGATGGTATCATGTTTGTTTTGGAGAAATACCACAGACCAATAACCTTGAAAGGTATTGGGAATAAAGAGGTCTGCTTTTTTCAAAATTCTGTGTAGGTGTCATAGTATGGCGCCATTTGCTGGTTAGGAAGTCATCTGATTTGATTTTAGTGATGGTGTTCACTGTGTTTTTTTAGTCTTTGAAACCAGTGACTCCACAGGGACTTGGTTTTGGTAAATTTGTCACCAGTCTCTACTTCTGTGTACCAGAGTAGTATGTGATATCTGATAGCCAGGGGTTTGAAACTATTTTTTTAAGAATTCTGTACTGACTGGATTTCCGGATTATGAGGTCCTAGGCTATAGGAACTTTAGTATTTGCTGCTATTTACAATAAGTGACACATAAGATTGGTAAAGACACCAATATTGGAGATGGAGAGGCAAGGCTGAAGAGGAAGAGGAGGCTTTTATTTGAAGATAGCAAATCCTTTGTTGTTATGTTCAAAAGTCTTATCTAGTAAGTTTCCCATAGGAAGGTATTGGGAATAGAGACATATTTTTTTTTCAAAATTCCATGTAGGTGTCGTGGTATGGCACCATTTGCTTGTTAGGAAGTCATATGAGTTTATTTTACATGATGGTGTTCATTATGTTATTTTAGTCTTTGAAGCCAGTGACTCCATAGGGACTTGTTTTTTTATTAAATTTGCCACCAGTCTCTACTTATTTGTCCCAGAGTAGTATGTGATATCTCATAGGCAGGGATTTGAAACTATTTTTTTAAGAATTCTGGACTGACTGGTTTCCTGGATGATGAGGTCTTAGGCTATGGGAACTTTACTGTCTGCTTATTTTTATAATAAGTAACGCAAAGAATTGGTAAAGACACCAATTTTGGAGATGGAGAGGAAAGGCTGAAGGGGAGGAGGAGGCCTTTATTTGAAGATAACAATTCTTGTGTTGTTATGTTCAAAAGTCTTATCTAGTAAGTTTCCCATAGCTCGCTATCTTTTTTTCCAAATTCTTCATGTACCCACTATCTGACAAATATAATAGAAGTAGCATTATTTACTCACCTAATATTCCAAGAGCTGTTTTACAAATGGTTGGAGACTCATATGTATATTGGGCTTAAAGCCAATGCCTGTAGTGGTGCCATAGGTTTAGATAAAGAACCAGGACTGAAGCAGATTTTGAGAGCTTTTGTGTGATGATAAATTGTGTAGACTTAGGATATCCAGACCTTGTACGTTTTCCAATGCATAGCTATCATGTGTTGTACTATAAAATCAATACATTTTGTAAAAAAAAGTGCTTGTAAAGGGGTATACACTTCTGGGTGAATTAATTCTGTGTTTTCCTGTTTACTGTAAAAAAGTTGGGATTTTTTGGTATAGTTTTCAATTTTGTTTTATACTTGCACACATTTCATGTTAATGTTGTACTCTCATTTGATTTTGATTGGCTGTGTATAATCATGGAGATTTTATCTAGATTCTTTTACTATATTTTATATGTTATTCTGTTACATTGAAGTTAGATGTACCTCAAATCATTATAGTTACATTGGTAATATGGTGAGATTGCTATCATATCACTGTGTCATTTCCATTATGTTCATCTAATTTCCAATGGAGATGTCTGGTCAGAAGTGGTTTGTTTGGTTCAGTTGCTGGGACCTCCTTGGATATTGGTGCTTCATGTGAAGTGGAATAACTTAGGGTAGGTCCCTTTAGCTGGATTTGGTCAGGGCAATAAAGAGAGATGTAATGCTTATGTTATTGCTCCTCTCTCTCAAGGTAAAATTGTGTGGTCTGAGATGGTATCATGTTTGTTTTGGAGAAATACCACAGACCAATAACCTTGAAAGGTATTGGGAATAAAGAGGTCTGCTTTTTTCAAAATTCTGTGTAGGTGTCATAGTATGGCGCCATTTGCTGGTTAGGAAGTCATCTGATTTGATTTAAGTGATGGTGTTCACTGTGTTTTTTTAGTCTTTGAAACCAGTGACTCCACAGGGACTTTGTTTTGGCAAATTTGTCACCAGTCTCTACTTCTGTGTACCAGAGTAGTATGTGATATCTGATAGCCAGGGGTTTGAAACTATTTTTTTAAGAATTCTGTACTGACTGGATTTCCGGATTATGAGGTCCTAGGCTATAGGAACTTTAGTATTTGCTGCTATTTACAATAAGTGACACATAAGATTGGTAAAGACACCAATATTGGAGATGGAGAGGCAAGGCTGAAGGGGAGGAGGAGGCCTTTATTTGAAGATAACAATTCCTTTGTTGTTATGTTCAAAAGTCTTATCTAGTAAGTATCCCATAGAAAGGTATTGGGAATAGAGACATATTTTTTTTTCAAAATTCCATGTAGGTGTCGTGGTATGGCACCATTTGCTTGTTAGGAAGTCATATAAGTTTATTTTACATGATGGTGTTCATTATGTTATTTTAGTCTCTGAAGCCAGTGACTCCATAGGGACTTGTTTTTTGATTACATTTGCCACCAGTCTCTACTTATTTGTCCCAGAGTAGTATGTGATATCTCATAGGCAGGGATTTGAAACTATTTTTTTAAGAATTCTGGACTGACTGGTTTCCTGGATGATGAGGTCTTAGGCTATGGGAACTTTGCTGTCTGCTGATTTTTATAATAAGTAACGCAAAGAATTGGTAAAGACACCAATTTTGGAGATGGAGAGGAAAGGCTGAAGGGGAGGAGGAGGCCTTTATTTGAAGATAACAATTCTTGTGTTGTTATGTTCAAAAGTCTTATCTAGTAAGTTTCCCATAGCTCGCTATCTTTTTTTCCAAATTCTTCATGTACCCACTATCTGACAAATATAATAGAAGTAGCATTATTTACTCACCTAATATTCCAAGAGCTGTTTTACAAATGGTTGGAGACTCATATGTATATTGGGCTTAAAGCCAATGCCTGTAGTGGTGCCATAGGTTTAGGTAAAGAACCAGGACTGAAGCAGATTTTGAGAGCTTTTGTGTGATGATAAATTGTGTAGACTTAGGATATCCAGACCTTGTACGTTTTCCAATGCGTAGCTATCATGTGTTGTACTATAGAATCAATAAATTTTGGAAAAAAAAGTGCTTGTAAAGGGGTATACACTTCTGGGTGAATTAATTCTGTGTTTTCCTGTTTATTGTAAAAAAGTTGGGATTTTTTGGTATAGTTTTCAATTTTGTTTTATACTTGCACACATTTCATGTTAATGTTGTACACTCATTTGATTTTGATTGGCTGTGTATAATCATGGAGATTTTATCTAGATTATTTTACTATATTTTATATGTTATTCTGTTACATTGAAGTTAGATGTACCTCAAATCATTATAGTTACATTGGTAATATGGTGAGATTGCTATCATATCACTGTGTCATTTCCATTATGTTCATCTAATTTCCAATGGAGATGTCTGGTCAGAAGTGGTTTGTTTGGTTCAGTTGCTGGGCCCTCCTTGGATATTGGTGCTTCATGTGAAGTGGAATAACTTAGGGTAGGTCCCTTTAGCTGGATTTGATCAGGGCAATAAAGAGAGATGTAATGCTTGTGTTATTGCTCCTCTCTCTCAAGGTAAAATTGTGTGGTCTGAGATGGTATCATGTTTGTTTTGGAGAAATACCACAGACCAATAACCTTGAAAGGTATTGGGAATAAAGAGGTCTGCTTTTTTCAAAATTCTGTGTAGGTGTCATAGTATGGCGCCATTTGCTGGTTAGGAAGTCATCTGATTTGATTTTAGTGATGGTGTTCACTGTGTTTTTTTAGTCTTTGAAACCAGTGACTCCACAGGGACTTGTTTTTGGTAAATTTGTCACCAGTCTCTACTTCTGTGTACCAGAGTAGTATGTGATATCTGATAGCCAGGGGTTTGAAACTATTTTTTTAAGAATTCTGTACTGACTGGATTTCCGGATTATGAGGTCCTAGGCTATAGGAACTTTAGTATTTGCTGCTATTTACAATAAGTGACACATAAGATTAGTAAAGACACCCATTTTGGAGATAGAGAGGCAAGGCTGAAGGGGAGGAGGAGGCCTTTATTTGAAGATAACAATTCTTGTGTTGTTATGTTCAAAAGTCTTATCTAGTAAGTTTCCCATAGGAAGGTATTGGGAATAGAGACATATTTTTTTTTCAAAATTCCATGTAGGTGTCGTGGTATGGCACCATTTGTTTGTTAGGAAGTCATATGAGTTTATTTTACATGATGGTGTTCATTATGTTATTTTAGTCTTTGAAGCCAGTGACTCCATAGGGGCTTGTTTTTTGATTACATTTGCCACCAGTCTCTACTTATTTGTCCCAGAGTAGTATGTGATATCTCATAGGCAGGGATTTGAAACTATTTTTTTAAGAATTCTGGACTGACTGGTTTCCTGGATGATGAGGTCTTAGGCTATGGGAACTTTACTGTCTGCTGATTTTTATAATAAGTAACGCAAAGAATTGGTAAAGACACCAATTTTGGAGATGGAGAGGAAAGGCTGAAGGGGAGGAGGAGGCCTTTATTTGAAGATAACAATTCTTGTGTTGTTATGTTCAAAAGTCTTATCTAGTAAGTTTCCCATAGCTCGCTATCTTTTTTTCCAAATTCTTCATGTACCCACTATCTGACAAATATAATTGAAGTAGCATTATTTACTCACCTAATATACCAAGAGCTGTTTTACAAATGGTTGGAGACTCATATGTATATTGGGCTTAAAGCCAATGCCTGTAGTGGTGCCATAGGTTTAGATAAAGAACCAGGACTGAAGCAGATTTTGAGAGCTTTTGTGTGATGATAAATTGTGTAGACTTAGGATATCCAGACCTTGTACGTTTTCCAATGCGTAGCTATCATGTGTTGTACTATAGAATCAATACATTTTGTAAAAAAAAGTGCTTGTAAAGGGGTATACACTTCTGGGTGAATTAATTCTGTGTTTTCCTGTTTATTGTAAAAAAGTTGGACATTTTTTGGTATAGTTTTCAATTTTGTTTTATACTTTCACACATTTCATGTTAATGTTGTACTCTCATTTGATTTTGATTGGCTGTGTATAATCATGGAGATTTTATCTAGATTCTTTTACTATATTTTATATGTTATTCTGTTACATTGAAGTTAGATGTACCTCAAATCATTATAGTTACATTAGTAATATGGTGAGATTGCTATCATATCACTGTGTCATTTCCATTATGTTCATCTAATTTCCAATGGAGATGTCTGGTCAGAAGTGGTTTGTTTGGTTCAGTTGCTGGGCTCTCCATGGATATTGGTGCTTCATGTGAAGTGGAATAACTTAGGGTAGGTCCCTTTAGCTGGATTTGGTCAGGGCAATAAAGAGAGATGTAATGCTTATGTTATTGCTCCTCTCTCTCAAGGTAAAATTGTGTGGTTTGAGATGGTATCATGTTTGTTTTGGAGAAATACCACAGACCAATAAACTTGAAAGGTAATGGGAATAAAGAGGTCTGCTTTTTTCAAAATTCTGTGTAGGTTTCATAGTATGGCGCCATTTGCTGGTTAGGAAGTCATCTGATTTGATTTTAGTGATGGTGTTCACTGTGTTTTTTTAGTCTTTGAAACTAGTGACTCCACAGGGACTTGGTTTTGGTAAATTTGTCACCAGTCTCTACTTCTGTGTACCAGAGTAGTATGTGATATCTGATAGCCAGGGGTTTGAAACTATTTTTTTAAGAATTCTGTACTGACTGGATTTCCGGATTATGAGGTCCTAGGCTATAGGAACTTTAGTATTTGCTGCTATTTACAATAAGTGACACATAAGATTGGTAAAGACACCAATTTTGGAGATGGAGAGGCAAGGCTGAAGGGGAGGAGGAGGCCTTTATTTGGAGACAACAATTCTTGTGTTGGTATGTTCAAAAGTCTTATCTAGTAAGTTTCCCATAGAAAGGTATTGGGAATAGAGACATATTTTTTTTTTCAAAATTCCATGTAGGTGTCGTGGTATGGCACCATTTGCTTGTTAGGAAGTCATATAAGTTTATTTTACATGATGGTGTTCATTATGTTATTTTAGTCTCTGAAGCCAGTGACTCCATAGGGACTTGTTTTTTGATTACATTTGCCACCAGTCTCTACTTATTTGTCCCAGAGTAGTATGTGATATCTCATAGGCAGGGATTTGAAACTATTTTTTTAAGAATTCTGGACTGACTGGTTTCCTGGATGATGAGGTCTTAGGCTATGGGAACTTTACTGTCTGCTGATTTTTATAATAAGTAACGCAAAGAATTGGTAAAGACACCAATTTTGGAGATGGAGAGGAAAGGCTGAAGGGGAGTAGGAGGCCTTTATTTGAAGATAACAATTCTTGTGTTGTTATGTTTAAAAGTCTTATCTAGTAAGTTTCCCATAGCTCGCTATCTTTATTTCCAAATTCTTCATGTACCCACTATCTGACAAATATAATAGAAGTAGCATTATTTACTCACCTAATATTCCAAGAGCTGTTTTACAAATGGTTGGAGACTCATATGTATATTGGGCTTAAAGCCAATGCCTGTAGTGGTGCCATAGGTTTAGATAAAGAACCAGGACTGAAGCAGATTTTGAGAGCTTTTGTGTGATGATAAATTGTGTAGACTTAGGATATCCAGACCTTGTACGTTTTCCAATGCGTAGCTATCATGTGTTGTACTATAGAATCAATACATTTTGGAAAAAAAAAAGTGCTTGTATAGGGGTATACACTTCTGGGTGAATTTATTCTGTGTTTTCCTGTTTATTGTAAAAAAGTTGGGATTTTTTGGTATAGTTTTCAATTTTGTTTTATACTTGCACACATTTCATGTTAATGTTGAACTCTCATTTGATTTTGATTGGCTATGTATAATCATGGAGATTTTATCTAGATTATTTTACTATATTTTATATGTTATTCTGTTACATTGAAGTTAGATGTACCTCAAATCATTATAGTTACATTGGTAATATGGTGAGATTGCTATCATATCACTGTGTCATTTCCATTATGTTCATCTAATTTCCAATGGAGATGTCTGGTCAGAAGTGGTTTGTTTGGTTCAGTTGCTGGGCCCTCCTTGGATATTGGTGCTTCATGTGAAGTGGAATAACTTAGGGTAGGTCCCTTTAGCTGGATTTGGTCAGGGCAATAAAGAGAGATGTAATGCTTATGTTATTGCTCCTCTCTCTCAAGGTAAAATTGTGTGGTCTGAGATGGTATCAGGTTTGTTTTGGAGAAATACCACAGACCAATAACCTTGAAAGGTATTGGGAATAAAGAGGTCTGCTTTTTTCAAAATTCTGTGTAGGTGTCATAGTATGGCGCCATTTGCTGGTTAGGAAGTCACCTGATTTGATTTTAGTGATGGTGTTCACTGTGTTTTTTTAGTCTTTGAAACCAGTGACTCCACAGGGACTTGGTTTTGGTAAATTTGTCACCAGTCTCTACTTCTGTGTACCAGAGTAGTATGTGATATCTGATAGCCAGGGGTTTGAAACTATTTTTTTAAGAATTCTGTACTGACTGGATTTCCGGATTATGAGGTCCTAGGCTATAGGAACTTTAGTATTTGCTGCTATTTACAATAAGTGACACAAAAAATTGGTAAAGACACAAATTTTGGAGATGGAGAGGCAAGGCTGAAGGGGAGGAGGAGGCCTTTATTTGAACATAACAATTCTTGTGTTGTTATGTTCAAAAGTCTTATCTAGTAAGTTTCCTATAGGAAGGTATTGGGAATAGAGACATATTTTTTTTTCAAAATTCCATGTAGGTGTCATGGTATGGCACCATTTGCTTGTTAGGAAGTCATATGAGTTTATTTTACATGATGGTGTTCATTATGTTATTTTAGTCTTTGAAGCCAGTGACTCCATAGGGACTTGTTTTTTGATTAAATTTCCACCAGTCTCTACTTATTTGTCCCAGAGTAGTATGTGATATCTCATAGGCAGGGATTTGAAACTATTTTTTTAAGAATTCTGGACTGACTGGTTTCCTCCATGGTGAGGTCTTAGGCTATGGGAACTTTACTGTCTGCTGATTTTTATAATAAGTAACGCAAAGAATTGGTAAAGACACCAATTTTGGAGATGGAGAGGAAAGGCTGAAGGGGAGGAGGAGGCCTTTATTTGAAGATAACAATTCTTGTGTTGTTATGTTTAAAAGTCTTATCTAGTAAGTTTCCCATAGCTCGCTATCTTTATTTCCAAATTCTTCATGTACCCACTATCTGACAAATATAATAGAAGTAGCATTATTTACTCACCTAATATTCCAAGAGCTGTTTTACAAATGGTTGGAGACTCATATGTATATTGGGCTTAAAGCCAATGCCTGTAGTGGTGCCATAGGTTTAGATAAAGAACCAGGACTGAAGCAGATTTTGAGAGCTTTTGTGTGATGATAAATTGTGTAGACTTAGGATATCCAGACCTTGTACGTTTTCCAATGCGTAGCTATCATGTGTTGTACTATAGAATCAATACATTTTGGAAAAAAAAAAGTGCTTGTATAACGGTATACACTTCTGGGTGAATTAATTCTGTGTTTTCCTGTTTATTGTAAAAAAGTTGGGATTTTTTGGTATAGTTTTCAATTTTGTTTTATACTTGCACACATTTCATGTTAATGTTGAACTCTCATTTGATTTTGATTGGCTATGTATAATCATGGAGATTTTATCTAGATTATTTTACTATTTTTTATATGTTATTCTGTTACATTGAAGTTAGATGTACCTCAAATCATTATAGTTACATTGGTAATATGGTGAGATTGCTATCATATCACTGTGTCATTTCCATTATGTTCATCTAATTTCCAATGGAGATGTCTGGTCAGAAGTGGTTTGTTTGGTTCAGTTGCTGGGCCCTCCTTGGATATTGGTGCTTCATGTGAAGTGGAATAACTTAGGGTAGGTCCCTTTAGCTGGATTTGGTCAGGGCAATAAAGAGAGATGTAATGCCTATGTTATTACTCCTCTCTCTCAAGGTAAAATTGTGTGGTCTGAGATGGTATCATGTTTGTTTTGGAGAAATACCACAGACCAATAACCTTGAAAGGTATTGGGAATAAAGAGGTCTGTTTTTTTTCAAAATTCTGTGTAGGTGTCATAGTATGGCGCCATTTGCTGGTTAGGAAGTCATCTGATTTGATTTTAGTGATGGTGTTCACTGTGTTTTTTTAGTCTTTGAAACCAGTGACTCCACAGGGACTTGGTTTTGGTAAATTTGTCACCAGTCTCTACTTCTGTGTACCAGAGTAGTATGTGATATCTGATAGCCATGGGTTTGAAACTATTTTTTTAAGAATTCTGTACTGACTGGATTTCCGGATTATGAGGTCCTAGGCTATAGGAACTTTAGTATTTGCTGCTATTTACAATAAGTGACACATAAGATTGGTAAAGACACCAATTTTGGAGATGGAGAGGCAAGGCTGAAGGGGAGGAGGAGGCCTTTATTTGAAGATAACAATTCTTGTGTTGTTATGTTCAAAAGTCTTATGTAGTAAGTTTCCCATAGGAAGGTATTGGGAATAGAGACATATTTTTTTTTCAAAATTCCATGTAGGTGTCGTGGTATGGCACCATTTGCTTGTTAGGAAGTCATATGGGTTTATTTTACATGATGGTGTTCATTATGTTATTTTAGTCTTTGAAGCCAGTGACTCCATAGGGGCTTGTTTTTTGATTAAATTTGCCACCAGTCTCTACTTATTTGTCCCAGAGTAGTATGTGATATCTCATAGGCAGGGATTTGAAACTATTTTTTTAAGAATTCTGGACTGACTGGTTTCCTGGATGATGAGGTCTTAGGCTATGGGAACTTTACTGTCTGCTGATTTTTATAATAAGTAACGCAAAGAATTGGTAAAGACACCAATTTTTGAGATGGAGAGGAAACGCTGAAGGGGAGGAGGAGGCCTTTATTTGAAGATAACAATTCTTGTGTTGTTATGTTCAAAAGTCTTATCTAGTAAGTTTCCCATAGCTCGCTATCTTTTTTTCCAAATTCTTCATGTACCCACTATCTGACAAATATAATAGAAGTAGCATTATTTACTCACCTAATATTCCAAGAGCTGTTTTACAAATGTTTGGAGACTCATATGTATATTGGGCTTAAAGCCAATGCCTGTAGTGGTGCCATAGGTTCAGATAAAGAACCAGGACTGAAGCAGATTTTGAGAGCTTTGGTGTGATGATAAATTGTGTAGACTTAGGATATCCAGACCTTGTACGTTTTCCAATGCGTAGCTATCATGTGTTGTACTATAGAATCAATACATTTTGTAAAAAAAAGTGCTTGTAAAGGGGTATACACTTCTGGGTGAATTAATTCTGTGTTTTCCTGTTTATTGTAAAAAAGTTGGAAATTTTTTGGTATAGTTTTCAATTTTGTTTTATACTTGCACACATTTCATGTTAATGTTGTACTCTCATTTAATTTTGATTGGCTGTGTATAATCATGGAGATTTTATCTAGATTCTTTTACTATATTTTATATGTTATTCTGTTACATTGAAGTTAGATGTACCTCAAATCATTATAGTTACATTGGTAATATGGTGAGATTGCTATAATATCACTGTGTCATTTCCATTATGTTCATCTAATTTCCAATGGAGATGTCTGGTCAGAAGTGGTTTGTTTGGTTCAGTTGCTGGGCCCTCCTTGGATATTGGTGCTTCATGTGAAGTGGAATAACTTAGGGTAGGTCCCTTTAGCTGGATTTGGTCAGGGCAATAAAGAGAGATGTAATGCTTATGTTATTGCTCCTCTCTCTCAAGGTAAAATTGTGTGATCTGAGATGGTATCATGTTTGTTTTGGAGAAATACCACAGACCAATAACCTTTAAAGGTATTGGGAATAAAGAGGTCTGCTTTTTTCAAAATTCTGTGTAGGTGTCATAGTATGGCGCCATTTGCTGGTTAGGAAGTCATCTGATTTGATTTTAGTGATGATGTTCACTGTGTTTTTTTAGTCTTTGAAACCAGTGACTCCACAGGGACTTGGTTTTGGTAAATTTGTCACCAGTCTCTACTTCTGTGTACCAGAGTAGTATGTGATATCTGATAGCCAGGGGTTTGAAACTATTTTTTTAAGAATTCTGTACTGACTGGATTTCCGGATTATGAGGTCCTAGGCTATAGGAACTTTAGTATTTGCTGCTATTTACAATAAGTGACACATAAGATTGGTAAAGACACCAATTTTGGAGATGGAGAGGCAAGGCTGAAGGGGAGGAGGAGGCCTTTATTTGAAGATAACAATTCTTGTGTTGTTATGTTCAAAAGTCTTATCTAGTAAGTTTCCCATAGGAAGGTATTGGGAATAGAGACATATTTTTTTTTCAAAATTCCATGTAGGTGTCGTGGTATGGCACCATTTGCTTGTTAGGAAGTCATATGAGTTTATTTTACATGATGGTGTTCATTATGTTATTTTAGTCTTTGAAGCCAGTGACTCCATAGGGGCTTGTTTTTTGATTAAATTTGCCACCAGTCTCTACTTATTTGTCCCAGAGTAGTATGTGATATCTCATAGGCAGGGATATGAAACAATTTTTTTAAGAATTCTGGACTGACTGGTTTCCTGGATGATGAGGTCTTAGGCTATGGGAACTTTACTGTCTGCTGATTTTTGTAATAAGTAACGCAAAGAATTGGTAAAGACACCAATTTTGGAGATGGAGAGGAAAGGCTGAAGGGGAGGAGGAGGCCTTTATTTGAAGATAACAATTCTTGTGTTGTTATGTTCAAAAGTCTTATCTAGTAAGTTTCCCATAGCTCGCTATCTTTTTTTCCAAATTCTTCATGTACCCACTATCTGACAAATATAATAGAAGTAGCATTATTTACTCACCTAATATTCCAAGAGCTGTTTTACAAATGTTTGGAGACTCATATGTATATTGGGCTTAAAGCCAATGCCTGTAGTGGTGCCATAGGTTCAGATAAAGAACCAGGACTGAAGCAGATTTTGAGAGCTTTTGTGTGATGATAAATTGTGTAGACTTAGGAAATCCACACCTTGTATGTTTTCCAATGCGTAGCTATCATGTGTTGTACTATAGAATCAATACATTTTGTAAAAAAAAGTGCTTGTAAAGGGGTATACACTTCTGGGTGAATTAATTCTGTGTTTTCCTGTTTATTGTAAAAAAGTTGGAAATTTTTTGGTATAGTTTTCAATTTTGTTTTATACTTGCACACATTTGATGTTAATGTTGTACTCTAATTTGATTTTGATTGGCTGTGTATAATCATGGAGACTTTATCTAGATTCTTTTACTATATTTTATATGTTATTCTGTTACATTGAAGTTAGATGTACCTCAAATCATTATAGTTACATTGGTAATATGGTGAGATTGCTATCATATTACTGTGTCATTTCCATTATGTTCATCTAATTTCCAATGGAGATGTCTGGTCAGAAGTGGTTGTTTGGTTCAGTTGCTGGGCCCTCCTTGGATATTGGTGCTTCATGTGAAGTGGAATAACTTAGGGTAGGTCCCTTTAGCTGGATTTGGTCAGGGCAGTAAAGAGAGATGTAATGCTTATGTTATTGCTCCTCTCTCTCAAGGTAAAATTGTGTGGTCTGAGATGGTATCATGTTTGTTTTGGAGAAATGCCACAGACCAATAACCTTGAAAGGTATAGGGAATAAAGAGGTCTGCTTTTTTAAAAATTCTGTGTAGGTGTCATAGTATGGCGCCATTTGCTGGTTAGGAAGTCATCTGATTTGATTTTAGTGATGGTGTTCACTGTGTTTTTTTAGTCTTTGAAACCAGTGACTCCACAGGGACTTGATTTTGGTAAATTTGTCACCAGTCTCTACTTCTATGTACCAGAGTAGTATGTGATATCTGATAGCCAGGGGTTTGAAACTATTTTTTTAAGAATTCTGTACTGACTGGATTTCAGGATTATAAGGTCCTAGGCTATAGGAACTATAGTATTTGCTGCTATTTACAATAAGTGACACATAAGATTGGTAAAGACACCAATTTTGGAGATGGAGAGGCAAGGCTGAAGGGGAGGAGGAGGCCTTTATCTGAAGATAACAATTCTTGTGTTGTTATGTTCAAAAGTCTTATCTAGTAAGTTTCCCATAGGAAGGTATTGGGAATAGAGACATATTTTTTTTTCAAAATTCCATGTAGGTGTCGTGGTATGGCACCATTTGCTTGTTAGGAAGTCATATGAGTTTATTTTACATGATGGTGTTCATTATGTTATTTTAGTCTTTGAAGCCAGTGACTCCATAGGGACTTGTTTTTTGATTAAATTTGCCACCAGTCTCTACTAATTTGTCCCAGAGTAGAATGTGATATCTCATAGGCAGGGATTTGAAACAATTTTTTTAAGAATTCTGGACTGACTGATTTCCTGTATAATGAGGTCTTAGGCTATGGGAACTTTACTGTCTGCTGATTTTTATAATAAGTAACGCAAAGAATTGGTAAAGACACCAATTTTGGAGATGGAGAGGAAAGGCTGAAGGGGAGGAGGAGGCCTTTATTTGAAGATAACAATTCTTGTGTTGTTATGTTCAAATGTCTTATCTATTAAGTTTCCCATAGCTCGCTATCTTTTTTTCCAAATTCTTCATGTACCCACTATCTGACAAATATAATAGAAGTAGCATTATTTACTCACCTAATATTCCAAGAGCTGTTTTACAAATGGTTGGAGACTCATATGTATATTGGGCTTAAAGCCAATGCCTGTAGTGGTGCCATAGGTTTAGATAAAGAACCAGGACTGAAGCAGATTTTGAGAGCTTTTGTGTGATGATAAATTGTGTAGACTTAGGATATCCAGACCTTGTACGTTTTCCAATGCGTAGCTATCATGTGTTGTACTATAGAATCAATACATTTTGTAAAAAAAAGTGCTTGTAAAGGGGTATACACTTCTGGGTGAATTAATTCTGTGTTTTCCTGTTTACTGTAAAAAAGTTGGGATTTTTTGGTATAGTTTTCAATTTTGTTTTATACTTGCACACATTTCACGTTAATGTTGTACTCTCATTTGATTTTGATTGGCTGTGTATAATCATGGAGATTTTATCTAGATTCTTTTACTATATTTTATATGTTATTCTGTTACATTGAAGTTAGATGTACCTCAAATCATTATAGTTACATTGGTAATATGGTGAGATTGCTATCATATCACTGTGTCATTTCCATTATGTTCATCTAATTTCCAATGGAGATGTCTGGTCAGAAGTGGTTTGTTTGGTTCAGTTGCTGGGCCCTCCTTGGATATTGGTGCTTCATGTGAAGTGGAATAACTTAGGGTAGGTCCCTTTAGCTGGATTTGGTCAGGGCAGTAAAGAGGAGATGTAATGCTTATGTTATTGTTCCTCTCTCTCAAGGTAAAATTGTGTGGTCTGAGATGGTATCATGTTTGTTTTGGAGAAATACCACAGACCAATAACCTGGAAAGGTATTGGGAATAAAGAGGTCTGCTTTTTTCAAAATTCTGTGTAGGTGTCATAGTATGGCACCATTTGCTGGTTAGGAAGTCATCTGATTTGATTTTAGTGATGGTGTTCACTGTGTTTTTTTAGTCTTTGAAACCAGTGACTCCACAGGGACTTGGTTTTGGTAAATTTGTCGCCAGTCTTTACTTCTGTGTACCAGAGTAGTATGTGATTTCTGATAGCCAGGGGTTTGAAACTATTTTTTTAAGAATTCTGTACTGACTGGATTTCCGGATTAGGAGGTCCTAGGCTATAGGAACTTTAGTATTTGCTGCTATTTACAATAAGTGACACAAAAGATTGGTAAAGACACCAATTTTGGAGATGGAGAGGAAAGGCTGAAGGGGAGGAGGAGGCCTTTATTTGAACACAACAATTCTTGTGTTGTTATGTTCAAAAGTCTTATCTAGTAAGTTTCCCATAGGAAGGTATTGGGAATGGAGACATATTTTTTTTTCAAAATTCCATGTAGGTGTCATGGTATGGCACCATTTGCTTGTTAGGAAGTCATATGAGTTTATTTTACATGATGGTGTTCATTATGTTATTTTAGTTTTTGAAGCCAGTGACTCCATAGGGACTTGATTTTTGATTAAATTTGCCACCAGTCTCTACTAATTTGTCCCAGAGTAGTATGTGATATCTCATAGGCAGGGATTTGAAACAATTTTTTTAAGAATTCTGGACTGACTGGTTTCCTGGATAATGAGGTCTTAGTCTATGGGAACTTTACTGTCTGCTGATTTTTATAATAAGTAACGCAAAGAATTAGTAAAGACACCAATTTTGGAGATGGAGAGGAAAGGCTGAAGGGGAGGAGGAGGCCTTTATTTGAAGATAACAATTCTTGTGTTGTTATGTTCAAAAGTCTTATCTAGTAAGTTTCCCATAGCTCGCTATCTTTTTTTCCAAATTCTTCATGTACCCACTATCTGACAAATATAATAGAAGTAGCATTATTTACTCACCTAATATTCCAAGAGCTGTTTTACAAATGGTTGGAGACTCATATGTATATTGGGCTTAAAGCCAATGCCTGTAGTGGTGCCATAGGTTTAGATAAAGAACCAGGACTGAAGCAGATTTTGAGAGCTTTTGTGTGATGATAAATTGTGTAGACTTAGGATATCCAGACCTTGTACGTTTTCCAATGCGTAGCTATCATGTGTTGTACTATAGAATCAATACATTTTGTAAAAAAAAAGTGCTTGTAAAGGGGTATACACTTCTGGGTGAATTAATTCTGTGTTTTCCTGTTTACTGTAAAAAAGTTGGGATTTTTTGGTATCGTTTTCAATTTTGTTTTATACTTGCACACATTTCATGTTAATGTTGTACTCTCATTTGATTTTGATTGGCTGTGTATAATCATGGAGATTTTATCTAGATTCTTTTACTATATTTTATATGTTATTCTGTTACATTGAAGTTAGATGTACCTCAAATCATTATAGTTACATTGGTAATATGGTGAGATTGCTATCATATCACTGTGTCATTTCCATTATGTTCATCTAATTTCCAATGGAGATGTCTGGTCAGAAGTGGTTTGTTTGGTTCAGTTGCTGGGCCCTCCTTGGATATTGGTGCTTCATGTGAAGTGGAATAACTTAGGGTAGGTCCCTTTAGCTGGATTTGATCAGGGCAATAAAGAGAGATGTAATGCTTATGTTATTGCTCCTCTCTCTCAAGGTAAAATTGTGTGGTCTGAGATGGTATCAGGTTTGTTTTGTAGAAATACCACAGACCAATAACCTTAAAGGTATTGGGAATAAAGAGGTCTGCTTTTTTCAAAATTCTGTGTAGGTGTCATAGTATGGCGCCATTTGCTGGTTAGGAATTCATCTGATTTGATTTTAGTGATGGTGTTCACTGTGTTTTTTTAGTCTTTGAAACCAGTGACTCCACAGGGACTTGGTTTTGGTAAATTTGTCACCAGTCTCTACTTCTGTGTACCAGAGTAGAATGTGATATCTGATAGCCAGGGGTTTGTAAATATTTTTTTAAGAATTCTGTACTGACTGGATTTCCGGATTATGAGGTCCAAGGCTATAGGAACTTTAGTATTTGCTGCTATTTACAATAAGTGACACAAAAGATTGGTAAAGACACCAATTTTGGAGATGGAGAGGAAAGGCTGAAGGGGAGGAGGAGGCCTTTATTTGAAGATAACAATTCCTTTGTTGTTATGTTCAAAAGTCTTATCTAGTAAGTATCCCATAGAAAGGTATTGGGAATAGAGACATATTTTTTTTTCAAAATTCCATGTAGGTGTCGTGGTATGGCACCATTTGCTTGTTAGGAAGTCATATGAGTTTATTTTACATTATTGTGTTCATTATGTTATTTTAGTCTTTGAAGCCAGTGACTCCATAGGGACTTGTTTTTTGATTAAATTTGCCACCAGTCTCTACTTATTTGTCCCAGAGTAGTATGTGATATCTCATAGGCAGGGATTTGAAACTATTTTTTTAAGAATTCTGGACTGACTGGTTTCCTGGATGATGAGGTCTTAGGCTATGGGAACTTTACTGTCTGCTCATTTTTATAATAAGTAACGCAAAGAATTGGTAAAGACACCAATTTTGGAGATGGAGAGGAAAGGCTGAAGGGGAGGAGGAGGCCTTTATTTGAAGATAACAATTCTTGTGTTGTTATGTTCAAAAGTCTTATCTAGTAAGTTTCCCATAGCTCGCTATCTTTTTTTCCAAATTCTTCATGTACCCACTATCTGACAAATATAATAGAAGTAGCATTATTTACTCACCTAATATTCCAAGAGCTGTTTTACAAATGGTTGGAGACTCATATGTATATTGGGCTTAAAGCCAATGCCTGTAGTGGTGCCATAGGTTTAGATAAAGAACCAGGACTGAAGCAGATTTTGAGAGCTTTTGTGTGATGATAAATTGTGTAGACTTAGGATATCCAGACCTTGTACGTTTTCCAATGCGTAGCTATCATGTGTTGTACTATAGAATCAATGAATCAATACATTTTGTAAAAAAAAAAGTGCTTGTAAAGGGGTATACACTTCTGGGTGAATTAATTCTGTGTTTTCCTGTTTACTGTAAAAAAGTTGGGATTTTTTGGTATCGTTTTCAATTTTGTTTTATACTTGCACACATTTCATGATAATGTTGTACTCTCATTTGATTTTGATTGGCTGTGTATAATCATGGAGATTTTATCTAGATTATTTTACTATATTTTATATGTTATTCTGTTACATTGAAGTTAGATGTACCTCAAATCATTATAGTTACATTGGTAATATGGTGAGATTGCTATCATATCACTGTGTCATTTCCATTATGTTCATCTAATTTCCAATGGAGATGTCTGGTCAGAAGTGGTTTGTTTGGTTCAGTTGCTGGGCCCTCCTTGGATATTGGTGCTTCATGTGAAGTGGAATAACTTAGGGTAGGTCCCTTTAGCTGGATTTGATCAGGGCAATAAAGAGTGATGTAATGCTTATGTTATTGCTCCTCTCTCTCAAGGTAAAATTGTGTGGTCAGAGATGGTATCATGTTTGTTTTGTAGAAATACCACAGACCAATAACCTTAAAGGTATTGGGAATAAAGAGGTCTGCTTTATTCAAAATTCTGTGTAGGTGTCATAGTATGGCGCCATTTGCTGGTTAGGAAGTCATCTGATTTGATTTTAGTGATGGTGTTCACTGTGTTTTTTTAGTCTTTGAAACCAGTGACTCCACAGGGACTTGGTTTTGGTAAATTTGTCACCAGTCTCTACTTCTGTGTACCAGAGTAGTATGTGATATCTGATAGCCAGGGGTTTGAAACTATTTTTTTTAAGAATTCTGTACTGACTGGATTTCCGGATTATGAGGTCCTAGGCTATAGGAACTTTAGTATTTGCTGCTATTTACAATAAGTGACACATAAGATTGGTAAGGACACCAATTTTGGAGATGGAGAGGCAAGGCTGAAGGGGAGGAGGAGGCCTTTATTTGAAGATAACAATTCTTGTGTTGTTATGTTCAAAAGTCTTATCTAGTAAGTTTCCCATAGGAAGGTATTGGGAATAGAGACATATTTTTTTTTTCAAAATTCCATATAGTTGTCGTGGTATGGCACCATTTGCTTGTTAGGAAGTCATATGAGTTTATTTTACATGATGGTGTTCATTATGTTATTTTAGTCTTTGAAGCCAGAGACTCCATAGGGACTTGTTTTTTGATTAAATTTGCCACCAGTCTCTACTTATTTGTCCCAGAGTAGTAAGTGATATCTCATAGGCAGGGATTTGAAACTATTTTTTTAAGAATTCTGGACTGACTGGTTTCCTGGATGATGAGGTCTTAGGCTATGGGAACTTTACTATCTGCTGATTTTTATAATAAGTAACGCAAAGAATTGGTAAAGACACCAATTTTGGAGATGGAGAGGAAAGGCTAAAGGGGAGGAGGAGGCCTTTATTTGAAGATAACAATTCTTGTGTTGTTATGTTCAAAAGTCTTATCTAGTAAGTTTCCCATAGCTCGCTATCTTTTTTTCCAAATTCTTCATGTACCCACTATCTGACAAATATAATAGAAGTAGCATTATTTACTCACCTAATATTCCAAGAGCTGTTTTACAAATGGTTGGAGACTCATATGTATATTGGGCTTAAAGCCAATGCCTGTAGTGGTGCCATAGGTTTAGATAAAGAACCAGGACTGAAGCAGATTTTGAGAGCTTTTGTGTGATGATAAATTGTGTAGACTTACGATATCCAGACCTTGTACGTTTTTCAATGCGTAGCTATCATGTGTTGTACTATAGAATCAATACATTTTGGAAAAAAAAAGTGCTTGTAAAGGGGTATACACTTCTGGGTGAATTAATTCTGTGTTTTCCTGTTTATTGTAAAAAAGTTGGGATTTTTTGGTATAGTTTTCAATTTTGTTATATACTTGCACACATTTCATGTTAATGTTGTACTCTCATTTGATTTTGATTGGCTGTGTATAATCATGGAGATTTTATCTAGATTATTTTACTATATTTTATATGTTATTCTGTTACATTGAAGTTAGATGTACCTCAAATCATTATAGTTACATTGGTAATATGGTGAGATTGCTATCATATCACTGTGTCATTTCCATTATATTCATCTAATTTCCAATGGAGATGTCTGGTCAGAAGTGGTTTGTTTGGTTCAGTTGCTGGGCCCTCCTTGGATATTGGTGCTTCATGTGAAGTGGAATAACTTAGGGTAGGTCCCTTTAGCTGGATTTGATCAGGGCAATAAAGAGAGATGTAATGCTTATGTTATTGCTCCTCTCTCTCAAGGTAAAATTGTGTGGTCTGAGATGGTATCATGTTTGTTTTGGAGAAATACTACAGACCAATAACCTTGAAAGTTATTGGGAATAAAGAGGTGTGCTTTTTTCAAAATTCTGTGCAGGTGTCATAGTATGGCACCATTTGCTGATTAGGAAGTCATCTGATTTGATTTTAGTGATGGTGTTCACTGTATTTTTTTAGTCTTTGAAACCAGTGACTCCACAGGGACTTGGTTTTGGTAAATTTGTCACCAGTCTCTACTTCTGTGTACCAGAGTAGTATTGTGATATCTGATAGCCAGGGGTTTGAAACTATTTTTTTAAGAATTCTGTACTGACTGGATTTCCGGATTATGAGGTCCTAGGCTATAGGAACTTTAGTATTTGCTGCTATTTACAATAAGTGACACAAAAGATTGGTAAAGACACCAATTTTGGAGATGGAGAGGAAAGGCTGAAGGGGAGGAGGAGGCCTTTATTTGAACATAACAATTCTTGTGTTGTTATGTTCAAAAGTCTTATCTAGTAAGTTTCCCATAGGAAGGTATTGGGAATGGAGACATATTTTTTTTTCAAAATTCCATGTAGGTGTCATGGTATGGCACCATTTGCTTGTTAGGAAGTCATATGAGTTTATTTTACATGATTGTGTTCATTATGTTATTTTAGTCTTTGAAGCCAGTGACTCCATAGGGACTTGTTTTTTGATTAAATTTGCCACCAGTCTCTACTTATTTGTCCCAGAGTAGTATGTGATATCTCATAGGCAGGGATTTGAAACTATTTTTTTAAGAATTCTGGACTGACTGGTTTCCTGGATGGTGAGGTCTTAGGCTATGGGAACTTTACTGTCTGCTGACTTTTATAATAACTAACGCAAAGAATTGGTAAAGACACCAATTTTGGAGATGGAGAGGAAAGGCTGAAGGGGAGGAGGAGGCCTTTATTTGAAGATAACAATTCTTGTGTTGTTATGTTCAAAAGTCTTATCTAGTAAGTTTCCCATAGCTCGCTATCTTTTTTTCCAAATTCTTCATGTACCCACTATCTGACAAATATAATAGAAGTAGCATTATTTACTCACCTAATATACCAAGAGCTGTTTTACAAATGGTTGGAGACTCATATGTATATTGGGCTTAAAGCCAATGCCTGTAGTGGTGCCATAGGTTTAGATAAAGAACCAGGACTGAAGCAGATTTTGAGAGCTTTTGTGTGATGATAAATTGTGTAGACTTAGGATATCCAGACCTTGTACGTTTTCCAATGCGTAGCTATCATGTGTTGTACTATAGAATCAATACATTTTGTAAAAAAAAAAAAAGTGCTTGTAAAGGGGTATACACTTCTGGGTGAATTAATTCTGTGTTTTCCTGTTTACTGTAAAAAAGTTGGGATTTTTTGGTATCGTTTTCAATTTTGTTTTATACTTGCACACATTTCATGATAATGTTGTACTCTCATTTGATTTTGATTGGCTGTGTATAATCATGGAGATTTTATCTAGATTCTTTTACTATATTTTATATGTTATTCTGTTACATTGAAGTTAGATGTACCTCAAATCATTATAGTTACATTGGTAATATGGTGAGATTGCTATCATATCACTGTGTCATTTCCATTATGTTCATCTAATTTCCAATGCAGATGTCTGGTCAGAAGTGGTTTGTTTGGTTCAGTTGCTGGGCCCTCCTTGGATATTGGTGCTTCATGTGAAGTGGAATAACTTAGGGTAGGTCCCTTTAGCTGGATTTGATCAGGGCAATAAAGAGAGATGTAATGCTTATGTTATTGCTCCTCTCTCTCAAGGTAAAATTGTGTGGTCTGAGATGGTATCATGTTTGTTTTGTAGAAATACCACAGACCAATAACCTTAAAGGTATTGGGAATAAAGAGGTCTGCTTTTTTCAAAATTCTGTGTAGGTGTCATAGTATGGCGCCATTTGCTGGTTAGGAAGTCACCTGATTTGATTTTAGTGATGGTGTTCACTGTGTTTTTTTAGTCTTTGAAACCAGTGACTCCACAGGGACTTGGTTTTGGTAAATTTGTCACCAGTCTCTACTTCTGTGTACCAGAGTAGTATGTGATATCTGATAGCCAGGGGTTTGAAACTATTTTTTTAAGAATTCTGTACTGACTGGATTTCCGCATTATGAGGTCCTAGGCTATAGGAACTTTAGTATTTGCTGCTATTTACAATAAGTGACACAAAAGATTGGTAAAGACACCAATTTTGGAGATGGAGAGGAAAGGCTGAAGGGGAGGAGGAGGCCTTTATTTGAACATAACAATTCTTGTGTTGTTATGTTCAAAAGTCTTATCTAGTAAGTTTCCCATAGGAAGGTATTGGGAATGGAGACATATTTTTTTTTTCAAAATTCCATGTAGGTGTCATGGTATGGCACCATTTGCTTGTTAGGAAGTCATATGAGTTTATTTTACATGATTGTGTTCATTATGTTATTTTAGTCTTTGAAGCCAGTGACTCCATAGGGACTTGTTTTTTGATTAAATTTGCCACCAGTCTCTACTTATTTGTCCCAGAGTAGTATGTGATATCTCATAGGCAGGGATTTGAAACTATTTTTTTAAGAATTCTGGACTGACTGGTTTCCTGGATGATGAGGTCTTAGGCTATGGGAACTTTACTGTCTGCTGATTTTTATAATAAGTAACGCAAAGAATTGGTAAAGACACCAATTTTTGAGATGGAGAGGAAAGGCTGATGGGGAGGAGGAGGCCTTTATTTGAAGATAACAATTCTTGTGTTGTTATGTTCAAAAGTCTTATCTAGTAAGTTTCCCATAGCTCGCTATCTTTTTTTCCAAATTCTTCATGTACCCACTATCTGACAAATATAATAGAAGTAGCATTATTTACTCACCTAATATTCCAAGAGCTGTTTTACAAATGGTTGGAGACTCATATGTATATTGGGCTTAAAGCCAATGCCTGTAGTGGTGCCATAGGTTTAGATAAAGAACCATGACTGAAGCAGATTTTGAGAGCTTTTGTGTGATGATAAATTGTGTAGACTTAGGATATCCAGACCTTGTACGTTTTCCAATGCGTAGCTATCATGTGTTGTACTATAGAATCAATACATTTTGTAAAAAAAAAAGTGCTTGTAAATGGGTATACACTTCTGGGTGAATTAATTCTGTGTTTTCCTGTTTACTGTAAAAAAGTTGGGATTTTTTGGTATCGTTTTCAATTTTGTTTTATACTTGCACACATTTCATGTTAATGTTGTACTCTCATTTGATTTTGATTGGCTGTGTATAATCATGGAGATTTAATCTAGATTATTTTACTATATTTTATATGTTATTCTGTTACATTGAAGTTAGATGTACCTCAAATCATTATAGTTACATTGGTAATATGGTGAGATTGCTATCATATCACTGTGTCATTTCCATTATGTTCATCTAATTTCCAATGGAGATGTCTGGTCAGACGTGGTTTGTTTGGTTCAGTTGCTGGGCCCTCCTTGGATATTGGTGCTTCATGTGAAGTGGAATAACTTAGGGTAGGTCCCTTTAGCTGGATTTGATCAGGGCAATAAAGAGAGATGTAATGCTTATGTTATTGCTCCTCTCTCTCAAGGTAAAATTGTGTGGTCTGAGATGGTATCATGTTTGTTTTGTAGAAATACCACAGACCAATAACCTTAAAGGTATTGGGAATAAAGAGGTCTGCTTTATTCAAAATTCTGTGTAGGTGTCATAGTATGGCGCCATTTGCTGGTTAGGAAGTCATCTGATTTGATTTTAGTGATGGTGTTCACTGTGTTTTTTTAGTCTTTGAAACCAGTGACTCCACAGGGACTTGGTTTTGGTAAATTTGTCACCAGTCTCTACTTCTGTGTACCAGAGTAGTATGTGATATCTGATAGCCAGGGGTTTGAAACTATTTTTTTTAAGAATTCTGTACTGACTGGATTTCCGGATTATGAGGTCCTAGGCTATAGGAACTTTAGTATTTGCTGCTATTTACAATAAGTGACACATAAGATTGGTAAGGACACCAATTTTGGAGATGGAGAGGCAAGGCTGAAGGGGAGGAGGAGGCCTTTATTTGAAGATAACAATTCTTGTGTTGTTATGTTCAAAAGTCTTATCTAGTAAGTTTCCCATAGGAAGGTATTGGGAATAGAGACATATTTTTTTTTCAAAATTCCATATAGGTGTCGTGGTATGGCACCATTTGCTTGTTAGGAAGTCATATGAGTTTATTTTACATGATGGTGTTCATTATGTTATTTTAGTCTTTGAAGCCAGAGACTCCATAGGGACTTGTTTTTTGATTAAATTTGCCACCAGTCTCTACTTATTTGTCCCAGAGTAGTAAGTGATATCTCATAGGCAGGGATTTGAAACTATTTTTTTAAGAATTCTGGACTGACTGGTTTCCTGGATGATGAGGTCTTAGGCTATGGGAACTTTACTATCTGCTGATTTTTATAATAAGTAACGCAAAGAATTGGTAAAGACACCAATTTTGGAGATGGAGAGGAAAGGCTGAAGGGGAGGAGGAGGCCTTTATTTGAAGATAACAATTCTTGTGTTGTTATGTTCAAAAGTCTTATCTAGTAAGTTTCCCATAGCTCGCTATCTTTTTTTCCAAATACTTCATGTACCCACTATCTTACAAATTTAATTGTTGTAGCATTATTTACTCACCTAATATACCAAGAGCTGTTTTACAAATGGTTGGAGACTCATATGTATATTGTGCTTAAAGCCAATGCCTGTAGTGGTGCCATAGGTTTAGATAAAGAACCAGGACTGAAGCAGATTTTGAGAGCTTTTGTGTGATGATAAATTGTGTAGACTTAGGATATCCAGACCTTGTACGTTTTCCAATGCGTAGCTATCATGTGTTGTACTATAGAATCAATACATTTTGTAAAAAAAAAAGTGCTTGTAAAGGGGTATACACTTCTGGGTGAATTAATTCTGTGTTTTCCTGTTTACTGTAAAAAAGTTGGGATTTTTTGGTATCGTTTTCAATTTTGTTTTATACTTGCACACATTTCATGATAATGTTGTACTCTCATTTGATTTTGATTGGCTGTGTATAATCATGGAGATTTTATCTAGATTCTTTTACTATATTTTATATGTTATTCTGTTACATTGAAGTTAGATGTACCTCAAATCATTATAGTTACATTGGTAATATGGTGAGATTGCTATCATATCACTGTGTCATTTCCATTATGTTCATCTAATTTCCAATGCAGATGTCTGGTCAGAAGTGGTTTGTTTGGTTCAGTTGCTGGGCCCTCCTTGGATATTGGTGCTTCATGTGAAGTGGAATAACTTAGGGTAGGTCCCTTTAGCTGGATTTGATCAGGGCAATAAAGAGAGATGTAATGCTTATGTTATTGCTCCTCTCTCTCAAGGTAAAATTGTGTGGTCTGAGATGGTATCAGGTTTGTTTTGTAGAAATACCACAGACCAATAACCTTAAAGGTATTGGGAATAAAGAGGTCTGCTTTTTTCAAAATTCTGTGTAGGTGTCATAGTATGGCGCCATTTGCTGCTTAGGAAGTCACCTGATTTGATTTTAGTGATGGTGTTCACTGTGTTTTTTTAGTCTTTGAAACCAGTGACTCCACAGGGACTTGGTTTTGGTAAATTTGTCACCAGTCTCTACTTCTGTGTACCAGAGTAGTATGTGATATCTGATAGCCAGGGGTTTGAAACTATTTTTTTAAGAATTCTGTACTGACTGGATTTCCGGATTATGAGGTCCTAGGCTATAGGAACTTTAGTATTTGCTGCTATTTACAATAAGTGACACAAAAGATTGGTAAAGACACCAATTTTGGAGATGGAGAGGAAAGGCTGAAGGGGAGGAGGAGGCCTTTATTTGAACATAACAATTCTTGTGTTGTTATGTTCAAAAGTCTTATCTAGTAAGTTTCCCATAGGAAGGTATTGGGAATGGAGACATATTTTTTTTTTCAAAATTCCATGTAGGTGTCATGGTATGGCACCATTTGCTTGTTAGGAGGTCATATGAGTTTATTTTACATGATTGTGTTCATTATGTTATTTTAGTCTTTGAAGCCAGTGACTCCATAGGGACTTGTTTTTTGATTAAATTTGCCACCAGTCTCTACTTATTTGTCCCAGAGTAGTATGTGATATCTCATAGGCAGGTATTTGAAACTATTTTTTTAAGAATTCTGGACTGACTGGTTTCCTGGATGATGAGGTCTTAGGCTATGGGAACTTTACTGTCTGCTGATTTTTATAATAAGTAACGCAAAGAATTGGTAAAGACACCAATTTTGGAGATGGAGAGGAAAGGCTGATGGGGAGGAGGAGGCCTTTATTTGAAGATAACAATTCTTGTGTTGTTATGTTCAAAAGTCTTATCTAGTAAGTTTCCCATAGCTCGCTATCTTTTTTTCCAAATTCTTCATGTACCCACTATCTGACAAATATAATAGAAGTAGCATTATTTACTCACCTAATATTCCAAGAGCTGTTTTACAAATGGTTGGAGACTCATATGTATATTGGGCTTAAAGCCAATGCCTGTAGTGGTGCCATAGGTTTAGATAAAGAACCATGACTGAAGCAGATTTTGAGAGCTTTTGTGTGATGATAAATTGTGTAGACTTAGGATATCCAGACCTTGTACGTTTTCCAATGCGTAGCTATCATGTGTTGTACTATAGAATCAATACATTTTGTAAAAAAAAAAGTGCTTGTAAATGGGTATACACTTCTGGGTGAATTAATTCTGTGTTTTCCTGTTTACTGTAAAAAAGTTGGGATTTTTTGGTATTGTTTTCAATTTTGTTTTATACTTGCACACATTTCATGTTAATGTTGTACTCTCATTTGATTTTGATTGGCTGTGTATAATCATGGAGATTTAATCTAGATTATTTTACTATATTTTATATGTTATTCTGTTACATTGAAGTTAGATGTACCTCAAATCATTATAGTTACATTGGTAATATGGTGAGATTGCTATCATATCACTGTGTCATTTCCATTATGTTCATCTAATTTCCAATGGAGATGTCTGGTCAGAAGTGGTTTGTTTGGTTCAGTTGCTGGGCCCTCCTTGGATATTGGTGCTTCATGTGAAGTGGAATAACTTAGGGTAGGTCCCTTTAGCTGGATTTGATCAGGGCAATAAAGAGAGATGTAATGCTTATGTTATTGCTCCTCTCTCTCAAGGTAAAATTGTGTGGTCTGAGATGGTATCATGTTTGTTTTGTAGAAATACCACAGACCAATAACCTTAAAGGTATTGGGAATAAAGAGGTCTGCTTTATTCAAAATTCTGTGTAGGTGTCATAGTATGGCGCCATTTGCTGGTTAGGAAGTCATCTGATTTGATTTTAGTGATGGTGTTCACTGTGTTTTTTTAGTCTTAGAAAACCAGTGACTCCACAGGGACTTGGTTTTGGTAAATTTGTCACCAGTCTCTACTTCTGTGTACCAGAGTAGTATGTGATATCTGATAGCCAGGGGTTTGAAACTATTTTTTTTAAGAATTCTGTACTGACTGGATTTCCGGATTATGAGGTCCTAGGCTATAGGAACTTTAGTATTTGCTGCTATTTACAATAAGTGACACATAAGATTGGTAAGGACACCAATTTTGGAGATGGAGAGGCAAGGCTGAAGGGGAGGAGGAGGCCTTTATTTGAAGATAACAATTCTTGTGTTGTTATGTTCAAAAGTCTTATCTAGTAAGTTTCCCATAGGAAGGTATTGGGAATAGAGACATATTTTTTTTTCAAAATTCCATATAGGTGTCGTGGTATGGCACCATTTGCTTGTTAGGAAGTCATATGAGTTTATTTTACATGATGGTGTTCATTATGTTATTTTAGTCTTTGAAGCCAGAGACTCCATAGGGACTTGTTTTTTGATTAAATTTGCCACCAGTCTCTACTTATTTGTCCCAGAGTAGTAAGTGATATCTCATAGGCAGGGATTTGAAACTATTTTTTTAAGAATTCTGGACTGACTGGTTTCCTGGATGATGAGGTCTTAGGCTATGGGAACTTTACTATCTGCTGATTTTTATAATAAGTAACGCAAAGAATTGGTAAAGACACCAATTTTGGAGATGGAGAGGAAAGGCTGAAGGGGAGGAGGAGGCCTTTATTTGAAGATAACAATTCTTGTGTTGTTATGTTCAAAAGTCTTATCTAGTAAGTTTCCCATAGCTCGCTATCTTTTTTTCCAAATTCTTCATGTACCCACTATCTGACAAATATAATAGAAGTAGCATTATTTACTCACCTAATATTCCAAGAGCTGTTTTACAAATGGTTGGAGACTCATATGTATATTGGGCTTAAAGCCAATGCCTGTAGTGGTGCCATAGGTTTAGATAAAGAACCATGACTGAAGCAGATTTTGAGAGCTTTTGTGTGATGATAAATTGTGTAGACTTAGGATATCCAGACCTTGTACGTTTTCCAATGCGTAGCTATCATGTGTTGTACTATAGAATCAATACATTTTGTAAAAAAAAAAGTGCTTGTAAATGGGTATACACTTCTGGGTGAATTAATTCTGTGTTTTCCTGTTTACTGTAAAAAAGTTGGGATTTTTTGGTATCGTTTTCAATTTTGTTTTATACTTGCACACATTTCATGATAATGTTGTACTCTCATTTGATTTTGATTGGCTGTGTATAATCATGGAGATTTTATCTAGATTCTTTTACTATATTTTATATGTTATTCTGTTACATTGAAGTTAGATGTACCTCAAATCATTATAGTTACATTGGTAATATGGTGAGATTGCTATCATATCACTGTGTCATTTCCATTATGTTCATCTAATTTCCAATGCAGATGTCTGGTCAGAAGTGGTTTGTTTGGTTCAGTTGCTGGGCCCTCCTTGGATATTGGTGCTTCATGTGAAGTGGAATAACTTAGGGTAGGTCCCTTTAGCTGGATTTGATCAGGGCAATAAAGAGAGATGTAATGCTTATGTTATTGCTCCTCTCTCTCAAGGTAAAATTGTGTGGTCTGAGATGGTATCATGTTTGTTTTGGAGAAATACTACAGACCAATAACCTTGAAAGGTATTGGGAATAAAGAGGTGTGCTTTTTTCAAAATTCTGTGCAGGTGTCATAGTATGGCACCATTTGCTGGTTAGGAAGTCATCTGATTTGATTTTAGTGATGGTGTTCACTGTATTTTTTTAGTCTTTGAAACCAGTGACTCCACAGGGACTTGGTTTTGGTAAATTTGTCACCAGTCTCTACTTCTGTGTACCAGAGTAGTATTGTGATATCTGATAGCCAGGGGTTTGAAACTATTTTTTTAAGAATTCTGTACTGACTGGATTTCCGGATTATGAGGTCCTAGGCTATAGGAACTTTAGTATTTGCTGCTATTTACAATAAGTGACACAAAAGATTGGTAAAGACACCAATTTTGGAGATGGAGAGGAAAGGCTGAAGGGGAGGAGGAGGCCTTTATTTGAACATAACAATTCTTGTGTTGTTATGTTCAAAAGTCTTATCTAGTAAGTTTCCCATAGGAAGGTATTGGGAATGGAGACATATTTTTTTTTCAAAATTCCATGTAGGTGTCATGGTATGGCACCATTTGCTTGTTAGGAAGTCATATGAGTTTATTTTACATGATTGTGTTCATTATGTTATTTTAGTCTTTGAAGCCAGTGACTCCATAGGGACTTGTTTTTTGATTAAATTTGCCACCAGTCTCTACTTATTTGTCCCAGAGTAGTATGTGATATCTCATAGGCAGGGATTTGAAACTATTTTTTTAAGAATTCTGGACTGACTGGTTTCCTGGATGATGAGGTCTTAGGCTATGGGAACTTTACTGTCTGCTGATTTTTATAATAAGTAACGCAAAGAATTGGTAAAGACACCAATTTTGGAGATGGAGAGGAAAGGCTGAAGGGGAGGAGGAGGCCTTTATTTGAACATAACAATTCTTGTGTTGTTATGTTCAAAAGTCTTATCTAGTAAGTTTCCCATAGCTCGCTATCTTTTTTTCCAAATTCTTCATGTACCCACTATCTGACAAATATAATAGAAGTAGCATTATTTACTCACCTAATATACCAAGAGCTGTTTTACAAATGGTTGGAGACTCATATGTATATTGGGCTTAAAGCCAATGCCTGTAGTGGTGCCATAGGTTTAGATAAAGAACCAGGACTGAAGCAGATTTTGAGAGCTTTTGTGTGATGATAAATTGTGTAGACTTAGGATATCCAAACCTTGTACGTTTTCCAATGCGTAGCTATCATGTGTTGTACTATAGAATCAATACATTTTGGAAAAAAAAAGTGCTTGTAAAGGGGTATACACTTCTGGGTGAATTAATTCTGTGTTTTCCTGTTTATTGTAAAAAAGTTGGGATTTTTTGGTATCGTTTTCAATTTTGTTTTATACTTGCACACATTTCATGATAATGTTGTACTCTCATTTGATTTTGATTGGCTGTGTATAATCATGGAGATTTTATCTAGATTCTTTTACTATATTTTATATGTTATTCTGTTACATTGAAGTTAGATGTACCTCAAATCATTATAGTTACATTGGTAATATGGTGAGATTGCTATCATATCACTGTGTCATTTCCATTAAGTTCATCTAATTTCCAATGCAGATGTCTGGTCAGAAGTGGTTTGTTTGGTTCAGTTGCTGGGCCCTCCTTGGATATTGGTGCTTCATGTGAAGTGGAATAACTTAGGGTAGGTCCCTTTAGCTGGATTTGATCAGGGCAATAAAGAGAGATGTAATGCTTATGTTATTGCTCCTCTCTCTCAAGGTAAAATTTTGTGGTCTGAGATGGTATCAGGTTTGTTTTGTAGAAATACCACAGACCAATAACCTTAAAGGTATTGGGAATAAAGAGGTCTGCTTTTTTCAAAATTCTGTGTAGGTGTCATAGTATGGCGCCATTTGCTGGTTAGGAAGTCATCTGATTTGATTTTAGTGATGGTGTTCACTGTGTTTTTTTAGTCTTTGAAACCAGTGACTCCACAGGGACTTGGTTTTGGTAAATTTTTCACCAGTCTCTACTTCTGTGTACCAGAGTAGTATGTGATATCTGATAGCCAGGGGTTTGAAACTATTTTTTTAAGAATTCTGTACTGACTGGATTTCCGGATTATGAGGTCCTAGGCTATAGGAACTTTAGTATTTGCTGCTATTTACAATAAGTGACACATAAGATTGGTAAGGACACCAATTTTGGAGATGGAGAGGCAAGGCTGAAGGGGAGGAGGAGGCCTTTATTTGAACATAACAATTCTTGTGTTGTTATGTTCAAAAGTCTTATCTAGTAAGTTTCCCATAGGAAGGTATTGGGAATGGAGACATATTTTTTTTTTCAAAATTCCATGTAGGTGTCGTGGTATGGCACCATTTGCTTGTTAGGAAGTCATATGAGTTTTTTTTACATGATTGTATTCATTATGTTATTTTAGTCTTTGAAGCCAGTGACTCCATAGGGACTTGTTTTTTGATTAAATTTGCCACCAGACTCTACTTATTTGTCCCAGAGTAGTATGTGATATCTCATAGGCAGGGATTTGAAACTATTTTTTTAAGAATTCTGGACTGACTGGTTTCCTGGATGATGAGGTCTTAGGCTATGGGAACTTTACTGTCTGCTGATTTTTATAATAAGTAACGCAAAGAATTGGTAAAGACACCAATTTTGGAGATGGAGAGGAAAGGCTGATGGGGAGGAGGAGGCCTTTATTTGAAGATAACAATTCTTGTGTTGTTATGTTCAAAAGTCTTATCTAGTGAGTTTCCCATAGCTCGCTATCTTTTTTTCCAAATTCTTCATGTACCCACTATCTGACAAATATAATAGAAGTAGCATTATTTACTCACCTAATATTCCAAGAGCTGTTTTACAAATGGTTGGAGACTCATATGTATATTGGGCTTAAAGCCAATGCCTGTAGTGGTGCCATAGGTTTAGATAAAGAACCATGACTGAAGCAGATTTTGAGAGCTTTTGTGTGATGATAAATTGTGTAGACTTAGGATATCCAGACCTTGTACGTTTTCCAATGCGTAGCTATCATGTGTTGTACTATAGAATCAATACATTTTGTAAAAAAAAAAGTGCTTGTAAAGGGGTATACACTTCTGGGTGAATTAATTCTGTGTTTTCCTGTTTACTGTAAAAAAGTTGGGATTTTTTGGTATTGTTTTCAATTTTGTTTTATACTTGCACACATTTCATGTTAATGTTGTACTCTCATTTGATTTTGATTGGCTGTGTATAATCATGGAGATTTTATCTAGATTATTTTACTATATTTTATATGTTATTCTGTTACATTGAAGTTAGATGTACCTCAAATCATTATAGTTACATTGGTAATATGGTGAAATTGCTATCATATCACTGTGTCATTTCCATTATGTTCATCTAATTTCCAATGGAGATGTCTGGTCAGAAGTGGTTTGTTTGGTTCAGTTGCTGGGCCCTCCTTGGATATTGGTGCTTTATGTGAAGTGGAATAACTTAGGGTAGGTCACTTTAGCTGGATTTGGTCAGGGCAATAAAGAGAGATGTAATGCTTATGTTATTGCTCCTCTCTCTCAAGGTAAAATTGTGTGGTCTGAGATGGTATCATGTTTGTTTTGGAGAAATACCACAGACCAATAACCTTGAAAGGTATTGGGCATAAAGAGGTCTGCTTTTTTCAAAATTCTGTGTAGGTGTCATAGTATGGCACCATTTGCTGGTTAGGAAGTCATCTGATTTGATTTTAGTGATGGTGTTCACTGTGTTTTTTTAGTCTTTGAAACCAGTGACTCCACAGGTACTTACTTTTGGTAAATTTGTCACCAGTCTCTACTTCTGTGTACCAGAGTAGTATGTGATATCTGATAGCCAGGGGTTTGAAACTATTTTTTTAAGAATTCTGTACTGACTGGATTTCCGGATTATGAGGTCCTAGGCTATAGGAACTTTAGTATTTGCTGCTATTTACAATAAGTGACACATAAGATTGGTAAAGATACCAATTTTGGAGATGGAGAGGCAAGGCTGAAGGGGAGGAGGAGGCCTTTATTTGAAGATAACAATTCTTGTGTTGTTATGTTCAAAAGTCTTATTTAGTAAGTTTCCCATAGGAAGGTATTGGGAATAGAGACATATATTTTTTTCAAAATTCCATGTAGGTGTCGTGGTATGGCACCATTTGCTTGTTAGGAAGTCATATGAGTTTATTTTACATGATGGTGTTCATTATGTTATTTTAGTCTTTGAAGCCAGTGACTCCATAGGGACTTGTTTTTTGATTAAATTTGCCACCAGTCTCTACTTATTTGTCCCAGAGTAGTATGTGATATCTCATAGGCAGGGATTTGAAGCTATTTTTTTTATGAATTCTGGACTGACTGGTTTCCTGGATGATGAGGTCTTAGGCTATGGGAACTTTACTGTCTGCTCATTTTTATAATAAGTAACGCAAAGAATTGGTAAAGACACCAATTTTGGAGATGGAGAGGAAAGGCTGAAGGGGAGGAGGAGGCCTTTATTTGAAGATAACAATTCTTGTGTTGTTATGTTCAAAAGTCTTATCTAGTAAGTTTCCCATAGCTCGCTATCTTTTTTTCCAAATTCTTCATGTACCCACTATCTGACAAATATAATAGAAGTAGCATTATTTACTCACCTAATATACCAAGAGCTGTTTTACAAATGGTTGGAGACTCATATGTATATTGGGCTTAAAGCCAATGCCTGTAGTGGTGCCATAGGTTTAGATAAAGAACCAGGACTGAAGCAGATTTTGAGAGCTTTTGTGTGATGATAAATTGTGTAGACTTAGGATATCCAGACCTTGTACGTTTTCCAATGCATAGCTATCATGTGTTGTACTATAGAATCAATACATTTTGTAAAAAAAAAGTGCTTGTAAAGGGGTATACACTTCTGGGTGAATTAATTCTGTGTTTTCCTGTTTACTGTAAAAAAGTTGGGATTTTTTGGTATAGTTTTCAATTTTGTTTTATACTTACACACATTTCATGTTAATGTTGTACTCTCATTTGATTTTGATTGGCTGTGTATAATCATGGAGATTTTATCTAGATTCTTTTACTATATTTTATATGTTATTCTGTTACATTGAAGTTAGATGTACCTCAAATCATTATAGTTACATTGGTAATATGGTGAGATTGCTATCATATCACTGTGTCATTTCCATTATGTTCATCTAATTTCCAATGGAGATGTCTGGTCAGAAGTGGTTTGTTTGGTTCAGTTGCTGGGCCCTCCTTGGATATTGGTGCTTCATGTGAAGTGGAATAACTTAGGGTAGGTCCCTTTAGCTGGATTTGGTCAGGGCAATAAAGAGAGATGTAATGCTTATGTTATTGCTCCTCTCTCTCAAGGTAAAATTGTGTGGTCTGAGATGGTATCAGGTTTGTTTTGGAGAAATACCACAGACCAATAACCTTGAAAGGTATTGGGAATAAAGAGTTCTGCTTTTTTCAAAATTCTGTGTAGGTGTCATAGTATGGCACCATTTGCTGGTTAGGAAGTCATCTGATTTGATTTTAGTGATGGTGTTCACTGTGTTTTTTTAGTCTTTGAAACCAGTGACTCCACAGGTACTTACTTTTGGTAAATTTGTCACCAGTCTCTACTTCTGTGTACCAGAGTAGTATGTGATATCTGATAGCCAGGGGTTTGAAACTATTTTTTTAAGAATTCTGTTCTGACTGGATTTCCGGATTATCAGGTCCTAGGCTATAGGAACTTTAGTATTTGCTGCTATTTACAGTAAGTGACACATAAGATTGGTAAAGACACCAATTTTGGAGATGGACAGGCAAGGCTGAAGGGGAGGAGGAGGCCTTTATTTGAAGATAACAATTCTTGTGTTGTTATGTTCAAAAGTCTTATCTAGTAAGTTTCCCATAGGAAGGTATTGGGAATAGAGACATATTTTTTTTTCAAAATTCCATGTAGGTGTCGTGGTATGGCACCATTTGCTTGTTAGGAAGTCATATGAGTTTATTTTACATGATGGTGTTCATTATGTTATTTTAGTCTTTGAAGCCAGTGACTCCATAGGGACGTGTTTTTTGATTAAATTTGCCACCAGTCTCTACTTATTTGTCCCAGAGTAGTATGTGATATCTCATAGGCAGGGATTTGAAACTATTTTTTTAAGAATTCTGGACTGACTGGTTTCCTGGATGATGAGGTCTTAGGCTATGGGAACTTTACTGTCTGCTGATTTTTATAATAAGTAACGCAAAGATTTGGTAAAGACACCAATTTTGGAGACGGAGAGGAAAGGCTGAAGGGGAGGAGGAGGCCTTTATTTGAAGATAACTATTCTTGTGTTGTTATGTTCAAAAGTCTTATCTAGTAAGTTTCCCATAGCTGGCTATCTTTTTTTCCAAATTTTTCATGTACCCACTATCTGACAAATATAATAGAAGTAGCATTATTTACTCACCTAATATACCAAAAGCTGTTTTACAAATGGTTGGAGACTCATATGTATATTGGGCTTAAAGCCAATGCCTGTAGTGGTGCCATAGGTTTAAATAAAGAACCAGGACTGAAGCAGATTTTGAGAGCTTTTGTGTGATGATAAATTGTGTAGACTTAGGATATCCAGACCTTGTACGTTTTCCAATGCATAGCTATCATGTGTTGTACTATAGAATCAATACATTTTGTAAAAAAAAAAGTGCTTGTAAAGGGGTATACACTTCTGGGTGAATTAATTCTGTGTTTTCCTGTTTACTGTAAAAAAGTTGGGATTTTTTGGTATAGTTTTCAATTTTGTTTTATACTTACACACATTTCATGTTAATGTTGTACTCTCATTTGATTTTGATTGGCTGTGTATAATCATGGAGATTTTATCTAGATTCTTTTACTATATTTTATATGTTATTCTGTTACATTGAAGTTAGATGTACCTCAAATCATTATAGTTACATTGGTAATATGGTGAGATTGCTATCATATCACTGTGTCATTTCCATTATGTTCATCTAATTTCCAATGGAGATGTCTGGTCAGAAGTGGTTTGTTTGGTTCAGTTGCTGGGCCCTCCTTGGATATTGGTGCTTTATGTGAAGTGGAATAACTTAGGGTAGGTCACTTTAGCTGGATTTGGTCAGGGCAATAAAGAGAGATGTAATGCTTATGTTATTGCTCCTCTCTCTCAAGGTAAAATTGTGTGGTCTGAGATGGTATCATGTTTGTTTTGGAGAAATACCACAGACCAATAACCTTGAAAGGTATTGGGCATAAAGAGGTCTGCTTTTTTCAAAATTCTGTGTAGGTGTCATAGTATGGCACCATTTGCTGGTTAGGAAGTCATCTGATTTGATTTTAGTGATGGTGTTCACTGTGTTTTTTTAGTCTTTGAAACCAGTGACTCCACAGGTACTTACTTTTGGTAAATTTGTCACCAGTCTCTACTTCTGTGTACCAGAGTAGTATGTGATATCTGATAGCCAGGGGTTTGAAACTATTTTTTTAAGAATTCTGTACTGACTGGATTTCCGGATTATGAGGTCCTAGGCTATAGGAACTTTAGTATTTGCTGCTATTTACAATAAGTGACACATAAGATTGGTAAAGACACCAATTTTGGAGATGGAGAGGCAAGGCTGAAGGGGAGGAGGAGGCCTTTATTTGAAGATAACAATTCTTGTGTTGTTATGTTCAAAAGTCTTATTTAGTAAGTTTCCCATAGGAAGGTATTGGGAATAGAGACATATATTTTTTTCAAAATTCCATGTAGGTGTCGTGGTATGGCACCATTTGCTTGTTAGGAAGTCATATGAGTTTATTTTACATGATGGTGTTCATTATGTTATTTTAGTCTTTGAAGCCAGTGACTCCATAGGGACTTGTTTTTTGATTAAATTTGCCACCAGTCTCTACTTATTTGTCCCAGAGTAGTATGTGATATCTCATAGGCAGGGATTTGAAGCTATTTTTTTTATGAATTCTGGACTGACTGGTTTCCTGGATGATGAGGTCTTAGGCTATGGGAACTTTACTGTCTGCTCATTTTTATAATAAGTAACGCAAAGAATTGGTAAAGACACCAATTTTGGAGATGGAGAGGAAAGGCTGAAGGGGAGGAGGAGGCCTTTATTTGAAGATAACAATTCTTGTGTTGTTATGTTCAAAAGTCTTATCTAGTAAGTTTCCCATAGCTCGCTATCTTTTTTTCCAAATTCTTCATGTACCCACTATCTGACAAATATAATAGAAGTAGCATTATTTACTCACCTAATATACCAAGAGCTGTTTTACAAATGGTTGGAGACTCATATGTATATTGGGCTTAAAGCCAATGCCTGTAGTGGTGCCATAGGTTTAGATAAAGAACCAGGACTGAAGCAGATTTTGAGAGCTTTTGTGTGATGATAAATTGTGTAGACTTAGGATATCCAGACCTTGTACGTTTTCCAATGCATAGCTATCATGTGTTGTACTATAGAATCAATACATTTTGTAAAAAAAAAGTGCTTGTAAAGGGGTATACACTTCTGGGTGAATTAATTCTGTGTTTTCCTGTTTACTGTAAAAAAGTTGGGATTTTTTGGTATAGTTTTCAATTTTGTTTTATACTTACACACATTTCATGTTAATGTTGTACTCTCATTTGATTTTGATTGGCTGTGTATAATCATGGAGATTTTATCTAGATTCTTTTACTATATTTTATATGTTATTCTGTTACATTGAAGTTAGATGTACCTCAAATCATTATAGTTACATTGGTAATATGGTGAGATTGCTATCATATCACTGTGTCATTTCCATTATGTTCATCTAATTTCCAATGGAGATGTCTGGTCAGAAGTGGTTTGTTTGGTTCAGTTGCTGGGCCCTCCTTGGATATTGGTGCTTCATGTGAAGTGGAATAACTTAGGGTAGGTCCCTTTAGCTGGATTTGGTCAGGGCAATAAAGAGAGATGTAATGCTTATGTTATTGCTCCTCTCTCTCAAGGTAAAATTGTGTGGTCTGAGATGGTATCATGTTTGTTTTGGAGAAATACCACAGACCAATAACCTTGAAAGGTATTGGGAATAAAGAGGTCTGCTTTTTTCAAAATTCTGTGTAGGTGTCATAGTATGGCGCCACTTGCTGGTTAGGAAGTCATCTGATTTGATTTTAGTGATGGTGTTCACTGTGTTTTTTTAGTCTTTGAAACCAGTGACTCCACAGGGACTTGGTTTTGGTAAATTTGTCACCAGTCTCTACTTCTGTGTACCAGAGTAGTATGTGATATCTGATAGCCAGGGGTTTGAAACTATTTTTTTAAGAATTCTGTACTGACTGGATTTCCGGATTATGAGGTCCTAGGCTATAGGAACTTTAGTATTTGCTGCTATTTACAATAAGTGACACATAAGATTGGTAAAGACACCAATTTTGGAGATGGAGAGGCAAGGCTGAAGGGGAGGAGGAGGCCTTTATTTGAAGATAACAATTCTTGTGTTGTTATGTTCAAAAGTCTTATCTAGTAAGTTTCCCATAGGAAGGTATTGGGAATAGAGACACTTTTTTTTATTTTCAAAATTCCATGTAGGTGTCGTGGTATGGCACCATTTGCTTGTTAGGAAGTCATATGAGTTTATTTTACATGATGGTGTTCATTATGTTATTTTAGTCTTTGAAGCCAGTGACTCCATAGGGACTTGTTTTTTGATTAAATTTGCCACCAGTCTCTACTTATTTGTCCCAGAGTAGTATGTGATATCTCATAGGCAGGGATTTGAAACTATTTTTTTTATGAATTCTGGACTGACTGGTTTCCTGGATGATGAGGTCTTAGGCTATGGGAACTTTACTGTCTGCTGATTTTTATAATAAGTAACGCAAATAATTGGTAAAGACACCAGTTTTGGAGATGGAGAGGAAAGGCTGAAGGGGAGGAGGAGGCCTTTATTTGAAGATAACAATTCTTGTGTTGTTATGTTCAAAAGTCTTATCTAGTAAGTTTCCCATAGCTCGCTATCTTTTTTTCCAAATTCTTCATGTACCCACTATCTGACAAATATAATAGAAGTAGCATTATTTACTCACCTAATATACCAAGAGCTGTTTTACAAATGGTTGGAGACTCATATGTATATTGGGCTTAAAGCCAATGCCTGTAGTGGTGCCATAGGTTTAGATAAAGAACCAGGACTGAAGCAGATTTTGAGAGCTTTTGTGTGATGATAAATTGTGTAGACTTAGGATATCCAGACCTTGTACGTTTTCCAATGCATAGCTATCATGTGTTGTACTATAGAATCAATACATTTTGTAAAAAAAAAAGTGCTTGTAAAGGGGTATACACTTCTGGGTGAATTAATTCTGTGTTTTCCTGTTTACTGTAAAAAAGTTGGGATTTTTTGGTATAGTTTTCAATTTTGTTTTATACTTACACACATTTCATGTTAATGTTGTACTCTCATTTGATTTTGATTGGCTGTGTATAATCATGGAGATTTTATCTAGATTCTTTTACTATATTTTATATGTTATTCTGTTACATTGAAGTTAGATGTACCTCAAATCATTATAGTTACATTGGTAATATGGTGAAATTGCTATCATATCACTGTGTCATTTCCATTATGTTCATCTAATTTCCAATGGAGATGTCTGGTCAGAAGTGGTTTGTTTGGTTCAGTTGCTGGGCCCTCCTTGGATATTGGTGCTTTATGTGAAGTGGAATAACTTAGGGTAGGTCACTTTAGCTGGATTTGGTCAGGTCAATAAAGAGAGATGTAATGCTTATGTTATTGCTCCTCTCTCTCAAGGTAAAATTGTGTGGTCTGAGATGGTATCATGTTTGTTTTGGAGAAATACCACAGACCAATAACCTTGAAAGGTATTGGGCATAAAGAGGTCTGCTTTTTTCAAAATTCTGTGTAGGTGTCATAGTATGGCACCATTTGCTGGTTAGGAAGTCATCTGATTTGATTTTAGTGATGGTGTTCACTGTGTTTTTTTAGTCTTTGAAACCAGTGACTCCACAGGTACTTACTTTTGGTAAATTTGTCACCAGTCTCTACTTCTGTGTACCAGAGTAGTATGTGATATCTGATAGCCAGGGGTTTGAAACTATTTTTTTAAGAATTCTGTACTGACTGGATTTCTGGATTATGAGGTCCTAGGCTATAGGAACTTTAGTATTGGCTGCTATTTACAATAAGTGACACATAAAATTGGTAAAGACACCAATTTTGGAGATGGAGAGGCAAGGCTGAAGGGGAGGAGGAGGCCTTTATTTGAAGATAACTATTCTTGTGTTGTTATGTTCAAAAGTCTTATCTAGTAAGTTTCCCATAGGAAGGTATTGGGAATAGAGACATATGTTTTTTTCAAAATTCCATGTAGGTGTCGTGGTATGGCACCATTTGCATGTTAGGAAGTCATATGAATTTATTTTACATGATGGTGTTCATTATGTTATTTTAGTCTTTGAAGCCAGTGACTCCATAGGGACTTGTTTTTTTATTAAATTTGCCACCAGTCTCTACTTATTTGTCCCAGAGTAGTATGTGATATCTCATAGGCAGGGATTTGAAACTATTTTTTTAAGAATTCTGGACTGACTGGTTTCCTGGATGATGAGGTCTTAGGCTATGGGAACTTTACTGTCTGCTGATTTTTATAATAAGTAACGCAAAGAATTGGTAAAGACACCAATTTTGGAGATGGAGAGGAAAGGCTGAAGGGGAGGAGAAGGCCTTTATTTGAAGATAACAATTCTTGTGTTGTTATGTTCAAAAGTCTTATCTAGTAAGTTTCCCATAGCTCGCTATCTTTTTTCCAAATTCTTCATGTACCCACTATCTGACAAATATAATAGAAGTAGCATTATTTACTCACCTAATATTCCAAGAGCTGTTTTACAAATGGTTGGAGACTCATATGTATATTGGGCTTAAAGCCAATGCCTGTAGTGGTGCCATAGGTTTAGATAAAGAACCAGGACTGAAGCAGATTTTGAGAGCTTTTGTGTGATGATAAATTGTGTAGACTTAGGATATACAGACCTTGTACGTTTTCCAATGCATAGCTATCATGTGTTGTACTATAGAATCAATACATTTTGGGAAAAAAATGTGCTTGTAAAGGGGTATACACTTCTGGGGGAATTAATTCTGTGTTTTTCCTGTTTATTGTAAAAAAGTTGGGATTTTTTGGTATAGTTTTCAATTTTGTTTTATACTTGCACACATTTCATGTTAATGTTGTACTCTCATTTGATTTTGATTGGCTGTGTATAATCATGGAGATTTTATCTAGATTCTTTTACTATATGTTATATGTTATTCTGTTACATTGAAGTTAGATGTACCTCAAATCATTATAGTTACATTGGTAATATGGTGAGATTGCTATCATATCACTGTGTCATTTCCATTATGTTCATCTAATTTCCAATGGAGATGTCTGGTCAGAAGTGGTTTGTTTGGTTCAGTTGCTGGGCCCTCCTTGGATATTGGTGCTTCATGTGAAGTGGAATAACTTAGGGTAGGTGCCTTTAGCTGGATTTGATCAGGGCAATAAAGAGAGATGTAATGCTTATGTTATTGCTCCTCTCTCTCAAGGTAAAATTGTGTGGTCTGAGATGGTATCAGGTTTGTTTTGGATAAATACCACAGACCAATAACCTTGAAAGGTATTGGGAATAAAGAGGTCTGCTTTTTTCAAAATTCTGTGTAGGTGTCATAGTATGGCACCATTTGCTGGTTAGGAAGTCATCTGATTTGTTTTTAGTGATGGTGTTCACTGTGTTTTTTTAGTCTTTGAAACCAGTGACTCCACAGGGACTTGGTTTTGGTAAATTTGTCACCAGTCTCTACTTCTGTGTACCAGAGTAGTATGTGATATCTGATAGCCAGGGGTTTGAAACTATTTTTTTAAGAATTCTGTACTGACTGGATTTCTGGATTATGAGGTCCTAGGCTATAGGAACTTTAGTATTGGCTGCTATTTACAATAAGTGACACATAAAATTGGTAAAGACACCAATTTTGGAGATGGAGAGGCAAGGCTGAAGGGGAGGAGGAGGCCTTTATTTGAAGATAACTATTCTTGTGTTGTTATGTTCAAAAGTCTTATCTAGTAAGTTTCCCATAGGAAGGTATTGGGAATAGAGACATATGTTTTTTTCAAAATTCCATGTAGGTGTCGTGGTATGGCACCATTTGCATGTTAGGAAGTTATATGAATTTATTTTACATGATGGTGTTCATTATGTTATTTTAGTCTTTGAAGCCAGTGACTCCATAGGGACTTGTTTTTTTATTAAATTTGCCACCAGTCTCTACTTATTTGTCCCAGAGTAGTATGTGATATCTCATAGGCAGGGATTTGAAACTATTTTTTTAAGAATTCTGGACTGACTGGTTTCCTGGATGATGAGGTCTTAGGCTATGGGAACTTTACTGTCTGCTGATTTTTATAATAAGTAACGCAAAGAATTGGTAAAGACACCAATTTTGGAGATGGAGAGGAAAGGCTGAAGGGGAGGAGAAGGCCTTTATTTGAAGATAACAATTCTTGTGTTGTTATGTTCAAAAGTCTTATCTAGTAAGTTTCCCATAGCTCGCTATCTTTTTTCCAAATTCTTCATGTACCCACTATCTGACAAATATAATAGAAGTAGCATTATTTACTCACCTAATATTCCAAGAGCTGTTTTACAAATGGTTGGAGACTCATATGTATATTGGGCTTAAAGCCAATGCCTGTAGTGGTGCCATAGGTTTAGATAAAGAACCAGGACTGAAGCAGATTTTGAGAGCTTTTGTGTGATGATAAATTGTGTAGACTTAGGATATACAGACCTTGTACGTTTTCCAATGCATAGCTATCATGTGTTGTACTATAGAATCAATACATTTTGGGAAAAAAATGTGCTTGTAAAGGGGTATACACTTCTGGGTGAATTAATTCTGTGTTTTTCCTGTTTATTGTAAAAAAGTTGGGATTTTTTGATATAGTTTTCAATTTTGTTTTATACTTGCACACATTTCATGTTAATGTTGTACTCTCATTTGATTTTGATTGGCTGTGTATAATCATGGAGATTTTATCTAGATTCTTTTACTATATGTTATATGTTATTCTGTTACATTGAAGTTAGATGTACCTCAAATCATTATAGTTACATTGGTAATATGGTGAGATTGCTATCATATCACTGTGTCATTTCCATTATGTTCATCTAATTTCCAATGGAGATGTCTGGTCAGAAGTGGTTTGTTTGGTTCAGTTGCTGGGCCCTCCTTGGATATTGGTGCTTCATGTGAAGTGGAATAACTTAGGGTAGGTGCCTTTAGCTGGATTTGATCAGGGCAATAAAGAGAGATGTAATGCTTATGTTATTGCTCCTCTCTCTCAAGGTAAAATTGTGTGGTCTGAGATGGTATCAGGTTTGTTTTGGATAAATACCACAGACCAATAACCTTGAAAGGTATTGGGAATAAAGAGGTCTGCTTTTTTCAAAATTCTGTGTAGGTGTCATAGTATGGCACCATTTGCTGGTTAGGAAGTCATCTGATTTGATTTTAGTGATGGTGTTCACTGTGTTTTTTTAGTCTTTGAAACCAGTGACTCCACAGGGACTTGGTTTTGGTAAATTTGTCACCAGTCTCTACTTCTGTGTACCAGAGTAGTATGTGATATCTGATAGCCAGGGGTTTGAAACTATTTTTTTAAGAATTCTGTACTGACTGGATTTCTGGATTATGAGGTCCTAGGCTATAGGAACTTTAGTATTGGCTGCTATTTACAATAAGTGACACATAAAATTGGTAAAGACACCAATTTTGGAGATGGAGAGGCAAGGCTGAAGGGGAGGAGGAGGCCTTTATTTGAAGATAACTATTCTTGTGTTGTTATGTTCAAAAGTCTTATCTAGTAAGTTTCCCATAGGAAGGTATTGGGAATAGAGACATATGTTTTTTTCAAAATTCCATGTAGGTGTCGTGGTATGGCACCATTTGCATGTTAGGAAGTTATATGAATTTATTTTACATGATGGTGTTCATTATGTTATTTTAGTCTTTGAAGCCAGTGACTCCATAGGGACTTGTTTTTTGATTAAATTTGCCACCAGTCTCTACTTATTTGTCCCAGAGTAGTATGTGATATCTCATAGGCAGGGATTTGAAACTATTTTTTTTATGAATTCTGGACTGACTGGTTTCCTGGATGATGAGGTCTTAGGCTATGGGAACTTTACTGTCTGCTGATTTTTATAATAAGTAACGCAAATAATTGGTAAAGACACCAGTTTTGGAGATGGAGAGGAAAGGCTGAAGGGGAGGAGGAGGCCTTTATTTGAAGATAACAATTCTTGTGTTGTTATGTTCAAAAGTCTTATCTAGTAAGTTTCCCATAGGAAGGTATTGGGAATAGAGACACTTTTTTTTATTTTCAAAATTCCATGTAGGTGTCGTGGTATGGCACCATTTGCTTGTTAGGAAGTCATATGAGTTTATTTTACATGATGGTGTTCATTATGTTATTTTAGTCTTTGAAGCCAGTGACTCCATAGGGACTTGTTTTTTTATTAAATTTGCCACCAGTCTCTACTTATTTGTCCCAGAGTAGTATGTGATATCTCATAGGCAGGGATTTGAAACTATTTTTTTAAGAATTCTGGACTGACTGGTTTCCTGGATGATGAGGTCTTAGGCTATGGGAACTTTACTGTCTGCTGATTTTTATAATAAGTAACGCAAAGAATTGGTAAAGACACCAATTTTGGAGATGGAGAGGAAAGGCTGAAGGGGAGGAGAAGGCCTTTATTTGAAGATAACAATTCTTGTGTTGTTATGTTCAAAAGTCTTATCTAGTAAGTTTCCCATAGCTCGCTATCTTTTTTCCAAATTCTTCATGTACCCACTATCTGACAAATATAATAGAAGTAGCATTATTTACTCACCTAATATTCCAAGAGCTGTTTTACAAATGGTTGGAGACTCATATGTATATTGGGCTTAAAGCCAATGCCTGTAGTGGTGCCATAGGTTTAGATAAAGAACCAGGACTGAAGCAGATTTTGAGAGCTTTTGTGTGATGATAAATTGTGTAGACTTAGGATATACAGACCTTGTACGTTTTCCAATGCATAGCTATCATGTGTTGTACTATAGAATCAATACATTTTGGGAAAAAAATGTGCTTGTAAAGGGGTATACACTTCTGGGTGAATTAATTCTGTGTTTTTCCTGTTTATTGTAAAAAAGTTGGGATTTTTTGGTATAGTTTTCAATTTTGTTTTATACTTGCACACATTTCATGTTAATGTTGTACTCTCATTTGATTTTGATTGGCTGTGTATAATCATGGAGATTTTATCTAGATTCTTTTACTATATGCTATATGTTATTCTGTTACATTGAAGTTAGATGTACCTCAAATCATTATAGTTACATTGGTAATATGGTGAGATTGCTATCATATCACTGTGTCATTTCCATTATGTTCATCTAATTTCCAATGGAGATGTCTGGTCAGAAGTGGTTTGTTTGGTTCAGTTGCTGGGCCCTCCTTGGATATTGGTGCTTCATGTGAAGTGGAATAACTTAGGGTAGGTGCCTTTAGCTGGATTTGATCAGGGCAATAAAGAGAGATGTAATGCTTATGTTATTGCTCCTCTCTCTCAAGGTAAAATTGTGTGGTCTGAGATGGTATCAGGTTTGTTTTGGATAAATACCACAGACCAATAACCTTGAAAGGTATTGGGAATAAAGAGGTCTGCTTTTTTCAAAATTCTGTGTAGGTGTCATAGTATGGCACCATTTGCTGGTTAGGAAGTCATCTGATTTGTTTTTAGTGATGGTGTTCACTGTGTTTTTTTAGTCTTTGAAACCAGTGACTCCACAGGGACTTGGTTTTGGTAAATTTGTCACCAGTCTCTACTTCTGTGTACCAGAGTAGTATGTGATATCTGATAGCCAGGGGTTTGAAACTATTTTTTTAAGAATTCTGTACTGACTGGATTTCTGGATTATGAGGTCCTAGGCTATAGGAACTTTAGTATTGGCTGCTATTTACAATAAGTGACACATAAAATTGGTAAAGACACCAATTTTGGAGATGGAGAGGCAAGGCTGAAGGGGAGGAGGAGGCCTTTATTTGAAGATAACTATTCTTGTGTTGTTATGTTCAAAAGTCTTATCTAGTAAGTTTCCCATAGGAAGGTATTGGGAATAGAGACATATGTTTTTTTCAAAATTCCATGTAGGTGTCGTGGTATGGCACCATTTGCATGTTAGGAAGTTATATGAATTTATTTTACATGATGGTGTTCATTATGTTATTTTAGTCTTTGAAGCCAGTGACTCCATAGGGACTTGTTTTTTTATTAAATTTGCCACCAGTCTCTACTTATTTGTCCCAGAGTAGTATGTGATATCTCATAGGCAGGGATTTGAAACTATTTTTTTAAGAATTCTGGACTGACTGGTTTCCTGGATGATGAGGTCTTAGGCTATGGGAACTTTACTGTCTGCTGATTTTTATAATAAGTAACGCAAAGAATTGGTAAAGACACCAATTTTGGAGATGGAGAGGAAAGGCTGAAGGGGAGGAGAAGGCCTTTATTTGAAGATAACAATTCTTGTGTTGTTATGTTCAAAAGTCTTATCTAGTAAGTTTCCCATAGCTCGCTATCTTTTTTCCAAATTCTTCATGTACCCACTATCTGACAAATATAATAGAAGTAGCATTATTTACTCACCTAATATTCCAAGAGCTGTTTTACAAATGGTTGGAGACTCATATGTATATTGGGCTTAAAGCCAATGCCTGTAGTGGTGCCATAGGTTTAGATAAAGAACCAGGACTGAAGCAGATTTTGAGAGCTTTTGTGTGATGATAAATTGTGTAGACTTAGGATATACAGACCTTGTACGTTTTCCAATGCATAGCTATCATGTGTTGTACTATAGAATCAATACATTTTGGGAAAAAAATGTGCTTGTAAAGGGGTATACACTTCTGGGTGAATTAATTCTGTGTTTTTCCTGTTTATTGTAAAAAAGTTGGGATTTTTTGATATAGTTTTCAATTTTGTTTTATACTTGCACACATTTCATGTTAATGTTGTACTCTCATTTGATTTTGATTGGCTGTGTATAATCATGGAGATTTTATCTAGATTCTTTTACTATATGTTATATGTTATTCTGTTACATTGAAGTTAGATGTACCTCAAATCATTATAGTTACATTGGTAATATGGTGAGATTGCTATCATATCACTGTGTCATTTCCATTATGTTCATCTAATTTCCAATGGAGATGTCTGGTCAGAAGTGGTTTGTTTGGTTCAGTTGCTGGGCCCTCCTTGGATATTGGTGCTTCATGTGAAGTGGAATAACTTAGGGTAGGTGCCTTTAGCTGGATTTGATCAGGGCAATAAAGAGAGATGTAATGCTTATGTTATTGCTCCTCTCTCTCAAGGTAAAATTTTGTGGTCTGAGATGGTATCAGGTTTGTTTTGGAGAAATACCACAGACCAATAACCTTGAAAGGTATTGGGAATAAAGAGGTCTGCTTTTTTCAAAATTCTGTGTAGGTGTCATAGTATGGCACCATTTGCTGGTTAGGAAGTCATCTGATTTGATTTTAGTGATGGTGTTCACTGTGTTTTTTTAGTCTTTGAAACCAGTGACTCCACAGGGACTTGGTTTTGGTAAATTTGTCACCAGTCTCTACTTCTGTGTACCAGAGTAGTATGTGATATCTGATAGCCAGGGGTTTGAAACTATTTTTTTAAGAATTCTGTACTGACTGGATTTCTGGATTATGAGGTCCTAGGCTATAGGAACTTTAGTATTGGCTGTTATTTACAATAAGTGACACATAAAATTGGTAAAGACACCAATTTTGGAGATGGAGAGGCAAGGCTGAAGGGGAGGAGGAGGCCTTTATTTGAAGATAACTATTCTTGTGTTGTTATGTTCAAAAGTCTTATCTAGTAAGTTTCCCATAGGAAGGTATTGGGAATAGAGACACTTTTTTTTATTTTCAAAATTCCATGTAGGTGTCGTGGTATGGCACCATTTGCTTGTTAGGAAGTCATATGAGTTTATTTTACATGATGGTGTTCATTATGTTATTTTAGTCTTTGAAGCCAGTGACTCCATAGGGACTTGTTTTTTGATTAAATTTGCCACCAGTCTCTACTTATTTGTCCCAGAGTAGTATGTGATATCTCATAGGCAGGGATTTGAAACTATTTTTTTAAGAATTCTGGACTGACTGGTTTCCTGGATGATGAGTTCTTAGGCTATGGGAAATTTACTGTCTGCTGATTTTTATAATAAGTAACGCAAAGAATTGGTAAAGTCACCAATTTTGGAGATGGAGAGGAAAGGCTGAAGGGGAGGAGGAGGCCTTTATTTGAAGATAACAATTCTTGTGTTGTTATGTTCAAAAGTCTTATCTAGTAAGTTTCCCATAGCTCGCTATCTTTTTTTCCAAATTCTTCATGTGCCCACTATCTGACAAATATAATAGAAGTAGCATTATTTACTCACCTAATATTCCAAGAGCTGTTTTACAAATGGTTGGAGACTCATATGTATATTGGGATTAAAGCCAATGCCTGTAGTGGTGCCATAGGTTTAGATAAAGAACCAGGACTGAAGCAGATTTTGAGAGCTTTTGTGTGATGATAAATTGTGTAGACTTAGGATATCCAGACCTTGTATGTTTTCCAATGCGTAGCTATCATGTGTTGTACTATAGAATCAATACATTTTGTAAAAAAAAAGTACTAGTAAAGGGGTATACACTCCTGGGTGAATTAATTCTGTGTTTTCCTGTTTATTGTAAAAAAGTTGGACATTTTTTGGTATAGTTTTCAATTTTGTTTTATACTTGCACACATTTCATGTTAATGTTGTACTCTCATTTGATTTTGATTGGCTGTGTATAATCATGGAGATTTTATCTAGATTATTTTACTATATTTTATATGTTATTCTGTTACATTGAAGTTAGATGTACCTCAAATTATTATAGTTACATTGGTAATATGGTGAGATTGCTATCATATCACTGTGTCATTTCCATTATGTTCATCTAATTTCCAATGGAGATGTCTGGTCAGAAGTGGTTTGTTTGGTTCAGTTGCTGGGCCCTCCTTGGATATTGGTGCTTCATGTGAAGTGGAATAACTTAGGGTAGGTCCTTTTAGCTGGATTTGGTCAGGGCAGTAACGAGGAGATGTAATGCTTATGTTATTGCTCCTCTCTCTCAAGGTAAAATTGTGTGGTCTCAGATGGTATCATGTTTGTTTTGGAGAAATACCACAGACCAATAACCTTGAAAAGTATTGGGAATAAAGAGGTCTGCTTTTTTCAAAATTCTGTGTAGGTGTCATAGTATGGCGCCACTTGCTGGTTAGGAAGTCATCTGATTTGATTTTAGTGATGGTGTTCACTGTGTTTTTTTAGTCTTTGAAACCAGTGACTCCACAGGGACTTGGTTTTGGTAAATTTGTCACCAGTCTCTACTTCTGTGTACCAGAGAAGTATGTGATATCTGATAGCCAGGGGTTTGAAACTATTTTTTTAAGAATTCTGTACTGACTGGATTTCCGGATTATGAGGTCCTAGGCTATAGGAACTTTAGTATTTGCTGCTATTTACAATAAGTGACACATAAGATTGGTAAAGACACCAATTTTGGAGATGGAGAGGCAAGGCTGAAGGGGAGGAGGAGGCCTTTATTTGAAGATAACAATTCTTGTGTTGTTATGTTCAAAAGTCTTATCTAGTAAGTTTCCCATAGGAAGGTATTGGGAATAGAGACACTTTTTTTTATTTTCAAAATTCCATGTAGGTGTCGTGGTATGGCACCATTTGCTTGTTAGGAAGTCATATGAGTTTATTTTACATGATGGTGTTCATTATGTTATTTTAGTCTTTGAAGCCAGTGACTCCATAGGGACTTGTTTTTTGATTAAATTTGCCACCAGTCTCTACTTATTTGTTCCAGAGTAGTATGTGATATCTCATAGGCAGGGATTTGAAACTATTTTTTAAAGAATTCTGGACTGACTGGTTTCCTTGATGATGAGGTCTTAGGCTATGGGAACTTTACTGTCTGCTGATTTTTATAATAAGTAACGCAAAGAATTGGTAAAGACACCAATTTTAGAGATGGAGAGGAAAGGCTGAAGGGGAGGAGGAGGCCTTTATTTGAAGATAACAATTCTTGTGTTGTTATGTTCAAAAGTCTTATCTAGTAAGTTTCTCATAGCTCGCTATCTTTTTTTCCAAATTCTTCATGTACCCACTATCTGACAAATATAATAGAAGTAGCATTATTTACTCACCTAATATTTCAAGAGCTGTTTTACAAATGGTTGGAGACTCATATGTATATTGGGCTTAAAGCCAATTCCTGTAGTGGTGCCATAGGTTTAGATAAAGAACCAGGACTGAAGCAGATTTTGAGAGCTTTTGTGTGATGATAAATTGTGTAGACTTAGGATATCCAGACCTTGTACATTTTCCAATGCGTAGCTATCATGTGTTGTACTATAGAATCAATACATTTTGGAAAAAAAAAGTGCTTGTAAAGGGTTATACACTTCTGGGTGAATTAATTCTGTGTTTTCCTGTTTATTGTAAAAAAGTTGGGATTTTTTGGTATAGTTTTCAATTTTGTTTTATACTTGCACACATTTCATGTTAATGTTGTACTCTCATTTGATTTTGATTGGCTGTGTATAATCATGGAGATTTTATCTAGATTCTTTTACTATATTTTATATGTTATTCTGTTACATTGAAGTTAGATGTACCTCAAATCATTATAGTTACATTGGTAATATGGTGAGATTGCTATCATATCACTGTGTCATTTCCATTATGTTCATCTAATTTCCAATGGAGATGTCTGGTCAGAAGTGATTTGTTTGGTTCAGTTGCTGGGCCCTCCTTGGATATTGGTGCTTCATGTGAAGTGGAATAACTTAGGGTAGGACCCTTTAGCTGGATTTGGTCAGGGCAATAAAGAGAGATGTAATGCTTATGTTATTGCTCCTCTCTCTCAAGGTAAAATTGTGTGGTCTGAGATGGTATCATGTTTGTTTTGGAGAAATACCACAGACCAATAACCTTGAAAGGTATTGGGAATAAAGACGTCTGCTTTTTTCAAAATTCTGTGTAGGTGTCATAGTATGGCGCCATTTGCTGCTTAGGAAGTCATCTGATTTGATTTTAGCGATGGTTTTCACTGTGTTTTTTTAGTCTTTGAAACCAGTGACTCCACAGGGACTTGGTTTTTGTAAATTTATCACCAGTCTCTACTTCTGTGTACCAGAGTAGTATGTAATATCTGATAGCCAGGGGTTTGAAACTATTTTTTTAAGAATACTGTACTGACTGGATTTCCGCATTATGAGGTCCTAGGCTATAGGAACTTTAGTATTTGCTGCTATTTACAATAAGTGACACATAAGATTGGTAAAGACACCAATTTTGGAGATGGAGAGGCAAGGCTGAAGGGGAGGAGGAGGCCTTTATTTGAAGATAACAATTCTTGTGTTGTTATGTTCAAAAGTCTTACCTAGTAAGTTTCCCATAGGAAGGTATTGGAAATAGAGACATATTTTTTTTTCAAAATTCCATGTAGGTGTCGTGGTATGGCACCATTTGCTTGTTAGGAAGTCATATGAGTTTATTTTACATGATGGTGTTCATTATGTTATTTTAGTCTTTGAAGCCAGTGACTCCATAGGGACTTGTTTTTTGATAAAATTTGTCACCAGTCTCTACTTATTTGTCCCAGAGTAGTATGTGATATCTCATAGGCAGGGATTTGAAACTATTTTTTTAAGAATTCTGGACTGACTGGTTTCCTGGATGATGAGGTCTTAGGCTATGGGAACTTTACTGTCTGCTGATTTTTATAATAAGTAACGCAAAGAATTGGTAAAGACACCAATTTTGGAGATGGAGAGGAAAGGCTGAAGGGGAGGAGGAGGCCTTTATTTGAAGATAACAATTCTTGTGTTGTTATGTTCAAAAGTCTTATCTAGTAAGTTTCCCATAGCTCGCTATCTTTTTTTCCAAATTCTTCATGTACCCACTATCTGACAAATATAATAGAAGTAGCATTATTTACTCACCTAATATTCCAAGAGCTGTTTTACAAATGGTTGGAGACTCATATGTATATTGGGCTTAAAGCCAATGCCTGTAGTGGTGCCATAGGTTTAGATAAAGAACCAGGACTGAAGCAGATTTTGAGAGCTTTTGTGTGATGATAAATTGTGTAGACTTAGGATATACAGACCTTGTACGTTTTCCAATGCATAGCTATCATGTGTTGTACTATAGAATCAATACATTTTGGGAAAAAAATGTGCTTGTAAAGGGGTATACACTTCTGGGTGAATTAATTCTGTGTTTTTCCTGTTTATTGTAAAAAAGTTGGGATTTTTTGGTATAGTTTTCAATTTTGTTGTATACTTGCACACATTTCATGTTAATGTTGTACTCTCATTTGATTTTGATTGGCTGTGTATAATCATGGAGATTTTATCTAGATTCTTTTACTATATGTTATATGTTATTCTGTTACATTGAAGTTAGATGTACCTCAAATCATTATAGTTACATTGGTAATATGGTGAGATTGCTATCATATCACTGTGTCATTTCCATTATGTTCATCTAATTTCCAATGGAGATGTCTGGTCAGAAGTGGTTTGTTTGGTTCAGTTGCTGGGCCCTCCTTGGATATTGGTGCTTCATGTGAAGTGGAATAACTTAGGGTAGGTGCCTTTAGCTGGATTTGATCAGGGCAATAAAGAGAGATGTAATGCTTATGTTATTGCTCCTCTCTCTCAAGGTAAAATTGTGTGGTCTGAGATGGTATCAGGTTTGTTTTGGATAAATACCACAGACCAATAACCTTGAAAGGTATTGGGAATAAAGAGGTCTGCTTTTTTCAAAATTCTGTGTAGGTGTCATAGTATGGCGCCAATTGCTGGTTAGGAAGTCATCTGATTTGATTTTAGTGATGGTGTTCACTGTGTTTTTTTAGTCTTTGAAACCTGTGACTCCACAGGGACTTGGTTTTGGTAAATTTGTCACCAGTCTCTACTTCTGTGTACCAGAGTAGTATGTGATATCTGATAGCCAGGGGTTTGAAACTATTTTTTTAAGAATTCTGTACTGACTGGATTTCTGGATTATGAGGTCCTAGGCTATAGGAATTTTAGTATTGGCTGCTATTTACAATAAGTGACACATAAAATTGGTAAAGACACCAATTTTGGAGATGGAGAGGCAAGGCTGAAGGGGAGGAGGAGGCCTTTATTTGAAGATAACTATTCTTGTGTTGTTATGTTCAAAAGTCTTATCTAGTAAGTTTCCCATAGGAAGGTATTGGGAATAGAGACATATGTTTTTTTCAAAATTCCATGTAGGTGTCGTGGTATGGCACCATTTGCTTGTTAGGAAGTCATATGAATTTATTTTACATGATGGTGTTCATTATGTTATTTTAGTCTTTGAAGCCAGTGACTCCATAGGGACTTGTTTTTTTATTAAATTTGCCACCAGTCTCTACTTATTTGTCCCAGAGTAGTATGTGATATCTCATAGGCAGGGATTTGAAACTATTTTTTTAAGAATTCTGGACTGACTGGTTTCCTGGATGATGAGGTCTTAGGCTATGGGAACTTTACTGTCTGCTGATTTTTATAATAAGTAACGCAAAGAATTGGTAAAGACACCAATTTTGGAGATGGAGAGGAAAGGCTGAAGGGGAGGAGAAGGCCTTTATTTGAAGATAACAATTCTTGTGTTGTTATGTTCAAAAGTCTTATCTAGTAAGTTTCCCATAGCTCGCTATCTTTTTTCCAAATTCTTCATGTACCCACTATCTGACAAATATAATAGAAGTAGCATTATTTACTCACCTAATATTCCAAGAGCTGTTTTACAAATGGTTGGAGACTCATATGTATATTGGGCTTAAAGCCAATGCCTGTAGTGGTGCCATAGGTTTAGATAAAGAACCAGGACTGAAGCAGATTTTGAGAGCTTTTGTGTGATGATAAATTGTGTAGACTTAGGATATACAGACCTTGTACGTTTTCCAATGCATAGCTATCATGTGTTGTACTATAGAATCAATACATTTTGTAAAAAAAAAGTGCTTGTAAAGGGGTATACACTTCTGGGTGAATTAATTCTGTGTTTTCCTGTTTACTGTAAAAAAGTTGGGATTTTTTGGTATAGTTTTCAATTTTGTTTTATGCTTACACACATTTCATGTTAATGTTGTACTCTTATTTGATTTTGATTGGCTGTGTATAATCATGGAGATTTTATCTAGATTATTTTACTATATTTTATATGTTATTCTGTTACATTGAAGTTAGATGTACCTCAAATCATTATAGTTACATTGGTAATATGGTGAGATTGCTATCATATCATTGTGTCATTTCCATTATGTTCATCTAATTTCCAATGGAGATGTCTGGTCAGAAGTGGTTTGTTTGGTTCAGTTGCTGGGCCCTCCTTGGATATTGGTGCTTCATGTGAAGTGGAACAACTTAGGGTAGGTCCCTTTAGCTGGATTTGGTCAGGGCAATAAAGAGAGATGTAATGCTTATGTTATTGCTCCTCTCTCTCAAGGTAAAATTGTGTGGTCTGAGATGGTATCATGTTTGTTTTGGAGAAATACCACAGACCAATAACCTTGAAAGGTATTGGGCATAAAGAGGTCTGTTTTTTTTAAAATTCTGTGTAGGTGTCATAGTATGGCACCATTTGCTGGTTAGGAAGTCATCTGATTTGATTTTAGTGATGGTGTTCACTGTGTTTTTTTAGTCTTTGAAACCAGTGACTCCACAGGGACTTGGTTTTGGAAAATTTGTCACCAGTCTCTTCTTCTGTGTACCAGAGAAGAATGTGATACCTGATAGCTAGGGGTTTGAAACTATTTTTTTAAGAATTCTGTACTGACTGGATTTCCGGATTATGAGGTCCTAGGCTATAGGAACTTTAGTATTTGCTGCTATTTACAATAAGTGACACAAAAGATTGGTAAAGACACCAATTTTTTAGATGGAGAGGCAAGGCTGAAGGGGAGGAGGAGGCCTTTATTTTAACATAACAATTCTTGTGTTGTTATGTTCAAAAGTCTTATCTAGTAAGTTTCCCATAGAAAGGTATTGGGAATAGAGACATATATTTTTTTCAAAATTCCATGTAGGTGTCGTGGTATGGCACCATTTGCTTGTTAGGAAGTCATATGTGTTTATTTTACATGATGGTGTTCATTATGTTATTTTAGTCTTTGAAGCCAGTGACTCCATAGGGACTTGTTTTTTGATTAAATTTGCTACCAGGCTCTACTTATTTGTCCCAGAGTAGTATGTGATATCTCATAGGCAGGGATTTGAAACTATTTTTTTAAGAATTCTGGACTGACTGGTTTCCTGGATGATGAGGTCTTAGGCTATGGGAACTTTACTGTCTGCTGATTTTTATAATAAGTAACGCAAAGAATTGGTAAAGACACCAATTTTGGAGATGGAGAGGAAAGGCTGAAGGGAAGGAGGAGGCCTTTATTTGAAGATAACAATTCTTGTGTTGTTATGTTCAAAAGTCTTATCTAGTAAGTTTCCCATAGGAAGGTATTGGGAATAGAGACACTTTTTTTTATTTTCAAAATTCCATGTAGGTGTCGTGGTATGGCACCATTTGCTTGTTAGGAAGTCATATGAGTTTATTTTACATGATGGTGTTCATTATGTTATTTTAGTCTTTGAAGCCAGTGACTCCATAGGGACTTGTTTTTTGATTAAATTTGCCACCAGTCTCTACTTATTTGTCCCAGAGTAGTATGTGATATCTCATAGGCAGGGATTTGAAACTATTTTTTTTATGAATTCTGGACTGACTGGTTTCCTGGATGATGAGGTCTTAGGCTATGGGAACTTTACTGTCTGCTGATTTTTATAATAAGTAACGCAAATAATTGGTAAAGACACCAGTTTTGGAGATGGAGAGGAAAGGCTGAAGGGGAGGAGGAGGCCTTTATTTGAAGATAACAATTCTTGTGTTGTTATGTTCAAAAGTCTTATCTAGTAAGTTTCCCATAGCTCGCTATCTTTTTTTCCAAATTCTTCATGTACCCACTATCTGACAAATATAATAGAAGTAGCATTATTTACTCACCTAATATACCAAGAGCTGTTTTACAAATGGTTGGAGACTCATATGTATATTGGGCTTAAAGCCAATGCCTGTAGTGGTGCCATAGGTTTAGATAAAGAACCAGGACTGAAGCAGATTTTGAGAGCTTTTGTGTGATGATAAATTGTGTAGACTTAGGATATCCAGACCTTGTACGTTTTCCAATGCGTAGCTATCATGTGTTGTACTATAGAATCAATACATTTTGTAAAAAAAAAGTGCTTGTAAAGGGGTATACACTTCTGGGTGAATTAATTCTGTGTTTTCCTGTTTACTGTAAAAAAGTTGGGATTTTTTGGTATAGTTTTAAATTTTGTTTTATACTTGCACACATTTCATGTTAATGTTGTACTCTCATTTGATTTTGATTGGCTGTGTATAATCATGGAGATTTTATCTAGATTATTTTACTATATTTTATATGTTATTCTGTTACATTGAAGTTAGATGTACCTCAAATCATTATAGTTACATTGGTAATATGGTGAGATTGCTATCATATCACTGTGTCATTTCCATTATGTTCATCTAATTTCCAATGGAGATGTCTGGTCAGAAGTGGTTTGTTTGGTTCAGTTGCTGGGCCCTCCTTGGATATTGGTGCTTCATGTGAAGTGGAACAACTTAGGGTAGGTCCCTTTAGCTGGATTTGGTCAGGGCAATAAAGAGAGATGTAATGCTTATGTTATTGCTCCTCTCTCTCAAGGTAAAATTGTGTGGTCTGAGATGGTATCATGTTTGTTTTGGAGAAATACCACAGACCAATAACCTTGAAAGGTATTGGGCATAAAGAGGTCTGCTTTTTTTAAAATTCTGTGTAGGTGTCATAGTATGGCACCATTTGCTGGTTAGGAAGTCATCTGATTTGATTTTAGTGATGGTGTTCACTGTGTTTTTATAGTCTTTGAAACCAGTGACTCCACAGGGACTTGGTTTTGGAAAATTTGTCACCAGTCTCTACTTCTGTGTACCAGAGTAGAATGTGATACCTGATAGCTAGGGGTTTGAAACTATTTTTTTAAGAATTCTGTACTGACTGGATTTCCGGATTATGAGGTCCTAGGCTATAGGAACTTTAGTATTTGCTGCTATTTACAATAAGTGACACAAAAGATTGGTAAAGACACCAATTTTTTAGATGGAGAGGCAAGGCTGAAGGGGAGGAGGAGGCCTTTATTTGAACATAACAATTCTTGTGTTGTTATGTTCAAAAGTCTTATCTAGTAAGTTTCCCATAGGAAGGTATTGGGAATAGAGACATATTTTTTTTTCAAAATTCCATGTAGGTGTCGTGGTATGGCACCATTTGCTTGTTAGGAAGTCATATGAATTTATTTTACATGATGGTGTTCATTATGTTATTTTAGTCTTTGAAGCCAGTGACTCCATAGGGACTTGTTTTTTTATTAAATTTGCCACCAGTCTCTACTTATTTGTTCCAGAGTAGTATGTGATATCTCATAGGCAGGGATTTGAGACTATTTTCTTAAGAATTCTGGACTGACTGGTTTCCTTGATGATGAGATCTTAGGCTATGGGAACTTTACTGTCTGCTGATTTGTATAATAAGTAACGCAAAGAATTGGTAAAGACACCAATTTTGGAGATGGAGAGGAAAGGCTGAAGGGGAGGAGGAGGCCTTTATTTGAAGATAACAATTCTTGTGTTGTTATGTTCAAAAGTCTTATCTAGTAAGTTTCCCATAGCTCGCTATCTTTTTTTCCAAATTCTTCTTGTACCCACTATCTGACAAATATAATAGAAGTAGCATTATTTACTCACCTAATATTCAAAGAGCTGTTTTACAAATGGTTGGATACTCATATGTATATTGGGCTTAAAGCCAATGCCTGTAGTGGTGCCATAGGTTTAGATAAAGAACCAGGACTGAAGCAGATTTTGAGAGCTTTTGTGTGATGATAAATTGTGTAGACTTAGGATATCCAGACCTTGTACGTTTTCCAATGCGTAGCTATCATGTGTTGTACTATAGAATCAATAAATTTTGTAAAAAAAAAGTACTAGTAAAGGGGTATACACTTCTGGGTGAATTAATTCTGTGTTTTCCTGTTTATTGTAAAAAAGTTGGACATTTTTTGGTATAGTTTTCAATTTTGTTTTATACTTGCACACATTTCATGTTAATGTTGTACTCTCATTTGATTTTGATTGGCTGTGTATAATCATGGAGATTTTATCTAGATTATTTTACTATATTTTATATGTTATTCTGTTACATTGAAGTTAGATGTACCTCAAATTATTATAGTTACATTGGTAATATGATGAGATTGCTATCATATCACTGTGTCATTTCCATTATGTTCATCTAATTTCCAATGGAGATGTCTGGTCAGAAGTTGTTTGTTTGGTTCAGTTGCTGGGCCCTCCTTGGATATTGGTGCTTCATGTGAAGTGGAATAACTTAGGGTAGGTCCCTTTAGCTGGATTTGGTCAGGGCAATAAAGAGAGATGTAATGCTTATGTTATTGCTCCTCTCTCTCAAGGTAAAATTGTGTGGTCTGAGATGGTATCATGTTTGTTTTGGAGAAATACCACAGACCAATAACCTTGAAAGGTATTGGGAATAAAGAGGTCTGCTTTTTTCAAAATTCTGTGTAGGTGTCATAGTATGGCGCCACTTGCTGGTTAGGAAGTCATCTGATCTGATTTTAGTGATGGTGTTCACTGTGTTTTTTTAGTCTTTGAAACCAGTGACTCCACAGGGACTTGGTTTTGGTAAATTTGTCACCAGTCTCTACTTCTGTGTACCAGAGTAGTATGTGATATCTAATAGCCAGGGGTTTGAAACTATTTTTTTAAGAATTCTGTACTGACTGGATTTCCGGATTATGAGGTCCTAGGCTATAGGAACTTTAGTATTTGCTGCTATTTACAATAAGTGACACATAGGATTGGTAAAGACACCAATTTTGGAGATGGAGAGGCAAGGCTGAAGGGGAGGAGGAGGCCTTTATTTGAAGATAACAATTCTTGTGTTGTTATGTTCAAAAGTCTTATCTAGTAAGTTTCCCATAGGAAGGTATTGGGAATAGAGACACTTTTTTTATTTTCAAAATTCCATGTAGGTGTCGTGGTATGGCACCATTTGCTTGTTAGGAAGTCATATGAGTTTATTTTACATGATGGTGTTCATTATGTTATTTTAGTCTTTGAAGCCAGTGACTCCATAGGGACTTGTTTTTTGATTAAATTTGCCACCAGTCTCTACTTATTTGTTCCAGAGTAGTATGTGATATCTCATAGGCAGGGATTTGAAACTATTTTTTTAAGAATTCTGGACTGACTGGTTTCCTTGATGATGAGGTCTTAGGCTATGGGAACTTTACTGTCTGCTGATTTTTATAATAAGTAACGCAAAGAATTGGTAAAGACACCAATTTTGGAGATGGAGAGGAAAGGCTGAAGGGGAGGAGGAGGCCTTTATTTGAAGATAACAATTCTTGTGTTGTTATGTTCAAAAGTCTTATCTAGTAAGTTTCCCATAGCTCGCTATCTTTTTTTCCAAATTCTTCTTGTACCCACTATCTGACAAATATAATAGAAGTAGCATTATTTACTCACCTAATATTCAAAGAGCTGTTTTACAAATGGTTGGAGACTCATATGTATATTGGGCTTAAAGCCAATGCCTGTAGTGGTGCCATAGGTTTAGATAAAGAACCAGGACTGAAGCAGATTTTGAGAGCTTTTGTGTGATGATAAATTGTGTAGACTTAGGATATCCAGACCTTGTACGTTTTCCAATGCGTAGCTATCATGTGTTGTACTATAGAATCAATACATTTTGTAAAAAAAAAGTACTAGTAAAGGGGTATACACTTCTGGGTGAATTAATTCTGTGTTTTCCTGTTTATTGTAAAAAAGTTGGACATTTTTTGGTATAGTTTTCAATTTTGTTTTATACTTGCACACATTTCATGTTAATGTTGTACTCTCATTTGATTTTGATTGGCTGTGTATAATCATGGAGATTTTATCTAGATTATTTTACTATATTTTATATGTTATTCTGTTACATTGAAGTTAGATGTACCTCAAATCATTATAGTTACATTGGTAATATGGTGAGATTGCTATCATATCACTGTGTCATTTCCATTATGTTCATCTAATTTCCAATGGAGATGTCTGGTCAGAAGTGGTTTGTTTGGTTCAGTTGCTGGGACCTCCTTGGATATTGGTGCTTCATGTGAAGTGGAATAACTTAGGGTAGGTCCCTTTAGCTGGATTTGGTCAGGGCAATAAAGAGAGATGTAATGCTTATGTTATTGCTCCTCTCTCTCAAAGTAAAATTGTGTGGTCTGAGATGGTATCATGTTTGTTTTTGAGAAATACCACAGACCAATAACCTTGAAAGGTATTGGGAATAAAGAGGTCTGCTTTTTTCAAAATTCTGTGTAGGTGTCATAGTATGGCGCCATTTGCTGGTTAGGAAGTCATCTGATTTGATTTTAGTGATGGTGTTCACTGTTTTTTTTTAGTCTTTGAAACCAGTGACTCCACAGGGACTTGGTTTTGGTAAATTTGTCACCAGTCTCTACTTCTGTGTACCAGAGTAGTATGTGATATCTGATAGCCAAGGGTTTGAAACTATTTTTTTAAGAATTCTGTACTGACTGGATTTCCGGATTATCAGGTCCTAGGCTATAGGAACTTTAGTATTTGCTGCTATTTACAATAAGTGACACATAAGATTGGTAAAGACACCAATTTTGGAGATGGAGAGGAAAGGCTGAAGGGGAGGAGGAGGCCTTTATTTGAAGATAACAATTCTTGTGTTGTTATGTTCAAAAGTCTTATCTAGTAAGTTTCCCATAGGAAGGTATTGGGAATAGAGACATATTTTTTTTTCAAAATTCCATGTAGGTGTCGTGGTATGGCACCATTTGCTTGTTAGGAAGTCATATGAGTTTATTTTACATGATGGTGTTCATTATGTTATTTTAGTCTTTGAAGCCAGTGACTCCATAGGGACTGTTTTTTTATTAAATTTGCCACCAGTCTCTACTTATTTGTCCCAGAGTAGTATGTGATATCTCATAGGCAGGGATTTGAAACAATTTTTTTTAGAATTCTGGAATGACTAGTTTCCTGGATGATGAGGTCTTAGGCTATGGGAAATTTACTGTCTGCTGATTTTTATAATAAGTAACGCAAAGAATTGGTAAAGACACCAATTTTGGAGATGGAGAGGAAAGGCTGAAGGGGAGGAGGAGGCCTTTATTTGAAGATAACAATTCTTGTGTTGTTATGTTCAAAAGTCTTATCTAGTAAGTTTCCCATAGCTCGCTATCTTTTTTTCCAAATTCTTCATGTACCCACTATCTGACAAATATAATTGAAGTAGCATTATTTACTCACCTAATATTCCAAGAGCTGTTTTACAAATGGTTGGAGACTCATATGTATATTGGGCTTAAAACCAATGCCTGTAGTGGGGCCATAGGTTTAGATAAAGAACCAGGACTGAAGCAGATTTTGAGAGCTTTTGTGTGATGATAAATTGTGTAGACTTAGGATATCCAGACCTTGTACGTTTTCCAATGCATAGCTATCATGTGTTGTACTATAGAATCGATACATTTTGTAAAAAAAAAGTGCTTGTAAAGGGGTATACACTTCTGGGTGAATTAATTCTGTTTTCCTGTTTACTGTAAAAAAGTTGGGATTTTTTGGTATAGTTTTCAATTTTGTTTTATACTTGCACACATTTCATGTTAATGTTGTACTCTCATTTGATTTTGATTGGCTGTGTATAATCATGGAGATTTTATCTAGATTATTTTACTATATTTTATATGTTATTCTGTTACATTGAAGTTAGATGTACCTCAAATCATAGTAGTTACATTGGTAATATGGTGAGATTGCTATCATATCACTGTGTCATTTCCATTATGTTCATCTAATTTCCAATGGAGATGTCTGGTCAGAAGTGGTTTGTTTGGTTCAGTTGCTGGGCCCTCCTTGGATATTGGTGCTTCATGCGAAGTGGAATAACTTAGGGTAGGTCCCTTTTGCTGGATTTGGTCAAGGCAATAAAGAGAGATGTAATGCTTATGTTATTGCTCCTCTCTCTCAAGGTAAAATTGTGTGGTCTGAGATGGTATCATGTTTGTTTTGGAGAAATACCACAGACCAATAACCTTAAAAGGTATTGGGAATAAAGAGGTCTGCTTTTTTCAAAATTCTGTGTAGGTGTCATAGTATGGCGCCATTTGCTGGTTAGGAAGTCATCTGATTTTATTTTAGTGATGGTGTTCACTGTTTTTTTTTTAGTCTTTGAAACTAGTGACTCCACAGGGACTTGGTTTTGGTAAATTTGTCACCAGTCTCTACTTCTGTGTACCAGAGTAGTATGTGATATCTGATAGCCAGGGGTTTGAAATTATTTTTTTAAGAATTCTGTACTGACTGGATTTCCGGATTATGAGGTCCTAGGCTATAGGAACTTTAGTATTTGCTGCTATTTACAATAAGTGACACATAAGATTGGTAAAGACACCAATTTTGGAGATGGAGAGGCAAGGCTGAAGGGGAGGAGGAGGCCTTTATTTGAAGATAACAATTCTTGTGTTGTTATGTTCAAAAGTTTTATCTAGTAAGTTTCCCATAGGAAGGTATTGGGAATAGAGACATATTTTTTTTTCAAAATTCCATGTAGGTGTCGTGGTATGGCACCATTTGCTTGTTAGGAAGTCATATGAGTTTATTTTACATGATTGTGTTCATTATGTTATTTTAGTCTTTGAAGCCAGTGACTCCACAGGGACTTGTTTTTTGATTAAATTTGCCACCAGTCTCTACTTATTTGTCCCAGAGTAGTATGTGATATCTCATAGGCAGGGATTTGAAACTATTTTTTTAAGAATTCTGGAATGACTGGTTTCCTGGATGATGAGGTCTTAGGCTATGGGAAATTTACTGTCTGCTGATTTTTATAATAAGTAACGCAAAGAATTGGTAAAGACACCAATTTTGGAGATGGAGAGGAAAGGCTGAAGGGGAGGAGGAGGCCTTTATTTGAAGATAACAATTCTTGTGTTGTTATGTTCAAAAGTCTTATCTAGTAAGTTTCCCATAGCTCGCTATCTTTTTTTCCAAATTCTTCATGTACCCACTATCTGACAAATATAATTGAAGTAGCATTATTTACTCACCTAATATTCCAAGAGCTGTTTTACAAATGGTTGGAGACTCATATGTATATTGGGCTTAAAGCCAATGCCTGTAGTGGGGCCATAGGTTTAGATAAAGAACCAGGACTGAAGCAGATTTTGAGAGCTTTTGTGTGATGATAAATTGTGTAGACTTAGGATATCCAGACCTTGTACGTTTTCCAATGCATAGCTATCATGTGTTGTACTACAGAATCGATACATTTTGTAAAAAAAAAGTGCTTGTAAAGGGGTATACACTTCTGGGTGAATTAATTCTGTTTTCCTGTTTACTGTAAAAAAGTTGGGATTTTTTGGTATAGTTTTCAATTTTGTTTTATACTTGCACACATTTCATGTTAATGTTGTACTCTCATTTGATTTTGATTGGCTCTGTATAATCATGGAGATTTTATCTAGATTATTTTACTATATTTTATATGTTATTCTGTTACATTGAAGTTAGATGTACCTCAAATCATAGTAGTTACATTGGTAATATGGTGAGATTGCTATCATATCACTGTGTCATTTCCATTATGTTCATCTAATTTCCAATGGAGATGTCTGGTCAGAAGTGGTTTGTTTGGTTCAGTTGCTGGGCCCTCCTTGGATATTGGTGCTTCATGTGAAGTGGAATAACTTAGGGTAGGTCCCTTTTGCTGGATTTGGTCAAGGCAATAAAGAGAAATGTAATGCTTATGTTATTGCTCCTCTCTCTCAAGGTAAAATTGTGTGGTCTGAGATGGTATCATGTTTGTTTTGGAGAAATACCACAGACCAATAACCTTAAAAGGTATTGGGAATAAAGAGGTCTGCTTTTTTCAAAATTCTGTGTAGGTGTCATAGTATGGCGCCATTTGCTGGTTAGGAAGTCATCTGATTTTATTTTAGTGATGGTGTTCACTGTTTTTTTTTTAGTCTTTGAAACTAGTGACTCCACAGGGACTTGGTTTTGGTAAATTTGTCACCAGTCTCTACTTCTGTGTACCAGAGTAGTATGTGATATCTGATAGCCAGGGGTTTGAAACTATTTTTTTAAGAATTCTGTACTGACTGGATTTCCGGATTATGAGGTCCTAGGCTATAGGAACTTTAGTATTTGCTGCTATTTACAATAAGTGACACATAAGATTGGTAAAGACACCAATTTTGGAGATGGAGAGGCAAGGCTGAAGGGGAGGAGGAGGCCTTTATTTGAAGATAACAATTCTTGTGTTGTTATGTTCAAAAGTTTTATCTAGTAAGTTTCCCATAGGAAGGTATTGGGAATAGAGACATATTTTTTTTTCAATATTCCATGTAGGTGTCGTGGTATGGCACCATTTGCTTGTTAGGAAGTCATATGAGTTTATTTTACATGATTGTGTTCATTATGTTATTTTAGTCTTTGAAGCCAGTGACTCCACAGGGACTTGATTTTTGATTAAATTTGCCACCAGTCTCTACTTATTTGTCCCAGAGTAGTATGTGATATCTCATAGGCAGGGATTTGAAACTATTTTTTTAAGAATTCTGGAATGACTGGTTTCCTGGATGATGAGGTCTTAGGCTATGGGAAATTTACTGTCTGCTGATTTTTATAATAAGTAACGCAAAGAATTGGTAAAGACACCAATTTTGGAGATGGAGAGGAAAGGCTGAAGGGGAGGAGGAGGCCTTTATTTGAAGATAACAATTCTTGTGTTGTTATGTTCAAAAGTCTTATCTAGTAAGTTTCCCATAGCTCGCTATCTTTTTTTCCAAATTCTTCATGTACCCACTATCTGACAAATATAATTGAAGTAGCATTATTTACTCACCTAATATTCCAAGAGCTGTTTTACAAATGGTTGGAGACTCATATGTATATTGGGCTTAAAGACAATGCCTGTAGTGGGGCCATAGGTTTAGATAAAGAACCAGGACTGAAGCAGATTTTGAGAGCTTTTGTGTGATGATAAATTGTGTCGACTTAGGATATCCAGACCTTGTACGTTTTCCAATGCATAGCTATCATGTGTTGTACTATAGAATCGATACATTTTGTAAAAAAAAAGTGCTTGTAAAGGGGTATACACTTCTGGGTGAATTAATTCTGTTTTCCTGTTTACTGTAAAAAAGTTGGGATTTTTTGGTATAGTTTTCAATTTTGTTTTATACTTGCACACATTTCATGTTAATGTTGTACTCTCATTTGATTTTGATTGGCTGTGTATAATCATGGAGATTTTATCTAGATTATTTTACTATATTTTATATGTTATTCTGTTACATTGAAGTTAGATGTACCTCAAATCATAGTAGTTACATTGGTAATATGGTGAGATTGCTATCATATCACTGTGTCATTTCCATTATGTTCATCTAATTTCCAATGGAGATGTCTGGTCAGAAGTGGTTTGTTTGGTTCAGTTGCTGGGCCCTCCTTGGATATTGGTGCTTCATGTGAAGTGGAATAACTTAGGGTAGGTCCCTTTTGCTGGATTTGTTCAAGGCAATAAAGAGAAATGTAATGCTTATGTTATTGCTCCTCTCTCTCAAGGTAAAATTGTGTGGTCTGAGATGGTATCATGTTTGTTTTGGAGAAATACCACAGACCAATAACCTTAAAAGGTATTGGGAATAAAGAGGTCTGCTTTTTTCAAAATTCTGTGTAGGTGTCATAGTATGGCGCCATTTGCTGGTTAGGAAGTCATCTGGTTTTATTTTAGTGATGGTGTTCACTGTTTTTTTTTTAGTCTTTGAAACTAGTGACTCCACAGGGACTTGGTTTTGGTAAATTTGTCACCAGTCTCTACTTCTGTGTACCAGAGTAGTATGTGATATCTGATAGCCAGGGGTTTGAAACTATTTTTTTAAGAATTCTGTACTGACTGGATTTCCGGATTATGAGGTCCTATCCTATAGGAACTTTAGTATTTGCTGCTATTTACAATAAGTGACACATAAGATTGGTAAAGACACCAATTTTGGAGATGGAGAGGCAAGGCTGAAGGGGAGGAGGAGGCCTTTATTTGAAGATAACAATTCTTGTGTTGTTATGTTCAAAAGTTTTATCTAGTAAGTTTCCCATAGGAAGGTATTGGGAATAGAGACATATTTTTTTTTCAATATTCCATGTAGGTGTCGTGGTATGGCACCATTTGCTTGTTAGGAAGTCATATGAGTTTATTTTACATGATTGTGTTCATTATGTTATTTTAGTCTTTGAAGCCAGTGACTCCACAGGGACTTGATTTTTGATTAAATTTGCCACCAGTCTCTACTTATTTGTCCCAGAGTAGTATGTGATATCTCATAGGCAGGGATTTGAAACTATTTTTTTAAGAATTCTGGAATGACTGGTTTCCTGGATGATGAGGTCTTAGGCTATGGGAAATTTACTGTCTGCTGATTTTATAATAAGTAACGCAAAGAATTGGTAAAGACACCAATTTTGGAGATGGAGAGGAAAGGCTGAAGGGGAGGAGGAGGCCTTTATTTGAAGATAACAATTCTTGTGTTGTTATGTTCAAAAGTCTTATCTAGTAAGTTTCCCATAGCTCGCTATCTTTTTTTCCAAATTCTTCATGTACCCACTATCTGACAAATATAATTGAAGTAGCATTATTTACTCACCTAATATTCCAAGAGCTGTTTTACAAATGGTTGGAGACTCATATGTATATTGGGCTTAAAGCCAATGCCTGTAGTGGGGCCATAGGTTTAGATAAAGAACCAGGACTGAAGCAGATTTTGAGAGCTTTTGTGTGATGATAAATTGTGTAGACTTAGGATATCCAGACCTTGTACGTTTTCCAATGCATAGCTATCATGTGTTGTACTATAGAATCGATACATTTTGTAAAAAAAAAGTGCTTGTAAAGGGGTATACACTTCTGGGTGAATTAATTCTGTTTTCCTGTTTACTGTAAAAAAGTTGGGATTTTTTGGTATAGTTTTCAATTTTGTTTTATACTTGCACACATTTCATGTTAATGTTGTACTCTCATTTGATTTTGATTGGCTGTGTATAATCATGGAGATTTTATCTAGATTATTTTACTATATTTTATATGTTATTCTGTTACATTGAAGTTAGATGTACCTCAAATCATAGTAGTTACATTGGTAATATGGTGAGATTGCTATCATATCACTGTGTCATTTCCATTATGTTCATCTAATTTCCAATGGAGATGTCTGGTCAGAAGTGGTTTGTTTGGTTCAGTTGCTGGGCCCTCCTTGGATATTGGTGCTTCATGTGAAGTGGAATAACTTAGGGTAGGTCCCTTTTGCTGGATTTGGTCAAGGCAATAAAGAGAAATGTAATGCTTATGTTATTGCTCCTCTCTCTCAAGGTAAAATTGTGTGGTCTGAGATGGTATCATGTTTGTTTTGGAGAAATACCACAGACCAATAACCTTAAAAGGTATTGGGAATAAAGAGGTCTGCTTTTTTCAAAATTCTGTGTAGGTGTCATAGTATGGCGCCATTTGCTGGTTAGGAAGTCATCTGATTTTATTTTAGTGATGGTGTTCACTGTTTTTTTTTTAGTCTTTGAAACTAGTGACTCCACAGGGACTTGGTTTTGGTAAATTTGTCACCAGTCTCTACTTCTGTGTACCAGAGTAGTATGTGATATCTGATAGCCAGGGGTTTGAAACTATTTTTTTAAGAATTCTGTACTGACTGGATTTCCGGATTATGAGGTCCTAGGCTATAGGAACTTTAGTATTTGCTGCTATTTACAATAAGTGACACATAAGATTGGTAAAGACACCAATTTTGGAGATGGAGAGGCAAGGCTGAAGGGGAGGAGGAGGCCTTTATTTGAAGATAACAATTCTTGTGTTGTTATGTTCAAAAGTTTTATCTAGTAAGTTTCCCATAGGAAGGTATTGGGAATAGAGACATATTTTTTTTTCAATATTCCATGTAGGTGTCGTGGTATGGCACCATTTGCTTGTTAGGAAGTCATATGAGTTTATTTTACATGATTGTGTTCATTATGTTATTTTAGTCTTTGAAGCCAGTGACTCCACAGGGACTTGATTTTTGATTAAATTTGCCACCAGTCTCTACTTATTTGTCCCAGAGTAGTATGTGATATCTCATAGGCAGGGATTTGAAACTATTTTTTTAAGAATTCTGGAATGACTGGTTTCCTGGATGATGAGGTCTTAGGCTATGGGAAATTTACTGTCTGCTGATTTTTATAATAAGTAACGCAAAGAATTGGTAAAGACACCAATTTTGGAGATGGAGAGGAAAGGCTGAAGGGGAGGAGGAGGCCTTTATTTGAAGATAACAATTCTTGTGTTGTTATGTTCAAAAGTCTTATCTAGTAAGTTTCCCATAGCTCGCTATCTTTTTTTCCAAATTCTTCATGTACCCACTATCTGACAAATATAATTGAAGTAGCATTATTTACTCACCTAATATTCCAAGAGCTGTTTTACAAATGGTTGGAGACTCATATGTATATTGGGCTTAAAGCCAATGCCTGTAGTGGGGCCATAGGTTTAGATAAAGAACCAGGACTGAAGCAGATTTTGAGAGCTTTTGTGTGATGATAAATTGTGTAGACTTAGGATATCCAGACCTTGTACGTTTTCCAATGCATAGCTATCATGTGTTGTACTATAGAATCGATACATTTTGTAAAAAAAAAGTGCTTGTAAAGGGGTATACACTTCTGGGTGAATTAATTCTGTTTTCCTGTTTACTGTAAAAAAGTTGGGATTTTTTGGTATAGTTTTCAATTTTGTTTTATACTTGCACACATTTCATGTTAATGTTGTACTCTCATTTGATTTTGATTGGCTGTGTATAATCATGGAGATTTTATCTAGATTATTTTACTATATTTTATATGTTATTCTGTTACATTGAAGTTAGATGTACCTCAAATCATAGTAGTTACATTGGTAATATGGTGAGATTGCTATCATATCACTGTGTCATTTCCATTATGTTCATCTAATTTCCAATGGAGATGTCTGGTCAGAAGTGGTTTGTTTGGTTCAGTTGCTGGGCCCTCCTTGGATATTGGTGCTTCATGTGAAGTGGAATAACTTAGGGTAGGTCCCTTTTGCTGGATTTGGTCAAGGCAATAAAGAGAAATGTAATGCTTATGTTATTGCTCCTCTCTCTCAAGGTAAAATTGTGTGGTCTGAGATGGTATCATGTTTGTTTTGGAGAAATACCACAGACCAATAACCTTAAAAGGTATTGGGAATAAAGAGGTCTGCTTTTTTCAAAATTCTGTGTAGGTGTCATAGTATGGCGCCATTTGCTGGTTAGGAAGTCATCTGATTTTATTTTAGTGATGGTGTTCACTGTTTTTTTTTTAGTCTTTGAAACTAGTGACTCCACAGGGACTTGGTTTTGGTAAATTTGTCACCAGTCTCTACTTCTGTGTACCAGAGTAGTATGTGATATCTGATAGCCAGGGGTTTGAAACTATTTTTTTAAGAATTCTGTACTGACTGGATTTCCGGATTATGAGGTCCTAGGCTATAGGAACTTTAGTATTTGCTGCTATTTACAATAAGTGACACATAAGATTGGTAAAGACACCAATTTTGGAGATGGAGAGGCAAGGCTGAAGGGGAGGAGGAGGCCTTTATTTGAAGATAACAATTCTTGTGTTGTTATGTTCAAAAGTTTTATCTAGTAAGTTTCCCATAGGAAGGTATTGGGAATAGAGACATATTTTTTTTTCAATATTCCATGTAGGTGTCGTGGTATGGCACCATTTGCTTGTTAGGAAGTCATATGAGTTTATTTTACATGATTGTGTTCATTATGTTATTTTAGTCTTTGAAGCCAGTGACTCCACAGGGACTTGATTTTTGATTAAATTTGCCACCAGTCTCTACTTATTTGTCCCAGAGTAGTATGTGATATCTCATAGGCAGGGATTTGAAACTATTTTTTTAAGAATTCTGGAATGACTGGTTTCCTGGATGATGAGGTCTTAGGCTATGGGAAATTTACTGTCTGCTGATTTTTATAATAAGTAACGCAAAGAATTGGTAAAGACACCAATTTTGGAGATGGAGAGGAAAGGCTGAAGGGGAGGAGGAGGCCTTTATTTGAAGATAACAATTCTTGTGTTGTTATGTTCAAAAGTCTTATCTAGTAAGTTTCCCATAGCTCGCTATCTTTTTTTCCAAATTCTTCATGTACCCACTATCTGACAAATATAATTGAAGTAGCATTATTTACTCACCTAATATTCCAAGAGCTGTTTTACAAATGGTTGGAGACTCATATGTATATTGGGCTTAAAGCCAATGCCTGTAGTGGGGCCATAGGTTTAGATAAAGAACCAGGACTGAAGCAGATTTTGAGAGCTTTTGTGTGATGATAAATTGTGTAGACTTAGGATATCCAGACCTTGTACGTTTTCCAATGCATAGCTATCATGTGTTGTACTATAGAATCGATACATTTTGTAAAAAAAAAGTGCTTGTAAAGGGGTATACACTTCTGGGTGAATTAATTCTGTTTTCCTGTTTACTGTAAAAAAGTTGGGATTTTTTGGTATAGTTTTCAATTTTGTTTTATACTTGCACACATTTCATGTTAATGTTGTACTCTCATTTGATTTTGATTGGCTGTGTATAATCATGGAGATTTTATCTAGATTATTTTACTATATTTTATATGTTATTCTGTTACATTGAAGTTAGATGTACCTCAAATCATAGTAGTTACATTGGTAATATGGTGAGATTGCTATCATATCACTGTGTCATTTCCATTATGTTCATCTAATTTCCAATGGAGATGTCTGGTCAGAAGTGGTTTGTTTGGTTCAGTTGCTGGGCCCTCCTTGGATATTGGTGCTTCATGTGAAGTGGAATAACTTAGGGTAGGTCCCTTTTGCTGGATTTGGTCAAGGCAATAAAGAGAAATGTAATGCTTATGTTATTGCTCCTCTCTCTCAAGGTAAAATTGTGTGGTCTGAGATGGTATCATGTTTGTTTTGGAGAAATACCACAGACCAATAACCTTAAAAGGTATTGGGAATAAAGAGGTCTGCTTTTTTCAAAATTCTGTGTAGGTGTCATAGTATGGCGCCATTTGCTGGTTAGGAAGTCATCTGATTTTATTTTAGTGATGGTGTTCACTGTTTTTTTTTTAGTCTTTGAAACTAGTGACTCCACAGGGACTTGGTTTTGGTAAATTTGTCACCAGTCTCTACTTCTGTGTACCAGAGTAGTATGTCATATCTGATAGCCAGGGGTTTGAAATTATTTTTTTAAGAATTCTGTACTGACTGGATTTCCGGATTATGAGGTCCTAGGCTATAGGAACTTTAGTATTTGCTGCTATTTACAATAAGTGACACATAAGATTGGTAAATACACCAATTTTGGAGATGGAGAGGCAAGGCTGAAGGGGAGGAGGAGGCCTTTATTTGAAGATAACAATTCTTGTGTTGTTATGTTCAAAAGTTTTATCTATTAAGTTTCCCAGAGGAAGGTATTGGGAATAGAGACATATTTTTTTTTCACAATTCCATGTAGGTGTCGTGGTATGGCACCATTTGCTTGTTAGGAAGTCATATGAGTTTATTTTACATGATTGTGTTCATTATGTTATTTTAGTCTTTGAAGCCAGTGACTCCACAGGGACTTGTTTTTTGATTAAATTTGCCACCAGTCTCTACTTATTTGTCCCAGAGTAGTATGTGATATCTCATAGGCAGGGATTTGAAACTATTTTTTTAAGAATTCTGGACTGACTGGTTTCCTGGATGATGAGGTCTTAGGCTATGGGAAATTTACTGTCTGCTGATTTTTATAATAAGTAACGCAAAGAATTGGTAAAGACACCAATTTTGGAGATGGAGAGGAAAGGCTGAAGGGGAGGAGGAGGCCTTTATTTGAAGATAACAATTCTTGTGTTGTTATGTTCAAAAGTCTTATCTAGTAAGTTTCCCATAGCTCGCTATCTTTTTTTCCAAATTCTTCATGTACCCACTATCTGACAAATATAATAGAAGTAGCATTATTTACTCACCTAATATTCCAAGAGCTGTTTTACAAATGGTTGGAGACTCATATGTATATTGGCTTAAAGCCAATGCCTGTAGTGGTGCCATAGGTTTAGATAAAGAACCAGGACTGAAGCAGATTTTGAGAGCTTTTGTGTGATGATAAATTGTGTAGACTTAGGATATCCAGACCTTGTACGTTTTCCAATGCATAGCTATCATGTGTTGTACTATAGAATCGATACATTTTGTAAAAAAAAAAGTGCTTGTAAAGGGGTATACACTTCTGGGTGAATTAATTCTGTGTTTTCCTGTTTACTGTAAAAAAGTTGGGATTTTTTGGTATAGTTTTCAATTTTGTTTTATACTTGCACACATTTCTTGTTAATGTTGTACTCTCATTTGATTTTGATTGGCTGTGTATAATCATGGAGATTTTATCTAGATTATTTTACTATATTTTATATGTTATTCTGTTACATTGAAGTTAGATGTACCTCAAATCATTATAGTTACATTGGTAATATGGTGAGATTGCTATCATATCACTGTGTCATTTCCATTATGTTCATCTAATTTCCAATGCAGATGTCTGGTCAGAAGTGGTTTGTTTGGTTCAGTTGCTGTGCCCTCCTTGGATATTGGTGCTTCATGTGAAGTGGAATAACTTAGGGTAGGTCCCTTTAGCTGGATTTGGTCAAGGCAATAAAGAGAGATGTAATGCTTATGTTATTGCTCCTCTCTCTCAAGGTAAAATTGTGTGGTCTGAGATGGTATCAGGTTTGTTTTGGAGAAATACCACAGACCAATAACCTTGAAAGGTATTGGGAATAAAGATTTCTGCTTTTTTCAAAATTCTGTGTAGATGTCATAGTATGGCGCCATTTGCTAGTTAGGAAGTCATCTGATTTGATTTTAGTGATGGTGTTCACTGTGTTTTTTTAGTCTTTGAAACCAGTGACTCCACAGGGACTTGGTTTTGGTAAATTTGTCACCAGTCTCTACTTCTGTGTACCAGAGTAGTATGTGATATCTGATAGCCAGGGGTTTGAAACTATTTTTTTAAGAATTCTGTACTGACTGGATTTCCGGATTATGAGGTCCTAGGCTATAGGAACTTTAGTATTTGCTGCTATTTACAATAAGTGACACATAAGATTGGTAAAGACACCAATTTTGGAGATGGGGAGGCAAGGCTGAAGGGGAGGAGGAGGCCTTTATTTGAAGATAACAATTCTTGTGTTGTTATGTTCAAAAGTCTTATCTAGTAAGTTTCCCATAGGAAGGTATTGGGAATAGAGACATATTTTTTTTTCAAAATTCCATGTAGGTGTTGTGGTATGGCACCATTTGCTTGTTAGGAAGTCATATGAGTTTATTTTACATGATGGTGTTCATTATGTTATTTTAGTCTTTGAAGCCAGTGACTCCACAGGGACTTGTTTTTTGATTAAATTTGCCACCAGTCTCTACTTATTTGTCCCAGAGTAGTATGTGATATCTCATAGGCAGGGATTTGAAACTATTTTTTTAAGAATTCTGGACTGACTGGTTTCCTGGATGATGAGGTCTTAGGCTATGGGAAATTTACTGTCTGCTGATTTTTATAATAAGTAACGCAAAGAATTGGTAAATACACCAATTTTGGAGATGGAGAGGAAAGGCTGAAGGGGAGGAGGAGGCCTTTATTTGAAGATAACAATTCTTGTGTTGTTATGTTCAAAAGTCTTATCTAGTAAGTTTCCCATAGCTCGCTATCTTTTTTTCCAAATTCTTCATGTACCCACTATCTGACAAATATAATAGAAATAGCATTATTTACTCACCTAATATTCCAAGAGCTGTTTTACAAATGGTTGGAGACTCATATGTATATTGGGCTTAAAGCCAATGCCTGTAGTGGTGCCATAGGTTTAGATAAAGAACCAGGACTGAAGCAGATTTTGAGAGCTTTTGTGTGATGAGAAATTGTGTAGACTTAGGATATCCAGACCTTGTACGTTTTCCAATGCGTAGCTATCATGTGTTGTACTATAGAATCAATACATTTTGTAAAAAAAAGTGCTTGTAAAGGGGTATACACTTCTGGGTGAATTAATTCTGTGTTTTCCTGTTAATTGTAAAAAAGTTGGACATTTTTTGGTATAGTTTCCAATTTTGTTTTATACTTGCACACATTTCATGTTAATGTTGTACTCTCATTTGATTTTGATTGGCTGTGTATAATCATGGAGATTTTATCTAGATTATTTTACTATATTTTATATGTTATTCTGTTACATTGAAGTTAGATCTACCTCAAATCATTATAGTTACATTGGTAATATGGTGAGATTGCTATCATATCACTGTGTCATTTCCATTATGTTCATCTAATTTCCAATGGAGATGTCTGGTCAGAAGTGGTTTGTTTGGTTCAGTTGCTGGGCCCTCCTTGGATATTGGTGCTTCATGTGAAGTGGAATAACTTAGGGTAGGTCCCTTTAGCTGGATTTGGTCAGGGCAATAAAGAGAGATGTAATGCTTATGTTATTGCTCCTCTCTCTCAAGGTAAAATTGTGTGGTCTGAGATGGTATCATGTTTGTTTTGGAGAAATACCACAGACCAATAACCTTGAAAGGTATTGGGAATAAAGAGGTCTGCTTTTTTCAAAATTCTGTGTAGGTGTCATAGTATGGCGCCATTTGCTGGTTAGGAAGTCATCTGATTTGATTTTAGTGATGATGTTCACTGTGTTTTTTTAGTCTTTGAAACCAGTGACTCCACAGGGACTTGGTTTTGGTAAATTTGTCACCAGTCTCTACTTCTGTGTACCAGAGTAGTATGTGATATCTGATAGCCAGGGGTTTGAAACTATTTTTTTAAGAATTCTGTACTGACTGGATTTCCGGATTATGAGGTCCTAGGCTATAGGAACTTTAGTATTTGCTGCTATTTACAATAAGTGACACATAAGATTGGTAAAGACACCAATTTTGGAGATGGAGAGGCAAGGCTGAAGGGGAGGAGGAGGCCTTTATTTGAAGATAACAATTCTTGTGTTGTTATGTTCAAAAGTCTTATCTAGTAAGTTTCCCATAGGAAGGTATTGGGAATAGAGACATATTTTTTTTTCAAAATTCCATGTAGGTGTCGTGGTATGGCACCATTTGCTTGTTAGGAAGTCATATGAGTTTATTTTACATGATGGTGTTCATTATGTTATTTTAGTCTTTGAAGCCAGTGACTCCATAGGGACTTGTTTTTTGATTAAATTTGCCACCAGTCTCTACTTATTTGTCCCAGAGTAGTATGTGATATCTCATAGGCAGGGATTTGAAACTATTTTTTTAAGAATTCTGGACTGACTGGTTTCCTGGATGATGAGGTCTTAGGCTATGGGAACTTTACTGTCTGCTGATTTTTATAATAAGTAATGCAAAGAATTGGTAAAGACACCAATTTTGGAGATGGAGAGGAAAGGCTGAAGGGGAGGAGGAGGCCTTTATTTGAAGATAACAATTCTTGTGTTGTTTTGTTCAAAAGTCTTATCTAGTAAGTTTCCCATAGCTCGCTATCTTTTTTTCCAAATTCTTCATGTACCCACTATCTGACAAATATAATAGAAGTAGCATTATTTACTCACCTAATATTCCAAGAGCTGTTTTACAAATGGTTGGAGACTCATATGTATATTGGGCTTAAAGCCAATGCCTGTAGTGGTGCCATAGGTTTAGATAAAGAACCAGGACTGAAGCAGATTTTGAGAGCTTTTGTGTGATGATAAATTGTGTAGACTTAGGATATCCAGACCTTGTACGTTTTCCAATGCGTAGCTATCATGTGTTGTACTATAGAATCAATACATTTTGTAAAAAAAAGTGCTTGTAAAGGGGTATACACTTCTGGGTGAATTAATTCTGTGTTTTCCTGTTTATTGTAAAAAAGTTGGAAATTTTTTGGTATCGTTTCCAATTTTGTTTTATACTTGCACACATTTCATGTTAATGTTGTACTCTCATTTGATTTTGATTGGCTGTGTATAATCATGGAGATTTTATCTAGATTCTTTTACTATATTTTATATGTTATTCTGTTACATTGAAGTTAGATGTACCTCAAATCATTGTAGTTACATTGGTAATATGGTGAGATTGCTATCATATCACTGTGTCATTTCCATTATGTTCATCTAATTTCCAATGGAGATGTCTGGTCAGAAGTGGTTTGTTTGGTTCAGTTGCTGGGCCCTCCTTGGATATTGGTGCTTCATGTGAAGTGGAATAACTTAGGGTAGGTCCCTTTAGCTGGATTTGGTCAGGGCAATAAAGAGAGATGTAATGCTTATGTTATTGCTCCTCTCTCTCAAGGTAAAATTGTGTGGTCTGAGATGGTATCATGTTTGTTTTGGAGAAATACCACAGACCAATAACCTTGAAAGGTATTGGGAATAAAGAGGTCTGCTTTTTTCAAAATTCTGTGTAGGTGTCATAGTATGGCGCCATTTGCTGGTTAGGAAGTCATCTGATTTGATTTTAGTGATGATGTTCACTGTGTTTTTTTAGTCTTTGAAACCAGTGACTCCACAGGGACTTGGTTTTGGTAAATTTGTCACCAGTCTCTACTTCTGTGTACCAGAGTAGTATGTGATATCTGATAGCCAGGGGTTTGAAACTATTTTTTTAAGAATTCTGTACTGACTGGATTTCCGGATTATGAGGTCCTAGGCTATAGGAACTTTAGTATTTGCTGCTATTTACAATAAGTGACACATAAGATTGGTAAAGACACCAATTTTGGAGATGGAGAGGCAAGGCTGAAGGGGAGGAGGAGGCCTTTATTTGAAGATAACAATTCTTGTGTTGTTATGTTCAAAAGTCTTATCTAGTAAGTTTCCCATAGGAAGGTATTGGGAATAGAGACATATTTTTTTTTCAAAATTCCATGTAGGTGTCGTGGTATGGCACCATTTGCTTGTTAGGAAGTCATATGAGTTTATTTTACATGATGGTGTTCATTATGTTATTTTAGTCTTTGAAGCCAGTGACTCCATAGGGACTTGTTTTTTGATTAAATTTGCCACCAGTCTCTACTTATTTGTCCCAGAGTAGTATGTGATATCTCATAGGCAGGGATTTGAAACTATTTTTTTAAGAATTCTGGACTGACTGGTTTCCTGGATGATGAGGTCTTAGGCTATGGGAACTTTACTGTCTGCTGATTTTTATAATAAGTAATGCAAAGAATTGGTAAAGACACCAATTTTGGAGATGGAGAGGAAAGGCTGAAGGGGAGGAGGAGGCCTTTATTTGAAGATAACAATTCTTGTGTTGTTTTGTTCAAAAGTCTTATCTAGTAAGTTTCCCATAGCTCGCTATCTTTTTTTCCAAATTCTTCATGTACCCACTATCTGACAAATATAATAGAAGTAGCATTATTTACTCACCTAATATTCCAAGAGCTGTTTTACAAATGGTTGGAGACTCATATGTATATTGGGCTTAAAGCCAATGCCTGTAGTGGTGCCATAGGTTTAGATAAAGAACCAGGACTGAAGCAGATTTTGAGAGCTTTTGTGTGATGATAAATTGTGTAGACTTAGGATATCCAGACCTTGTACGTTTTCCAATGCGTAGCTATCATGTGTTGTACTATAGAATCAATACATTTTGTAAAAAAAAGTGCTTGTAAAGGGGTATACACTTCTGGGTGAATTAATTCTGTGTTTTCCTGTTTATTGTAAAAAAGTTGGAAATTTTTTGGTATCGTTTCCAATTTTGTTTTATACTTGCACACATTTCATGTTAATGTTGTACTCTCATTTGATTTTGATTGGCTGTGTATAATCATGGAGATTTTATCTAGATTCTTTTACTATATTTTATATGTTATTCTGTTACATTGAAGTTAGATGTACCTCAAATCATTGTAGTTACATTGGTAATATGGTGAGATTGCTATCATATCACTGTGTCATTTCCATTATGTTCATCTAATTTCCAATGGAGATGTCTGGTCAGAAGTGGTTTGTTTGGTTCAGTTGCTGGGCCCTCCTTGGATATTGGTGCTTCATGTGAAGTGGAATAACTTAGGGTAGGTCCCTTTAGCTGGATTTGGTCAGGGCAATAAAGAGAGATGTAATGCTTATGTTATTGCTCCTCTCTCTCAAGGTAAAATTGTGTGGTCTGAGATGGTATCAGGTTTGTTTTGGAGAAATACCACAGACCAATAACCTTGAAAGGTATTGGGAATAAAGAGGTCTGCTTTTTTCAAAATTCTGTGTAGGTGTCATAGTATGGCGCCATTTGCTGGTTAGGAAGTCACCTGATTTGATTTTAGTGATGGTGTTCACTGTGTTTTTTTAGTCTTTGAAACCAGTGACTCCACAGGGACTTGGTTTTGGTAAATTTGTCACCAGTCTCTACTTCTGTGTACCAGAGTAGTATGTGATATCTGATAGCCAGGGGTTTGAAACTATTTTTTTAAGAATTCTGTACTGACTGGATTTCCGGATTATGAGGTCCTAGGCTATAGGAACTTTAGTATTTGCTGCTATTTACAATAAGTGACACATAAGATTGTTAAAGACACCAATTTTGGAGATGGAGAGGCAAGGCTGAAGGGGAGGAGGAGGCCTTTATTTGAACATAACAATTCTTGTGTTGTTATGTTCAAAAGTCTTATCTAGTAAGTTTCCCATAGGAAGGTATTGGGAATAGACACATTTTTTTTTTTCAAAATTCCATGTAGGTGTCGTGGTATGGCACCATTTGCTTGTTAGGAAGTCATATGAATTTATTTTACATGATGGTGTTCATTATGTTATTTTAGTCTTTGAAGCCAGTGACTCCATAGGGACTTGTTTTTTTATTAAATTTGCCACCAGTCTCTACTTATTTGTCCCAGAGTAGTATGTGATATCTCATAGGCAGGGATTTGAAACTATTTTTTTAAGAATTCTGGACTGACTGGTTTCCTGGATGATGAGGTCTTAGGCTATGGGAACTTTACTGTCTGCTGATTTTTATATAAGTAACGCAAAGAATTGGTAAAGACACCAATTTTGGAGATGGAGAGGAAAGGCTGAAGGGGAGGAGGAGGCCTTTATTTGAAGATAACAATTCTTGTGCTGTTATTTTCAAAAGTCTTATCTAGTAAGTTTCCCATAGCTCGCTATCTTTTTTTTCCAAATTCTTCATGTACCCACTATCTGACAAATATAATTGAAGTAGCATTATTTACTCACCTAATATTCCAAGAGCTGTTTTACAAATGGTTGGAGACTCATATGTATATTGGGCTTAAAGCCAATGCCTGTAGTGGGGCCATAGGTTTAGATAAAGAACCAGGACTGAAGCAGATTTTGAGAGCTTTTGTGTGATGATAAATTGTGTAGACTTAGGATATCCAGACCTTGTACGTTTTCCAATGCGTAGCTATCATGTGTTGTACTATAGAATCGATACATTTTGTAAAAAAAAAGTGCTTGTAAAGGGGTATACACTTCTGGGTGAATTAATTCTGTGTTTTCCTGTTTACTGTAAAAAAGTTGGGATTTTTTGGTATAGTTTTCAATTTTGTTTTATACTTGCACACATTTCATGTTAATGTTGTACTCTCATTTGATTTTGATTGGCTGTGTATAATCATGGAGATTTTATCTAGATTATTTTACTATATTTTAAATGTTATTCTGTTACATTGAAGTTAGATGTACCTCAAATCATTATAGTTACATTGGCAATATGGTGAGATTGCTATCATATCACTGTGTCATTTCCATTATGTTCATCTAATTTCCAATGGAGATGTCTGGTCAGAAGTGGTTTGTTTGGTTCAGTTGCTGGGCCCTCCTTGGATATTGGTGCTTCATGTGAAGTGGAATAACTTAGGGTAGGTCCCTTTAGCTGGATTTGGTCAGGGCAATAAAGAGAGATGTAATGCTTATGTTATTGCTCCTCTCTCTCAAGGTAAAATTGTGTGATCTGAGATGGTATCATGTTTGTTTTGGAGAAATACCACAGACCAATAACCTTTAAAGGTATTGGGAATAAAGAGGTCTGCTTTTTTCAAAATTCTGTGTAGGTGTCATAGTATGGCGCCATTTGCTGGTTAGGAAGTCATCTGATTTGATTTTAGTGATGATGTTCACTGTGTTTTTTAGTCTTTGAAACCAGTGACTCCACAGGGACTTGGTTTTGGTAAATTTGTCACCAGTCTCTACTTCTGTGTAACCAGAGTAGTATGTGATATCTGATAGCCAGGGGTTTGAAACTATTTATTTAAGAATTATGTACTGACTGGATTTCCGTATTATGAGGTCCTAGGCTATAGGAACTTTAGTATTTGCTGCTATTTACAATAAGTGACACATAAGATTGGTAAAGACACCAATTTTGGAGATGGAGAGGCAAGGCTGAAGGGGAGGAGGAGGCCTTTATTTGAAGATAACAATTCTTGTGTTGTTATGTTCAAAAGTCTTATCTAGTAAGTTTCCCATAGGAAGGTATTGGGAATAGAGACATATTATTTTTTCAAAATTCCATGTAGGTGTCGTGGTATGGCACCATTTGCTTGTTAGGAAGTCATATGAGTTTATTTTACATGATGGTGTTCATTATGTTATTTTAGTCTTTGAAGCCAGTGACTCCATAGGGACTTGTGTTTTGATTAAATTTGCCACCAGTCTCTACTTATTTGTCCCAGAGTAGTATGTGATATCTCATAGGCAGGGATTTGAAACTATTTTTTTAAGAATTCTGGACTGACTGGTTTCCTGGATGATGAGGTCTTAGGCTATGGGAACTTTACTGTCTGCTGATTTTTATAATAAGTAACGCAAAGAATTGGTAAAGACACCAATTTTGGAGATGGAGAGGAAAGGCTGAAGGGGAGGAGGAGGCCTTTATTTGAAGATAACAATTCTTGTGTTGTTATGTTCAAAAGTCTTATGTAATAAGTTTCCCATAGCTCGCTATCTTTTTTTCCAAATTCTTCATGTACCCACTATCTGACAAATATAATTGAAGTAGCATTATTTACTCACCTAATATACCAAGAGCTGTTTTACAAATGGTTGGATACTCATATGTATATTGGGCTTAAAGCCAATGCCTGTAGTGGTGCCATAGGTTTAGATAAAGAACCAGGACTGAAGCAGATTTTGAGAGCTTTTGTGTGATGATAAATTGTGTAGACTTACGATATCCAGACCTTGTACGTTTTTCAATGCGTAGCTATCATGTGTTGTACTATAGAATCAATACATTTTGGAAAAAAAAAGTGCTTGTAAAGGGGTATACACTTCTGGGTGAATTAATTCTGTGTTTTCCTGTTTATTGTAAAAAAGTTGGGATTTTTTGGTATAGTTTTCAATTTTGTTATATACTTGCACACATTTCATGTTAATGTTGTACTCTCATTTGATTTTGATTGGCTGTGTATAATCATGGAGATTTTATCTAGATTATTTTACTATATTTTATATGTTATTCTGTTACATTGAAGTTAGATGTACCTCAAATCATTATAGTTACATTGGTAATATGGTGAGATTGCTATCATATCACTGTGTCATTTCCATTATATTCATCTAATTTCCAATGGAGATGTCTGGTCAGAAGTGGTTTGTTTGGTTCAGTTGCTGGGCCCTCCTTGGATATTGGTGCTTCATGTGAAGTGGAATAACTTAGGGTAGGTCCCTTTAGCTGGATTTGATCAGGGCAATAAAGAGAGATGTAATGCTTATGTTATTGCTCCTCTCTCTCAAGGTAAAATTGTGTGGTCTGAGATGGTATCATGTTTGTTTTGGAGAAATACTACAGACCAATAACCTTGAAAGGTATTGGGAATAAAGAGGTGTGCTTTTTTTCAAAATTCTGTGCAGGTGTCATAGTATGGCACCATTTGCTGGTTAGGAAGTCATCTGATTTGATTTTAGTGATGGTGTTCACTGTATTTTTTTAGTCTTTGAAACCAGTGACTCCACAGGGACTTGGTTTTGGTAAATTTGTCACCAGTCTCTACTTCTGTGTACCAGAGTAGTATTGTGATATCTGATAGCCAGGGGTTTGAAACTATTTTTTTAAGAATTCTGTACTGACTGGATTTCCGGATTATGAGGTCCTAGGCTATAGGAACTTTAGTATTTGCTGCTATTTACAATAAGTGACACAAAAGATTGGTAAAGACACCAATTTTGGAGATGGAGAGGAAAGGCTGAAGGGGAGGAGGAGGCCTTTATTTGAACATAACAATTCTTGTGTTGTTATGTTCAAAAGTCTTATCTAGTAAGTTTCCCATAGGAAGGTATTGGGAATGGAGACATATTTTTTTTTCAAAATTCCATGTAGGTGTCATGGTATGGCACCATTTGCTTGTTAGGAAGTCATATGAGTTTATTTTACATGATGGTGTTCATTATGTTATTTTAGTCTTTGAAGCCAGTGACTCCATAGGGACTTGTTTTTTGATTAAATTTGCCACCAGTCTCTACTTATTTGTCCCAGAGTAGTATGTGATATCTCATAGGCAGGGATTTGAAACTATTTTTTTAAGAATTCTGGACTGACTGGTTTCCTGGATGGTGAGGTCTTAGGCTATGGGAACTTTACTGTCTGCTGATTTTTATAATAACTAACGCAAAGAATTGGTAAAGACACCAATTTTGGAGATGGAGAGGAAAGGCTGAAGGGGAGGAGGAGGCCTTTATTTGAAGATAACAATTCTTGTGTTGTTATGTTCAAAAGTCTTATCTAGTAAGTTTCCCATAGCTCGCTATCTTTTTTTCCAAATTCTTCATGTACCCACTATCTGACAAATATAATAGAAGTAGCATTATTTACTCACCTAATATACCAAGAGCTGTTTTACAAATGGTTGGAGACTCATATGTATATTGGGCTTAAAGCCAATGCCTGTAGTGGTGCCATAGGTTTAGATAAAGAACCAGGACTGAAGCAGATTTTGAGAGCTTTTGTGTGATGATAAATTGTGTAGACTTAGGATATCCAGACCTTGTACGTTTTCCAATGCGTAGCTATCATGTGTTGTACTATAGAATCAATACATTTTGTAAAAAAAAAAAAGTGATTGTAAAGGGGTATACACTTCTGGGTGAATTAATTCTGTGTTTTCCTGTTTACTGTAAAAAAGTTGGGATTTTTTGGTATAGTTTTCAATTTTGTTTTATACTTGCACACATTTCATGATAATGTTGTACTCTCATTTGATTTTGATTGGCTGTGTATAATCATGGAGATTTTATCTAGATTATTTTACTATATTTTATATGTTATTCTGTTACATTGAAGTTAGATGTACCTCAAATCATTATAGTTACATTGGTAATATGGTGAGATTGCTATCATATCACTGTGTCATTTCCATTATGTTCATCTAATTTCCAATGCAGATGTCTGGTCAGAAGTGGTTTGTTTGGTTCAGTTGCTGGGCTCGCCATGGATATTGGTGCTTCATGTGAAGTGGAATAACTTAGGGTAGGTCCCTTTAGCTGGATTTGGTGAGGGCAATAAAGAGAGATGTAATGCTTATGTTATTGCTCCTCTCTCTCAAGGTAAAATTGTGTGGTCTGAGATGGTATCAGGTTTGTTTTGTAGAAATACCACAGACCAATAACCTTAAAGGTATTGGGAATAAAGAGGTCTGCTTTTTTCAAAATTCTGTGTAGGTGTCATAGTATGGCGCCATTTGCTGGTTAGGAAGTCACCTGATTTGATTTTAGTGATGGTGTTCACTGTGTTTTTTTAGTCTTTGAAACCAGTGACTCCACAGGGACTTGGTTTTGGTAAATTTGTCACCAGTCTCTACTTCTGTGTACCAGAGTAGTATGTGATATCTGATAGCCAGGGGTTTGAAACTATTTTTTTAAGAATTCTGTACTGACTGGATTTCCGCATTATGAGGTCCTAGGCTATAGGAACTTTAGTATTTGCTGCTATTTACAATAAGTGACACAAAAGATTGGTAAAGACACCAATTTTGGAGATGGAGAGGAAAGGCTGAAGGGGAGGAGGAGGCCTTTATTTGAACATAACAATTCTTGTGTTGTTATGTTCAAAAGTCTTATCTAGTAAGTTTCCCATAGGAAGGTATTGGGAATGGAGACATACTTTTTTTTCAAAATTCCATGTAGGTGTCATGGTATGGCACCATTTGCTTGTTAGGAAGTCATATGAGTTTATTTTACATGATTGTGTTCATTATGTTATTTTAGTCTTTGAAGCCAGTGACTCCATAGGGACTTGTTTTTTGATTAAATTTGCCACCAGTCTCTACTTATTTGTCCCAGAGTAGTATGTGATATCTCATAGGCAGGGATTTGAAACTATTTTTTTAAGAATTCTGGACTGACTGGTTTCCTGGATGATGAGGTCTTAGGCTATGGGAACTTTACTGTCTGCTGATTTTTATAATAAGTAACGCAAAGAATTGGTAAAGACACCAATTTTGGAGATGGAGAGGAAAGGCTGAAGGGGAGGAGGAGGCCTTTATTTGAAGATAACAATTCTTGTGTTGTTATGTTCAAAAGTCTTATCTAGTAAGTTTCCCATAGCTCGCTATCTTTTTTTCCAAATTCTTCATGTACCCACTATCTGACAAATATAATTGAAGTAGCATTATTTACTCACCTAATATACCAAGAGCTGTTTTACAAATGGTTGTATACTCATATGTATATTGGGCTTAAAGCCAATGCCTGTAGTGGTGCCATAGGTTTAGATAAAGAACCAGGACTGAAGCAGATTTTGAGAGCTTTTGTGTGATGATAAATTGTGTAGACTTAGGATATCCAGACCTTGTACGTTTTCCAATGCGTAGCTATCATGTGTTGTACTATAGAATCAATACATTTTGTAAAAAAAAAAGTGCTTGTAAAGGGGTATACACTTCTGGGTGAATTAATTCTGTGTTTTCCTGTTTACTGTAAAAAAGTTGGGATTTTTTGGTATCGTTTTCAATTTTGTTTTATACTTGCACACATTTCATGATAATGTTGTACTCTCATTTGATTTTGATTGGCTGTGTATAATCATGGAGATTTTATCTAGATTCTTTTACTATATTTTATATGTTATTCTGTTACATTGAAGTTAGATGTACCTCAAATCATTATAGTTACATTGGTAATATGGTGAGATTGCTATCATATCACTGTGTCATTTCCATTATGTTCATCTAATTTCCAATGCAGATGTCTGGTCAGAAGTGCTTTGTTTGGTTCAGTTGCTGGGCCCTCCTTGGATATTGGTGCTTCATGTGAAGTGGAATAACTTAGGGTAGGTCCCTTTAGCTGGATTTGATCAGGGCAATAAAGAGAGATGTAATGCTTATGTTATTGCTCCTCTCTCTCAAGGTAAAATTGTGTGGTCTGAGATGGTATCAGGTTTGTTTTGTAGAAATACCACAGACCAATAACCTTAAAGGTATTGGGAATAAAGAGGTCTGCTTTTTTCAAAATTCTGTGTAGGTGTCATAGTATGGCGCCATTTGCTGGTTAGGAAGTCACCTGATTTGATTTTAGTGATGGTGTTCACTGTGTTTTTTTAGTCTTTGAAACCAGTGACTCCACAGGGACTTGGTTTTGGTAAATTTGTCACCAGTCTCTACTTCTGTGTACCAGAGTAGTATGTGATATCTGATAGCCAGGGGTTTGAAACTATTTTTTTAAGAATTCTGTACTGACTGGATTTCCGGATTATGAGGTCCTAGGCTATAGGAACTTTAGTATTTGCTGCTATTTACAATAAGTGACACAAAAGATTGGTAAAGACACCAATTTTGGAGATGGAGAGGAAAGGCTGAAGGGGAGGAGGAGGCCTTTATTTGAACATAACAATTCTTGTGTTGTTATGTTCAAAAGTCTTATCTAGTAAGTTTCCCATAGGAAGGTATTGGGAATGGAGACATATTTTTTTTTTCAAAATTCCATGTAGGTGTCATGGTATGGCACCATTTGCTTGTTAGGAAGTCATATGAGTTTATTTTACATGATTGTGTTCATTATGTTATTTTAGTTTTTGAAGCCAGTGACTCCATAGGGACTTGTTTTTTGATTAAATTTGCCACCAGTCTCTACTTATTTGTCCCAGAGTAGTATGTGATATCTCATAGGCAGGGATTTGAAACTATTTTTTTAAGAATTCTGGACTGACTGGTTTCCTGGATGATGAGGTCTTAGGCTATGGGAACTTTACTGTCTGCTGATTTTTATAATAAGTAACGCAAAGAATTGGTAAAGACACCAATTTTGGAGATGGAGAGGAAAGGCTGATGGGGAGGAGGAGGCCTTTATTTGAAGATAACAATTCTTGTGTTGTTATGTTCAAAAGTCTTATCTAGTAAGTTTCCCATAGCTCGCTATCTTTTTTTCCAAATTCTTCATGTACCCACTATCTGACAAATATAATAGAAGTAGCATTATTTACTCACCTAATATTCCAAGAGCTGTTTTACAAATGGTTGGAGACTCATATGTATATTGGGCTTAAAGCCAATGCCTGTAGTGGTGCCATAGGTTTAGATAAAGAACCATGACTGAAGCAGATTTTGAGAGCTTTTGTGTGATGATAAATTGTGTAGACTTAGGATATCCAGACCTTGTACGTTTTCCAATGCGTAGCTATCATGTGTTGTACTATAGAATCAATACATTTTGTAAAAAAAAAAGTGCTTGTAAATGGGTATACACTTCTGGGTGAATTAATTCTGTGTTTTCCTGTTTACTGTAAAAAAGTTGGGATTTTTTGGTATCGTTTTCAATTTTGTTTTATACTTGCACACATTTCATGATAATGTTGTACTCTCATTTGATTTTGATTGGCTGTGTATAATCATGGAGATTTTATCTAGATTCTTTTACTATATTTTATATGTTATTCTGTTACATTGAAGTTAGATGTACCTCAAATCATTATAGTTACATTGGTAATATGGTGAGATTGCTATCATATCACTGTGTCATTTCCATTATGTTCATCTAATTTCCAATGCAGATGTCTGGTCAGAAGTGCTTTGTTTGGTTCAGTTGCTGGGCCCTCCTTGGATATTGGTGCTTCATGTGAAGTGGAATAACTTAGGGTAGGTCCCTTTAGCTGGATTTGATCAGGGCAATAAAGAGAGATGTAATGCTTATGTTATTGCTCCTCTCTCTCAAGGTAAAATTGTGTGGTCTGAGATGGTATCAGGTTTGTTTTGTAGAAATACCACAGACCAATAACCTTAAAGGTATTGGGAATAAAGAGGTCTGCTTTTTTCAAAATTCTGTGTAGGTGTCATAGTATGGCGCCATTTGCTGGTTAGGAAGTCACCTGATTTGATTTTAGTGATGGTGTTCACTGTGTTTTTTTAGTCTTTGAAACCAGTGACTCCACAGGGACTTGGTTTTGGTAAATTTGTCACCAGTCTCTACTTCTGTGTACCAGAGTAGTATGTGATATCTGATAGCCAGGGGTTTGAAACTATTTTTTTAAGAATTCTGTACTGACTGGATTTCCGGATTATGAGGTCCTAGGCTATAGGAACTTTAGTATTTGCTGCTATTTACAATAAGTGACACAAAAGATTGGTAAAGACACCAATTTTGGAGATGGAGAGGAAAGGCTGAAGGGGAGGAGGAGGCCTTTATTTGAACATAACAATTCTTGTGTTGTTATGTTCAAAAGTCTTATCTAGTAAGTTTCCCATAGGAAGGTATTGGGAATGGAGACATATTTTTTTTTTCAAAATTCCATGTAGGTGTCATGGTATGGCACCATTTGCTTGTTAGGAAGTCATATGAGTTTATTTTACATGATTGTGTTCATTATGTTATTTTAGTTTTTGAAGCCAGTGACTCCATAGGGACTTGTTTTTTGATTAAATTTGCCACCAGTCTCTACTTATTTGTCCCAGAGTAGTATGTGATATCTCATAGGCAGGGATTTGAAACTATTTTTTTAAGAATTCTGGACTGACTGGTTTCCTGGATGATGAGGTCTTAGGCTATGGGAACTTTACTGTCTGCTGATTTTTATAATAAGTAACGCAAAGAATTGGTAAAGACACCAATTTTGGAGATGGAGAGGAAAGGCTGATGGGGAGGAGGAGGCCTTTATTTGAAGATAACAATTCTTGTGTTGTTATGTTCAAAAGTCTTATCTAGTAAGTTTCCCATAGCTCGCTATCTTTTTTTCCAAATTCTTCATGTACCCACTATCTGACAAATATAATAGAAGTAGCATTATTTACTCACCTAATATTCCAAGAGCTGTTTTACAAATGGTTGGAGACTCATATGTATATTGGGCTTAAAGCCAATGCCTGTAGTGGTGCCATAGGTTTAGATAAAGAACCATGACTGAAGCAGATTTTGAGAGCTTTTGTGTGATGATAAATTGTGTAGACTTAGGATATCCAGACCTTGTACGTTTTCCAATGCGTAGCTATCATGTGTTGTACTATAGAATCAATACATTTTGTAAAAAAAAAAGTGCTTGTAAATGGGTATACACTTCTGGGTGAATTAATTCTGTGTTTTCCTGTTTATTGTAAAAAAGTTGGGATTTTTTGGTATAGTTTTCAATTTTGTTATATACTTGCACACATTTCATGTTAATGTTGTACTCTCATTTGATTTTGATTGGCTGTGTATAATCATAGAGATTTAATCTAGATTATTTTACTATATTTTATATGTTATTCTGTTACATTGAAGTTAGATGTACCTCAAATCATTATAGTTACATTGGTAATATGGTGAGATTGCTATCATATCACTGTGTCATTTCCATTATATTCATCTAATTTCCAATGGAGATGTCTGGTCAGAAGTGGTTTGTTTGGTTCAGTTGCTGGGCCCTCCTTGGATATTGGTGCTTCATGTGAAGTGGAATAACTTAGGGTAGGTCCCTTTAGCTGGATTTGATCAGGGCAATAAAGAGAGATGTAATGCTTATGTTATTGCTCCTCTCTCTCAAGGTAAAATTGTGTGGTCTGAGATGGTATCATGTTTGTTTTGGAGAAATACTACAGACCAATAACCTTGAAAGGTATTGCGAATAAAGAGGTGTGCTTTTTTAAAAATTCTGTGCAGGTGTCATAGTATGGCACCATTTGCTGGTTAGGAAGTCATCTGATTTGATTTTAGTGATGGTGTTCACTGTATTTTTTTAGTCTTTGAAACCAGTGACTCCACAGGGACTTGGTTTTGGTAAATTTGTCACCAGTCTCTACTTCTGTGTACCAGAGTAGTATTGTGATATCTGATAGCCAGGGGTTTGAAACTATTTTTTTAAGAATTCTGTACTGACTGGATTTCCTGGATTATGAGGTCCTAGGCTATAGGAACTTTAGTATTTGCTGCTATTTACAATAAGTGACACAAAAGATTGGTAAAGACACCAATTTTGGAGATGGAGAGGAAAGGCTGAAGGGGAGGAGGAGGCCTTTATTTGAACATAACAATTCTTGTGTTGTTATGTTCAAAAGTCTTATCTAGTAAGTTTCCCATAGGAAGGTATTGGGAATGGAGACATATTTTTTTTTCAAAATTCCATGTAGGTGTCATGGTATGGCACCATTTGCTTGTTAGGAAGTCATATGAGTTTATTTTACATGATTGTGTTCATTATGTTATTTTAGTCTTTGAAGCCAGTGACTCCATAGGGACTTGTTTTTGATTAAATTTGCCACCAGTCTCTACTTATTTGTCCCAGAGTAGTATGTGATATCTCATAGGCAGGGATTTGAAACTATTTTTTTAAGAATTCTGGACTGACTGGTTTCCTGGATGATGAGGTCTTAGGCTATGGGAACTTTACTGTCTGCTGATTTTTATAATAAGTAACGCAAAGAATTGGTAAAGACACCAATTTTGGAGATTGAGAGGAAAGGCTGAAGGGGAGGAGGAGGCCTTTATTTGAAGATAACAATTCTTGTGTTGTTATGTTCAAAAGTCTTATCTAGTAAGTTTCCCATAGCTCGCTATCTTTTTTTCCAAATTCTTCATGTACCCACTATCTGACAAATATAATAGAAGTAGCATTATTTACTCACCTAATATACCAAGAGCTGTTTTACAAATGGTTGGAGACTCATATGTATATTGGGCTTAAAGCCAATGCCTGTAGTGGTGCCATAGGTTTAGATAAAGAACCAGGACTGAAGCAGATTTTGAGAGCTTTTGTGTGATGATAAATTGTGTAGACTTACGATATCCAGACCTTGTACGTTTTCCAATGCGTAGCTATCATGTGTTGTACTATAGAATCAATACATTTTGGAAAAAAAAAGTGCTTGTAAAGGGGTATACACTTCTGGGTGAATTAATTCTGTGTTTTCCTGTTTATTGTAAAAAAGTTGGGATTTTTTGGTATCGTTTTCAATTTTGTTATATACTTGCACACATTTCATGTTAATGTTGTACTCTCATTTGATTTTGATTGGCTGTGTATAATCATGGAGATTTTATCTAGATTATTTTACTATATTTTATATGTTATTCTGTTACATTGAAGTTAGATGTACCTCAAATCATTATAGTTACATTGGTAATATGGTGAGATTGCTATCATATCACTGTGTCATTTCCATTATGTTCATCTAATTTCCAATGGAGATGTCTGGTCAGAAGTGGTTTGTTTGGTTCAGTTGCTGGGCCCTCCTTGGATATTGGTGCTTCATGTGAAGTGGAATAACTTAGGGTAGGTCCCTTTTGCTGGATTTGGTCAGGGCAATAAAGAGATATGTAATGCTTACGTTATTGCTCCTCTCTCTCAAGGTAAAATTGTGTGGTCTGAGATGGTATCATGTTTGTTTTGGAGAAATACCACAGACCAATAACCTTAAAAGGTATTGGGAATTAAGAGGTCTGCTTTTTTCAAAATTCTGTGTAGGTGTCATAGTATGGCGCCATTTGCTGGTTAGGAAGTCATCTGATTTAATTATAGTGATGGTGTTCACTGTGTTTTTTTAGTCTTTGAAACCAGTGACTCCACAGGGACTTGGTTTTGGTAAATTTGTCACCAGTCTCTACTTCTGTGTACCAGAGTAGTATGTGATATCTGATAGCCAGGGGTTTGAAACTATTTTTTTAAGAATTCTGTACTGACTGGATTTCCGAATTATGAGGTCCTAGGCTATAGGAACTTTAGTATTTGCTGCTATTTACAATAAATGACACATAAGATTGGTAAAGACACCAATTTTGGAGATGGAGAGGCAAGGCTGAAGGGGAGGAGGAGGCCTTTATTTGAAGATAACAATTCTTGTGTTGTTATGTTCAAAAGTCTTATCTAGTAAGTTTCCCATAGGAAGGTATTGGGAATAGAGACATATTTTTTTTTCAAAATTCCATGTAGGTGTCGTGGTATGGCACCATTTGCTTGTTAGGAAGTCATATGAGTTTATTTTACATGATGGTGTTCATTATGTTATTTTAGTCTTTGAAGCCAGTGACTCCATAGGGACTTGTTTTTTGATTAAATTTGCCACCAGTCTCTACTTATTTGTCCCAGAGTAGTATGTGATATCTCATAGGCAGGGATTTGAAACTATTTTTTTAAGAATTCTGGACTGACTGGTTTCCTGGATGATGAGGTCTTAGGCTATGGGAACTTTACTGTCTGCTGATTTTTATAATAAGTAACGCAAAGAATTGGTAAAGACACCAATTTTGGAGATGGAGAGGAAAGGCTGAAGGGGAGGAGGAGGCCTTTATTTGAAGATAACAATTCTTGTGTTGTTATGTTCAAAAGTCTTATCTAGTTAGTTTCCGATAGCTCGCTATCTTTTTTTCCAAATTCTTCATGTACCCACTATCTGACAAATATAATAGAAGTAGCATTATTTACTCACCTAATATACCAAGAGCTGTTTTACAAATGGTTGGAGACTCATATGTATATTGGGCTTAAAGCCAATGCCTGTAGTGGTGCCATAGGTTTAGATAAAGAACCAGGACTGAAGCAGATTTTGAGAGCTTTTGTGTGATGATAAATTGTGTAGACTTAGGATATCCAGACCTTGTACGTTTTCCAATGCGTAGCTATCATGTGTTGTACTATAGAATCAATATATTTTGGAAAAAAAAAAGTGCTTGTAAAGGGGTATACACTTCTGGGTGAATTAATTCTGTGTTTTCCTGTTTATTGTAAAAAAGTTGGGATTTTTTGGTATAGTTTTCAATTTTGTTTTATACTTGCACACATTTCATGTTAATGTTGTACTCTCATTTGATTTTGATTGGCTGTGTATAATCATGGAGATTTTATCTAGATTCTTTTACTATATTTTATATGTTATTCTGTTACATTGAAGTTAGACGCACCTTAAATCATTATAGTTACATTGGTAATATGGTGAGATTGCTATCATATCACTGTGTCATTTCCATTATGTTCATCTAATTTCCAATGGAGATGTCTGGTCAGAAGTGGTTTGTTTGGTTCAGTTGCTGGGCCCTCCTTGGATATTGGTGCTTCATGTGAAGTGGAATAACTTAGGGTAGGTCCCTTTTGCTGGATTTGGTCAGGGCAATAAAGAGATATGTAATGCTTACGTTATTGCTCCTCTCTCTCAAGGTAAAATTGTGTGGTCTGAGATGGTATCATGTTTGTTTTGGAGAAATACCACAGACCAATAACCTTAAAAGGTATTGGGAATTAAGAGGTCTGCTTTTTTCAAAATTCTGTGTAGGTGTCATAGTATGGCGCCATTTGCTGGTTAGGAAGTCATCTGATTTAATTATAGTGATGGTGTTCACTGTGTTTTTTTAGTCTTTGAAACCAGTGACTCCACAGGGACTTGGTTTTGGTAAATTTGTCACCAGTCTCTACTTCTGTGTACCAGAGTAGTATGTGATATCTGATAGCCAGGGGTTTGAAACTATTTTTTTAAGAATTCTGTACTGACTGGATTTCCGAATTATGAGGTCCTAGGCTATTGGAACTTTAGTATTTGCTGCTATTTACAATAAGTGACACATAAGATTGGTAAAGACACCAATTTTGGAGATGGAGAGGCAAGGCTGAAGGGGAGGAGGAGGCCTTTATTTGAAGATAACAATTCTTGTGTTGTTATGTTCAAAAGTCTTATCTAGTAAGTTTCCCATAGGAAGGTATTGGGAATAGAGACATATTTTTTTTTTTAAATTCCATGTAGGTGTCGTGGTATGGCACCATTTGCTTGTTAGGAAGTCATATGAGATTATTTTACATGATGGTGTTCATTATGTTATTTTAGTCTTTGAAGCCAGTGACTCCATAGGGACTTGTTTTTTTATTACATTTGCCACCAGTCTCTACTTATTTGTCCCAGAGTAGTATGTGATATCTCATAGGCAGGGATTTGAAACTATTTTTTTAAGAATTCTGGACTGACTGCTTTCCTGGATGATGAGGTCTTAGGCTATGGGAACTTTACTGTCTGCTGATTTTTATAATAATTAACGCAAAGAATTGGTAAAGACACCAATTTTGGAGATTGAGAGGAAAGGCTGAAGGGGAGGAGGAGGCCTTTATTTGAAGATAACAATTCTTGTGTTGTTATGTTCAAAAGTCTTATCTAGTAAGTTTCCCATAGCTCGCTATCTTTTTTTCCAAATTCTTCATGTACCCACTATCTGACAAATATAATAGAAGTAGCATTATTTACTCACCTAATATTCCAAGAGCTGTTTTACCATTGGTTGGAGACTCATATGTATATTGGGCTTAAAGCCAATGCCTGTAGTGGTGCCATAGGTTTAGATAAAGAACCAGGACTGAAGCACATTTTGAGAGCTTTTGTGTGATGATAAATTGTGTAGACTTTGGATATCCAGGCCTTGTACGTTTTCCAATGCGTAGCTATCATGTGTTGTACTATAGAATCAATACATTTTGTAAAAAAAAAGTGCTTGTAAAGGGGTATACACTTCTGGGTGAATTAATTCTGTGTTTTCCTGTTTATTGTAAAAAAGTTGGAAATTTTTTGGTATAGTTTTCAATTTTGTTTTATGCTTACACACTTTTCATGTTAATGTTGTACTCTCATTTGATTTTGATTGGCTGTGTATAATCATGGAGATTTTATCTAGATTATTTTACTATATTTTATATGTTATTCTGTTACATTGAAGTTAGATGTACCTCAAATCATTATAGTTACATTGGTAGTATGGTGAGATTGCTATCATATCACTGTGTCATTTCCATTATGTTCATCTAATTTCCAATGGAGATGTCTGGTCAGAAGTGGTTTGTTTGGTTCAGTTGCTGGGCCCTCCTTGGATATTGGTGCTTCATGTGAAGTGGAATAACTTAGGGTAGGTCCCTTTAGCTGGATTTGGTCAGGGCAATAAAGAGAGATGTAATGCTTATGTTATTGCTCCTCTCTCTCAAGGTAAAATTGTGTGGTCTGATATGGTATCATGTTTGTTTTGGAGAAATACCACAGACCAATAACCTTGAAAGGTATTGGGAATAAAGAGGTCTGCTTTTTTCAAAATTCTGTGTAGGTGTCATAGTATGGCGCCACTTGCTGGTTAGGAAGTCATCTGATTTGATTTTAGTGATGGTGTTCACTGTGTTTTTTTAGTCTTTGAAACCAGTGACTCCACAGGGACTTGGTTTTGGTAAATTTGTCACCAGTCTCTACTTCTGTGTACCAGAGTAGTATGTGATATCTGATAGCCAGGGGTTTGAAACTATTTTTTTAAGAATTCTGTACTGACTGGATTTCCGGATTATGAGGTCCTAGGCTATAGGAACTTTAGTATTTGCTGCTATTTACAATAAGTGACACATAAGATTGGTAAAGACACCAATTTTGGAGATGGAGAGGCAAGGCTGAAGGGGAGGAGGAGGCCTTTATTTGAAGATAACAATTCTTGTGTTGTTATGTTCAAAAGTCTTATCTAGTAAGTTTCCCATAGGAAGGTATTGGGAATAGAGACATATATTTTTTTCAAAATTCCATGTAGGTGTTGTGGTATGGCACCATTTGCTTGTTAGGAAGTCATATGAGTTTATTTTACATGATGGTGTTCATTATGTTATTTTAGTCTTTGAAGCCAGTGACTCCATAGGGACTTGTTTTTTGATTAAATTTGCCACCAGTCTCTACTTATTTGTCCCAGAGTAGTATGTGATATCTCATAGGCAGGGATTTGAAACTATTTTTTTAAGAATTCTGGACTGACTGGTTTCCTGGCTGATGAGGTCTTAGGCTATGGGAACTTTACTGTCTGCTGATTTTTATAATAAGTAACGCAAAGAATTGGTAAAGACACCAATTTTGGAGATGGAGAGGAAAGGCTGAAGGGGAGGAGGAGGCCTTTATTTGAAGATAACAATTCTTGTGTTGTTATGTTCAAAAGTCTTATCTAGTAAGTTTCCCATAGCTCGCTATCTTTTTTTCCAAATTCTTCATGTACCCACTATCTGACAAATATAATAGAAGTAGCATTATTTACTCACCTAATATACCAAAAGCTGTTTTACAAATGGTTGGAGACTCATATGTATATTGGGCTTAAGCCAATGCCTGTAGTGGTGCCATAGGCTTAGATAAAGAACCAGGACTGAAGCAGATTTTGAGAGCTTTTGTGTGATGATAAATTGTGTAGACTTAGGATATCCAGACCTTGTACGTTTTCCAATGCGTAGCTATCATGTGTTGTACTATAGAATCAATACATTTTGTAAAAAAAAGTGCTTGTAAAGGGGTATACACTTCTGGGTGAATTAATTCTGTGTTTTCCTGTTTACTGTAAAAAAGTTGGGATTTTTTGGTATAGTTTTCAATTTTGTTTTATACTTACACACATTTCATGTAAATGTTGTACTCTCATTTGATTTTGATTGGCTGTGTATAATCATGGAGATTTTATCTAGATTCTTTTACTATATTTTATATGTTATTCTGTTACATTGAAGTTAGATGTACCTCAAATCATTATAGTTACATTGGTAATATGGTGAGATTGCTATCATATCACTGTGTCATTTCCATTATGTTCATCTAATTTCCAATGGAGATGTCTGGTCAGAAGTGGTTTGTTTGGTTCAGTTGCTGGGCCCTCCTTGGATATTGGTGCTTCATGTGAAGTGGAATAACTTAGGGTAGGTCCCTTTAGCTGGATTTGGTCAGGGCAATAAAGAGAGATGTAATGCTTATGTTATTGCTCCTCTCTCTCAAGGTAAAATTGTGTGGTCTGAAATGGTATCATGTTTGTTTTGGAGAAATACCACAGACCAATAACCTTGAAAGGTATAGGGCATAAAGAGGTTTGCTTTTTTCAAAATTCTGTGTAGGTGTCATAGTATGGCGCCATTTGCTGGTTAGGAAGTCATCTGATTTGATTTTAGCGATGGTGTTCACTGTGTTTTTTTAGTCTTTGAAACCAGTGATTCCACAGGGACTTGGTTTTGGTAAATTTGTCACCAGTCTCTACTTCTGTGTACCAGAGTAGTATGTGATATCTGATAGCCAGGGGTTTGAAACTATTTTTTTAAGAATTCTGTACTGACTGGATTTCCGGATTATGAGGTCCTAGGCTATAGGAACTTTAGTATTTGCTGCTATTTACAATAAGTGACACATAAGATTGGTAAAGACACCAATTTTGGAGATGGAGAGGCAAGGCTGAAGGGGAGGAGGAGGCCTTTATTTGAAGATAACAATTCTTGTGTTGTTATGTTCAAAAGTCTTATCTAGTAAGTTTCCCATAGGAAGGTATTGGGAATAGAGACATATTTGTTTTTCAAAATTCCATGTAGGTGTCTTGGTATGGCACCATTTGCATGTTAGGAAGTCATATGAATTTATTTTACATGATGGTGTTCATTATGTTATTTTAGTCTTTGAAGCCAGTGACTCCATAGGGACTTGTTTTTTGATTAAATTTGCCACCAGTCTCTACTTATTTGTCCCAGAGTAGTATGTGATATCTCATAGGCAGGGATTTGAAACTATTTTTTTAAGAATTCTGGACTGACTGGTTTCCTGGATGATGAGGTCTTAGGCTATGGGAACTTTACTGTCTGCTGATTTTTATAATAAGTAACGCAAAGAATTGGTAAAGACACCAATTTTGGAGATGGAGATTAAAGGCTGAAGGAAAGGAGGAGGCCTTTATTTGAAGATAACAATTCTTGTGTTGTTATGTTCAAAAGTCTTATCTAGTAAGTTTCCCATAGCTCGCTATCTTTTTTTCCAAATTCTTCATGTACCCACTATCTGACAAATATAATAGAAGTAGCATTATTTACTCACCTAATATACCAAGAGCTGTTTTACAAATGGTTGGAGACTCATATGTATATTGAGCTTAAATCCAATGCCTGTAGTGGTGCCATAGGTTTAGATAAAGAACCAGGACTGAAGCAGATTTTGAGAGCTATTGTGTGATGATAAATTGTGTAGACTTAGGATATCCAGACCTTGTACGTTTTCCAATGTGTAGCTATCATGTGTTGTACTATAGAATCAATACATTTTGGAAAAAAAAGTGCTTGTAAAGGGGTATACACTTCTGGGTGAATTAATTCTGTGTTTTCCTGTTTATTGTAAAAAAGTTGGGATTTTTTGGTATAGTTTTCAATTTTGTTTTATACTTGCACACATTTCATGTTAATGTTGTACTCTCATTTGATTTTGATTGGTTGTGTATAATCATGGAGATTTTATCTAGATTCTTTTACTATATTTTATATGTTATTCTGTTACATTGAAGTTAGACGCACCTTAAATCATTATAGTTACATTGGTAATATGGTGAGATTGCTATCATATCACTGTGTCATTTCCATTATGTTCATCTAATTTCCAATGGAGATGTCTGGTCAGAAGTGGTTTGTTTGGTTCAGTTGCTGGGCCCTCCTTGGATATTGGTGCTTCATGTGAAGTGGAATAACCTAAGGGTAGGTCCCTTTAGCTGGATTTGGTCAGGGCAATAAAGAGAGATGTAATGCTTATGTTATTGCTCCTCTCTCTCAAGGTAAAATTGTGTGGTCTGAGATGGTATCAGGTTTGTTTTGGAGAAATACCACAGACCAATAACCTTGAAAGGTATTGGGAATAAAGATTTCTGCTTTTTTCAAAATTCTGTGTAGATGTCATAGTATGGCGCCATTTGCTGGTTAGGAAGTCATCTGATTTGATTTTAGTGATGGTGTTCACTGTGTTTTTTTAGTCTTTGAAACCAGTGACTCCACAGGGACTTGGTTTTGGTAAATTTGTCACCAGTCTCTACTTCTGTGTACCAGAGTAGTATGTGATATCTGATAGCCAGGGGTTTGAAACTATTTTTTTAAGAATTCTGTACTGACTGGATTTCCGGATTATGAGGTCCTAGGCTATAGGAACTTTAGTATTTGCTGCTATTTACAATAAGTGACACATAAGATTGGTAAATACACCAATTTTGGAGATGGAGAGGCAAGGCTGAAGGGGAGGAGGAGGCCTTTATTTGAAGATAACAATTCTTGTGTTGTTATGTTCAAAAGTCTTATCTAGTAAGTTTCCCATAGGAAGGTATTGGGAATAGAGACATATTTTTTTCAAAATTCCATGTAGGTGTCGTGGTATGGCACCATTTGCTTGTTAGGAAGTCATATGAGTTTATTTTACATGATGGTGTTCATTATGTTATTTTAGTCTTTGAAGCCAGTGACTCCATAGGGACTTGTTTTTTGATTAAATTTGCCACCAGTCTCTACTTATTTGTCCCAGAGTAGTATGTGATATCTCATAGGCAGGGATTTGAAACTATTTTTTTAAGAATTCTGGACTGACTGGTTTCCTGGATGATGAGGTCTTAGGCTATGGGAACTTTACTGTCTGCTGATTTTTATAATAAGTAACGCAAAGATTTGGTAAAGACACCAATTTTGGAGACGGAGAGGAAAGGCTGAAGGGGAGGAGGAGGCCTTTATTTGAAGATAACTATTCTTGTGTTGTTATGTTCAAAAGTCTTATCTAGTAAGTTTCCCATAGCTGGCTATCTTTTTTTCCAAATTTTTCATGTACCCACTATCTGACAAATATAATAGAAGTAGCATTATTTACTCACCTAATATACCAAAAGCTGTTTTACAAATGGTTGGAGACTCATATGTATATTGGGCTTAAAGCCAATGCCTGTAGTGGTGCCATAGGTTTAGATAAAGAACCAGGACTGAAGCAGATTTTGAGAGCTTTTGTGTGATGATAAATTGTGTAGACTTAGGATATCCAGACCTTGTACGTTTTCCAATGCGTAGCTATCATGTGTTGTACTATAGAATCAATACATTTTGTAAAAAAAAAGTACTAGTAAAGGGGTATACACTTCTGGGTGAATTAATTCTGTGTTTTCCTGTTTACTGTAAAAAAGTTGGGATTTTTTGGTATAGTTTTCAATTTTGTTTTATGCTTACACACATTTCATGTTAATGTTGTACTCTCATTTAATTTTGATTGGCTGTGTATAATCATGGAGATTTTATCTAGATTATTTTACTATATTTTATATGTTATTCTGTTACATTGAAGTTAGATGTACCTCAAATTATTATAGTTACATTGGTAATATGGTGAGATTGCTATCATATCACTGTGTCATTTCCATTATGTTCATCTAATTTCCAATGGAGATGTCTGGTCAGAAGTGGTTTGTTTGGTTCAGTTGCTGGGCCCTCCTTGGATATTGGTGCTTCATGTGAAGTGGAATAACTTAGGGTAGGTCCCTTTAGCTGGATTTGGTCAGGGCAATAAAGAGAGATGTAATGCTTATGTTATTGCTCCTCTCTCTCTCAAGGTAAAATTGTGTGGTCTCAGATGGTATCATGTTTGTTTTGGAGAAATACCACAGACCAATAACCTTGAAAAGTATTGGGAATAAAGAGGTCTGCTTTTTTCAAAATTCTGTGTAGGTGTCATAGTATGGCGCCATTTGCTGGTTAGGAAGTCATCTGATTTGATTTTAGTGATGGTGTTCACTATGTTTTTTTAGTCTTTGAAACCAGTGACTCCACAGGGACTTGGTTTTGGTAAATTTGTCACCAGTCTCTACTTCTGTGTACCAGAGAAGTATGTGATATCTGATAGCCAGGGGTTTGAAACTATTTTTTTAAGAATTCTGTACTGACTGGATTTCCGCATTATGAGGTCCTAGGCTATAGGAACTTTAGTATTTGCTGCTATCTACAATAATTGAAACATAAGATTGGTAAAGACACCAATTTTGGAGATGGAGAGGCAAGGCTGAAGGGGAGGAGGAGGCCTTTATTTGAAGATAACAATTCTTGTGTTGTTATGTTCAAAAGTCTTATCTAGTAAGTTTCCCATAGGAAGGTATTGGGAATAGAGACATATATTTTTTTCAAAATTCCATGTAGGTGTCGTGGTATGGCACCATTTGCTTGTTAGGAAGTCATATGAGTTTATTTTACATGATGGTGTTCATTATGTTATTTTAGTCTTTGAAGCCAGTGACTCCATGGGACTAGTTTTTTGATTAAATTTGCCACCAGTCTCTACTTATTTGTCCCAGAGTAGTATGTGATATCTCATAGGCAGGGATTTGAAACTATTTTTTTTATGAATTCTGGACTGACTGGTTTCCTGGATGATGAGGTCTTAGGCTATGGGAACTTTACTGTCTGCTGATTTTTATAATAATAAGTAACACAAAGAATTAGTAAAGACACCAATTTTGGAGATGGAGAGGAAAGGCTGAAGGGGAGGAGGAGGCCTTTATTTGAAGATAACAATTCTTGTGTTGTTATGTTCAAAAGTCTTATCTAGTAAGTTTCCCATAGCTCGCTATCTTTTTTTCCAAATTCTTCATGTACCCACTATCTGACAAATATAATAGAAGTAGCATTATTTACTCACCTAATATTCCAAAAGCTGTTTTACAAATGGATGGAGACTCATATGTATATTGGGCTTAAAGCCAATGCCTGTAGTGGTGCCATAGGTTTAGATAAAGAACCAGGACTGAAGCAGATTTTGAGAGCTTTTGTGTGATGATAAATTGTGTAGACTTAGGATATCCAGACCTTGTACGTTTTCCAATGCATAGCTATCATGTGTTGTACTATAGAATCAATACATTTTGTAAAAAAAAGTGCTTGTAAAGGGGTATACACTTCTGGGTGAATTAATTCTGTGTTTTCCTGTTTACTGTAAAAAAGTTGGGATTTTTTGATATAGTTTTCAATTTTGTTTTATACTTACACACATTTCATGTTAATGTTGTACTCTCATTTGATTTTGATTGGCTGTGTATAATCATGGAGATTTTATCTAGATTCTTTTACTATATTTTATATGTTATTCTGTTACATTGAAGTTAGATGTACCTCAAATCATTATAGTTACATTGGTAATATGGTGAGATTGCTATCATATCACTGTGTCATTTCCATTATGTTCATCTAATTTCCAATGGAGATGTCTGGTCAGAAGTGGTTTGTTTGGTTCAGTTGCTGGGCCCTCCTTGGATATTGGTGCTTCATGTGAAGTGGAATAACTTAGGGTAGGTCCCTTTAGCTGAATTTGGTCAGGGCAATAAAGAGAGATGTAATGCTTATGTTATTGCTCCTCTCTCTGAAGGTAAAATTGTGTGGTCTGAGATGGTATCATGTTTGTTTTGGAGAAATACCACAGACCAATAACCTTGAAAGGTATTGGGAATAAAGAGGTCTGCTTTTTTCAAAATTCTGTGTAGGTGTCATAGTATGGCGCCACTTGCTGGTTAGGAAGTCATCTGATTTGATTTTAGTGATGGTGTTCACTGTGTTTTTTTAGTCTTTGAAACCAGTGACTCCACAGGGACTTGGTTTTGATAAATTTGTCACCAGTCTCTACTTCTGTGTACCAGAGTAGTATGTGATATCTGATAGCCAGGGGTTTGAAACTATTTTTTTAAGAATTCTGTACTGACTGGATTTCCGGATTATGAGGTCCTAGGCTATAGGAACTTTAGTATTTGCTGCTATTTACAATAAGTGACACATAAGATTGGTAAAGACATCAATTTTGGAGATGGAGAGGCAAGGCTGAAGGGGAGGAGGAGGCCTTTATTTGAAGATAACAATTCTTGTGTTGTTATGTTCAAAAGTCTTATCTAGTAAGTTTCCCATAGGAAGGTATTGGGAATGGAGACACTTTTTTTTATTTTCAAAATTCCATGTAGGTGTCGTGGTATGGCACCATTTGCTTGTTAGGAAGTCATATGAGTTTATTTTACATGATGGTGTTCATTATGTTATTTTAGTCTTTGAAGCCAGTGACTCCATAGGGACTTGTTTTTTGATTAAATTTGCCACCAGTCTCTACTTATTTGTTCCAGAGTAGTATGTGATATCTCATAGGCAGGGATTTGAAACTATTTTTTTAAGAATTCTGGACTGACTGGTTTCCTTGATGATGAGGTCTTAGGCTATGGGAACTTTACTGTCTGCTGATTTTTATAATAAGTAACGCAAAGAATTGGTAAAGACACCAATTTTGGAGATGGAGAGGAAAGGCTGAAGGGGAGGAGGAGGCCTTTATTTGAAGATAACAATTCTTGTGTTGTTATGTTCAAAAGTCTTATCTAGTAAGTTTCCCATAGCTCGCTATCTTTTTTTCCAAATTCTTCTTGTACCCACTATCTGACAAATATAATAGAAGTAGCATTATTTACTCACCTAATATTCCAAGAGCTGTTTTACAAATGGTTGGAGACTCATATGTATATTGGGCTTAAAGCCAATGCCTGTAGTGGTGCCATAGGTTTAGATAAAGAACCAGGACTGAAGCAGATTTTGAGAGCTTTTGTGTGATGATAAATTGTGTAGACTTAGGATATCCAGACCTTGTACGTTTTCCAATGCGTAGCTATCATGTGTTGTACTATAGAATCAATAAATTTTGTAAAAAAAAAAGTACTAGTAAAGGGGTATACACTTCTGGGTGAATTAATTCTGTGTTTTCCTGTTTATTGTAAAAAAGTTGGACATTTTTTGGTATAGTTTTCAATTTTGTTTTATACTTGCACACATTTCATGTTAATGTTGTACTCTGATTTGATTTTGATTGGCTGTGTATAATCATGGAGATTTTATCTAGATTATTTTACTATATTTTATATGTTATTCTGTTACATTGAAGTTAGATGTACCTCAAATTATTATAGTTACATTGGTAATATGATGAGATTGCTATCATATCACTGTGTCATTTCCATTATGTTCATCTAATTTCCAATGGAGATGTCTGGTCAGAAGTGGTTTGTTTGGTTCAGTTGCTGGGCCCTCCTTGGATATTGGTGCTTCATGTGAAGTGGAATAACTTAGGGTAGGTCCCTTTAGCTGGATTTGGTCAGGGCAATAAAGAGAGATGTAATGCTTATGTTATTGCTCCTCTCTCTCTCAAGGTAAAATTGTGTGGTCTCAGATGGTATCATGTTTGTTTTGGAGAAATACCACAGACCAATAACCTTGAAAAGTATTGGGAATAAAGAGGCCTGCTTTTTTCAAAATTCTGTGTAGGTGTCATAGTATGGCGCCATTTGCTGGTTAGGAAGTCATCTGATTTGATTTTAGTGATGGTGTTCACTATGTTTTTTTAGTCTTTGAAACCAGTGACTCCACAGGGACTTGGTTTTGGTAAATTTGTCACCAGTCTCTACTTCTGTGTACCAGAGTAGTATGTGATATCTGATAGCCAGGGGTTTGAAACTATTTTTTTAAGAATTCTGTACTGACTGGATTTCCGCATTGTGAGGTCCTAGGCTATAGGAACTTTAGTATTTGCTGCTATCTAAAATAAGTGAAACATAAAATTGGTAAAGACACCAATTTTGGAGATGGAGAGGCAAGGCTGAAGAGGAGGAGGAGGCCTTTATTTGAAGATAACAATTCTTGTGTTGTTATGTTCAAAAGTCTTATCTAGTAAGTTTCCCATAGGAAGGCATTGGGAATAGAGACATATATTTTTTTCAAAATTCCATGTAGGTGTCGTGGTATGGCACCATTTGCTTGTTAGGAAGTCATATGAGTTTATTTTACATGATGGTGTTCATTATGTTATTTTAGTCTTTGAAGCCAGTGACTCCATAGGGACTTGTTTTTTGATTAAATTTGCCACCAGTCTCTACTTATTTGTCCCAGAGTAGTATGTGATATCTCATAGGCAGGGATTTGAAACTATTTTATTTATGAATTCTGGACTGACTGGTTTCCTGGATGATGAGGTCTTAGGCTATGGGAACTTTACTGTCTGCTGATTTTTATAATAAGTAACGCAAAGAATTGGTAAAGACACCAATTTTGGAGATGGAGAGGAAAGGCTGAAGGGGAGGAGGAGGCCTTTATTTGAAGATAACAATTCTTGTGTTGTTATGTTCAAAAGTCTTATCTAGTAAGTTTCCCATAGCTCGCTATCTTTTTTTCCAAATTCTTCATGTACCCACTATCTGACAAATATAATAGAAGTAGCATTATTTACTCACCTAATATACCAAGAGCTGTTTTACAAATGGTTGGAGACTCATATGTATATTGGGCTTAAAGCCAATGCCTGTAGTGGTGCCATAGGTTTAGATAAAGAACCAGGACTGAAGCAGATTTTGAGAGCTTTTGTGTGATGATAAATTGTGTAGACTTAGGATATCCAGACCTTGTACGTTTTCCAATGCATAGCTATCATGTGTTGTACTATAGAATCAATACAGTTTGTAAAAAAAAAGTGCTTGTAAAGGGGTATACACTTCTGGGTGAATTAATTCTGTGTTTTCCTGTTTACTGTAAAAAAGTTGGGATTTTTTGGTATAGTTTTCAATTTTGTTTTATACTTACACACATTTCATGTTAATGTTGTACTCTCATTTGATTTTGATTGGCTGTGTATAATCATGGAGATTTTATCTAGATTCTTTTACTATATTTTATATGTTATTCTGTTACATTGAAGTTAGATGTACCTCAAATCATTATAGTTACATTGGTAATATGGTGAGATTGCTATCATATCACTGTGTCATTTCCATTATGTTCATCTAATTTCCAATGGAGATGTCTGGTCAGAAGTGGTTTGTTTGGTTCAGTTGCTGGGCCCTCCTTGGATATTGGTGCTTCATGTGAAGTGGAATAACTTAGGGTAGGTCCCTTTAGCTGGATTTGGTCAGGGCAATAAAGAGAGCTGTAATGCTTATGTTATTGCTCCTCTCTCTCAAGGTAAAATTGTGTGGTCTGAGATGGTATCATGTTTGTTTTGGAGAAATACCACAGACCAATAACCTTGAAAGGTATTGGGAATAAAGAGGTCTGCTTTTTTCAAAATTCTGTGTAGGTGTCATAGTATGGCGCCACTTGCTGGTTAGGAAGTCATCTGATTTGATTTTAGTGATGGTGTTCACTGTGTTTTTTTAGTCTTTGAAACCAGTGACTCCACAGGGACTTGGTTTTGGTAAATTTGTCACCAGTCTCTACTTCTGTGTACCAGAGTAGTATGTGATATCTGATAGCCAGGGGTTTGAAACTATTTTTTTAAGAATTCTGTACTGACTGGATTTCCGGATTATGAGGTCCTAGGCTATAGGAACTTTAGTATTTGCTGCTATTTACAATAAGTGACACATAAGATTGGTAAAGACACCAATTTTGGAGATGGAGAGGCAAGGCTGAAGGGGAGGAGGAGGCCTTTATTTGAAGATAACAATTCTTGTGTTGTTATGTTCAAAAGTCTTATCTAGTAAGTTTCCCATAGGAAGGTATTTGGAATCGAGACACTTTTTTTATTTTCAAAATTCCATGTAGGTGTCGTGGTATGGCACCATTTGCTTGTTAGGAAGTCATATGAGTTTATTTTACATGATGGTGTTCATTATGTTATTTTAGTCTTTGAAGCCAGTGACTCCATAGGGACTTGTTTTTTGATTAAATTTGCCACCAGTCTCTACTTATTTGTTCCAGAGTAGTATGTGATATCTCATAGGCAGGGATTTGAAACTATTTTTTTAAGAATTCTGGACTGACTGGTTTCCTGGATGATGAGGTCTTAGGCTATGGGAACTTTACTGTCTGCTGATTTTTATAATAAGTAACGCAAAGAATTGGTAAAGACACCAATTTTGGAGATGGAGAGGAAAGGCTGAAGGGGAGGAGGAGGCCTTTATTTGAAGATAACAATTCTTGTGTTGTTATGTTCAAAAGTCTTATCTAGTAAGTTTCCCATAGCTCGCTATCTTTTTTTCCAAATTCTTCTTGTACCCACTATCTGACAAATATAATAGAAGTAGCATTATTTACTCACCTAATATTCAAAGAGCTGTTTTACAAATGGTTGGAGACTCATATGTATATTGGGCTTAAAGCCAATGCCTGTAGTGGTGCCATAGGTTAAGATAAAGAACCAGGACTGAAGCAGATTTTGAGAGCTTTTGTGTGATGATAAATTGTGTAGACTTAGGATATCCAGACCTTGTATGTTTTCCAATGCATAGCTATCATGTGTTGTACTATAAAATCAATACGTTTTGTAAGAAAAGGGGCTTGTAAAGGGGTATACACTTCTGGGTGAATTAATTCTGTGTTTTCCTGTTTACTGTAAAAAAGTTGGGATTTTTTGGTATAGTTTTCAATTTTGTTTTATACTTGCACACATTTCATGTTAATGTTGTACTCTCATTTGATTTTGATTGGCTGTGTATAATCATGGAGATTTTATCTAGATTCTTTTACTATATTTTATATGTTATTCTGTTACATTGAAGTTAGATGTACCTCAAATCATTATAGTTACATTGGTAATATGGTGAGATTGCTATCATATCACTGTGTCATTTCCATTATGTTCATCTAATTTCCAATGGAGATGTCTGGTCAGAAGTGGTTTGTTTGGTTCAGTTGCTGGGCCCTCCTTGGATATTGGTGCTTCATGTGAAGTGGAATAACTTAGGGTAGGTCCCTTTAGCTGGATTTGGTCAGGGCAATAAAGAGAGATGTAATGCTTATGTTATTACTCCTCTCTCTCAAGGTAAAATTGTGTGGTCTGAGATGGTATCAGGTTTGTTTTGGAGAAATACCACAGACCAATAACCTTGAAAGGTATTGGGAATAAAGAGGTCTGCTTTTTTCAAAATTCTGTGTAGGTGTCATAGTATGGCGCCATTTGCTGGTTAGGAAGTCATCTGATTTGATTTTAGTGATGGTGTTCACTGTGTTTTTTAGTCTTTAAAACCAGTGACTCCACAGGGACTTGGTTTTGGTAAATTTGTCACCAGTCTCTACTTCTGTGTACCAGAGTAGTATGTGATATCTGATAGCCAGGGGTTTGTTTGTTTCAAATCTGTTTTTATTGTTATATAAATTTGAACAAGCGAATATAACAAATTGTTATAACATTGGCTACGCAGAGCCCTTGCTAATCATCCATAAGGATAAGCAGGTAATACAAAATAATACAATATAACATAACACAAGGGAAAAACAAAAAATATAGAAATGCGAAGGGGGAGAGGGGAAAGTAAGGGAGGGTAGGTAGTTTGGGTGTGTCAGTAGGCAATTCTGTTGGAGTATATGAATTGTTGGTAAAAGCATTATACGGTATTGTGATCTGTATTTTGTACCTTGTTATGACTCTTCTTCTGCACTAGGTAGCTAGGTCTTGGTCGATTCTGTATTTCTACCTTTTGGGATACCATCATAGTCTAGTGATGTCAGGGAAATCTAGCAATGGGGACCAGGTAGCTAAATATTTGCCCCTTGTCTTTGATTCCCAGTGTGCCATTTCTTCGAATCACTGGATTTCAAATACTTTATCTAACCATTGTGTAAAAGTAGGGGGAACTGTGTCTTTCCACAATATTGGAATCAGTAGTTTTGCTGCAGCTATCATGTGCGTTGGTAGATTATTTTTTTTTGGTATAAAGCCACTTATAGGTTTCCATAGTAGTACCAATTCTGGAGTCAATGTGATATTGAGAGAGCATATAGTATTTATGGCTTTCCCTACATGAATCCAATATAGCTGAATAAGGGGGCAATGCCACCAGATATGTGATAATGATCCGATGTCCCTTTTACACCTCCAACATTGATCTGAAACGGAGTTATTTATACCATGAAGTATTATCGGTGTTTTATACCACCTTGTTGTAAGTTTAAAGGAGTTCTCTTGAATTCTCGTACATCTAGAGAAACCATGTGAATTTGCTAGTACAAAACGCAGTTCAGGTTCAGTGAGCTGCATCCCCAATTCTTCCTCCCATCTCCCAATATATCTTGGTTTGCAGTCCATTCGCATCATCAGAACCTGTTGATATAATTGGGATAGTTTCGGGGTAGTGTATGGAGTCACCGCCATCAAATCTTCTAGCCAGGTATTAGTGTGAGGTATTGTATGAGGTGTCCCTAATTTTTGGCATTCTTTAAGAATATGATGTGTTAATAAAAAATTCCCTGGAGAAACATTAGCTTTCACAATTAGATCCATTATTTCAGTATTTCCTGAAAGCTTTTGAACATCTGATATAGTTAGAGTATGTGGAATATCCCAAGGGGCCGAGGGTGAGGAGTTAGAGTTACATTGAAGGCATGGCAGTAAATTTAGTGGCATTAGGGGGGATGGGGAGGATAACAACGCAGATGATTTATTCACCTCTTGCCAAGTTAATATGGTGCCTTTGAGTAAAGATTCATTGTAAAATTTGCCTGCAGTAGCAGGACGCAAACCCCAGAAGGCCTGTTTTTCTTCTATTGACATTAGAGAGCGTTCCATAGAAGCATAGATATTTTTCAAGTCATGATGTGCTAAGATGGTCCACCGACGTAAATGGTTAGCCCTATAGTAGGACATTAAATCGGAGAGGCCAAAGCCTCCCAAGCGGGAGTTTGCTATAATGTATTTATATGCTAACCTAGGACGTTTGTTGTTCCAAATAAATTCCGAGAAAGTTTTCTTGACTAATAGGAAGAAAGACTTAGGAAGCCAGATAGGTACAGTTTGAAGAACATATAAGAGTTTAGGGACAATATATGTTTTGAGAAGATTTCTCCTGCCCATCCATGACATCAAGGGAACGTGTAAGGAATGTAAGTAAGTTTTAATGTCAGCTAGCAAATTTAGATAATTAAGTTTATAAAGTAGAGAGGGGTTTTTAGGAATGCGGATGCCTAAGTATTTAATAGACATTTCTGGCCACAGGTAGGGGGAACTCTTTTTTAAGCGAAGAATAATATCTTGCGGTACCGAAATGTTGAGGGCTTCTGACTTACTAAAGTTTATTTTAAAATTAGAAATTTCTCCAAATTTTGAGAAGATATCTGTGATCTGTGGGAGTGATCTCTCAGGGTTAGTAGTGAGTATCAGCAGGTCATCTGCAAATGCTGCCGTTTTGTGTGTGAATGAGCCTATTGACAAGCCATGAATAATAGGATCCTGTCGAATTTTCTGGATCAGCGTCTCCATGACTAACATGAATAGTGTCGGCGATAGAGGACATCCTTGTCTTGTACCATTAGTGATGGTAAAGGAATTTGACAGCACCCCATTAACCCCTTCCCGCTCCTTGACGTACTATTACGTCATGGCAGCTGTATCGTTCGCGCTCCATGCCGTAATAGTACGTCTCGGGAGTAACGGCCGTTTCGGCCGTCCTCCCGACACATACAGGAGCTGTGACGCTGCTGTCTTGTTCAGCAGCTGTCACAGCTCCTACAGCGGGGACCGATCGCTGTGTCCCCGCTGATTAACCCCTTAAAAGCCGCGTTCTATAGAGATCGCGGCTTTTTAGGGGTTAAGCTGCCATCGCCGGCCTGCTACGCGATAGCGGCCGGCGATGGTGACTATGGCAACCGGACACCAAACAATGGCGTCCGGCTATGCCATAGACGGAAGCCTAGTGGGTCCTGACAACGTCAGGACCCACTATGCTTGCTGTCAGTGAGTAGCTGACAGTTCTAATACACTGCACTACGCATGTAGTGCAGTGTATTAGAATAGCGATCAGGGCCTCCTGCCCTCATGTCCCCTAGTGGGACAAAGTAATAAAGTAAAAAAAAAGTTAAAAAAAGATGTGTAAAAATAATAAAATAAAAGTTTTAAAAGTAATAAAAGTAAAAGTCCCACTTTTTCCCTTATCAGTCATTTATTATTAATAAAAATATATAAACAAACAAATAAACTATACATAATTGGTATCGCCGCGTCCGTAACGGCCTGAACTACAAAATTATTTTGTTATTTATCCCGCACGGTGAACGCCGTAAAAAAAAATATTAATAAACCGTACCACAATCACAATTGTTTGGTCACTTCACCTCCCAAAAAATGGAATAAAAAGAGATCAAAAAGTCGCATGTACCTAAAAATGGTACTGATGGAAAATACAGTTCGTTACGCAAAAAATAAGTCCTCGCACGGCTTTATTGATTGAAAAATAAAAACGTTATGGCTCTTAGAATAAGGTAACACAAAAAGTGAATGATTGTTTACAAAACGTATTTTATTGTGCAAACGCCATAAGACATAAAAAAAAACTATAAACATCTGGTATCGCCGTGATCGTATCGCCCCGCCGAATAAAGTTAATATATCATTTATAGCGCACGGTGAACGCTGTAAAAAAAAAAAGTATACAAAAACAATAGTAGAATTGCTGTTTATTAGTCACCACGCCACCTAAAAATGGAATAAAAACTGATCAAAAAGCCGCATGCACCCCATGAAAACTACAATGGATTCCTCAAGGGATCTAGTTTCCAAATTGGGGTCACTTTTGGGGGGTTTCCACTGTTTTGGCACCACAAGACCTCTTCAAACCGGACATGGTGCCTAATAAAAAAGAGGGCTCAAAATCCGCTAGGTGCTCCTTTGCTTCGGAGGACGGTGCTTCAGTCCATTACCGCCCGAGGGCCACATGTGGGATATTTCTCTAAACTGCAGAATCTGGGCAATAAGTATTGAGTTGCGTTTCTCTGATAAATCCTTTTGTGTTATAAAAAAAATGGTATAAAAAGAGTAAATGTCACCTCTACTTTGCTCTAAATTTCTGTGAAACACCTAAAGGGTTCATAAACTTTCTAAATGCTGTTGTGAATACTTTGAGGGGTCTAGTTTCTAAAATGGGGTGTTTGATAGGGGTTTCTAATATATGGGCCCCTCAAAGCAACTTCAGAAATGAACTGGAACCTAAAAAAATAAATAAATGAGGCAATACTTCGCTTCTTACATTATACTGATAATGAGCCGTGCCCACTCCGAGATGACCCCAGTTTTGACCGTTTGTATAAACGGAGACCCCTATTAGACCGTTCCAGTGCCCGGTTTTCCCAAGCATACACCCCCGAGAAGTGTATTTCTATTGATGAGTCCCTGGTACATTTTAAAGGGAGGGTTCAATTCCGCCAGTACCTGCCAGGTAAGAGGGCAAGGTATGGCGTGAAGATGTATAAGCTGCGAGAGTGCATCAGGGTATACCTACAGATTTAGGATATATGAAGGAAAGGCCACCCCCAAACCAGACTGCATCCTGGACTACAATAGGTACATGGGAGGGATGGACTTGTCAAATCAAGTCCTGAAGCCCTACAGCGCCATGCGGTGAGGTATAAGAAGCTGGCCGGGCACATCATACAGATGGCTTTGTACAATGCGTATGTGCTACGTCGATGTGCAGGCCAGAGGGGAACTTTCCTGGAATTTCAAGATCTAATCTTTAGGGACCAGGAAGGGGGGGGCGCATCGTACCAGGGCAACACTTTCCAGGAGAAGGTCCCCAAACCGGTGGAAAGGGAAAGAGTCAAAAGAGGTGCAGAGTCTGCTATAAGAGGGGGATAAGGAAGAACACAATATACCAATGTGACACGTGTCCCGAAAAACCAGGGCTCTGTATAAAAGATTGTTTTAAAATGTATCATACATCCCTTGATTTTCAATTTACCCTGATGCACTCCGCACAGCTTACCCCCCTCATCTTTCCCTTCTGAGCCCTGCCGTATGCCCAGGCAGCTGATAACAGCCACATGTAGGGTATTGTCGTACCCAGGAGAACCCACATTACAATTTAAGGGGTGTATATCTCCGGTGGCGCATGCTGGGCACACTATATTGGACACTGAAATGGCATATACATATATAAAATTGCAAATCTCACACTGCACCATCTGCTGCGCATTATCTTTTACACAGTACCTGTGGGGTCAAAATGCTCACTACACCTCTAGATGAATGTCTTAAGGGGTGTAGTTTTTAAAATGGGGTCACTTCTCGGGGGTTTCAACTGTACTGGTACCTCAGGGGCTTCTGCACACATGACTTAGCACCAGAAAAGCTCCAGTAGGCCAAATGGTGGTCCTTTCCTTCTGAGCCCTCCCATGGGCCCAAAGGGCAGTTTATCACCACAAATGGGGTATTGCCGCACTAAGGACAAATTGGGCAACAAAATGGGGTATGTTGTTCCTTGTGAAAATAAGAAATTTTGATCAAAAATGACATCTTATTGGAAAAAATATCATTTTTTTCATTTCACAGCCCAATTCAAATAGGTGCTGTGAAAAAACTGTGCGGTCAAAATGATAACAAAAACCATAAATGAATTCCTTGAGGGGTGTAGTTTCCAAAATGGGGTCACTTCTGGTGGGTTTCCATTGCTTTGATACCTCTGGGGCTCTGCAAATGCGACATGGCACCCGAAAACCAATCCAGCAAAATCTGGACTCCAACAAACACATAGCGCTCCTTTCCTTCTGAGCCCTCCCATGGGCCCAAACGGCAGTTTATCACCACAAATGGGGTATTGCCGCACTAAGGACAAATTGGGCAACAAAATGGGGTATGTTGTTCCCTGTGAAAATAAGAAAATTTGATCAAAAATGACATTTTATTGGAAAAAATATCATTTTTTTCATTTCACAGCCCAATTCAAATAGGTGCTGTGAAAAAACTGTGCGGTCAAAATGATAACAAAAACCATAAATGAATTCCTTGAGGGGTGAAATTTCCAAAATGGGGTCACTTCTGGTGGGTTTCCATTGTTTTGATACCTCAACGCCTCTTCAAACCTGGCATGCTGCCTAAAATATATTCTAATAAAAAAGAGGCCTCAAAATGCACTAGGTGCTTCTTTGCTTCTAGGGCTTGTGTTTTAGTCCACGAGCGCAGTAGGGCCACATGTGGGACATTTCTAAAAACTGCAGAATCTGGACAATACATATTTAGTAGTGTTTCTCTGGTAAAACCTTCTCTGTTACTAAAAAAAAATTGAATAAAATTGAAATTCAGCAGAAAAAATGAAATTTGCAAATTTAATTTCCACTTTGCTTTAATTCCTGTGAAATGCCTGAAGGGTTAAAAAACTTTCTATATGCTGTTTTGAATACTTTGAGGGGTCTAGTTTTTAAAATGGGGTGTTTTATGGGGGTTTCTAACACATAGTCCCCTCAAATCCACTTCAGAACTGAACTGGCACCTTCAAAAAAAGGCTTTTGAAATTTTCTTAAGAATATGAGAAATTGCTGTTTATGTTCTAAGCCTTGTAACGTCCAAGAAAAATAAAAGAATGTTCAAAAAACGATGCCAATCAAAAGTAGACATATGGGAAATGTGAACTAGTAACTATTTTGGGTGGTATAACCGTCTGTTTTTCAAGCAGATGCATTTAAATTCTGAAAAATGCTATTTTTTGTAAATTTTCTCTAAATTTTGCAATTTTTCACAAATAAAGACTGAATATATCGACCAAATTTTACCACGAACATGAAGCCCAAAGTGTCACGAGAAAACAATCTCAGAATCGCTTGGATAGGTTTAAGCATTCCGACGTTATTACCACATAAAGTGAAATATGTCAGATTTGAAAAATGGGCTCTGAGCCTTAAGGCCCAAACTAGGCTGCGTCCTTAAGGGGTTAACTCTCACCTTTGCACTAGGGTTACTATATAGGGAAAGATTTGCTTGTATAAAAGCAAGAGGTATCCCAAATTTCTCCAGGGAAGCGATCATATAAGGCCAATCCACCCTATCAAACGCCTTTTCTGCATCTGTACTGAGCAGGACTAAGGGTGTTCGAGATTTTAAAGCGTATTGTACCAACCTTAAAACCCTTGAGGAGTTATCTGATCCTTGTCTTCCCTTGACAAATCCGGTCTGTTCAGGTCCAATAATGCTAGATAACATGGGACTGAGACGAGCTGCCAGAGCTTTAGCCCACCATTTTATATCAGTATTAAGGAGCGATATTGGTCTATAGCTTCCACATTGTGAGGCATCCTTACCCTCTTTAGGGATAAGAGTAATATGTGCTTCTAGGGCTTGACCAGGAAGTTTCGAGCCAGTGAGAAGTGAGTTACAGAGAGAAGTAAATGGTGCTATTAATAACTCTTTAAATTGTTTATAGTAGTTTATGGTGTAACCATCTGGGCCCGGGCTTTTACCTGACGGGATAGAATGAAGGACTTTTAGCAGCTCTGCAGGGAAAAAAGGTGCCAGCAGTTCTTGGGCATTATCATCTGATATGCGTGGAATGTCAATGGAGTCTAAAAATGAATGTATAGCATGTTTGGTGGGTGTAGATGATGTGTCAGCTACTGTAGAATCTGTAAGATTATACAGGTTCATATAAAATTTCTGGAATGCCGTGGCAATGGAGGTTGTATCCGTAACAAAATTCCCTGGCTTTTGTGCAATACGGTGAATGAATGCTTTATCTTGATAAGTTTTAAGGAGAGCGGACATCGTCTTGTTGCCTTTGTCCCCATGTGCATAAAATGTAAACTTCGATATTTGTAACAGTCTGGCTGATTTAATGTTCAGTAGATCTTTAACTTTATTACGTAAAGAGTATAATTTGTCTTTAGTGGTTTCCGCTTGGGTACGCTTGTGAAGGTTTTCTAACGAGGAGATTTGTGAGAAGAGAGCATTTAAGAGCTCTGACTTCTGTTTTTTAATATATGTACATAATGAAATAAGCTCCCCCCTTAAAACTGATTTGTGTGCTTCCCAAGTGATAGCAGGTGAGACATCTGCTGTAATATTGGTGTTAAAGTAATTTTGTATATGTGTCTTTATAGAAGATTGGTGAGAGGGATCAGCCAACAGAGCATCATTGATCCTCCAACACCATTGGCCTTTAGGAATGTCTGCTAATGTCAGAGTAGTATGAATCGGTGCGTGATCTGAGAGTAAAATATTTCCTATATCAGTACGTATTATAAAAGAAACTTGGGATTGAGAAATGAAGATATAGTCCAACCTGTGGTATCTATGGTGCATATGAGAGAAATAGGTGTAGTCCCGGTCAGAGGGATGTAGTAGTCTCCAAGTATCTGACAGGTGTAATGCATTTAAAGTCTTACGTAATTTAGTCGTATATCGGTATGAAGTGGAAGGATTCCCTGTGGTATCCAAGAGTGGGTCTATGGGAACATTAAGGTCACCTCCCACTACTAAAACACCCTCAGCAAATTGTTTGAACAGTTGTAAGGTCTGAACTATCCATTGGGTTTGTTGGGAGTTAGGTGCATATAAATTTGCAATCGTGTAAAGGATATTACCTATGATGCTCTTAACAAATAAATAGCGTCCTTCTGGGTCAACCATTTCAGCAACCCATTTGAAAGGTACACTTGTATGGAAAAGTATACTTACTCCTCTACGCGAGGATGAGTAGGTGCTATGGTAAACATTCGAAAAAACTTTTTTCCTTAAATTTGGAATTTTGTTATGTCTAATATGTGTTTCTTGTAACAGGGCGATTTTTGTTTTATCTACAAGAATTTGGTGTAAAATTTGGCTTCTTTTCCTTGGATAGTTCAGACCTCTTACATTAAATGAAGTAATTTTTAGTTCCGCCATGAGTTCTTTGTAAATGAAATAACAGATCGGCACCTATAACCAATAGTCTTATGGTAGAAATCACCTATTGACTTTGATAGGAAAAAAGGGGTAGGAAAGGAGGGGAGGGAAGGAATCAGTGGAGAAGAATATAAACAAAAGAAAAATAATACAGGGGTTGTCAGCACCCCTAAGGACAGCAACAATTTGCAAGAATAATAATACATAGTAAAATTGTAGCTAGTCCTTATCCACAGTAGAAAATCGTGAGGTACATAGAAATCCTGTGGAACAGAATACACGTTAGTCATATACCAACAAGTATACCTTACACTGAAAGAACATACCAGAACATATGGTAAAAGGTTACATATTAATGCATGTATAAACTCAAATCACATTATGTAGAAGAGAAACAGAGAAGGAGAACCATAAACTTAATGTGAAATAGTATGGAAGAGAGTCACTCACCACACTTCTCCCACAAACTTAGCGCGGAAGCGGGTCGGTCAGGAATCCATTCGGTGGCTTTTGTGAAGACAGTCAGGTGTCCAGTTGTCTAGCACGGGTTTGGGCTTTCTTGGTTTTGGGCGAAGAGGCTTTTGAGGTTTGGTTCCAAAATGAGGGACTTGGCAAAGGTGGTAAGGCCATCATAGTAGACGGAAGCCACGACGGGATATCTATGGGTGGGATGTCCAGTTTCTCCCACGCAGCTGCCAAATCCGCAGGTTTTCTAATGATAATTTGGTGACCATCTTTGGATATGGCAATGCCAAACGGAAAGAGCCACTTAAATTGCATTTTTTTCTCTCTCAGAGCATCTAATAATGGTTTGAGCACTCTCCTCTTTGCTAGAGTTGAAGGAGCAATATCTTGGAATATTTGAATCGTAGAGGTTCCATAGGTCAATGTGTTCTTATTTCTTGCAGCTTTCAAAATTGCAGCGGTATCTGTATAACTTAGCAAACCGCACACTATATCTCTTGGAGGGTCATTGGGGCGAGGTTTGGCCCGTAGTGCTCTGTGAATACGTTCAATTATGATGGATTTGGCCGCCTCAGGGCTTAACAGGTCAGAAAAGATATCCAGAGCTAGTTGAGGTAAATTATCGTGTAGAATTGATTCTGGAAGTCCCCTGAGCCTGATGTTATTTCTGCGGCTTCGGTTTTCCTGGTCTTCAATACGTAGTAGAGATTCGTTAATACAATCTTGTTGATGGTCGAGAACACATTTGACTTTTGCATTATAATGCAGTAGAGCATTTTGCGTATCTTCCACAGTTTCAACCCTGGTGCCCATGCTACGAAGATCAGATTTGCAAGGTCTTTTACTAGTGGCGTAAGAGCTTGGTATAGTCTCCTTTTTATAAAGCCTCTTGATGCTGGAACCACACGAGAGTCATCCCCAGTATCAGAGTTACCGCCTGTGCTATCCATATCGGAGTCGTCCTCCATAGGATTATCATCAGATAGTAACTGTGCTTGCTTAGATTTACTAGCTGGTGAAGCTGTTATCTTTTTTCTTAAGAATTTATCAAGATCTGCTTGCGTTTTATGGGACTTAGGGTAGGCGCTGCTTCTCGGATTTTATATTTTGACGTTTTAACCATTATGGCGTAATAAGGTCTGAGTAAGCAAATGTTCTGGCAGTTTCAGTAACAGGTAAGTATTCAAGCCAGCATCTGTATAGCAAAGTTTACAGGATTAATCTCTCACAGAGATTTATGGTATAAAGGCTAATGCACTGTATTAGAGCTTGTGACAGTGTTGTAGTATAGAGCAAGGTAAATCAAATCAGCCGCTCTGTAAGATGGCCGCCGGTTACAGTCCCCTTCCCCCACTCACCGGAAAAGTCCTGCCCGTTTCTGTGTGCTGTCGCTAGGCTGGGACTATGTCCTTATCTAGTGTACGGGACCAGCTGCCGGGGAGGAGGGGATGGCTGCAGAGACCCGAGTGTCTGGCGTCCGCAGAAATCCACTACCACAGCCGCGTGTGGAGTAGGCCGCCGTTTCAATCTTATGCGGTAAGTTGTAAGACTTTCTCCTATGGGCCCAGCAATGGTGCTATATGGTGGTAGGGAGATGTCATGTTGTATCTGGAACACCGGGGGTGATTTCCTTGGACGGATGAAGTGAGATTTCTTTCTCGTGGTCGGAGCTCTCACTCAACACGTCTTTCCACCATCAGCGCTAGGCCACGCCCCGATAGCCAGGGGTTTGAAACTATTTTTTTAAGAATTCTGTACTGACTGGATTTCCAGATTATGAGGTCCTAGGCTATAGGAACTTTAGTATTTGCTGCTATTTACAATAAGTGACACAAAAGATTGGTAAAGACACCAATTTTGGAGATGGAGAGGCAAGGCTGAAGAGGAGGAGGAGGCCTTTATTGGAAGATAACAATTCTTGTGTTGTTATGTTCAAACGTCTTATCTAGTAAGTTTCCCATAGGAAGGCATTGGGAATAGAGACATATTTTTTTCAAAATTCCATGTAGGTGTCGTGGTATGGCACCATTTGCTTGTTAGGAAGTCATATGAGTTTATTTTACATGATGGTGTTCATTATGTTATTTTAGTCTTTGAAGCCAGTGACTCCATAGGGACTTGTTTTTTGATTAAATTTGCCACCAGTCTCTACTTATTTGTCCCAGAGTAGTATGTGATATCTCATAGGCAGGGATTTGAAACTATTTTTTTAAGAATTCTGGACTGACTGGTTTCCTGGATGATGAGGTCTTAGGCTATGGGAACTTTACTGTCTGCTGATTTTTATAATAAGTAACGCAAAGAATTGGTAAAGACACCAATTTTGGAGATGGAGAGGAAAGGCTGAAGGGGAGGAGGAGGCCTTTATTTGAAGATAACAATTCTTGTGTTGTTATGTTCAAAAGTCTTATCTAGTAAGTTTCCCATAGCTCGCTATCTTTTTTTCCAAATTCTTCATGTACCCACTATCTGACAAATATAATAGAAGTAGCATTATTTACTCACCTAATATTCCAAGAGCTGTTTTACAAATGGTTGGAGACTCATATGTATATTGGGCTTAAAACCAATGCCTGTAGTGGTGCCATAGGTTTAGATAAAGAACCAGGACTGAAGCAGATTTTGAGAGCTTTTGTGTGATGATAAATTGTGTAGACTTAGGATATCCAGACCTTGTACGTTTTCCAATGCGTAGCTATCATGTGTTGTATTATAGAATCAATACGTTTTGTAAAAAAAAGGGGCTTGTAAAGGGGTATACACTTCTGGGTGAATTAATTCTGTGTTTTCCTGTTTACTGTAAAAAAGTTGGGATTTTTTGGTATAGTTTTCAATTTTGTTTTATACTTGCACACATTTCATGTTAATGTTGTACTCTCATTTGATTTTGATTGGCTGTGTATAATCATGGAGATTTTATCTAGATTATTTTACTATATTTTATATGTTATTCTGTTACATTGAAGTTAGATGTACCTCAAATCATTCTAGTTACATTGGTAATATGGTGAGATTGCTATCATATCACTGTGTCATTTCCATTATGTTCATCTAATTTCCAATGGAGCTGTCTGGTCAGAAGTGGTTTGTTTGGTTCAGTTGCTGGGCCCTCCTTGGATATTGGTGCTTCATGTGAAGTGGAATAACTTAGGGTAGGTCCCTTTAGCTGGATTTGGTCAGGGCAATAAAGAGAGATGTAATGCTTATGTTATTGCTCCTCTCTCTCAAGGTAAAATTGTGTGGTCTGAGATGGTATCATGTTTGTTTTGGAGAAATACCACAGACCAATAACCTTGAAAGGTATTGGGAATAAAGAGGTCTGCTTTTTTCTAAATTCTGTGTAGGTGTCATAGTATGGCGCCATTTGCTGGTTAGGAAGTCATCTGATTTGATTTTAGTGATGGTGTTCACTGTATTTTTTTAGTCTTTGAAACCAGTGACTCCACAGGGACTTGGTTTTGGTAAATTTGTCACCAGTCTCTACTTCTGTGTACCAGAGTAGTATGTGATATCTGATAGCCAGGGGTTTGAAACTATTTTTTTAAGAATTCTGTACTGACTGGATTTCCGGATTATGAGGTCCTAGGCTATAGGAACTTTAGTATTTGCTGCTATTTACAATAAGTGACACATAAGATTGGTAAAGACACCAATTTTGGAGATGGAGAGGCAAGGCTGAAGGGGAGGAGGAGGCCTTTATTTGAAGATAACAATTCTTGTGTTGTTATGTTCAAAAGTCTTATCTAGTAAGTTTCCCATAGGAAGGTATTTGGAATAGAGACACTTTTTTTATTTTCAAAATTCCATGTAGGTGTCGTGGTATGGCACCATTTGCTTGTTAGGAAGTCATATGAGTTTATTTTACATGATGGTGTTCATTATGTTATTTTAGTCTTTGAAGCCAGTGACTCCATAGGGACTTGTTTTTTGATTAAATTTGCCACCAGTCTCTACTTATTTGTCCCAGAGTAGTATGTGATATCTCATAGGCAGGGATTTGAAACAATTTTTTTAAGAATTCTGGACTGACTGGTTTCCTGGATGATGAGGTCTTAGGCTATTGGAACTTTACTGTCTGCTGATTTTTATAATAAGTAACGCAAAGAATTGGTAAAGACACCAATTTTGGAGATGGAGAGGAAAGGCTGAAGGGGAGGAGGAGGCCTTTATTTGAAGATAACAATTCTTGTGTTGTTATCTTCAAAAGTCTTATCTAGTAAGTCTCCCATAGCTCGCTATCTTTTTTTCCAAATTCTTCATGTACCCACTATCTGAAAAATATAATAGAAGTAGCATTATTTACTCACCTAATATTCCAAGAGCTGTTTTACAAATGGTTTGAGACTCATATGTATATGGGGCTTAAAGCCAATGCCTGTAGTGGTGCCATAGGTTTAGATAAAGAACCAGGACTGAAGCAGATTTTGAGAGCTTTTGTGTGATGATAAATTGTGTAGACTTAGGATATCCAGACCTTGTACGTTTTCCAATGTGTAGCTATCATGTGTTGTACTATAGAATCAATACATTTTGTAAAAAAAGGGTTTGTAAAGGGGTATACACTTCTGGGTGAATTAATTCTGTGTTTTCCTGTTTACTGTAAAAAAGTTGGGATTTTTTGGTATAGTTTTCAATTTTGTTTTATACTTGCACACATTTCATGTTAATGTTGTACTCTCATTTGATTTTGATTGGCTCTGTATAATCATGGAGATTTTATCTAGATTCTTTTACTATATTTTATATGTTATTCTGTTACATTGAAGTTAGATGTACCTCAAATCATTATAGTTACATTGGTAATATGTTGAGATTGCTATCATATCACTGTGTCATTTCCATTATGTTCATCTAATTTCCAATGGAGATGTCTGGTCAGAAGTGGTTTGTTTGGTTCAGTTGCTGGGCCCTCCTTGGATATTGGTGCTTCATGTGAAGTGGAATAACTTAGGGTAGGTCCCTTTAGCTGGATTTGGTCAGGGCAATAAAGAGAGATGTAATGCTTATGTTATTGCTCCTCTCTCTCAAGGTAAAATTGTGTGGTCTGAGATGGTATCATGTTTGTTTTGGAGAAATACCACAGACCAATTACCTTGAAAGGTATTGGGAATAAAGAGGTCTGCTTTTTTCAAAATTCTGTGTAGGTGTCATAGTATGGCGCCATTTTTTTGTTAGGAAGTCATCTGATTTGATTTTAGTGATGGTGTTCACTGTGTTTTTTTAGTCTTTGAAACCAGTGACTCCACAGGGACTTGGTTTTGGTAAATTTGTCAACAGTCTCTACTTCTGTGTACCAGAGTAGTATGTGATATCTGATAGCCAGGGGTTTGTTTGTTTCAAATCTGTTTTTATTGTTATATAAATTTGAACAAGCGAATATAACAAATTGTTATAACATTGGCTACGCAGAGCCCTTGCTAATCATCCATAAGGATAAGCAGGTAATACAAAATAATACAATATAACATAACACAAGGGAAAAACAAAAAATATAGAAATGCGAAGGGGGAGAGGGGAAAGTAAGGGAGGGTAGGTAGTTTGGGTGTGTCAGTAGGCAATTCTGTTGGAGTATATGAATTGTTGGTAAAAGCATTATACGGTATTGTGATCTGTATTTTGTACCTTGTTATGACTCTTCTTCTGCACTAGGTAGCTAGGTCTTGGTCGATTCTGTATTTCTACCTTTTGGGATACCATCATAGTCTAGTGATGTCAGGGAAATCTAGCAATGGGGACCAGGTAGCTAAATATTTGCCCCTTGTCTTTGATTCCCAGTGTGCCATTTCTTCGAATCACTGGATTTCAAATACTTTATCTAACCATTGTGTAAAAGTAGGGGGAGCTGTGTCTTTCCACAATATTGGAATCAGTAGTTTTGCTGCAGCTATCATGTGCGTTGGTAGATTATTTTTTTTTGGTATAAAGCCACTTATAGGTTTCCATAGTAGTACCAATTCTGGAGTCAATGTGATATTGAGAGAGCATATAGTATTTATGACTTTCCCTACATGAATCCAATATGGCTGAATAAGGGGGCAATGCCACCAGATATGTGATAATGATCCGATGTCCCTTTTACACCTCCAACATTGATCTGAAACTGAGTTATTTATAGCATGAAGTATTATCGGTGTTTTATACCACCTTGTTGTAAGTTTAAAGGAGTTCTCTTGAATTCTCGTACATCTAGAGAAACCATGTGAATTTGCTAGTACAAAACGCAGTTCAGGTTCAGTGAGCTGCATCCCCAATTCTTCCTCCCATCTCCCAATATATCTTGGTTTGCAGTCCATTCGCATCATCAGAACCTGTTGATATAATTGGGATAGTTTCGGGGTAGTGTATGGAGTCACCGCCATCAAATCTTCTAGCCAGGTATTAGTGTGAGGTATTGTATGAGGTGTCCCTAATTTTTGGCATTCTTTAAGAATATGATGTGTTAATAAAAAATTCCCTGGAGGAACATTAGCTTTCACAATTAGATCCATTATTTCAGTATTTCCTGAAAGCTTTTGAACATCTGATATAGTTAGAGTATGTGGAATATCCCAAGGGGCCGAGGGTGAGGAGTTAGAGTTACATTGAAGGCATGGCAGTAAATTTAGTGGCATTAGGGGGGATGGGGAGGATAACAACGCAGATGATTTATTCACCTCTTGCCAAGTTAATATGGTGCCTTTGAGTAAAGATTCATTGTAAAATTTGCCTGCAGTAGCAGGACGCAAACCCCAGAAGGCCTGTTTTTCTTCTATTGACATTAGAGAGCGTTCCATAGAAGCATAGATATTTTTCAAGTCATGATGTGCTAAGATGGTCCACCGACGTAAATGGTTAGCCCTATAGTAGGACATTAAATCGGAAAGGCCAAAGCCTCCCAAGCGGGAGTTTGCTATAATGTATTTATATGCTAACCGATAACGTTTGTTGTTCCAAATAAATTCCGAGAAAGTTTTCTTGACTAATAGGAAGAAAGACTTAGCAAGCCAGATAGGTACAGTTTGAAGAACATATAAGAGTTTAGGGACAATATATGTTTTGAGAAGATTTCTCCTGCCCATCCATGACATCAAGGGAACGTGTAAGGAATGTAAGTAAGTTTTAATGTTAGCTAGCAAATTTAGATAATTAAGTTTATAAAGTAGAGAGGGGTTTTTAGGAATGCGGATGCCTAAGTATTTAATAGACATTTCTGGCCACAGGTAGGGGGAACTCTTTTTTAAGCGAAGAATAATATCTTGCGGTACCGAAATGTTGAGGGCTTCTGACTTACTAAAGTTTATTTTAAAATTAGAAATTTCTCCAAATTTTGAGAAGATATCTGTGATCTGTGGGAGTGATCTCTCAGGGTTAGTAGTGAGTATCAGCAGGTCATCTGCAAATGCTGCCGTTTTGTGTGTGAATGAGCCTATTGACAAGCCATGAATAATAGGATCCTGTCGAATTTTCTGGATCAGCGTCTCCATGACTAACACGAATAGTGTCGGCGATAGAGGACATCCTTGTCTTGTACCATTAGTGATGGTAAAGGAATTTGAGAGCACCCCATTAACTCTCACCTTTGCACTAGGGTTACTATATAGGGAAAGAATCGCTTGTATAAAAGCAAGAGGTATCCCAAATTTCTCCAGGGAAGCGATCATATAAGGCCAATCCACCCTATCAAACGCCTTTTCTGCATCTGTACTGAGCAGGACTAAGGGTGTTCGAGATTTTAAAGCGTATTGTACCAACCTTAAAACCCTTGAGGAGTTATCTGATCCTTGTCTTCCCTTGACAAATCCGGTCTGTTCAGGTCCAATAATGCTAGATAACATGGGACTGAGACGAGCTGCCAGAGCTTTAGCCCACCATTTTATAGCAGTATTAACCCCTTCCCGCTCCTTGACGTACTATTACGTCATGGCAGCTGTATCGTTCGCGCTCCATGCCGTAATAGTACGTCTCGGGAGTAACGGCCGTCCTCCCGACACATACAGGAGCTGTGACGCTGCTGTCTTGTTCAGCAGCTGTCACAGCTCCTACAGCGGGGACCGATCGCTTGTCCCCGCTGATTAACCCCTTAAAAGCCGCGTTCTATAGAGATCGCGGCTTTTTAGGGGTTAAGCTGCCATCGCCGGCCTGCTACGCGATAGCGGCCGGCGATGGTGACTATGGCAACCGGACACCAAACAATGGCGTCCGGCTATGCCATAGACGGAAGCCTAGTGGGTCCTGACAACGTCAGGACCCACTATGCTTGCTGTCAGTGAGTAGCTGACAGTTCTAATACACTGCACTACGCATGTAGTGCAGTGTATTAGAATAGCGATCAGAGCCTCCTGCCCTCATGTCCCCTAGTGGGACAAAGTAATAAAGTTAAAAAAAAGTTAAAAAAAGTTGTGTAAAAATAAGAAAATAAAAGATTTAAAAGTATTAAAAGTAAAAATCCCCCCTTTTCCCTTATCAGTCCTTTATTATTAATAAAAATATATAAACAAACAAATAAACTATACATAATTGGTATCGCCGCGTCCGTAACGGCCTGAACTACAAAATTATTTCATTATTTATCCCGCACGGTGAACGCCGTAAAATAAAATAATAATAAACCGAACCACAATCACAATTCTTTGGTCACTTCACCTCCCAAAAAATGGAATAAAAAGAGATCAAAAAGTCGCATGTACCTAAAAATGGTACTGATCGAAACTACAGTTCGTTACGCAAAAAATAAGTCCTCGCACGGCTTTATTGATTGAAAAATAAAAACGTTCTGGCTCTTAGAATAAGGTAACACAAAAAGTGAATGATTGTTTACAAAACGTATTTTATTGTGCAAACGCCATAAGACATAAAAAAAAACTATAAACATCTGGTATCGCCGTAATCGTATCGCCCCGCAGAATAAAGTGAATATGTCATTTATAGCGCACGGTGAACGCTGTAAAAAAAAACGAAAAAAAAACAATAGTAGAATTGCTGTTTTTTAGTCACCACGCCACCTAAAAATAGAATAAAAACTGATCAAAAAGCCGCATGCACCCCAAGAAAACTACAATGGATTCCTCAAGGGGTCTAGTTTCCAAATTGGGGTCACTTTTGTGGGGTTCCCAATGTTTTGGCACCACAAGACCTCTTCAAACCGGACATGGTGCCTAATAAAAAAGAGGCCTCAAAATCCACTGGGTGCTCCTTTGCTTCGGAGGCCGGTGCTTCAGTCCATTACCGCCCGAGGGCCACATGTGGGATATTTCTCAAAACTGCAGAATCTGGGCAATACGTATTAAGTTGCGTTTCTGTGATAAATCCTTTTGTGTTATAAAAAAAATGGTATAAAGAGGATTTTCTGACAAAAAAAAAATGTAAATTTCACCTCTACTTTGCTCTAAATTTTTGTGAAACACCTAAAGGGTTCATAAACTTTCTACATGCTGTTGTGGATACTTTGAGGGGTCTAGTTTCTAAAATGGGGTATTTGATAGGGGTTTCTAATATATGGGCCCCTCAAAGCAACTTCAGAACTGAACTGGAACCTAAAAAAATAAATAAATGAGGCAATACTTCGCTTCTTACATTATACTGATAATGAGCCGTGCCCACCCCGAGATTACCCCAGTTTTCACCGTTTGTCTAAACGGAGACCCCTATTAGACCGTTCCAGTGCCCGGTTTTCCCAAGCATACACCCCCGAGAAGTGTATTTCTATTGATGAGTCCCTGGTACATTTTAAAGGGAGGGTTCAATTCCGCGAGTACCTGCCGGGTAAGAGGGCAAGGTATGGCGTGAAGATGTATAAGCTGTGAGAGTGCATCAGGGTATACCTACAGGTTTAGGATATATGAAGGAAAGGCCACCCCCAAACCAGACTGCATCCTGGACTACAATAGGTACATGGGAGTGATGGACTTGTAAGATCAAGTCCTGAAGCCCTACAGTGCCATTCGGTGTGGTATAAGAAGCTGGCCGGGAACATCATATAGATGGCTTTGTACAATGCGTACGTGCTACGTCGATGTGCAGGCCAGACGCGAACTTTCCTGGAATTTCAAGAGGTGATTATCAAGAACCTAATCTTTAGGGACCAAGAAGGGGGGGCACCCAGTACTTCTGGAAGCGGGGCCACACGCATCGTACCAGGGCGGCAACACTTTCCAGGAGAAGTTCCCCAAACTGGCAAGAAGGGAAAAAGTCAAAAGAGGTGCAAAGTCTGCTATAAGAGGGGGATAAGGGAGGACACAATATATCAATGTGACACGTGTCCCGAATAACCAGAGCTCTGTATGAAAGTGTTTTAAAATTTATCATACATCCCTTGGTTTATAATTTACCCCAATTTTACTTACCCTGATGCACTCCGCACAGCTTATCCCCCCTCGTCTTTCCCCTCTGGGCCCTGCTGTGTGTCCAGGCAGCTGATAACAGCCACATGTAGGGTATTGCCATACCCGGGAGAACCCACATTACAGTTTATGGGGTGTAGGTCTCCGGTCAAAATGGTCACTACACCTCTAGATGAATGCCTTAAGGGTGTAGTTTTTAAAACGGGGTCACTTCTTGCGGGTTTCAACTGTACTGGTACCTCAGGGGCTTCTGCATACATGACTTCGCACTAGAAAATCCCGAGTAGGCCAAATGGTGGTCCTTTCCTTCTGAGCCCTCCCATGGGCCCAAACGGCAGTTTATCACAACAAATGGGGTATTGCGGCACTCAGAACAAATTGCGCAACAGAATGGGGTATTTTGTTTCTTGTGGAAATAAGAAATTTTCAGCCAAAACTACATATTATTTGACAAAAATAATTTTGTTTTCATTCCCAGCCCAAATCAAATAAGTTCTGTGAAGAAACTATGGGGTCTAAATGGTCACATTACCCATAAATGAATTCCTTGAGGGGTGTAGTTTCCAAAATGGGGTCACTTCTGGTGGGTTTCCATTGCTTTGATACCTCTGGGGCTCTGCAAATGTGACATGGCACCCGAAAACCAATCCAACAAAATCTGTACTCCAAAGAACACACAGCGCTCCTTCCCTTCTGAGGCCTCCCATGGGCCCAAACGGCAGTTTATCACCACAAATGGGGTATTGCCGCACTCAGCACAAATTGGGCAACAAAATTGAGTATTTTATTTCTTGTGAAAATAAGAATTTTTGAGCTAAAATGACATATTATTGGAAAAAATATATTTTTTTTAAATTCCCAGCCCAATTCAAATAAGTTCTGTGAAGAAACTATGGGGTCTAAATGGTCACATTACCCATAAATGAATTCCTTGAGGGGTGTAGTTTCCAAAATGGGGTCACTTCTGGTGGGTTTCCATTGCTTTGATACCTCTGGGGCTCTGCAAATGCGACATGGCACACGAAAACCAAACCAGCAAAATCTGTACTCCAAAGAACACACAGCGCTCCTTCCCTTCTGAGGCCTCCCATGGGCCCAAACGGCAGTTTATTGCCACAAATGGGGTATTGATGCACTCAGGAGAAATTGGGCAACAAAATTGAGTATTTTGTTCCCTGTGAAAATAAGAAATTTTGGTAAAAAATTACATCTTATTGGAAAAAATGACATTTTTTTAATGTCACAGCCCAATTGAAATAGGTGCTGTGAAAAAACTGTGCGGTCAAAATGCTAACAACAACCATAAATGAATTCCTTGAGGGGTGTAGTTTCCAAAATGGGGTCACTTTTGGTGGGTTTCCATTGCTTTGATACCTCTGAGGCTCTGCAAATGCGACATGGCACCCGAAAACCAATCCAACAAAATCTGGACTCCAACAAACATATAGCGCTCCTTTCCTTCTGAGCCCTCCCATGGGCCCAAACGGCAGTTTATCACCACAAATGGGGTACTGCCACACTAAGGACAAATTGGGCAACAAAATGGGGTATTTTGTTCCCTGTGAAAATAAGAAATTTTGATCACAAATTACATTTTATTGGAAAAAATGACATTTTTTTCATTTCAGAGCCCAATTCAAATACGTGCTGTGAAAAAAATGTGCGGTCAAAATGGTAACAACAACCCTAAATGAATTCCTTGAGGGGTGTAGTTTACAAAATGGGGTCACTATTGGGGGATTCCTACTGTTTTGGCACCTCAACACCTCTTCAAACCTGGCATGCTGCCTAAAATATATTCTAATAAAAAAGAGGACTCAAAATGCACTAGGTGCTTCTTTGCTTCTAGGGCTTGTCTTTTAGTCCACGAGCGCAGTAGGGCCACATGTGGGACATTTCTAAAAACTGCAGAATCTGGACAATACATATTTAGTAGTGTTTCTCTGGTAAAACCTTCTGTGTTACAGAAAAAAAAATGAATAAAATTGAAATTCAGCAAGAAAAATGAAATTTGCAAATTTCACCTCCACTTTGCTTTAATTCCTGTGAAATGCCTGAAGGGTTAAAAAACTTTATAACTGCTGTTTTGAATACTTTGAGGGGTCTAGTTTTTAAAATGGGGTGTTTTATCAGGGTTTCTAATACATAGGCCCCACAAAGCCACTTCAGAACTCAAGAGGTACCTTAAAAAAAAGGCTTTTGAAATTTTCTTAAAAATATGAGAAATTGCTGTTTATGTTCTAAGCCTTGTAACGTCCAAGAAAAATAAAAGAATGTTCAAAAAACGATGCCAATCTAAAGTAGACATATGGGAAATGTGAACTAGTAACTATTTTGGGTGGTATAACCGTCTGTTTTACAAGCAGATGCATTTAAATTCTGAAAAATGCAATTTTTTCAAAATTTTCTCTAAATTTTGCAATTTTTCACCAATAAACACTGAATATATCGACCAAATTTTACCACGAACATGAAGCCCAATGTGTCACGAGAAAACAATCTCAGAATCGCTTGGGTAGGTTTAAGCATTCCGACGTTATTACCACATAAAGTGAAATATGTCAGATTTGAAAAATGGGCTCTGAGCCTTAAGGCCAAAACTAGGCTGCGTCCTTAAGGGGTTAAGGAGTGATATTGGTCTATAGCTTCCACATTGTGAGGCATCCTTACCCTCTTTAGGGATAAGAGTAATATGTGCTTCTAGGGCTTGAACAGGAAGTTTCGAGCCAGTGAGAAGTGAGTTACAGAGAGAAGTAAATGGTGCTATTAATAACTCTTTAAATTGTTTATATTAGTTTATGGTGTAACCATCTGTGCCCGGGCTTTTACCTGACGGGATAGAATGAAGGACTTTTAGCAGCTCTGCAGGGAAAAAAGGTGCCAGCAGTTCTTGGGCATTATCATCTGATATGCGTGGAATGACAATGGAGTCTAAAAATGAATGTATAGCATGTTTGGTGGGTGTAGATGATGTGTCAGCTACTGTAGAATCTGTAAGATTATACAGGTTCATATAAAATTTCTGGAATGCCGTGGCAATGGAGGTTGTATCCGTAACAAAATTCCCTGGCTTTTGTGCAATACGGTGAATGAATGCTTTATCTTGATAAGTTTTAAGGAGAGCGGACATCGTCTGGTTGCCTTTGTCCCCATGTGCATAAAATTTAAACTTCGATATTTGTAACAGTCTGGCTGATTTAATGTTCAGTAGATCTTTAACTTTATTACGTAAAGAGTATAATTTGTCTTTAGTGGTTTCCGCTTGGGTACGCTTGTGAAGGTTTTCTAACGAGGAGATTTGTGAGAAGAGAGCATTTAAGAGCTCTGACTTCTGTTTTTTAATATATGTACATAATGAAATAAGCTCCCCCCTTAAAACTGATTTGTGTGCTTCCCAAGTGATAGCAGGTGAGACATCTGCTGTAATATTGGTGTTAAAGTAATTTTGTATATGTGTCTTTATAGAAGATTGGTGAGAGGGATCAGCCAACAGAGTATCATTGATCCTCCAACACCATTGGCCTTTAGGAATGTCTGCTAATGTCAGAGTAGTATGAATCGTTGCGTGATCTGAGAGTAAAATATTTCCTATATCAGTACGTATTATAAAAGGAACTTGGGATTGAGAAATGAAGATATAGTCCAACCTGTGGTATCTATGGTGCATATGAGAGAAATAGGTGTAGTCCCGGTCAGAGGGATGTAGTAGTCTCCAAGTATCTGACAGGTGTAATGCATTTAAAGTCTTACGTAATTTAGTCGTATATCGGTATGAAGTGGAAGGATTCCCTGTGGTATCCAAGAGTGGGTCTATGGGAACATTAAGGTCACCTCCCACTACTAAAACACCCTCAGCAAATTGTTTGAACAGTTGTAAGGTCTGAACTATCCATTGGGTTTGTTGGGAGTTAGGTGCATATAAATTTGCAATCGTGTAAAGGGTATTACCTATGATGCTCTTAACAAATAAATAGCGTCCTTCTGGGTCAACCATTTCAGCAACCCATTTGAAAGGTACACTTGTATGGAAAAGTATACTTACTCCTCTACGCGAGGATGAGTAGGTGCTATGGTAAACATTCGAAAAAACTTTTTTCCTTAAATTTGGAATTTTGTTATGTCTAATATGTGTTTCTTGTAACAGGGCGATTTTTGTTTTATCTACAAGAATTTGGTGTCAAATTTGGCTTCTTTTCCTTGGATAGTTCAGACCTCTTACATTAAATGAAGTAATTTTTAGTTCCGCCATGAGTTCTTTGTAAATGAAATAACAGATCGGCACCTATAACCAATAGTCTTATGGTAGAAATCACCTATTGACTTTGATAGGAAAAAAGGGGTAGGAAAGGAGGGGAGGGAAGGAATCAGTGGAGAAGAATATAAACAAAAGAAAAATAATACAGGGGTTGTCAGCACCCCTAAGGACAGCAACAATTTGCAAGAATAATAATACATAGTAAAATTGTAGCTAGTCCTTATCCACAGTAGAAAATCGTGAGGTACATAGAAATCCTGTGGAACTGAATACACGTTAGTCATATACCAACAAGTATACCTTACACTGAAAGAACATACCAGAACATATGGTAAAAGGTTACATATTAATGCATGTATAAGCTCAAATCACATTATGTAGAAGAGAAACAGAGAAGGAGAACCATAAACTTAATGTGAAATAGTATGGAAGAGAGTCACTCACCACACTTCTCCCACAAACTTAGCGGGGAAGCGGGTCGGTCAGGAATCCATTCGGTGGCTTTTGTGAAGACAGTCAGGTGTCCAGTTGTCTAGCACGGGTTTGGGCTTTCTTGGTTTTGGGCGAAGAGGCTTTTGAGGTTTGGTTCCAAAATGAGGGACTTGGCAAAGGTGGTAAGGCCATCATAGTAGACGGAAGCCACGACGGGATATCTATGGGCGGGATGTCCAGTTTCTCCCACGCAGCTGCCAAATCCGCAGGTTTTCTAATGATAATTTGGTGACCATCTTTGGATATGGCAATGCCAAACGGAAAGAGCCACTTAAATTGCATTTTTTTCTCTCTCAGAGCATCTAATAATGATTTGAGCACTCTCCTCTTTGCTAGAGTTGAAGGAGCAATATCTTGGAATATTTGAATCGTAGAGGTTCCATAGGTCAATGTGTTCTTATTTCTTGCAGCTTTCAAAATTGCAGCGGTATCTGTATAACTTAGCAAACCGCACACTATATCTCTTGGAGGGTCATTGGGGCGAGGTTTGGCCCGTAGTGCTCTGTGAATACGTTCAATTATGATGGATTTGGCCGCCTCAGGGCTTAACAGGTCAGAAAAGATATCCAGAGCTAGTTGAGGTAAATTATCGTGTAGAATTGATTCTGGAAGTCCCCTGAGCCTGATGTTATTTCTGCGGCTTCGGTTTTCCTGGTCTTCAATACGTAGTAGAGATTCGTTAATACAATCTTGTTGATGGTCGAGAACACATTTGACTTTTGCATTATAATGCAGTAGAGCATTTTGCGTATCTTCCACAGTTTCAACCCTGGTGCCCATGCTACGAAGATCAGATTTGATATCTGCAAGGTCTTTTACTAGTGGCGTAAGAGCTTGGTATAGTGTCCTTTTTATAAAGCCTCTTGATGCTGGAACCACACGAGAGTCATCCCCAGTATCAGAGTTACCGCCTGTGCTATCCATATCGGAGTCGTCCTCCATAGGATTATCATCAGATAGTAACTGTGCTTGCTTAGATTTACTAGCTGGTGAAGCTGTTAACTTTTTTCTTAAGAATTTATCAAGATCTGCTTGCGTTTTATGGGACTTAGGGGTAGGCGCTGCTTCTCGGATTTTATCTTTTGACGTTTTAACCATTATAGCGTAATAAGGTCTGAGTAATCAAATGTTCTGGCGGTTTCAGTAACAGGTAAGTATTCAAGCCAGCATCTGTATAGCGAAGTTTACAGGATTAATCTCTCACAGAGATTTATGGTATAAAGGCTAATGCACTGTATTAGAGCTTGTGACAGTGTTGTAGTATAGAGCAAGGTAAATCAAATCAGCCGCTCTGTAAGATGGCCGCCGGTTACAGTCCCCTTCCCCCACTCACCGGAAAAGTCCTGCAACGCGTGCCGGCCCGTTTCTGTGTGCTGTCGCTAGGCTGGGACTATGTCCTTATCTAGTGTACCTCCGGTTGTACGGGACCAGCTGCCGGGGAGGAGGGGATGGCTGCAGAGACCCGAGTGTCTGGCGTCCGCAGAAGTCCACTACCACAGCCGCGTGTGGAGTAGGCTGCCGTTTCAATCTTATGCGGTAAGTTGTAAGACTTTCTCCTATGGGCCCAGCAATGGTGTTATATGGTGGTAGGGAGATGTCATGTTGTATCTGGAACACCGGGGGTGATTTCCTTGGACGGATGAAGTGAGATTTCTTTCTCGTGGTCGGAGCTCTCACTCAACACGTCTTTCCACCATCAGCGCTAGGCCACGCCCCGATAGCCAGGGGTTTGAAACTATTTTTTTAAGAATTCTGTACTGACTGGATTTCCAGATTATGAGGTCCTAGGCTATAGGAACTTTAGTATTTGCTGCTATTTACAATAAGTGACACAAAAGATTGGTAAAGACACCAATTTTGGAGATGGAGAGGCAAGGCTGAAGAGGAGGAGGAGGCCTTTATTGGAAGATAACAATTCTTGTGTTGTTATGTTCAAACGTCTTATCTAGTAAGTTTCCCATAGGAAGGCATTGGGAATAGAGACATATTTTTTTCAAAATTCCATGTAGGTGTCGTGGTATGGCACCATTTGCTTGTTAGGAAGTCATATGAGTTTATTTTACATGATGGTGTTCATTATGTTATTTTAGTCTTTGAAGCCAGTGACTCCATAGGGACTTGTTTTTTGATTAAATTTGCCACCAGTCTCTACTTATTTGTCCCAGAGTAGTATGTGATATCTCATAGGCAGGGATTTGAAACTATTTTTTTAAGAATTCTGGACTGACTGGTTTCCTGGATGATGAGGTCTTAGGCTATGGGAACTTTACTGTCTGCTGATTTTTATAATAAGTAACGCAAAGAATTGGTAAAGACACCAATTTTGGAGATGGAGAGGAAAGGCTGAAGGGGAGGAGGAGGCCTTTATTTGAAGATAACAATTCTTGTGTTGTTATGTTCAAAAGTCTTATCTAGTAAGTTTCCCATAGCTCGCTATCTTTTTTTCCAAATTCTTCATGTACCCACTATCTGACAAATATAATATAAGTAGCATTATTTACTCACCTAATATTCCAAGAGCTGTTTTACAAATCGTTGGAGACTCATATGTATATTGGGCTTAAAGCCAATGCCTGTAGTGGTGCCATAGGTTTAGATAAAGAACTAGGACTGAAGCAGATTTTGAGAGCTTTTGTGTGATGATAAATTGTGTAGACTTAGGATATCCAGACCTTGTACGTTTTCCAATGCGTAGCTATCATGTGTTGTACTATAGAATCAATACATTTTGTAAAAAAAGTGCTTGTAAAGGAGTATACACTTCTGGGTGAATTAATTCTGTGTTTTCCTGTTTACTGTAAAAAAGTTGGGATTTTTTGGTATAGTTTTCAATTTTGTTTTATACTTGCACACATTTCATGTTAATGTTGTACTCTCATTTGATTTTGTTTGGTTGTGTATAATCATGGAGATTTTATCTAGATTCTTTTACTATATTTTATATGTTATTCTGTTACATTGAAGTTAGATGTACCTCAAATCATTATAGTTACATTGGTAATATGGTGAGATTGCTATCATATCACTGTGTCATTTCCATTATGTTCATCTAATTTCCAATGGAGATGTCTGGTCAGAAGTGGTTTGTTTGGTTCAGTTGCTGGGCCCTCCTTGGATATTGGTGCTTCATGTGAAGTGGAATAACTTAGGGTAGGTCCCTTTAGCTGGATTTGGTCAGGGCAATAAAGAGAGATGTAATGCTTATGTTATTGCTCCTCTCTCTCAAGGTAAAATTGTGTGGTCTGAGATGGTATCATGTTTGTTTTGGAGAAATACCACAGACCAATAACCTTGAAAGCTATTGGGAATAAAGAGGTCTGCTTTTTTCTAAATTCTGTGTAGGTGTCATAGTATGGCGCCATTTGCTGGTTAGGAAGTCATCTGATTTGATTTTAGTGATGGTGTTCACTGTGTTTTTTTAGTCTTTGAAACCAGTGACTCAACAGGGACTTGGTTTTGGTAAATTTGTCACCAGTCTCTACTTCTGTGTACCAGAGTAGTATGTGATATCTGATAGCCAGGGGTTTGAAACTATTTTTTTAAGAATTCTGTACTGACTGGATTTCTGGATTATGAGGTCCTAGGCTATAGGAACTTTAGTATTTGCTGCTATTTACAATAAGTGACACAAAAGATTGGTAAAGACACCAATTTTGGAGATGGAGAGGCAAGGCTGAAGGGGAGGAGGAGGCCTTTATTTGAAGATAACAATTCTTGTGTTGTTATGTTCAAAAGTCTTATCTAGTAAGTTTTCCATAGGAAAGTATTGGGAATAGAGACATATTTATTTTTCAAAATTCCATGTAGGTGTTGTGGTATGGCACCATTTGCTTGTTAGGAAGTCATATGAGTTTATTTTACATGATGGTGTTCATTATGTTATTTTAGTCTTTGAAGCCAGTGACTCCATAGGGACTTGTTTTTTGATTAAATTTGCCACCAGTCTCTACTTATTTGTCCCAGAGTAGTATGTGATATCTCATAGGCAGGGATTTGAAACTATTTTTTTAAGAATATTGGACTGACTGGTTTCCTGGATGATGAGGTCTTAGGCTATGGGAACTTTACTGTCTGCTGATTTTTATAATAAGTAACGCAAAGAATTGGTAAAGACACCAATTTTGGAGATGGAGAGGAAAGGCTGAAGGGGAGGAGGAGGCCTTTATTTGAAGATAACAATTCTTGTGTTGTTATGTTCAAAAGTCTTATCTAGTAAGTTTCCCATAGCTCGCTATCTTTTTTTCCAAACTCTTCATGTACCCACTATCTGACAAATATAATAGAAGTAGCATTATTTACTCACCTAATATTCCAAGAGCTGTTTTACAAATGGTTGGAGAATCATATGTATATTGGGCTTAAAGCCAATGCCTGTAGTGGTGCCATAGGTTTAGATAAAGAACCAGGACTGAAGCAGATTTTGAGAGCTTTTGTGTGATGATAAATTGTGTAGACTTAGGATATCCAGACCTTGTACGCTTTCCAATGCGTAGCTATCATGTGTTGTACTATAGAATCAATACATTTTGTAAAAAAAAAGTGCTTGTAAAGGGATATACAATTCTGGGTGAATTAATTCTGTGTTTTCCTGTTTACTGTAAAAAAGTTGGGATTTTTTGGTATAGTTTTCAATTTTGTTTTATACTTGCACACATTACATGTTAATGTTGTACTCTCATTTGATTTTGATTGGCTGTGTATAATCATGGAGATTTTATCTAGATTATTTTACTATATTTTATATGTTATTCTGTTACATTGAAGTTAGATGTACCTCAAATCATTCTAGTTACATTGGTAATATGGTGAGATTGCTATCATATCACTGTGTCATTTCCATTATGTTCATCTAATTTCCAATGGAGATGTCTGGTCAGAAGTGGTTTGTTTGGTTCAGTTGCTGGGCCCTCCTTGGATATTGGTGCTTCATGTGAAGTGGAATAACTTAGGGTAGGTCCCTTTAGCTGGATTTGGTCAGGACACTAAAGAGAGATGTAATGCTTATGTTATTGCTCCTCTCTCTCAAGGTAAAATTGTGTGGTCTGAGATGGTATCATGTTTGTTTTGGAGAAATACCACAGACCAATAACCTTGAAAGGTATTGGGAATAAAGAGGTCTGCTTTTTTCTAAATTCTGTGTAGGTGTCATAGTATGGCGCCATTTGCTGGTTAGGAAGTCATCTGATTTGATTTTAGTGATGGTGTTCACTGTATTTTTTTAGTCTTTGAAACCAGTGACTCCACAGGGACTTGGTTTTGGTAAATTTGTCACCAGTCTCTACTTCTGTGTACCAGAGTAGTATGTGATATCTGATAGCCAGGGGTTTGAAACTATTTTTTTAAGAATTCTGTACTGACTGGATTTCCGGATTATGAGGTCCTAGGCTATAGGAACTTTAGTATTTGCTGCTATTTACAATAAGTGACACAAAAGATTGGTAAAGACACCAATTTTGGAGATGGAGAGGCAAGGCTGAATACCCTCTCTGACGCTACACTGGAGGGTGGACAAGACAGTACACCCATGGCAAACTGGGCCAGTTCTTGCCAATGATCCATGGGGTCTGGGATTAGCATTTCTGACGGAGAAAGGGCACAGTCCAGGTACGAGTGAACCTGGTTGTTTAGGTGCTGCACCTGGTGATGGTGAACATCCCTTTGGTGACTACGATGTGTGTCAGGTCGGGGTATTGGATGTAAAAATGTTGTCATCATATTTTCCAAACTGAATTGGCTGCTGCTGCTGCTGCTGCCGCGGCTGCCGCCTATTGCAGAGGTAGCTCTGCCAGAGGCGGTGGAACGATGAGACAGTGGGGAGCGGAGAGTGGCCCCCCGGTCAGACATGCTTGCAGCAGGTGTTTGCCGTTTGAAAGCCGTGACAAGCTGGCTGCATAGCTTCTCTCGATAATAAGCCAATTTTGCCTCCCTCTCGGAAGGCACAAAAAACTCCCCCATTCTGGCTTCATACCGAGGGTCTAAAAATGTGGCTATCCAGTACTCATCTCTTTGCTTCATGCTAACAATACGACAGTCAGCGCGCAAGTAACGAAGCATACAGCTTGCCATCCTGGCCAGCGTTTCAGAGGCCCGGTTGGTTCCTTCTCCGCCCCATACTGCCATGGTTGTCCATCATCAAGTTCGTCGTCAGACTCGTCATCACCACCATCACTGTCATGTTGTGCGGCTTCCTCGTCCCCTATCCCTTCCTGTGATTCCATCTCCAAATCCGGCTCCTCTTCAGGTCCTGTTTCCTCATCCTCATCCTCCTCCTCCTCCTCAACATCCATAGCCAGATGTGATCCTTCCTCCATCCTTTGCTGAATCATCACTGTGAGCGTTTGCTCCATAATGAATATCAGCGGTATAACATCGTTCATTCCGCTAGCGTCACGGCTCACAAATCGTGTGGCCTCTTCAAAGGGCCTCAAAACGCGACATGCGTCTCTAACCAGCTGCCAGTGCCTGAGCTCGAAATTACACTGGCTCCAAACGCTGCCCGTCTGCTGCATCAGGAAATCATTCACGGTTTTCTGCTGTTCGTACAGACGGTCCAACATGTGCAGTGTGGAATTCCAGCGTGTTGGAACGTCGCAAATCAGGCTGTGTTCTGGGAGATTGTTTTGACGCTGCAAGTCCAGGAGGGCGTGCTTAAATGCATACTAACGTCTAAAGCAAACGCAAACCTTCCTGGACATGGCCAGCACACCCTTCAAACCAACATATGACTTTAAGAAGCGTGTTATGACCAGATTGATCACATGTGCCATGCAAGGAGCGTGTGTCAGGTGACCTAGGCCCAGTGCAGCCACAACGTTCTTGCCGTTATCAGAGACAACATTGCCCAGTGTGAGTTTCAGAGGAGACAGCCAGCGTGCGATTTCCTCCTTGATGCAGAGCAGCAGCTCCTGCCCTGTGTGGCTTTTCTCGCCCAGGCTCAGCAGGTGTAAGACAGCGTTGTGGCGCTTCACCTTGCACCTATGAAAAGAGGAGGGAGGAGGAGTGGAAGATACGCTGTGTCCTGTCGGGGACGGGAAGGAGGAGGAGGAGTAGGAGGAGGAGGATGGTAGGCGCCTGGTGTCCGGAGTTGAACCAGAAAGATACAAGCGTGGAGGTGGTAATGCCTGGCATTGCTGCGGTGGTGCATCGGACTGCAAAATATTGACCCAGTGGGCCGTGAAAGACATGTACTGTCCCTGCCCATAGTTGCTGCTCCACGTGTCGACGGTGGCATGTACCCTGCTGCACACGGATAATTGCAAGGACTGGCACACCTTTTCCTCCACATGCTTGTGCAAGGCAGGGACAGCTGTTTTGGAGAAGTAATGTCGGCTAGGTATTCGCCACCTAGGCTGAGCGCACGCCATCAATTGCTTGAAGCCGGCGGAGTCGACCAGGTGGTACAGCAGCGACTGCACCACCAACAACTTAGCCAGGTGTGAATTAAGCCGCACGACAAGTGGATGACTGGGTATATATTGTTGCTTATTGGACAACGATTCCATAATGGATAAGTGACGGGACGTAGGAGGAGCACTAGATGACAGTGATGATGATGATGACAACGACATGGTGGATAAGGCCTGGCTACTACTTAGATGACAGGGACGCGGAGCAGCAGCAGCAGCAGCGGAAGAGGGGTCTTCATTAGATGTACATGATGGTGGGGCATGTTGATTGTCCCACATGGCCTTGTGATGCCGTTCCATGTGTTTACGTAGAGCAGTAGTTCCTACATTGCTGCCCTGCCCACGCCTTACTTTCTGCTTGCAGATACGGCACTGTGCCATGTTTTCGTCCTCCGGGAAGGTACAGAAAAATTGCCACACGGCAGAGTACCGTAAAGAGGTAGTACCACGTCCACCACCACCACCACCACAACCACCCAAGCTTGCCCCTTGTCTGGCAGGCTTTTTTCGGGAGCCTACACCAGCATCTGTGTCGCCGTCACCGGCTCCTGAGCTGACCCTACCGCTGCAACGTTTTGCAGATTGACTTCTGCCCCTACCTCGGCTTGGCTGTTTATCACGTCCAGTGCCGCCACTACTACCCTCCTCCTCTGACGCCGTCATCACCTCGTCACCTGGTTCCCACGTCCTGTCTAAAAAACATCATCATCATAGCCTTCCTCATCATCCCCGCCACTTCTGTCACTGTGTTGTGAATGTGATGTGACATCATGGCGGGCTCCATGCCCCCCCTCATTACTGCGTCTGCCACCACGGCTACCACCACCAACACCCCCACTACCGCAGCTATGCGTCTCGGTCACCGCTTCCACCTCCACCACCGCTGCAACACACTCCGTTGGCTGACTCGCGGAAAACAAATCATCATCATCATCACTATGTTGTTCAGTATCTTCCTTCGCACCCGAGGAGATGTCTCTTAGGACTCTCAGGAAAGATGGCTTCCCGCTAGGAAGGGGGAGCGAAGACATAGATGAAGGAATGGAAACGCTAGAAATACCTATATTACTACTGTCACCGTACCAAGGAACTGTAGAGGATCTGGAATCCAACGAAACCTGGCTTGAAGCCAGATCGTCAGAGTCTTCCTGCTGAGATGACCGCGAGCCAGCCAACCAGTCCACAATGGCCGTATTGTCTAAAGTAACCTGCCCACCGGAGGAGATGGACAAGTCTGGCTTGCTGATACTACTACCAGCAGGCACATGGCAGCTGCTACTAGTGGAACTGGGCACATGTCTTGTGCCACAAATGCTGGTACTGGGTGTGGCACCAACAGATCCAACATTTGGACTGGAAGAGGAGACGGCATGAGTGTTTTTTCCTCTACCCCGTCCTTTCACAACCTTTTTTTTCCCAGACATTTCAGAGCCCCTTCTAAAAGCGTATTCACACACTAACACTGGCTTGGCAAATGGCAATGAATGAGAATTTCAATCAGCCTCGCTGCAGTGCACTCAGGGAATGCTGGGCCTTGTATTACTACTTGGCTGCCTGTATCGCAAGTTGGGTTGTTTGTTATGTTAATGGCCGGGGATGAGCCCCTTCTATAAGCGTATTCACACACTGACACTGGCTTGGCAAATGGCAATGAATGAGAATTTCAATCAGCCTCGCTGCAGTGCACTCAGGGAATGCTGGGCCTTGTATTACTACTAGGCTGCCTGTATCGCAAGTTGGGTTGTTTGTTATGTTAACGGCCGGGGATGAGCCCCTTCTAAAAGCGTATTCACACACTGACACTGGCTTGGCAAATGGCAATGAATGAGAATTTCAATCAGCCTCGCTGCAGTGCACTCAGGGAATGCTGGGCCTTGTAGTACTACTAGGCTGCCTGTATCGCAAGTTGGATTGTTATTCCTGTTAACGGCCAGGGATGAGCCCCTTCTAAAAGCGTATTCACACACTGACACTGGCTTGGCAAATGGCAATGAATGAGAATTTCAATCAGCCTCGCTGCAGTGCACTCAGGGAATGCTGGGTCTTGTAGTACTACTAGGCTGCCTGTATCGCAAGTTGGATTGTTATTCCTGTTATCGGCCAGGGATGAGCCCCTTCTAAAAGCGTATTCACACACTGACACTGGCTTGGCAAATGCCAATGAATGAGAATTTCAATCAGCCTCGCTGTAGTGCACTCAGGGAATGCTGGGCCTTGTATTACTACTAGGCTGCCTGTATCGCAAGTTGGGTTGTTTGTTATGTTAACGGCCGGGGATGAGCCCCTTCTAAAAGCGTATTCACACACTGACACTGGCTTGGCAAATGGCAATGAATGAGAATTTCAATCAGCCTCGCTGCAGTGCACTCAGGGAATGCTGGGCCTTGTAGTACTACTACTACCACTACTACAAAGGCTGCCTGTATTGCAAGTTGGATGCAACAGGGATGAGCCCCTTATAAAAACGTATTCACACACTGGCTGAGTAGTGAGTAGTGGATGAGCCCCTTCGATTTCTGGATTCCTGCCTTTTAGATTCCTAAAGCTTTCCCTTACTGCACAGAGATGCTATCGCTACAGCTCCTGTCTGTAAAATGGCCGCTGAGCTCCGTGCATAGACTTTTATTGCAGGCTTGAGCCCGCCCCTATGCTGCCTCCCGATTGGCTGGGAGAGCCGTTTGCAAGGCATTATGGGGTAGCCTGATGTCAGGTGATCTTGTGAAATCCTCCATTTTAGATGTAACATGTGGCAGGCGCCAAAAATGTAGCCGGGTTTGGTCAAAACGGGTTTGGCCGAACCCGGTGAAGTTCGGATTCGCTGCGAACCGAACTTTTCCTGAAGTTCGGACCGAAACCGGGTTCGGTTGTCCCGATTCGCTCATCTCTATTCAAATGTCTTATCTAGTAAGTTTCCCATAGGAAGGTATTGGGAATAGAGACATATTTATTTTTAAAAATTCCATGTAGGTGTGGTGGTATGGCACCATTTGCTTGTTAGGAAGTCATATGAGTTTATTTTACATGATGGTGTTCATTATGTTATTTTAGTCTTTGAAGCCAGTGACTCCATAGGGACTTGTTTTTTGATTAAATTTGCCACCAGTCTCTACTTATTTGTCCCAGAGTAGTATGTGATATCTCATAGGCAGGGATTTGAAACTATTTTTTTAAGAATTCTGGACTGACTGGTTTCCTGGATGATGAGGTCTTAGGCTATTGGAACTTTACTGTCTGCTGATTTTTATAATAAGTAACGCAAAGAATTGGTAAAGACACCAATTTTGGAGATGGAGAGGCAAGGCTGAAGGGGAGGAGGAGGCCTTTATTTGAAGATAACTATTCTTGTGTTGTTATGTTCAAAAGTCTTATCTAGTAAGTTTCCCATAGGAAGGTATTGGGAATAGAGACATATTTTTTTTTCAAAATTCCATGTAGGTGTCGTGGTATGGCACCATTTGCTTGTTAGGAAGTCATATGAGTTTATTTTACATGATGGTGTTCATTATGTTATTTTAGTCTTTGAAGCCAGTGACTCCATAGGGACTTGTTTTTTGATTAAATTTGCCACCAGTCTCTACTTATTTGTCCCAGAGTAGTATGTGATATCTCATAGGCAGGGATTTTAAACTATTTTTTTAAAGATTTCTGGACTGACTGGTTTCCTGGATGATGAGGTCTTAGGCTATGGGAACTTTACTGTCTGCTCATTTTTATAATAAGTAACGCAAAGAATTGGTAAAGACACCAATTTTGGAGATGGAGAGGAAAGGCTGAAGGGGAGGAGGAGGCCTTTATTTGAAGATAACAATTCTTGTGTTGTTATGTTCAAAAGTCTTATCTAGTAAGTTTCCCATAGCTCGCTATCTTTTTTTCCAAATTCTTCATGTACCCACTATCTGACAAATATAATAGAAGTAGCATTATTTACTCACCTAATATTCCAAGAGCTGTTTTACAAATGTTTGGAGACTCATATGTATATTGGGCTTAAAGCCAATGCCTGTAGTGGTGCCATAGGTTTAGATAAAGAACTAGGACTGAAGCAGATTTTGAGAGCTTTTGTGTGATGATAAATTGTGTAGACTTAGGATATCCAGACCTTGTACGTTTTCCAATGCGTAGCTATCATGTGTTGTACTATAGAATCAATACATTTTGTAAAAAAAATGGCTTGTAAAGGGGTATACACTTCTGGGTGAATTAATTCTGTGTTTTCCTGTTTACTGTAAAAAAGTTGGGATTTTTTGGTATAGTTTTCAATTTTGTTTTATACTTGCACACATTTCATGTTAATGTTGTACTCTCATTTGATTTTGATTGGCTGTGTATAATCATGGAGATTTTATCTAGATTCTTTTACTATATTTTATATGTTATTCTGTTACATTGAAGTTAGATGTACCTCAAATCATTATAGTTACATTGGTAATATGGTGAGATTGCTATCATATCACTGTGTCATTTCCATTATGTTCATCTAATTTCCAATGGAGATGTCTGGTCAGAAGTGGTTTGTTTGGTTCAGTGGCTGGGCCCTCCTTGGATATTGGTGCTTCATGTGAAGTGGAATAACTTAGGGTAGGTCCCTTTAGCTGGATTTGGTCAGGGCAATAAAGAGAGATGTAATGCTTATGTTATTGCTCCTCTCTCTCAAGGTAAAATTGTGTGGTCTGAGATGGTATCATGTTTGTTTTGGAGAAATACCACAGAATAATAACCTTGAAAGGTTTTGGGAATAAAGAGGTCTGCTTTTTTCAAAATTCTGTGTAGGTGTCATAGTATGGCGCCATTTGCTGGTTAGGAAGTCATCTGATTTGATTTTAGTGATGGTGTTCACTGTGTTTTTTTAGTCTTTGAAACCAGTGACTCCACAGGGACTTGGTTTTGGTAAATTTGTCACCAGTCTCTACTTCTGTGTACCAGAGTAGTATGTGATATCTGATAGCCAGGGGTTTGAAACTATTTTTTTAAGAATTCTGTACTGACTGGATTTCAGGATTATGAGGTCCTAGGCTATAGGAACTTTAGTATTTGCTGCTATTTACAATAAGTGACAGATAAGATTGGTAAAGACACCAATTTTGGAGATGGAGAGGCAAGGCTGAAGGGGAGGAGGAGGCCTTTATTTGAAGATAAAAATTCTTGTGTTGTTATGTTCAAAAGTCTTATCTAGTAAGTTTTCCATAGGAAGGTATTGGGAATAGAGACATATTTTTTTTTCAAAATTCCATGTAGGTGTCGTGGTATGGCACCATTTGCTTGTTAGGAAGTCATATGAGTTTATTTTACATGATGGTGTTCATTATGTTATTTTAGTCTTTAAAGACAGTGACTCCATAGGGACTTGTTTTTTTATTAAATTTGCCACCAGTCTCTACTTATTTGTCCCAGAGTAGTATGTGAAATCTCATAGGCAGGGAATTGAAACTATTTTTTTAAGAATTCTGGACTGACTGGTTTCCTGGATGATGAGGTCTTAGGCTATGGGAACTTTACTGTCTGCTGATTTTTATAATAAGTAACGCAAAGAATTGGTAAAGACACCAATTTTGGAGATGGAGAGGAAAGGTTGAAGGGGAGGAGGAGGCCTTTATTTGAAGATAACAATTCTTGTGTTGTTATGTTCAAAAGTCTTATCTAGTAAGTTTCCCATAGCTCGCTATCTTTTTTTCCAAATTCTTCATGTACCCACTATCTGACAAATATAATAGAAGTAGCATTATTTACTCACCTAATATTCCAAGAGCTGTTTTACAAATGGTTGGAGACTCATATGTATATTGGGCTTAAAGCCAATGCCTGTAGTGGTGCCATAGGTTTAGATAAAGAAACAGGACTGAAGCAGATTTTGAGAGCTTTTGTGTGATGATAAATTGTGTAGACTTAGGATATCCAGACCTTGTACGTTTTCCAATGCGTAGCTATCATGTGTTGTACTATAGAATCAATACATTTTGTAAAAAAAAAGTGCTTGTAAAGGGGTATACACTTCTGGGTGAATTAATTCTGTGTTTTCCTGTTTACTGTAAAAAAGTTGTGATTTTTTGGTATAGTTTTCAATTTTGTTTTATACTTGCACACATTTCATGTTAATGTTGTACTCTCATTTGATTTTGATTGGCTGTGTATAATCATGGAGATTTTACCTAGATTCTTTTACTATATTTTATATGTTATTCTGTTACATTGAAGTTAGATGTACCTCAAATCATTATAGTTACATTGGTAATATGGTGAGATTGCTATCATATCACTGTCATTTCCATTATGTTCATCTAATTTCCAATGGAAATGTCTGGTCAGAAGTGGTTTGTTTGGTTCAGTTGCTGGGCCCTCCTTGGATATTGGTGCTTCATGTGAAGTGGAATAACTTAGGGTAGGTCCCTTTAGCTGGATTTGGTCAACTCAGGGCAATAAAGAGAGATGTAATGCTTATGTTATTGCTCCTCTCTATCAAAGTAAAATTGTGTGGTCTGAGATGGTATCATGTTTGTTTTGGAGAAATACCACAGACCAATAACCTTGAAAGGTATTGGGAATAAAGAGGTCTGCTTTTTTCAAAATTCTGTGTAGGTGTCATAGTATGGCGCCATTTGTTGGTTAGGAAGTCATCTGATTTGATTTTAGTGATGGTGTTCACTGTGTTTTTTTAGTCTTTGAAACCAGTGACTCCACAGGGACTTGGTTTTGATAAATTTGTCACCAGTCTCTACTTCTGTGTACCAGAGTAGCATGTGATATCTGATAGCCAGGGGTTTGAAACTATTTTTTTAAGAATTCTGTACTGACTGGATTTCCGGATTATGAGGTCCTAGGCTATAGGAACTTTAGTATTTGCTGCTATTTACAATAAGTGACACAAAAGATTGGTAAAGACACCAATTTTGGAGATGGAGAGGCAAGGCTGAAGGGGAGGAGGAGGCCTTTATTTGAAGATAACAATTCTTATGTTATGTTCAAAAGTCTTATCTAGAAAGTTTTATATAGGAAGGTATTGGGAATAGAGACATATTTTTTTTGTCAAAATTCCATGTAGGTGTCGTGGTATGGCACCATTTGCTTGTTAAGAAGTCATATGAGTTTATTTTACATGATGGTGTTCATTATGTTATTTTAGTCTTTGAAGCCAGTGACTCCATAGGGACTTGTTTTTTGATTAAATTTGCCACCAGTCTCTACTTATTTGTCCCAGAGTAGTATGTGATATCTCATAGGCAGGGATTTTAAACTATTTTTTTAAGAATTCTGGACTGACTGGTTTCCTGGATGATGAGGTCTTAGGCTATGGGAACTTTACTGTCTCCTGATTTTTATAATAAGTAACGCAAAGAATTGGTAAAGACACAAATTTTGGAGATGGAGAGGCAAGGCTGAAGGGGAGGAGGAGGCCTTGATTTGAACATAACAATAATTGGGTTTTAATGTTCAAAAGTCTTATCTAGTAAATTTCCCATAGCTCACTATCTCTTTGCCCAAATTCTTTATGTACCCACTATCTGACCAATATAATAAAATAATTATTATTTACTCAGCTAATATTCCAAGAGCATTTTTACAAATGGTTAGAGACTCATATGTATATTGGGCTTAAAGCCAATGCCTGTAGTGGTGCCATAGGTTTATAGATAAAGAACCCGGACTGAAGCAGATTTGTAGAGCTTTTGTGTGATGATAAATTGTGTAGATTTAGCATATCCAGGCCTTGTTTGTTTTCCATTGTGTAGCTATCATGTGTGTTACTAAAGAATCAATACATTTTGTATCTGTAGAGCTATAAAAAAAAAGTTAGATTGGGGTTAGAAAGGGGTGTACTCTTCTGGCTTAATTAATTCATCTGCATTTTCCTATTTACTGTAAAAAAGTTGAGATTTTTGGTATAGTTTTCAATTTTGTTTTAAACTTGCACACATTTCATGTTAATGTTGACCTCTCATTTGATTGTGATTAGTTGTGTATAATCATAGAAATTTGCCAGAGAAATGTCCAAGACCAATAACCTTGGAACGTATTGGGAATAGAGATGTCTGCTTTTTTCAAAATTGCATGTAGTTTTCGTGGCATGACACCTTTTGCTATTTAGGAAGTCATATGATTTGAATTTACGTGATAGTTGTCACAGTTTGTGGGTATGTGTTCCCACTAGGCCGCACTGCAGTAGTGGAGTAGCAGCTGGCCAAACAACAGTCTATACAAAGTCCTAGCACAAGATTACCTAAAATAGTCCAGAAAGTAGCAGATACTTAGGCACAGATCAAACTTGAAGGTAGATCACGCCACACATGGAGGATGATATCAGGCATGGCAGATGACACCAGACTTGACAGGTGGCACAACACAACTCCAACACTAAATAAGGCTCAAGAACAAAAGGATACAGGTAGCAGGGCACCGGAAGACTGGGAACAGGATACGACTAAGGGACCATTTGTTAAAATTAACATGGGAATACACAGCAATGCTCAGGCAAGGAGTGAAAGGGCAAGGCCCTTTTTAAAATCTAGGGTGATCTGGGGATAATTAATTACATGTGCGCACGCTGGCCCTTTAAAGTCGGGAACGAGAGCGCGCACCCTAGTAGTCACTGCAGGTCAGAGCGGATGCATGTGCTGGTGTCTCTGGGGAGGGAGACGTCGGCAGGAGGAGAGAGGTCTGTGGTCACGGCCAGCAGCAGGTAAGAGGAGGCGATCAGTGGCAATGGGTATTTATTCTTGACCGTGAACTGGTTGAGACTACGGTAGTCAATGCAGGGTCGAAGAGATCCGTCTTTATTTTTAACGAAGAAGAACCCAGCCCCGGCCGGGGAGAAGGATTCTCCTATGAAGCCCCTCTCCAGATTCTCCTTGACAAAGGCTGACATGGACTGGGTCTCCGGCAAGGAGAGAGGATATACCCATCCACGGGAAGGTGAAGCATCTGGGACCAGTTCAATCGGACAGTCGTAAGACTGATTTGGGGGAAGCATCTCAGCTTCCTTCTTGCTGAAGACATCTGCAAACTAAGCAAAATGAGGAGGTAATGCTGCTAATGAATGAGACAGAGGAGGCTGGACAGGGTGAATCTGTAACAGGCAGCGGTGGAGACATTTGGAGCCCCATTAGAGAACTTCTCCGGAATTCCAGTCCAGGGCTGGGGCATGCAACCGGAGCCAAGGCAGATCCAGCAAAATAGGATTGACGGCTTTAGGCAAGACAAGAAATTGAATCAGTTCAGTATAAACGGCTCCAACTTGGAGCTTCAGTGGCTTGGTCTCAGACACGATCGTATCAGGCAGAGGAAGTCCTTTCACTGAGGCAACAGCCAGAGACGTCTCCAAAGGGATTGTGGGTAACAGGAGATGATACACTAGGTCTTGTTGGATAAAGTTTGCCACGGACCCTGAGTCCAGGTAGGCAGAGACCCGGTGCGTCTTCTCGCCGGACACTATGGTTACGGGAATGGACAGTTTGGGAGCAATTTTTATTCATTTAGCGCCATTCCGCCTACAGTTGTCTCTCCAACCAATTCTAGGCACTGGAGTTTTTTGGCTTCTGGGGACACAAATGCACATAATGGCCCCCGAGGCCGAAATACAGACAGAGTCTCGAAGTGTGTCCGTGTTGTCTCTCCTGGACTGACAATTTGAGGAGGTCCACTTGCATAGGCTCCTCTGGTGGAACAACGGATGAGGGCAGCAGGGGTTGCTGGAAAGTAGGAGCCAACAGAGGGGATTTTATTTCCCAGCCAACCTCTTGGGACCGTTACTGGATCCTCATGTCAATCCAGGTGGCCTGAAGAATGTCCCTGCCAAAATGTTAGCCAGCAAGGCCTAGTTGTTGCAGGTTAGTTCTGCAGCCAGGGTACGGAACTGAATGGAGTACTCACCCACGGAGATGTCTCCCTGGCGAAGGGTCAGCAGAGATGCAGCTGCAGAAGAGACTCTCCCAGGTTCCTCAAATACTGTATGAAAAGTCTGTAAGAAACACTGTAAGTCATGGGTCTCTGGTCCCTGACATTCCCAAATGGGTTTCGCCCATACCAGGGCCTTGCCAGTAAGGAGAGAGATTATGAAGGCGATCCTTGAATCATCAGAAGCAAAGGCCTTGCATGCAGTCTGAATTGGATCTGGCATTGGTTCAGAAATCCCCTGCAGGTCCTCGGGTCTCTGTCATAGCAAGGAGCTAGTGGCAGAGAGAATAAGGGATAAACACTGGTACTGACATGAGGCATAGCAAGAGGAACAGCAGGAGCAATAGAAGCAGTTGCTGTGAAGACTGCAGCTTGCGCATCCAACCGATGTGAAATGGCATTTACCGCCTAAATGGTTTGATCCTGTCATGACCGGAGGTCTCGCATGTCTGCCTGCATGACTTGTGACGTCGTCATGCTATACGGTTGACCAGTGGGGTCCATAGCCTGAGTGTACTGCCACGATATGTGGGTATGTGGACTCACTAGGCCGCACCGCCGTAGCAGAGTAGAAGCTGGCCAAACAACAGTCTATACAAAGTCCCAGCACAAGTTTACCTGAAATAGTCCAGACAGTAGGCACAGATGGAAGTTGAAGGTAGATGACGCCACATGTGGCGAATGATATCAAGTGTGGCAGATGACACCATACATGGTGTATGACAGCAGGCGTGACAGGTGGCACAACACGACTCCAACACTAAATAAGGCTCAGGAGCAAACACAGCATGGGATACAGGATACAGGTAGCAGGGCACGGAAACACTGGTAATAGGATACGACTAAGGGACCACTTGCTAAGACTAACATGGGAATACACAACAACGCTCAGGCAAGGAATGAAAGAGAAGGGCCCTTTTAAAAGTCCAGGTTGATCTGCAGGGCAGGGCAAATGCATGTGCTGGCGTCTCCGGGGAGGGAGACTTTGGCAGGAGAAGAGAGGTCTGCGGTCGTGGCCATCATTTTTTTAAGAATTCTGGACTGACTGGTTTCCTGAATAATGAGGTCCTAGGCTATGGGAAATTTACACCCATGTTTGTAAAACCCACGTTTTGTAACACCCATGGCCACGGACCGTCAGGATTACTCACTTCCTGATGGCCGCAGCCATGGATCAGTGAGCTCTGGCCCGCATCTCCTACTAGCGAGACACCAGCACTCACTTCTGCTTCACTCTGCTGTGTCCCATAGGGTGTGCGCGCAAGCTCGTGCCCGGTCTTAAAGGGCCAACTACCAATGTCCCATCCGAGCCAATCTTCGCTACTGTCTGAAGTTACCACAGGTACACCTATCCGAACTATAGACTTTGACTTGGTATCCTGTTGGCTAGCTGCTATTCCATCAATGCGGTACGGCTCAGTGGGTCCACGCACCCAACGTGACACTGTTTGCTGCTGTTTACAATAAGTGACCCAGAGGATTGGAAAATACACCAATTTTAGAGATGGAGAGGCAAGGCTGAAGGGGAGGAGGAGGCCTTTATTTGAACATAACAATAGTTGTGTTGTTATGTTCAAAAGTCTTATCTAGTAAATATCCCGTAGCTCGCTATCTTTTTGTCCACATTCTTCACGTACCCACTATCTGACCAATATAATAGAAGAAGCATTATTTACTCAGCTAATATTCCAAGAGCTGTTTTACAAATGTTTGGAAACTCATATGTATATTGTGCTTAAAGCATTGGCCTGTAGTGGTGCCATAGATTTAGACATACAGAGCCCGGACTGAAGCAGATTGGGAGAGCTTTTGTGTGATGATCAATTGTGTAGATTTAGGTTATCCAGGCCTTGTAAGTTTTATAATGTGTAGCTATCATGTGTGTTACTAAAGAATCAATACATTTTGTATCTGTAGAGCTATAAAAAGTTATATTGTAAAGGGGTGTACACTTCTGGCTGAATTAATTCTTCTGCATTTTCCTGTTTACTGTAAAAAAGTAGGGATTTTTTGGTATAGTTTTCAATTTTGTTTTATACTTGCACACATTTTATGTTAATGTTGTCCTCTCATTTGGTTTTGATTGGTTGTATATAATCATGGAGATTTTATCTAGATTCTTTTACTATATTTTTATAAGTTATTCTGTTATGTTGAAGTTAGATGTACCTCAAATCATTATAGTTACATTGGTAATATGGTGAGATTGCTATCATATCACTGTGTCATTTCCATTATGTTCATCTAATTTCCAATGGAGATGTCTGGTCAGAAGTGGTTTGTTTGGTTCAGTTGCTGGGCACTCCTTGGATATTGGTACTTCTTGTGTAGTGGAATAACTTATGGCAGGTCCCTTTAGCTGGATTTGTTCAGGGCAATAAAGAGAGATGTAATGCTTATGTTATTGCTCCTCTCTCTCTCTCTCTCTCTCTCTCTCTCTCTCACTCTCTCTCTCTCTGTAAAATTGTGTGGTCTGAGATGGTATCAGGTTTGTTTTGGAGAAATGCCACAGACCAATAACCTTGTAAGGTATTGGGAATAAAGAGGTCTGCTTTTTTCAAAATTCTGTGTAGGTGTCATAGTATGGCACCATTTGCTCGTTAGTAAGTCATCTGATTTGATTTTAGTGATGGTGTTCACTGTGTTTGTTTAGTCTTTGAAACCAGTGACTCCACAGGTACTTGGTTTTGGTAAATTTGTTACCAGTCTCTACTTCTGTGTGCCAGAGTAGTGTGTGATATCTGATAGCCAGGGGTTTGAAACGATTTTTTTAAGAATTCTGTACTGACTGGATTTCTGGATGATGAGGTCCTAGGCTATAGGAACTTTAATATTTGCTGCTATTTACAATAAGTGACACAAAAGATTGGTAAAGACACCAATTTTGGAGATGGATAGGAAAGGCTGAAGGGGAGGAGGAGGCCTTTATTTGAACATAACAATAATTGTGTTTTTATGTTCAAAAGTCTTACCTAGTAAATTTCCCATAGCTCGCTATCTCTTTGTCCATATTTTTTACGTACCCACTATCTGTCCAATATAATAGAAGTAGCATTATTTTCTCAGCTAATATTCCAAGAGCTGTTTTACAAATGGTTAGAGGCACATATGTATATTGTGCTTAAAGACAATGCCTGTAGTGGTGTCATAGGTTTACAGATAATGAACCAGGAATGAAGCAGATTTTGAGAGCTTTTGTGTGATGATAAATTGTGTAGATTTAGGATATCCAGGCCTTGTTTGTTTTCCAATGTGTAGCTATCATGTGTGTTACTAAAGAATCAATACATTTTGTATCTGTAGAGCTATAAAAAAAAGTTAGATTGTAAAGGGGTGTACTCTTCTGGCTAAATTAATTCATCTGCATTTTCCTGTGTACTGTAAAAAAGTTGAGATTTTTTTGTATAGTTTTCAATTTTGTTTTAAACTTGCACATATTTCAGATTTTTTAAATTATATTTGTATATGTTATTCTGTTACGTTGAAGTTAGATGTACCTCAAATCATGATGGTCACATTAGTAATATGATGAAATTGCTATCACGTCACTGTGTAACTTCCATTTTTTTCACCTAATTTCCAAAGGAGGTGTCTGGTCAGAACAGGTTTGTTTGGTTCAGTTATTGGGCCCTTCTTGGGTATTACCACAAAATTGTAAACATATTTGCTATTAAAGCAAACAAAAGCCCTATTTTACGGCTAGCTGCATTAGTGTAGGCTAAAATATAACTTTTATTAATTATTCCTAAAAGGACAATGAAAGGAAAACATACACACTTTTAAAATTTCGCCAATGTTCACTGACAGTGAGAGGACTGATTGACACGTTGCTATAAAGCAGTCGCTCAGTGCGGACTAAGTGTCAGAGTGAGGACAGTGTCCGGTCAGAAGTGGTTTGTTTGGTTCAGTTATTGGGCCCTTCTTGGATATTGGTGCTGCATGTGTAGTGGAATAATTTAGGGTAGGTCCCTTTAGCTGGATTTGGTCAGGGCAATAAAGAGAGATGTAATGCTTATGTTATTGCTTCTCTCTCAAGGTACAATTGTGTGGTCTGAGATGGTTTCATGTTTGTTTTGGAGAAATGCCCGAGACCAATAAACTTGGAAGGTGTCACGGCGCGGGGTGTGGACCCACTGGGCTGTACCGCGTAGCGGGGTAGCAGCTGGCCAACAAGGTACAAAACAATGTCTATAGTTCTGAATGGGTACCTGAGGCAATGTAGACAGTGGCAGGAGCACGACTTGACTTTCACAGCAGGTGACGCCGCGGATGCAGCGGGAAGACAAGACTTGACTTTCACAGCAGGTGACGCCACGGATGCAGCGGGAAGACATGACTTGACTTTCACAGCAGGTGATGCCGCGGATGCAGCGGGAAGACACGACTTGACTTTCACAGCAGGTAACGATAGCTTGGGATACAGGGTACAGGCAGCAGGAACGGGTAACACTGGGAACTGGAAGACACTGGGAGAACTTTAGCAAGACAAACTAGGGTATACAACAACGCTCAGGCAAGGAACCAGTGGGCAGGGCCCCTTATTATAGTGCAGCAGCCATTTGGGCTGATAATTGATCTTAGACAGCTGGACGCGTACTGGCCCTTTAAGGCCGTGCACGCGCGAACGCGCGCTCCCTGCGGGACACAGTCTGAGGACCGGGAAGAGAGTGCCGGCGTCTCACTGGAGGGAGCGAACGCAGAGAAGAGAGACGTCCTTGGCAGGGATCGTCAAGGGGTAAGTCAGAACGACGACCCCCGGCCATAGACGTAACAGAAGGTATTGGGAATAGAGACATGTTTTTTTCAAAATTCCATGTAGGTGTCGTGGTATGGCACCATTTGCTTGTTAAGAAGTCATATGAGTTTATTTTACATGATGGTCTTCACTATGTTATTTTAGTCTTTGAAACCAGTGACTCCATAGGGACTTGGTTTTAGTAAATTTGCCACCAGTCTCTACTTATTTGTACCAGAGTAGTATGTGATATCTGATTTGAAACTATTTTTTTAAGAATTCTGGACTGACTGGTTTACTGGATGACAAGGTCCTAGGCTATGGGAACTTTACTGTTTGCTGCTTTTTATAATAAGTAACGCAAAGGATTGGTAAAGACACCAATTTTGGAGATGGAGAGGCAAGGCTGAAGGGGAGGAGGAGGCCTTTATTTGAAGATAACAATTCTTGTGTTGTTATGTTCAAAAGTCTTATTTAGTAAATTTCCCATAGCTCGCTATCTCTTTGCCCAAATTTTTTACGTACCGACTATCTGACCAATATAATAGAAGTAGCATTATTTATTCACCTAATATTCCAAGAGCTGTTTTATAAATGGTTAGAGACACATATGTATATTGTGCTTAAAGAGACTCTGTCACCACATTATAAGTGCCCTATCTCCTACATAAGGAGATGGGCGCTGTAATGTAGGTGACAGTAATGCTTTTTATTTAAAAAAAACAATCTTTTTTCACAAAGTTAGGAGCGATTTAAGTTTATGCTAACGAGCTTTCTTAATGCCCAAGTGGGCGTACTTTTACTTTCGACCAAGTGGGCGTTGTACAGAGGAGTGCATGACGCTGACCAATCAGCATCATGCACTCCTCTCCATTAATTTACACTGCACTAGCGATATAGATATATCGCTATGTGCAGCCTCATACACAAACCCTAACATTACTACAGTGTCCTGATAATGAATACACATGAAATCCAGCCTGGACGTCATTTGTACTCAGAATCCTGACACTTCTGACTCTTTTTTTGTGAGATTCCGGCAAGTGAAACCAAATCTCGTTTAGCTCCGTGATCTCTCGAGATTTCGTATCCGTTGCTGGAATCTCACAAAAAAAGATTCAGAAGTGTCAGGATTCTGAGTACACATGATGTCCAGGCTGAATTTCATGTGTATTCATTATCAGGACACTGTAGTAATGTTAGGGTTTGTGTATGAGGCTGCACATAGCGATATATCTATATAGCTAGTGCAGTGTAAATGAATGGAGAGGAGTGCATGATGCCGATTGGTCAGCGTCATGCACTCCTCTGTACAACACCCACTTGGTCAAAAGTAAAAGTACGCCCTCTTGGGCATTAAGAAAGCTCATTAGCATAAACTTAAATCGCTCCTAACTTTGTGAAAAAAGATCGTTTTTTTAAATAAAAAGCATTACTGTCACCTACATTACAGCGCCCATCTCCTTATGTAGGAGATAGGGCACTTATAATGTGGTGACAGAGTCTCTTTAAAGCCAATGCCTCTAGTGGTTCAATAGGTTTAGAGATAAAGGAGCCGGACTGAAGAAGATTAGTAGAGCTTATGTGTGAAAATAAATTTTGTAGATTTAGGATATCCAGGCCTTGTACGTTTTCCAATGAGTAGCTATCATGTGTGTTACTAAAGAAGCAATACATTTTATATCTGTAGAGCTATAAAACAGTTAGATTGTACACTACTGGGTGAACTAATTCTTCTGTGATTAGATTTTTTTTTATAGATTTTCTTTACGTTATTCTGTTACATTGAAGTTAGATGTACCTCAAATCATGATGGTCAAAATGGTAATATTATGAGATTGCTATCATGTCACTGTGTCATTTCCATTATTTTCACCTAATTTCCAATAGAGATGTCTGGTCAGAAATGGTTTGTTTTGTTCAATTATTATGCCCTTCTTGGATATTGGTGCTGCATGTGTAGTGGAATGACTTAGGGCAGGTCCCCTTAGCTGGATTTGGTCAGGACAATAAAGAGAGATGTAATGCTTATGTTATTGCTCCTCTCTCGAGGTGCATTTGTGTGGTCTGAGATGGTATCATGTTTGTTTTAGGGAAATGCCAGAGACCAATAACCTTGGGAAGGTATTGGGAGTATAGAGGTCTGCTTTTTTCAAAATTCTGTGTAGGTGTCGTGGTATGACACCATTTGCTGGTTAGGAAGTCATCTGAGTTGATTTTACATGATGGTGTTCACTAGCTTTTTTTTAGTGTTTGAAACCAGTGACTCTACGGGAACTTGGTGTTGGTAAATTTGCCACCAGTCTCTACTTCTGTGTACCAGACAGAGTAGTATGTGATTTCAACAGGGGTTTCAAAATTATTTATTTAAGAATTCTGGACTGACTTGTTTTCTAGATGATGTGGTCCTAGACTATGGGAACTTTACTATTTGCTGCTATTTACAATAAGTGACACAAAAGATATATTGGTAAAGACACTAATTTTGGAGATGGAGAGGCAAGGCTGAAGGGGAGGAGGAGGCCTTTATTTGAAGATAACAATACTTGTGTTGTTATGTTCAAAAGTCTTATCTAGTAAATTTACCATAGCTCGCTATATTATTCTCCAAATTCTTCACGTACCCATTATCTGACCTATGTAATAAAAGAAGCATTATTTACTCACCTATTAATTTAGGGTTTCGTAACTCCCGACCATGAAGTAAGAAAGTGGCCGGGAGGCAGCGAGAGCAGAAAGATGTAGCACGGGGTTTAGGGGGCCCCGTTCTAGAGATAGGTGCAAGTCCCAGAGGTGGGACCCGCATCTATCTGACATTTAGGATTTAGGACATATGCTGTGGATATGTCATAAATGTCCCTCATGAAAAAACCCTTTTAAGTAGTCAGACAGCCGTCCCCTTGTAGTAAAATAACTACTGAGGGCTGTATGGGGGGGATTATATTTCAAGGGGAGGTCAGATTGTCTGACTGTCTGCTTGGGGCTCTATAGGGGGGTCTGAGTGTCTGACTCTGATGTCTGTGGGAAGAGGGGGATTATTCTGAATAGGGGGTTTAACCATATAAGTGACTGCAGAGGACACTATGAAGGGGGGAATAATCCCCCCATCCCCCATAGAGTCCTCAGTATTATTATTATTTATTATACAGTAGGGGGGGTTCAGCGTCTGACTGTTGAGTGCTCTAAGGGGGGAAATTATTATCCCCCATAGAGTCCTCAGCAGTAAGTTAGATGGACCCCCCCTTGGTGTATAATTAATCCCTCCCTAGCGTCGGCTGATCAGTTTAAAGTTAGGAGTCGAGTACCACACTAACCACATCGCATGACCACCACCCTGCTTTCCTGTTCCTCTCTGGGGGTGCCTGCATCGTCTAAGAGGCGTGTTCTAACTTCTACCACTAGCAGATGTGCCTATCGTGACACATGCCTGCTAGCCCTATCCCGCCCTGCAAATGCTGTCCCTCCCCCAGGGCCAATTCTAGCTTTTCTGCTGCCTGAGGTGAAAATTGAAATGGTGCTTCCCAGATTTTGATTCACATCCTCCTGGCTGTTCTACATCACTAGCAGCCTCCTCCAACTCTTATAGATCCGCCGTTGCCTTGTTCTGGCATGTGCGGTGCAGCTGGGCAGAGTACACATCGCTGCACAGTGCGTGCCCAAGGAGTACAAGGCAATGGCTCATAAGAGAAAGTTGGAAGAGACTGGTAGTGATGTGTAACAGCTAGAGGGATGTCAATCAAGCATGGAAATATGGGTTTGGAGGCAGGACTACGTGATTTTTCAAGATAGCGGCACCACCACATGACCCTTTAATGGGTAATTAGCATATAATGTGTGTCGTTTTAAAAGTTTATGGATTTTGCTGCATCTGAAAAAAACATACGGGGGAATGTTTGGAAATATTGACAGGTCATGTATTACATCATGGCGGCGGTTTAAGGGGGTAAAACTACCTGACAGGTTCCCATTAAATATACAATAAATTCAAAACAATTCCATCTGCCCTGCAATTTTGTTATTATAAATATATCCTAAGTAATTACAGCATCAGAACCAAGCTGTAATGATGGGGGAAGGGAAACGGACAAGTGAGCCCTAATCTACCCGCCACTCTGTCCCTGCCTACTTGCAACGACCCGCCCTAGGCGACGGGGTACAACTGGGCGACAGTCCCTACGCTCAGTAAGTGCACGAGACAAACAGACAAGGGTACACAAAGCTAAGGGAAATGGGGCAGTTGCCCACGGAAACACCGTGAGCAACAAGATTGGTGAACGAGCCGAGTCAAACCAGGAGTGTACGAGGTACAAAACGCAGAGCAGGAGAGTAGTCAGTAAGCCAGGGTCAGTATGGAGCAGGGTCAAATAGTTAGAAGCTGTAGCAGGGCCAGGAAACCACACGAGAAGAATCACAAGCAAAGGAGGAACAGGAAAGGCAGGATATAAATAGACAGAGGGCGGGAGCTAGCTCCGTCTGGCCAGGCTGCGATAGGCTCTCCCACTCCTAAGCCTGCGATCCTGAGTGGTGGAAGATGGAGTCAGTCTCAGAGACATAGACTCAGGTGCAGACTGATTACCTATGGGCGTATACACAGAAGTTGTGCCTGGCAGATCCTTTACAGTACCCCCCCTTTTATGAGGGGCCACCGGACCCTTTCTAAGCGGACCTGGTTTATTGGGGAAACGAAGGTGGAACTTCCTGACCAATACCCCAGCGTGACCATCCCGGGCAGGTACCCAAGTCCTCTCCTCAGGCCCGTATCCTCTCCAATGGACCAGGTACTGGAGGGAGCATTGGACCATCTTGCTGTCCACAATCTTGGGCACCTCGAATTACACCCCCTCAGGGGTGAGAACGGGAACAGGAGGTTTCCTCGAGGGAGCCAAGGACGGGGAGCAGCGTTTAAGGAGGGAGGCATGAAACACGTCGTGTATTCGAAAATATGGGGGCAACTCCAGTCGGAAGGAGACAGGATTGAGGACTTCAATGACCTTATACGGCCCTATAAACCGGGGAGCAAACTTCTTGGACGGGACCTTAAGGCGCAAGTTCCTAGACGATAACCACACCAGATCCCCGACCATAAACAAGGGATTAGCAGAACGTCTTCTTTTAGCCTGAGTTTTTTGTACGCTCTGGGACCCCTCTAGGTTCTTCTGAACCTGGGCCCAGACTGTGCACAGTTCCCGATGAACGACCTCTACCTCGGGATTGTTGGAACTACCAGGTGAAATGGAGGAGAACTGTGGATTAAACCCAAAATTACAGAAAAAGGGGGAGACCCCTGACGAGTTACTGACCCGGTTATTAAGGGAAAATTCGGCGAGGGGAATGAATGACACCCAATCATATTGACAGTCAGAGATAAAACACCTTAAATATTGTTCTAGAGATTGATTAGTCCTCTCGGTTTGGCCATTAGTTTCAGGATGGAAGGCAGAGGAGAAGGACAGATCAATCTCCAACTTTTTACAGAAGGCTCTCCAAAACAATGAAGCAAATTTTACCCCTCTGTCCGAAACAATATTGACAGGGACCCCATGGAGACGCAGGATGTGTTTGACAAACAAGGTAGCTAACGTCTTGGCATTGGGTAGTTTCTTGAGGGGCACAAAGTGGCACATCTTACTGAAGCGGTCTACTACAACCCACACCACCGACTTGCCTTGAGACGGAGGCAAATCGGTGATAAAATCCATGGAGATATGGGTCCAAGGTCTCTGGGGAATTGGCAAAGAACGTAGTAAACCCGCTGGTCGGGACCTGGGAGCCTTGGACCTAGCACAAACCTCACAAGCGGCGACGTAGGCCTTAACATCTTTAGGTAACCCAGGCCACCAATAGTTTCTGGCAATGAGGTGTTTGGTACCCAGGACGCCTGGATGACCAGATAGTGCGGAGTCATGATTTTCCCTAAGTACCCTTAGCCGGAATTGCAGGGGAACAAACAGCTTGTCCTCAGGAAGGTTCCCGGGAGCTGAACCTTGATCAGCCGCAATTTCAGAGACAAAATCAGAATCAATAGAAGAAATGATTATACCAGGAGGCAAAATACAAGCAGGATCTTCCTCCGCTACGCGACAGTGCATCGGCCTTAATATTTTTAGACCCAGCCCTATAGGTAACCAAAAAGTTGAATCTGGTAAAATATAGCGCCCATCGAGCTTGTCTCGGATTTAGCCTCCGGGCAGATTCTAGGAAAACCAGATTCTTGTGGTCGGTAAGGACCGTTACCTGGTGCCTAGCCCCCTCCAGGAAGTGGCGCCACTCTTCAAATGCCCATTTAATGGCTAAGAGTTCGCGGTTGCCAATATCATAGTTACTCTCAGTGGAAGAAAACTTCCTGGAGAAGTAGGCACAGGGACGGAGATGGGTGAGGGACCTGGTACCCTGGGACAAGACAGCCCCCACTCCCACCTCGGATGCGTCAACCTCCACGATAAATGGCTCCATTTGGTTGGGCTGAACCAGCACCGGGGCCGAGATAAAGCACTTCTTAAGGACCTCAAAAGCCTGGACAGCCTCAGGAGGCCAGTGGAGGAGATCAGCACCTTTGCGAGTGAGGTCCGTAAGAGGCTTAGCGATGACCGAGAAGTTAGCAATAAATCTTCTGTAATAATTAGCGAACCCCAAGAAACACTGTAACGCCTTCAGGGAGGCAGGTTGGACCCATTCCGCCACAGCCTGGACCTTGGCGGGGTCCATGCGGAATTCATGAGGAGTGAGGATTTGACCCAAAAATGCTATCTCCTGGACCCCAAACACACATTTTTCGGTTTTCGCAAACAGTTTGTTTTCCCGAAGGACCTGGAGCACCTTCCTGACATGCTCAATGTGGGAGGACAGGTCCTTGGAAAACACCAGTATGTCATCAAGGTACACTACAAGAAATACCCCCAGGTAATCTCTTAAAATCTCATTTATGAAATTCTGGAAGACCGCGGGAGCATTACACAACCCAAAGGGCATGACGAGGTATTCGAAATGACCTTCGGGCGTGTTGAACGCAGTCTTCCACTCATCCCCCTCTTAGTTGCGGATAAGGTTATACGCCCCCCGTAGATCAAACTTAGAGAACCATTGGGCCCCCTGGACCTGATTAAAGAGATCAGGAATCAAAGGAAGGGGATACTGGTTCCTTACAGTGACCTTATTCAAGTTACGGTAGTGAATGCATGGCCTAAGACCACCATCCTTCTTCCCTATGAAGAAGAAGCCAGCACCTACCGGAGAAGTAGAGGGGCGAATGTAACCCTTGGCCAGGCATTCCTGGATATACTCTCTCATGGCTTCACGTTCGGGACAAGAAAGATTAAATATCCTACCCTTAGGGAGCTTAGCTCCTGGTACCAACTCGATAGCGCAATCGTATTCTCTATGAGGAGGTAACACTTCAGAGGCCTCCTTAGAGAAAACATCAGCGAAGTCCTGAACAAACTCAGGTAGCGTGTTCACCTCCTCAGGGGGAGAAATAGAATTAACAGAAAAACATGACGTCAAGCATTCATTACCCCATTTGGTAAGCTCCCCAGTATTCCAGTCAAACATGGGATTATGCAACTGCAACCAGGGAAAGCCTAAAACCAAATCGGACGATAATCCCTGCATCAACAGTACAGAGCACTGCTCCAAATGCATGGAGCCAACAAGGAGTTCAAAAACAGGGGTATGCTGTGTAAAATAACCATTAGCAAGAGGAGTGGAGTCGATACCCACTACCGGGACAGGTTTAGGCAAATCAATCAAAGGCATAGCTAGAGACATAGCAAATTCCACAGACATGATATTAGCAGAAGACCCTGAATCCACGAAGGCACTGCCGGTAGCAGACCTACCACCAAAAGAGACCTGAAAGGGAAGCAAGATTTTATTACGTTTCATATTTACGGGAAATACCTGTGCGCCCAAGTGACCTCCCCGATGATCACTTAGGCGTGGAAGTATTTCCGGCTGCTTATTCTTATGCCTAAGACAGTTGTTCACTTGATGCTTGTCATCCCCACAATAGAAGCAGAGACCATTCTTCCTGCGGAACTCTCTACGTTGTCGGGGGGACACAGAGGCCCCGAGTTGCATAGGTACCTCCGAGTCTTCAGTGGAAGAGCGAAGCAACGGAACCTCGGGAGGCATCATGGGGGAGTCAGAGGGGAAAACACAAAAACGTTCAAGTTGTCGTTCCCTGAGACGTCGGTCAAGTCGTACCTCTAAAGCCATAACCTGGTCTAGGGAGTCAGAAGAGGGATAGTTAACTAGCAGGTCTTTCAGGGCGGTCGACAGACCCAACCTAAACTGGCACCTTAAGGCAGGGTCATTCCACCGAGAAGCTACGCACCACTTCCTAAAGTCAGAACAATACTCCTCAACAGGTCTCTTACCCTGACGTAAGGTCACCAGCTGACTCTCGGCAAAGGCAGTCCTGTCAGTCTCGTCATAAATGAGTCCGAGAGCAGAAAAGAAACGATCAACGGAGGAAAGTTCAGGGGCGTCAGGAGCCAAGGAGAAGGCCCACTCTTGGGGCCCTTCCTGGAGCCGGGACATAATTATACCCACCCGCTGGCTCTCAGAACCTGAGGAGTGAGGCTTTAAGTGAAAATAGAGCCTACAACTCTCCCGAAAGGAGAGAAAAGTCCTCCGGTCCCCTGAGAACCGGTCAGGCAACTTGAGGTGGGGTTCAAGAGGTGAGGTGAGGGGCACTACCATGGTAGCGTCACGCTGGTTGACCCTCTGAGCCAGGGCCTGGACCTGTAGGGAGAGACCCTGCATTTGCTGAGCCAGGGTCTCAAGGGGGTCCATAATAGAGTGAGGGACCAGGGTAGCCTAGGTATATGGGCTTGTGATTATGTAATGGCAGGGGGGTAGGGAAACAGACAGTGAGCCCTAATCTACCCACCACTCAGTCCCTGCCTACTTGCAACGACCCGCCCCAGGCGACGGGGTACAACCGGGCGACGGTCCCTACGCTCAGTAGGTGCACGACAGACAAACAGACAAGGGGACACAAGCAAAGGGAAATGGGGCAGTTGCCCACGGCAACACCGTGAGCAACAAGAGAGGTGAACGAGCCGAGTCAAACCAGGAATGTACGAGGTATTAAACGCAGAGCAGGAGAGTAGTCAGTAAGCCGGGGTCAGTATGAAGCAAGGTCAAATAGCTAGGAGCTGCAGCAAGGCCAGGAAACCACACGAGAAGAATCACAAGCAAAGGAGGAACAGGAAAGGCAGGTATAAATAGACAGAGGGTGGGAGCTAGCTCCGTCTGGCCAGGCTGTGATAGGCTCTCCCACTCCTAAGCCTGCCATCCTGAGTGGTGGAAGATGGAGTCAGTCTCAGAGACATAGAACGAGGTGCAGACTGATTACCCATGGGCGTATACACAGAAGTTGTGCCTGACAGATCCTTTACAGTTACACCAATGTTTAAACGTTCTAACACCATATATCATACGAAAATATTCATTTTGCAGGGTTTACAATAGAATCAGTGAATAAAATATAAAATCATTTTCAAAGAAATTTTTGAGCACATTGGGCTTTTGTCACGGTGGTGATTGTACCCCTGATTTTAACGAGATATTAATAAAGTTTACAAATTTTACTCTTTAGTCACAATCAGTGAATTGGGTGGCAAGGTGATCTGTGATTCTGGCATTGTTTTCTATAAAAAAAACTTATGGCGTTCACCATGCAGGAAAATTAATGTTAACGTTTTATAGTTGGGAACGTTAAGGAAGCGGCGATACCAAATACGTGTACTTTTTTAATGTTTTAAATTTTTCCCTATAATAAAACTTTTATTATGGGAAAAAAGGCGTTTTTTTGTTTATGTAACTTGAAACAATTTTTTTTTATTCAACATTTTTAATAACTTTTTCAAATATTTTTTTCTACTAGGGGACTTGAAAGCCTGATCGCTATTCTAATACACTGCACTACACTACATACATAGTGCAGTGTATTAGACCTGAACTAAGGATGCATGACGGTACGTATTTGTGGACAGCGTGCCTATATGCGAATGAGTCGCAGATGACTTTGGATGAATAGGGATGCGTATTTGAGTAGAATAAAAGCCATTACATTCGTGTGCATGAGGCCTTAGAGTCCATGCTGTTTAGTTTACAGATTATTGCTTAGGCTGGATACAATTGTAGCATATTACTATCCATGAGAAGTATTTGGCTTCTTTGGGTTTTCACTCCGTGTTTTCATCCCATTACAGCAAAGGTTAAAACAGAAATTTTAGCACAAAGGATATTATAAAGTTGTATAACATTTTTTATTTTACAGTGATCAAGGTTTATTTGCAGAGAACCCCTTTAATACTTACACCCATATTGTCCAAGATTCATATCCCTACATCAAGAGAATTAGAAATTCTACAAGTTTCAGTGTACCAACTATTCCTGTCCAATAGTGGAATGAGATGAACTGGACTTTACTAAATATATCACGCCATGAATTATTACTTATGTTACCTATAACCTCATATTTAACCCCTGACTTTTACAGTTATTTTTGGTTTTTCATTTTCGCTCTTTCCTCCCCAACTTCCAGAAGCCATAAGTTTTTATTTTTTGGTCCAAAAAAAACGTATGAGGGATTGTTTTTTGAAGGACAAGTTGTACTTTTTCACGGCACCATTTATTGTACCATATTATATACTGGGAAACGTAAAGAAAATATTTGCTTAATCGTATTGTCTCCGCTTGTAAAGGGAGTCTAATATTACATTTTAGGAAACGGATGCTTAACCCCTTCGCGCTCAGCGACGTACTATTCCTTCGTGCTAAGTGCATCGTTCGCGCTCAGCGCTGGAATAGTATGTCGCGGGAGGAACGGCCATTTCGGCCATCTTCCCGACACATACAGGAGCTGTAACAGCTGCTAACTCGTACAACAGTCGCCGCAGCTCCTTCTGCGGAGACTGATCGCTGTGTCCCCGCTGATTAGCCCCTTGGAAGCCGCTTGCAATAGCGATAGCGGCTTCTTAGGGGTTAAGCTGCCATCATCGGCCCGCTACACGATAGCGGCCGGCGATGGTGGCTATAGCAACCGGACGCCTAACAATGGCATCCAGCTGTGCCATTTATGGAATCCTTGCTGTCAGTGAGTAGCTGACAGCTGTAATACACTGAACTACGCATATAGTGCAGTGTATTAGAATAGGGATCAGGGCCTCCTGCCCTCAAGTACACTAGTGGGACAAAGTAATAAAGTTAAAAAAAGTTAAAAAAAAGTTGTGTAAAAATAAGAAAATAAAAGTTTTAAAAGTAACAATAGTAAAAATCCCCCTTTTTCCCTTATCAGTCTTTTATTATTAATAAAAATAAATAAATAAACAAATAAACTATACATAATTGATATCGCCGCATCCGTAACGGCCTGAACTACAAAAGTATTTCGTTATTTATCCCGCGCGGTGAACGCCGTAAAAGAAAATAATAATAAACCATACCAGAATCACAGTTTTTTGGTCACTTCACTTCTCAAAAAATGGAATAAAAAGAGATCAAAAAGTCGCATGTACCTAAAAATGGTACTGATCTAAACTACCGTTCGTTACGCAAAAACAAGTCCTCACACGGCTTTCCTGATGGAAAAAAAGACAAAAACTGTATGGCTCCTAGAATAAGGCAACATAAATGTAAATGATTTTTAATAAAAATTATTTTATTGTGCAAACACCATAAGACATAAAAAAAAACTATAAACATTTGGTATCGCCGTAATCGTATCGCCATGCTGAATAAAGTGAATATGTTGTTTATAGCGCACGGTAAACGCTGTAAAAAAAATAGAATAAAAAACAATAGAAGAATTGCTGCTTTTTAGTCTCCACGCCTCTTAAAAATAGAACAAAAACTGTATTCTAGTAGTGCTGTATATCCCTCCGCCTTATTCTAGCACTGTACTGAAACGAGTTACGGAGAAACTCTCTAGGTGGCCTGAGGTACCGCTAATCGTAATGGGGGATTTTAATGCAGTGATGTCTGAAGGGTTGGATAGGTTTCATAGGGGAGGAGGGGGGCAAAGAGGAGACCTGACTGCCTTTGGAAGATTAAATGAGGAATTGGGTCTGCGGGATATTCCGAGAGATAAACTTCCAGGGGTGAGGCAGTACTCGTGTGCATCATCCACATTTCAGTCACTTTCGCGAATAGACTTGGTAGCATGCTCAGCTTCAGCAGTGCCGTACATAGCGCAAATTGAATACCTACAGAGGGCGTTGTCAGACCACTCTCCGATGGCGGTGACGATGGAAGTGGGTGTAAGGCATACCAGGAACCCCGGGAATTGGAAGCTGAATGCGTTTTGGCTAAGATTGATGGATGGCGGGGAAATACGGAACCTGGTTAAAGAATATTTAAATTTTAATACTGAGTCAGTGCTGCGAGGGGTGTTATGGGATGCCATGAAAGCATGGTTGAGGGGAGTATTCATTCAACATATTAAACGAATTAAAACTAAATCTAGGCAATTGGGAGAAAGTTTAGAGGTTCGGGTGACAGAAACAGAAGGGAGACATGTAGAAGAGGGGTCCGAGGAGACACTTAGACATTGGGTGGAGGCACAGACGTTGTTAAACTAACTAACAATGGTGGATAATAAACGATTATTCCTTAAACAGAAATATTATGAAGAAGGGGAAACGGCGGGGAGAATACTCGCTAGGATGGCAAAGCCGCATGGGAGTAATAATTTCATTCATGGCCTTAGGGGGGAGGGGGGGAGGGTGGAGACACACACACGTGGCAAATCTTGCAAATATTTCAGCGGTTTTATACTGACCTATATACATCCAAAGTGCATTACGACACACAGCAATTGGACGAGTACCTGGGAAACATTAATTTGCCTACCTTGGGCCGGGAGGACTGTGAAAGCTTGGAGGCACCTATTTCACTGGAGGAGTTGGAACAGGCGATAAGGGATATGGCAAATGAGAAAGCTCCGGGTCCAGATGGGTTACCGGGGGAAATCTATAAGGAATATGGGACGGAACTAGCGCCAGAATACTTGAGTACTTTGCAGGATAGTTTTGACAGAGGTAAAATACCAGACTCCCTATATGAGGCTACGATAGTGGTTCTCCCAAAAGAGGGGAAAGACAGTCAATTACCGGAGTCCTACAGACCAATATCCTTGTTGACATCGGATGTCAAGATTTTGGCAAAGATATTGGTGCTGCGGCTGAACAGGGTGGTAAAGCATGTTGTGCATGAAGACCAATCGGGGTTCATGCCCTCCAAATCGACGGCTGTCAACCTCAGGCGGCTGTTTTTAAAACTTCAGGCGACACCGGATGATCAAGGAGGAAGGGCGGTGCTAACGTTAGACGCCGCAAAAGCGTTTGACTGCGTAGAATGGGGGTACCTATGGCGAGTAATAGAAAAGATGGGATTCGGCCCTAACTTCGTGAAGTGGGTACAGTTGTTGTATGTGGCCCCTACAGCCCGCATACGGGTGAATAGTGCAATGTCCGAGAAATTTTCACTGGCCCGGGGTACGCGCCAGGGGTGCCCACTGTCACCATTGCTATTCGCCTTGGCGGTAGAGCCACTGGCGTGCCTCATAAGACAGGAGGAGCATATAAGAGGCTTGCAATATGGGGAAATGGAGGAAAAAATTTCACTATATGCAGACGATATTTTAATATATATGACGGACACTGAGAATACACTGAAGGTAATAATGGATACGATCACAAGGTTTGGGGAGTTCTCAGGATTAAATATTAACTGGACCAAGTCTGCTCTGATGCCACTTGACACGGTGAATATGGTAGATACTGGAGTGGGACCCCGGATTCCGATAGTCTCTGAATTTACGTACCTAGGGGTTAAGGTGACGGCTAGGGTCCCAGACTATATGTCTTTGAATGTTTCACCACTGCTGCTCAAGGTGAAACATAAGGTGGATGCCTGGAACAGGCTCCCGCTCTCTGCTCTGCGGAGGACTAATCTAATCAAGATGATCCTTATGCCTCAAGTTTTATATATTCTTCATAACTCCCCAGTATGGATACCTAAGCACTGGTTCAGACGATTGCACAATCTCTTTCGGGATCTGGTCTGGAAAAAATGGGTTCCAAGGATTAAATTGGAGAAATTGCAATTGCCTAAAGACGAAGGGGGGGGGGGGGTAGCGCTGCCAAATGCCTGGATATATTACCTGGCTGCCCAGAGCCAACAATTTAAGGGGTGGGAGGACACAGAGACCTGGGGCTCCAGTGCACGTTTATTGTCATATTTGGGGGGAGGACTCAACCCACTAGAGGGTCTGGAAGCGCATACCTTTAAGAGATTGGCGAGTGCTAAACCAACGTTACTCCTGATACATAAAATATGGTGGCAGTGCAAACAGATCCTGGGAGTGGGAATGTGTACCAAATATACTCCCCTATGGCATAATCCGGTCTTGTGGGAATTATACCAATTAGAGGGCATGCAAAAATGGGAATCGGCAGGGGTTAGGCGATTACAACACCTGTATGATGATAACGGGCTGAGATCATTTCAGCAGTTGAAAGACCTATTTCCACTGGAGCACAATATGTTTTACCAATATTTGCAGATCCATCATGCCCTACAGGCGCAGGCGCATGTGGTGGACCTGACGGTCTGTGCTCTTGGGGTCCTAGAGTATGTGGGACGGGCTGACACGACCAAAGGCCTGATCTCAATGGCGTACAGGAGCTCACTGTCCAAACACTTGGGAAACACAATGGTGCTGGTAAAAGCGAAATGGGAACAGGATGTCGGTCCATTGACCGAGGAGGAGTGGGAGATATTAGCGTCCACATGTCACTTATCGCTCAGTCTGGCGCAAAGGAGATCACAACTCTTCCTGATACACAGAGTGTACCGCACCCCGTGGGTATTAAAACAGATGGGTATTAGAGCGGATGCTAAATGTCGTAGGTGCACGGAGGAGAAGGCGGACATATTGCATATGTTTTGGTCATGTGAGGCCCTGAGGACCCTATGGGGGGAAATATTGGACCTGATAAAGCAGGTGTATGGTTGGGAATTGGCGGCAGACCCTAAAGTTATGTTGTTGGGAGCGGTGGGAGAATTGGAGAGTGACAGAATGGCAAGCCTGGCAATTGCCAAGATATTATATCAAACGAGGAAATGCATTGCTAAACACTGGCTGGACGCGGAGCCACCAAGGATGAGGGAAATTGTAGGAATGTTGAACTATAATATCCTGATGGAGCATAAGATATTTTCTAAAAGGGGCACGGAAAAAAAATTTGAGAAACAATGGAGCAGATGGATGGCCTGTCCTGAGGTGCTGACACCTGAACTGAGCAGACTAAGGGCGAGAGTCGTCTGAGGAACTGGAGGTGATAGAGTCTGGAGTAAAGAAGGGGTGGTGGGGAAACTTGATAAGAGACATGTGCTCTGACCAGGAATGGTACTAGAAACAAACGGCGGAGATATAGTGGGGGGCTGTGCGGGGAGGGGGGAAAGGGGGGAAAGGGGGGAAGTTGGGGATTTCCTGATATGCTGTCACTATTGTATACGATGTTGGAAAATTGTAATGTGAATGTTAATGTGTTATTTCATTTCTGTGTTCGTATCAATAAAATTGGATTGTTTTAAAAAAAAAAAAAAAAAATAGAGCAAAAACTGATCAAAAAGTCACATGCACCCCATGAAAACTACAATGAATTCCTCAAGGGGTCTAGTTTCCAAAATAGTGTCACTTTTGGGGGGTTTCCACTGTTTTGGCACCACAAGACCTCTTCAAACTGGACATGGTGCCTAATAAAAAGGAGGCCTCATAATCCTCTAGGTGGTTCATTGCTTCGGAGGCCGGTGCTTCAGTCCATTACCACACTAGGACCACATCTGTGATATTTCTCAAAACTGGAGAATCTGGGCAATAGGTATTGAGTAATGTTTCTCGGGGTAAAACCTTCTGTTTTACAGAAAAAAAAGGAATAAAAGCAATTTTCTTACAAAAAAACTGAAATATGTAAATTTCACCTCTACTTTGCTTTAAATTCTTGTGAAACACCTAAAAGGTTAATAAACTTTCTGAATGCTGTTTTGAATATTTTGAGGGGCCTAGTTTCTAAAATGGGGTGTTTTATAGGGGTTTCTAATATATAGGCCCCCCCAAAGCCACTTCAGAACTAAACTGGTAACTTAAAAAAAAAAAAAAAGAGGCTTTTTCTTATACCACACCCCAATGTACTGTATGGCCGTGTCCAGGATGCGTTATGAGGCAATACTTCGCTTCTTACATTATACTGATAATGAGCAGCGCCCACCCCGAGATGACCCCAGTTTTGACCGTTTGTATAAACGGAGACCCCTATTAGACCATTTTAGTGCCCGGTTTTCCAAAGCATACACCCCCGAGAATTGTATTTCTATTGATGAGTCCCTGGTCCATTTTAAAGGGAGGTGTAATGGCAGGAAGGAGGTGAAGGGAAAGTGAGCCCTAATCTACCCACCGCCCTGTCCCTGCCTACTTGCAACGACCCGCCCTAGGCGACGAGGTACAACTGGGCGGCGGTCCCTACGCTGGCTAAGTGCACAGGAAGACAAACAGGGAACACGCAAGGGAAGGGGCAGTAGCCACGGAACGCCACGAGGAAACGGGGCGGCGAACGAACAGTCAGGACCAGGACGAAGTGAGTACACCCGAGCAGGCACGGAGACAGAAGCAAGCCAGGGCAAGCAAGCAGGTAAAGCAGAACTGCAGCAAGGCAGAAGCACGGCAGAAGCAGGCTGGAGCAAGCAGCAGTGGGGCCAGGAATCCAAAAGAATTACAAGCACTGAGGGAGAGCACAGGGCAGGTAATAAAGGGCAGGGGGCGGAGCTAACTCCGAGAGACCAGGCCGCGATAGGCTCTCCCACTCCTGAGCCTGCCACCCTGGTTGGTGGGAGATGGTGTCAGTCGAGCAGGTCTGGCCTCAGGTGTGGATTGATTAATCCCAGGAGTATAGCTAGATGAAGTACCTGGCAGATCCCTAAAAGTACTCCCCCTTTTATGAGGGGCCACCGGACCCTTACTAAGGGGACCCGGTTTAGTGGGGAAGAGGAGGTGGAACCTCCTGATCAATACCCCAGCGTGAACATCACGGGCAGGTACCCAAGTCCTCTCCTCCGGCCCGTATCCTCTCCAATGGACCAGGTACTGGAGGGAGCCCTGGACCATCCTACTGTCCATAATCTTGGCCACCTCGAATTCCACCCCCTCAGGGGTGAGAACGGGAACAGGAGGTATCCTCGAGGGGGACCAGGACGGGGAGCAGCGTTTAAGGAGGGAGGCATGGAAGACGTCATGTATGCGAAAGGATGGGGGGAGCTCCAGACGGAAGGATACAGGGTTGAGGACTTCAATGATCTTATAAGGTCCAATAAATCGGGGAGCAAACTTCCTGGACGGGACCTTAAGGCGCAAGTTCCTGGACGACAACCAGACCAAATCCCCGACGACAAACCGGGGGTTAGCAGAACGTCTACTATCCGCCTGAATCTTTTGTGCGCTCTGGGACGCCTCTAGGTTCTTCTGAACCTGGGCCCAGACAGTGCACAGTTCCCGATGAACCTCCTCTACCTCAGGATTATTGGAACAACCAGGGGAGACGGAGGAGAACCTTGGGTTAAACCCGAAATTACAGAAAAACGGGGAGACCCCTGACGAGTTACTGACCCGGTTATTCAGGGAAAATTCAGCAAGGGGAAGGAATGAGACCCAATCGAATTGACAGTCAGAGATGAAACACCTTAAATATTGTTCCAGGGATTGGTTGGTCCTTTCCGTTTGGCCATTAGTTTCGGGATGGAAGGCGGAGGAGAAGGACAGATCAATCTCCAACTTTTTACAAAAAGCTCTCCAAAATAAGGAAACAAATTGTACCCCTCTGTCAGAAACGATATTGACTGGGGCCCCATGGAGACGCAGGATGTGTTTCACAAACAAAGAAGCTAACGTCTTGGCGTTAGGTAGCTTCTTAAGGGGCACAAAGTGGCACATCTTGCTGAAGCGGTCGACTACCACCCACACCACCTACTTGCCCTGAGATGGAGGCAAATCGGTGATAAAATCCATGGAGATATGGGTCCAAGGTCTCTGGGGAATGGGCAAGGAACGTAGTAGGCCCGCAGGTCGGGACCTAGGGGTTTTGGACCTAGCGCAAACCTCACAAGCGGCGACGTAAGCCCTAACATCTTTAGGCAACCCAGGCCACCAATAGTTTCTGGTAATGAGGTGTTTGGTGCCCAAGATGCCAGGATGACCAGATAGAGCGGAGTCATGGTTTTCCCTGAGTACCCTCAGCCGGTATTGCAGGGGAACAAACAGTTTGTCCCCAGGGACGTTCCCGGGAGCTGCACCCTGATCAGCCGCGATATCAGAAGCTAAATCAGAATCCGTGGCAGAGACGATTATACCAGGGGGTAAAATACAAGCGGGATCCTTCTCGGAAGGAGGATTGGCCATGAAACTACGTGACAGAGCGTCAGCCTTAATATTCTTGGACCCAGCCCTATAGGTAACCAAGAAATTAAATCTGGTAAAGAATAGTGCCCACCGAGCTTGTCTAGGATTAAGCCTCCGGGCCGATTCTAGGAAAACCAGATTCTTGTGATCCGTAAGGACCGTTACCTGGTGTCTGGCCCCCTCCAGGAAGTGCCGCCACTCCTCAAAAGCCCATTTAATGGCTAGAAGTTCGCGGTTACCAATATCATAGTTACTCTCCGTGGGCGAAAACTTCCTAGAGAAGTAAGCACAGGGGCGGAGATGGGTGAGGGAGCTGGTACCCTGGGACAAGACGGCCCCCACTCCCACCTCGGAAGCGTCAACCTCCACAATAAATGGCTCCTCTTGGTTGGGCTGAATCAGCACGGGGGCCGAGATAAAGCACTTCTTGAGAGTCTCAAAGGCCTGGACGGCCTCAGGGGGCCAATGGAGGACATCGGCACCCTTGCGGGTAAGGTCCGTAAGAGGCTTAGCGACGACCGAGAAGTTGGCAATAAATCTCCTGTAATAGTTGGCGAACCCTAAAAAACACTGTAACGCCTTAAGGGAGGCAGGTTGGACCCATTCCGCCACAGCTTGAACCTTGGCAGGGTCCATGCGGAATTCATGAGGAGTGAGGATTTGCCCTAAAAATGGTATCTCCTGTACCCCAAAGACACATTTTTCAGTCTTAGCAAACAGATTATTCTCCCGAAGGACCTGGAGCACCTTCCTGACATGCTCCACGTGGGAGGACCAGTCCTTGGAAAACACCAGTATGTCATCAAGGTACACAACAAGAAAATTACCCAGGTACTCTCTCAGGATTTCATTAATAAAATTCTGGAAGACAGCAGGGGCATTACACAACCCAAAGGGCATGACCAGGTATTCGAAATGACCCTCGGGTGTGTTGAACGCAGTTTTCCACTCATCCCCCTCTTTGATGCGGATAAGGTTATATGCCCCCCGTAGATCGAACTTAGAAAACCATTGGGCTCCCTGAACCTGATTAAAAAGATCCGGAATCAAAGGAAGTGGGTACTGGTTCCTTACGGTGACCTTATTCAGGTTACGATAATCAATGCACGGCCTAAGACCACCATCCTTCTTCCCCACGAAGAAGAAGCCAGCACCTACAGGAGAAGTCGAGGGGCGAATGAAACCCTTGGCCAGGCATTCTTGGATATACACCCTCATCGCTTCACGTTCAGGACATGAAAGATTAAATATCCTACCCTTAGGAAGCTTGGCACCAGGCACCAAATCGATAGCGCAATCGTAATCTCTATGGGGGGGCAACACCTCGGAGGCCTCTTTAGAAAACACATCGGCGAAGTCCTGAACAAACTCAGGAAGCGTGTTTACCTCCTCCCGGGGAGAAATAGAGTTAACAGAAAGACATGACATAAGACATTCATTACCCCATTTGGTGAGATCCCCAGTATTCCAATCAAATGTGGGATTATGCAACTGCAACCAGGGAAGACCTAATACCAGATCAGACGATAATCCCTGCATCACCAGTACAGAGCACTGCTCCAAATGCATGGAGCCAACCAGGAGTTCAAAAACAGGAGTATGCTGAGTAAAATAACCATTAGCAAGGGGGGTTGAGTCGATTCCTACTACAGGGATGGCATAAGGTAAATCAATACAAGGCATCTTTAGAGACATAGCAAAATCCACAGACATGATATTAGCAGATGAGCCAGAATCCACGAAAGCACTGCCCGTGGCAGACCGGCCAGCAAACGAGACCTGAAAGGGAAGCAAAATTTTATTGCGTTTCACATTAACGGGAAATACCTGTGCGCCCAAGTGACCTCCCCGATGATCACTTAGGCGCGGAAGTTTTCCGGCTTCTTATTCTTGCGCCTGGGACAGGTGTTCAGTAGATGCTTGTCGTCCCCACAGTAGAAGCAGAGACCATTCATTCTGCGAAACTCTCTACGTTGTCGAGGGGACATGGAGGCCCCGAGTTGCATAGGTACCTCCGAGTCCTCCGTGGAGGGGCGAGGAGACGGGACCTCGGGGGGAATCGCAGAAAAGTCAGAGGGGAGCACACTGAAGCGTTCTAGCTGACGTTCCCTGAGACGTCGGTCAAGTCGTACTGCTAGGGCCATAACCTGGTCAAGGGAGTCAGGCGAGGGGTAGCTAACCAGCAGATCCTTCAGGGCGTCAGATAATCCTAACCTAAACTGGCACCTTAGGGCCGGATCGTTCCACTGAGAAGCTACGCACCACTTCCTAAAATCAGAACAGTATTCCTCAACCGGTCTCCTACCCTGACGTAAGGTCACCAGCTGACTCTCGGCTAAAGCAGTCCTGTCAGTCTCGTCGTAAATGAGTCCGAGGGCAGAGAAAAAACGATCAACAGAGGAAAGTTCAGGGGCGTCAGGAGCCAAGGAGAAGGCCCACTCTTGGGGCCCTTCCTGGAGTCGGGATATGATGATACCCACCCGCTGGTTCTCGGAACCTGAGGAGTGGGGCTTTAGGCGGAAATACAGTCTGCAACTCTCCCGGAAGGAGAGAAACATCTTACGGTCCCCTGAAAACCGGTCAGGTAACTTGAGGTCGGGTTCTAGAGGTGAGGTGAGGGGTACTACTAAAGCAGCGTCACCCTGATTGACTCTTTGGGCCAGGGCCTGGACCTGTAGGGAGAGGCCCTGCATCTGCTGGGTCAGGGTCTCAAGGGGGTCCATGATAGCGTCAGCGTAGGAGAAATGGTAGACTAGGTAAGGGCTTGTAATTATGTAATGGCAGGAAGGAGGTGAAGGGAAAGTGAGCCCTAATCTACCCACCGCCCTGTCCCTGCCTACTTGCAACGACCCGCCCTAGGCGACGAGGTACAACTGGGCGGCGGTCCCTACGCTGGCTAAGTGCACAGGAAGACAAACAGGGAACACGCAAGGGAAGGGGCAGTAGCCACGGAACGCCACGAGGAAACGGGGCGGCGAACGAACAGTCAGGACCAGGACGAAGTGAGTACACCCGAGCAGGCACGGAGACAGAAGCAAGCCAGGGCAAGCAAGCAGGTAAAGCAGAACTGCAGCAAGGCAGAAGCACGGCAGAAGCAGGCTGGAGCAAGCAGCAGTGGGGCCAGGAATCCAAAAGAATTACAAGCACTGAGGGAGAGCACAGGGCAGGTAATAAAGGGCAGGGGGCGGAGCTAACTCCGAGAGACCAGGCCGCGATAGGCTCTCCCACTCCTGAGCCTGCCACCCTGGTTGGTGGGAGATGGTGTCAGTCGAGCAGGTCTGGCCTCAGGTGTGGATTGATTAATCCCAGGAGTATAGCTAGATGAAGTACCTGGCAGATCCCTAACAGGAGGCTTCAATTCCACCAGTACCTGCCGTGTAAGAGGGCAAGGTATGGCGTGAAGATGTATAAGTTGTGCGAGAGTGCATCAGGGTATACTTACAAGGACAGCAGTATTCAGCCCTTAGAATGCCCCCCCTTACTGGGAGTTAACGCAAAAATTGGGTGGGATTTGGTGCACCCACTGCTGGACCAGGTTTACCACCTCTAACTGGATAATTTTTATACCAGCGTCCTACTCTTCAAGTGCCTCGCTTCCAGAAGTACTGTGGCATGCGGCACTGCTAGAAGAAATCGGAGAGGCCTCCTGTGAAGGATTTGCCTGACACAGCTTCTGTGTCAATGCCCGTGGTTAATAAGCCTGCATCTGTGTCTAGGTCTGCTAGAGTGACTCGATCTGCTACCACTCAGGCTGGTAGGCTGAGGAGTGGGAGAGCCTATCGCAGCCTGGCCAGACGGTTCTAGCTCCCGCCCTTGGTCTACTTATAACTTCATTTGATGCTTGTCCTTTGCCTGTGATTCTCTTGTTTCCTGGCTCTGCTGTTTCTGCTGTTACCATTGACCTCTGCTTCATATTGACCCTGGCTTGACTGACTATTCTCCTGCTCTGCATTTGTTAACACGTACACTCCTGGTTTGACTCGGCTCATCCACTACTCTGTTGCTCACGGTTTTGCCGTGGACAACTGCCCCACTTCCCTTTGCTTTTGTGTACCCTTGTCTTGTTTGTCTGTCGTGCACATATTGAGCATATGGACCGTCGCCCATTTGTACACCGTCGCCTAGGACGGGCTGTGAAAGTAGGCAGGGTCTGAGTGGCGGATAGATTAGGGCTCACCTGTCTGTCTCCCTATCCTGACATTACACCTCCCTAAGACACTGCTTGGGCAAACAAGAAGGGGTGGAAGCAGGGCACATTCTAGCAGCAACATATTGTGTGTTAAGTACAAGGACAAGAGAGATGTCGTTGTATTGACAACAATACATGGCCATACCAGTGCCCATGTACCTGTACGAGGTACCAGTACAGAGAACCCCAAACCAGACTGCATCCTGGACTACAATAGGTGCATGGGAGGGGTGGACTTGTCAGATCAAGTCCTGAAGCCCTACAGCGCCATGCGGTGTGGTATAAGAAGCTGGCCGTGCACATCATTCAGATTGCATTGTTTAATGCGTACCTACTACATCGATGTAAAGGCCAGATGGGAACTTTCCTGGAATTTCAAGAGGTGGTTATCAAGAACCTAATCTTTAGGGACCATGAAGGGGGGCACCAAGTACTTCTGGAAGCAAGGCAACACACATCGTACCAGGGCAATACTTTCCAGGAGGAATTCCCCAAACTGGCAAGAAGGGAAAAAGTCAAAAGAAGTGCAAAGTATGCTATAAGAGGGGGATAGGGTAAGACACAATATATCAATATGACACGTGTCCCGAAAAACCAGGGCTCTGTATGAAAGTGTTTTAAAATGTATCATACATCCCTTGATTTTCAATCTACCCCAGTTTTACTTACCATGATGCACTCCGCACAGCTTATCCCCCTCATCTTTACACTCTGGGCCCTGCTGTCTGCCCAGGCAGCTGTTAACATCCACATGTAGGGTATTGCTGTACCCGTGAGAACCCACATTACTGTTTATGGGATGTATGTCTCCGGTGGCGCATGCTGGGCACAATATATCGGACACTGAAATGGCATATATGTATAGAAAATTGCAAATCTCACTCTGCACTATCTGCTGCGCATTATCTTTTACACAATACCTGTGGGGTCAAAATGCTCACTACACCTCTAGATGAATGCCTTAAGGGGTGTAGTTTTTAAAACGGGGTCACTTCTCGGGGGTTTCAACTGTACTGGTACCTCAGGGGCTTCTGCATACATGACTTAGTACCAGAAAATCCCCAGTAGGCCAAATGGTGGTCCTTTCCTTCTTAGCCCTCCCATGGGCCCAGTTTATCACACATTTTTTTTAATTCACAGCCCATTTCAAATAAATTCTGAGAATAAACTGTGGGGTCTAAATGGTCACAACACCCATAAATTAATTCCTTGAGGGGTTTAGTTTCCAAAATGGGGTCAATTCTGGTGGGTTTCCATTGCTTTGATACCTCTGGGGCTCTGCAAATTCGACATGGCACCCGAAAACCAATCCAGCAAAATCTGGACTCCAAAGAACACATAGCGCTTCTTTCCTTCTGAGACCTCCCATGGGCCCAAACGGCAGTTTATCACCACAAATGGGATATTACCGCACTCAGGACAAATTGGGCAACAAAATGGGGCATTTTCCATGCGAAAATAAGAAATTTTGATCAAAAATGACATCTTATTGGAAAACATTTCATCTTTTTAATTTCACAGCCCAATTCAAAGACGCTCTGTGAAAAAACTGTGGGGTCAAAATGGTAACAACAACCATAAATGAATTCCTTGAGGGGTGCAGTTTCCAAAATGGGGTCACTTTTGAGGGATTCCTACTTTTTTGGCACCTAAACACCTCTTCAAACCTGGCATGCTGCCTAAAATATATTCTAATAAAAATGAGGCCCCAAAATGCACTAGGTGCTTCTTTGCTTCTGGGGCTTGTGTTTTAGTCCAAGAGCACACTAGAGCCACATGTGGGACATTTCTAAAAACGGCAGAATCTGTAAAATACATATTTAGTAGTGTTTCTCTGGTAAAACCTGTGTTACAGAAAAAAATAGAATAAAATTAAATTCAGCAAGAAAAATGAAATTTGCAAATTTCACCTCCACTTTGCTTTAATTCCTGTGAAATGCCTAAAGGGTTAAAAAAAACTTTCTAAATGCTGTTTTGAATACTTTGAGGGGTCTAGTTTTTAAAACGGGAAGTTTTGTGGGTGTTTCTAATACATAGGTGCCTCAAAGCCACTTCAGAACTGAACAGGTACCTTAAAAAAAAGGCTTTTGAAATTTTCTTAAAAATATGAGAAATTGCTGTTTATGTTCAAAAAATCATGCCAATCTAAAGTAGAATTATGGGAAATGTGAACTAGTAAATATTTTGGTTGGTATAACCATCTGTTTTACAAGCAGATGCATTTTTTACTTTAGAAAAATTCTATTTTTTCTACATTTTCTCTAAATTTTGCAATTTTTCATTAATAAACACTGAACATATCAACAACATTTTACAGCTAACATAAAGCCCAATGTCTCACGAGAAAACATTCTCAGAATCGCTTGGATAGGTTTAACCCCTTAAGGACGCAGCCTAGTTTGGGCCTTAAGGCTCAGAGCCCATTTTTCAAATCTGACATATTTCACTTTATGTGGTAATAACGTCGGAATGCTTAAACCTATCCAAGCGATTCTGAGATTGTTTTCTCGTGACACTTTGGGCTTCATGTTCGTGGTAAAATTTGGTCGATATATTCAGTCTTTATTTGTGAAAAATTGCAAAATTTAGAGAAAATTTACAAAAAATAGCATTTTTCAGAATTTAAATGCATCTGCTTGAAAAACAGACGGTTATACCACCCAAAATAGTTACTAGTTCACATTTCCCATATGTCTACTTTAGATTGGCATCGTTTTTTGAACATTATTTTATTTTTCTTGGACGTTACAAGGTTTAGAACATAAACAGCAATTTCTCATATTCTTAAGAAAATTTCAAAAGCCTTTTTTTGAAGGTGCCAGTTCAGTTCTGAAGTGGATTTGAGGGGCCTATGTATTAGAAACCCCCATAAAACACCCCATTTTAAAAACTAGACCCCTCAAAGTATTCAAAACAGCATATAGAAAGTTTTTTAACCCTTCAGGCATTTCACAGGAATTAAAGCAAAGTGGAAATGAAATTTGCAAATTTCATTTTTTCTGCTGAATTTCAATTTTATTCAATTTTTTTTTAGTAACAGAGAAGGTTTTACCAGAGAAACACTACTAAATATGTATTGTCCAGATTCTGCAGTTTTTAGAAATGTCCCACATGTGTCTCTAGTGCGCTCGTGGACTAAAACACAAGCCCTAGAAGCAAAGAAGCACCTCGTGCATTTTGAGGCCTCTTTTTTATTAGAATATATTTTAGGCAGCATGCCAGGTTTGAAGAGGCGTTGAGGTATCAAAACAATGGAAACCCACCAGAAGTGACCCCATTTTGGAAATTACACCCCTCAAGGAATTCATTTATGGTTTTTGTTATCATTTTGACCGCACAGTTTTTTCACAGCACCTATTTGAATTGGGCTGTGAAATGAAAAAAATGATATTTTTTCCAATAAAATGTCATTTTTGATCAAATTTTCTTATTTTCACAGGGAACAACATACCCCATTTTGTTGCCCAATTTGTCCTTAGTGCGGCAATACCCCATTTGTGGTGATAAACTGCCGTTTGGGCCCATGGGAGGGCTCAGAAGGAAAGGAGCGCTATGTGTTTGTTGGAGTCCAGATTTTGCTGGATTGGTTTTCGGGTGCCATGTCACATTTGCAGAGCCCCAGAGGTATCAAAGCAATGGAAACCCACCAGAAGTGACCCCATTTTGGAAACTACACCCCTCAAGGAATTCATTTATGGTTTTTGTTATCATTTTGACCGCACAGGTTTTTCACAGCACCTATTTGAATTGGGCTGTGAAATGAAAAAAATTATATTTTTTCCAATAAGATGTCATTTTTGATCAAAATTTCTTATTTTCACAAGGAACAACATACCCCATTTTGTTGCCCAATTTGTCCTTAGTGCGGCAATACCCCATTTGTGGTGATAAACTGCTGTTTGGGCCCATGGGAGGGCTCAGACGGAAAGGAGCGCTATGTGTTTGTTGGAGTCCAGATTTTGCTGGATTGGTTTTCGGGTGCCATGTTGCATTTGCAGAGCCCCAGAGGTATCAAAGCAATGGAAACCCACCAGAAGTGACCCCATTTTGGAAACTACACCCCTCAAGGAATTCATTTATGGTTTTTGTTATCATTTTGACCGCACAGTTTTTTCACAGCACCTATTTGAATTGGGCTGTGAAATGAAAAAAATGATATTTTTTCCAATAAGATGTCATTTTTGATCAAAATTTCTTATTTTCACAAGGAACAACATACCCCATTTTGTTGCCCAATTTGTCCTTAGTGCGGCAATACCCCACTTGTGGTGATAAACTGCCCTTTGGGCCCATGGGAGGGCTCAGAAGGAAAGGACCACCATTTGGCCTACTGGAGCTTTTCTGGTGCTAAGTCATGTGTGCAGAAGCCCCTGAGGTACCAGTACAGTTGAAACCCCCGAGAAGTGACCCCATTTTAAAAACTACACCCCTTAAGACATTCATCTAGAGGTGTAGTGAGCATTTTGACCCCACAGGTACTGTGTAAAAGATAATGCGCAGCAGATGGTGCAGTGTGAGATTTGCAATTTTATATATGTATATGCCATTTCAGTGTCCAATATAGTGTGCCCAGCATGCGCCACCGGAGATATACACCCCTTAAATTGTAATGTGGGTTCTCCTGGGTACGACAATACCCTACATGTGGCTGTTATCAGCTGCCTGGGCATACGGCAGGGCTCAGAAGGGAAAGATGAGGGGGGTAAGCTGTGCGGAGTGCATCAGGGTAAATTAAAAATCAAGGGATGTATGATACATTTTAAAACAATCTTTTATACAGAGCCCTGGTTTTTCGGGACACGTGTCGCATTGGTATATTGTGTTCTTCCTTATCCCCCTCTTATAGCAGACTCTGCACCTCTTTTGACTCTTTCCCTTTCCACCGGTTTGGGGACCTTCTCCTGGAAAGTGTTGCCCTGGTACGATGCGTGTGGCCTCGCTTCCAGAAGTACTGGGTGCCCCCCCTTCCTGGTCCCTAAAGATTAGATCTTGAAATTCCAGGAAAGTTCCCCTCTGGCCTGCACATCGACGTAGCACATACGCATTGTACAAAGCCATCTGTATGATGTGCCCGGCCAGCTTCTTATACCACACCGCATGGCGCTGTAGGGCTTCAGGACTTGATTTGACAAGTCCATCCCTCCCATGTACCTATTGTAGTCCAGGATGCAGTCTGGTTTGGGGGTGGCCTTTCCTTCATATATCCTAAACCTGTAGGTATACCCTGATGCACTCTCGCACAGCTTATACATCTTCACGCCATACCTTGCCCTCTTACCTGGCAGGTACTGGCGGAATTGAACCCTCCCTTTAAAATGTACCAGGGACTCATCAATAGAAAAACACTTCTCGGGGGTGTATGCTTGGGAAAACCGGGCACTGGAACGGTCTAATAGGGGTCTCCGTTTATACAAACGGTCAAAACTGGGGTCATCTCGGAGTGGGCACGGCTCATTATCAGTATAATGTAAGAAGCGAAGTATTGCCTCATTTATTTATTTTTTTAGGTTCCAGTTCATTTCTGAAGTTGCTTTGAGGGGCCCATATATTAGAAACCCCTATCAAACACCCCATTTTAGAAACTAGACCCCTCAAAGTATTCACAACAGCATTTAGAAAGTTTATGAACCCTTTAGGTGTTTCACAGAAATTTAGAGCAAAGTAGAGGTGAAATTTACTCTTTTTATACCATTTTTTTTATAACACAAAAGGATTTATCAGAGAAACACAAATTAATACTTATTGCCCAGATTCTGCAGTTTAGAGAAATATCCCACATGTGGCCCTCGGGCGGTAATGGACTGAAGCACCGGCCTCCGAAGCAAAGGAGCGCCTAGTGGATTTTGAGGCCTCTTTTTTATTAGGCACCATGTCCGGTTTGAAGAGGTCTTGTGGTGCCAAAACAGTGGAAACCCCCCAAAAGTGACCCCAATTTGGAAACTAGACCCCTTGAGGAATCCATTGTAGTTTTCTTGGGGTGCATGCGGCTTTTTGATCAGTTTTTATTCCATTTTTAGGTGGCGTGGTGACTAATAAACAGCAATTCTACTATTGTTTTTGTATACTTTTTTTTTTACAGCGTTCACCGTGCGCTATAAATGACATATTAACTTTATTCTGCGGGGCGATACGATTACGGCGATACCAGATGTTTATAGGTTTTTTTTATGTCTTATGGCGTTTGCACAATAAAATACGTTTTGTAAACAATCATTCACTTTTTGTGTTACCTTATTCTAAGAGCCAGAACGTTTTTATTTTTCAATCAATAAAGCCGTGCGAGGACTTATTTTTTGCGTAACGAACTGTATTTTCCATCAGTACCATTTTTAGGTACATGCGACTTTTTGATCTCTTTTTATTCCATTTTTTGGGAGGTGAAGTGACCAAACAATTGTGATTGTGGTACGGTTTATTAATATTTTTTTTTACGGCGTTCACCGCGCGGGATAAATAACAAAATAATTTTGTAGTTCAGGCCGTTACGGACGCGGCGATACCAATTATGTATAGTTTATTTGTTTGTTTATATATTTAAATTAATTATAAATGACTGATAAGGGAAAAAGTGGGACTTTTACTTTTATTACTTTTAAAACTTTTATTTTACACATCTTTTTTTAACTTTTTTTTTACTTTATTACTTTGTCCCACTAGGGGACTTGAGGGCAGGAGGCCCTGATCGCTATTCTAATACACTGCACTACATGCGTAGTGCAGTGTATTAGAACTGTCAGCTACTCACTGACAGCAAGCATAGTGGGTCCTGACGTTGTCAGGACCCACTAGGCTTCCGTCTATGGCATAGCCGGACGCCATTGTTTGGTGTCCGGTTGCCATAGTCACCATCGCCGGCCGCTATCGCGTAGCAGGCCGGCGATGGCAGCTTAACCCCTAAAAAGCCGCGATCTCTATAGAACGCGGCTTTTAAGGGGTTAATCAGCGGGGACACAGGGATCGGTCCCCGCTGTAGGAGCTGTGACAGCTGCTGAACAAGACAGCAGCGTCACAGCTCCTGTATGTGTCGGGAGGACGGCCGAAACGGCCGTTACTCCCGAGACGTACTATTACGGCATGGAGCGCGAACGATACAGCTGCCATGACGTAATAGTACGTCAAGGAGCGGGAAGGGGTTAAGCATTTCGACATTATTACCACATAAAGTTAAATATGTCAGATTTGAAAAATGGGCTCTGAGCCCTAAGTCCCGAACTAGGCTGCGTCCTTAAGTGGTTAAGCAACTATCAAATATATCAATGTTTTACATCTCCTAGCACTCTTTGTCCTAAAGTATATAATCCAGTACATATGGCGGCACGTTCCATACACTCTGTATTGTGTAAGTTGCAGCCGCGCACATAACAATTACCAGTCACACTTATGGATTGATGTTAATGATTTATTTAAGGTTTTTGTGGATCAAAATATATAATGGTAAAGATGACGGTAATACAAGATCCAGCAAAAACTACGGAATATGTCACAGTATATACTGTAGTATCAGTTAGGGGTGGAAAATCTGGATTCGACAGACACAAGAAGAGATGACATATTGTCCTGTTCTGAACCTGGTCTTCTGGGTGATATTGATGCCCTGGTGACCACATTGATGTCTCTTCTGTGACAGATGTTGTAGAAATGTTAAGTCTCGCCATTGGAATTCTTGTAAGATGGCGGATTCTGCCCTTGGTTGTTATTAGTGTTGATGTTCTGTTGATATCTGCTGACTTGTTCTGGGGGGAGAAGCACACAACCCTATTAAATATTGATCATTCAGGCTGCTTGATAAATATAGAGAGGGGACACATCCAGAGGAACTTACCTTTCTATCAGCATTGATGGTGGCTCCTCCGGTGACAGGGAGCGCTATTCTCGCCAGATGTACTGCGGAATTGATGTTTATGCTGCAAGACAAATATTTGCTATTAATGTTCTATAATGTGTGTTTCTTAGCAGACACAAAATCTAGAAGACTTTTTAAGGTGATTTGAGGTAAATAAATTTCTTAATTGATCCTTGGCGTCACACTACAAACCTTGAAGATGGTTGATGCAAGCAGTGGGTCTGACCTAGAGCTGTGCTCGGTATTGGTTCAGAGTGCACAAGACCTATAGGAGGTGCACGAATAGGGTCCCAACCCAATCGTATGTAGAGAAGTATTCGGCACACAGAGAAATATGATTCAAAACTTCTTTTGTTTTATTTGTATTGTATTCAAATGCCATGGGCGGAGTGCAACGTTTCGGTCCTAGAAGACCTTCGTCAGGCACTGGAACCCTGTTGGCGTGGATGTATCCTGCTGATGAGCACTGCTGTTCATATCGCGGCTTACCGCGCCAAAAACGAGCGGTAAGCCGCGATATGAACAGCAGTGCTCATCAGCAGGATACATCCACGCCAACAGGGTTCCAGTGCCTGACGAAGGTCTTCTAGGACCGAAACGTTGCACTCCGCCCATGGCATTTGAATACAATACAAATAAAACGAAAGAAGTTTTGAATCATATTTGTCTGTGTGCCGAATACTAGAGCTGTGCTCTTCAGCATGTTACCGGAACTTTCTAATATTCCGATGTTTTATGCCCCGGAGATTGTAACTGTTCCTTAGGAGTCCTGCAAGATGCCAAGTAATGTCTTCCATCAATAGCAATGTTCCTTGTATCCATCATTTTTGCTTAGAAGCTAATGCATCATAAAATCCAGTTGTTCCATCCATTCAGATGACAGGTTCCTTTAGGAAACTCATTGTACTATACTACATACATGCTTACAGTTGGGGAAGTTGTTCCCCAAAGCCCACAACCTTCATTCAGAAATGAAAACGTGTCTGAATACAAGGAGTTGGAATTTTAAGATTGAAAATACTTATTTACACTTTAGTTAAATTAGTTGATAAAATAAATTACAGATACAGAGGAAAACCTAAGAGATGGAAGAACATTTTCACCGCAAACATAATAGACAACTACAAAGCTCTTACCTGTAAGGACATGAACAGATGCAGCTACTTTTTTTGTCCTTTCCTCCTAATGCCCGTTACATAGATTTTACGATCAAAGCGTCCACCAGCCAAGGGGATGCTGGAATGAGAAATATATTTATGTAAGACATATGATAATGTTAGCAGGTAACCACACTTTGCTTAGTTTCACATCCTATAATCCTCCAGTACTGTCACCAAGGTGTACAGCCACCTGCCCCAAAGTGTGAGCTCTGGCTATAAGGACCATGTAGTAATGACGGCTACTGAAAGTATCATACCAACAACATGGAGGAAAACATGACTTACTCATCTGAACCGGGCCTGATCTTTACTTCAAAGATGCCAAAAACAGGTCGGTGGTCTGAGGTCTTCAAAACAGGGCAAGAGTCGTATCTCAGGACTCGCACATCTCCCTCACATTGGCTTTTAAACAACACCCTGTCCTGTAGAGGTCATGAAAATAACAAATATCATTAGTGAAATCATATTATAATAGATTATTAAACTGCAAAACAACACAGACCTAAATGTTGGGCCTACTTTATTTATATTGCAAAATATTGAGACTTTATTGCATTTTAGGTTTGACTTGGTCACACAGATTTCATTAAATAAGTATCCTTGACCCATACTGGGCAACGACATATTACACTGGGAAACTGTGATGACAAACTCACTACATAAAAGTAAAATTAACTGAAAGCTTTGTTCATAAGAAATTACTCTTCCAGCTATAAAAATAACAATTCATTACATTGGGGGAGGGGATTCATTATATAATGGGTGCTCTGGCCCATGGATTCTATTGTCTCTCAAGCTCTGTAGACCTGGAAATAAGATATCTTACCGTATATGATGGAATTCTCTGCTTTGCTGATGTATCATAGGTGTCTGTGCCAATGTCAAACTTATATGTAGGAAGGAAATCAATGGTGTGCTCCTTGAACCCTAGAAATATGGACCCTTAAGTTGAAAGAAAAAAAAGTAGTCAGTATTAAAAAAAAAAAAGGAGCAATTGATAATTTTAGCACTATATAAGAATTTGGGGAACATATCAACCATCATGTCAGTGATTTGTATTAATCTGTGGAAGTGGTTGTGGTATTAAAGGGGTTTTCCAACTTCTAACAACTAATGACATACTCACCAGATAGGTCATCAGTACATGATCTGTGGTGGTCCGACACCCGGACCCTGCACTAATCAGCTGGTCCGGTGCCTTTGAGCACCGGACGTACATGCCGGATGCAGTTGGCGCCGGCCACGGAATTGCAGCCGAGCTGCAGTACTGCAACTCTGCTCCTATTCAAGTGAATAGGAGGCAGACCTGCAGTTATGCATCATGGCAGCTATGCTATGTAAGGAGCCAACTGCTACCGGCTCCGTACATAGCATTGTGTGGCATAACATCCGGTGCCCGCAGGCCACTGGAGCAGCTTAACGGTGCAGCGTCCAGGTGTCGGACCCGCACCGATGATATACTGATGACCTATCCGGTGGATAGGTGATCAGTTGTCAGAAGGTGGAGAACCCCTTTAATGAAGGTTGAGGAGTGATAGAGATCTGTCTACTAGTAAATATACCATTGTTCTTGGCTTCATTCAGATGGTCGTGTTTGAGGAGACTGGACATATCTTTTCCTTCGATCTTCTGCAGAAGAGATTCCACATTTTTTCTGTCCTCTTTAAGTTGAAAATTGAGGTCTCCAAACCAAAACACCCGATCAAAGCGGCTGGTGACGTCCACTGTAGAATAAAAATAAATAAAAAAATTATAGCACATGACTGCATTAGACTCAACGGAGACAAATAGAGAGATAAAAGGATCCATAGGTTCAACCACATAAGTAATACTCACAGGCATTGGAGTTGATTCTTTCCGGAATAATTTGAGGCAGACGGAGACCCTCAGTAATGGTTTTATAGTCCTGGATCCTCTTGTTGACTGCCCCAACTGCCAACAAAAAAATACATATTAGCAGTGGCGGATGATCATATGGGCGGCCCCAATCGCATATTATTTTCAAAAAAACACATTGCAGCGCGCCACCGCCGCTAATGGAGAGGAGGGGTGGGTGTGAGGGATTATACGGCCGCACCGTCCGCCCTGCTGCCTCTCAGAGGGGGAGGCGGCGCAACTGAAACCAGCCGCCGCCACCCCCTCCTGCACTAATTCTACCTGCGTGTATCTGTATTACTGGCCACTCACAACATAGAATGAGATTGATAGATTAGAAAAAGTTTGATCAAACTGGAACAAACCTTTTATTTTTACCAAAACATAAGTACAGATCTCTTGATATCATCCCATATATTTCAGTTAATTATCAAATAGCAGCAATTTTATACAAAGTAAAACTGTACATGGTCATATATTAATATTGTAAATACTTACATCTCAGATGTGAATTAATAAAAAGGAAAGATGTTCCAAAGACGGTGAAGGCAACACCCAAGGCTCCTTTAGTTTTCACATGGTGGAATAGCCTGGTTGTTACATGGGTGTGCTCTACCTCTGTATAAGAAATTAAACACAAAAAGACGGGTCAGTGGTTAAGAGTACTACATGCAACAATGGAATAGCAATTATTTCCAATTAAACTATGGAAATATTACTAGAACATAATTTCATACTTTGTAACTGTGGTGTGAACTTTTAGATCTCCAATACTCAGAAGTCAAGAATCTGAGAGCCAAGCTCTTAGGCATCTAATTCTAATAACTAAATAAGATGTTCCAGCTAATGACTACATTCAAGACTTCTTATGTAGACGTAGGAATGTGAATCTTACCTGAGCAGAACCAGATTAGTTCCCGTCGAACAAAGATGGTGAGATACAGGACTCCGAGCCCGGAGGAGTGGTATAATACATAGTGTGGTCCAAGGGTCTCCTGTAATTTTATCTCCCATTCCCGTCTACAAGAAGACACAATTTCAGATTTACATATTAATAAATGACACAAGACTAAGATACTCAACTCATCTGTATCAACACTCCATATAATAATAACCTCTGGGGATACATTTTGAAAATTAAGGAGTGATAATACAATAAGTAGAGCATTGAGAGAGAATTTGTATCAGCCGCCCTGCTGTCCATCTGCAGTCATAGGCTGGTGTAAGACAACCTGAGAAGACTTACCTGTTTGGACATCCTTCCTGAACGCCAATAACATAAATGTCTTTCGTATCATCTGATGGTAACAGCAGATCCTCCACATTTTGCGGGTAATCCTGTTCAAAATATACAAACATTAATATTGTATACAAAGAGCGCCAACTCAACTGACATAGGGTAGAATATAACCTGTCTATGTAATATTCAACTACAAACTAAAGAGACATGGTTACTGGCCCATTTCATCCAACTTGAGCTCGGGCACACTGATGGGTCACAATAAATATTGTACATTACTTCTCACCTTTCCCTCCATATTCCAGGTGGCAACATATAGTCTCAACCGTCTATCTGGGAAATAGCGATCCAGTTCTCTAGCGCCGATCACAGCGCTGCTGCCAAAGTTTCTGTGAAGATATGGGGAGAATTAAAGATCTAGTGACTGTTATACCACAGCTCTGGATATCTGAGCAATGTATGAGAATTATTAGTTACATACCTTTTACGGATATTTTTGGAGCGCAGGCGGGTCAGCAGGCTGAATGCGCTCTTCTTGGTGTTCTTTGATGTAATGTCACAATATTTGCTGTGACTAAGATCGCTGGATTTTTCATCTGCCATATCTTTGATGACAGAAAACTTCTGGAGCGAGATGTTAGGCTCCTCCATAGTTGGTATGTCTCCCATCAGATTTCCTTCATCAGGAATTTGGGAGACGTGATATTTCTTAGATTTTTTCCAAAAGGGCATGGTTGTTTAATGCCCGGGTGCAAAACTGCACCAATGTCCTTGGTAGAAAACCAGGAGACAGTCAAGATAGAATTTGACTAATCGCCTCTAGTTCTCCGAAAATAGGACAAATCGCTAACCGTATAAGCAACACAGTAAGTAACACAGTGTCAATCCAACAGCAAGACCTAGAAAGACCAGAAAACTATAAGGGTATGTGCACACACACTAATTACGTCCGTAATTGACGGACGTATTTCGGCCGCAAGTCCCGGACCGAACACAGTGCAGGGACCCGGGCTCCTAGCATCATACTTATGTACGATGCTAGGAGTCTCTGCCTCGCTGCAGGACAACTGTCCCGTACTGTAATCATGTTTTCAGTACGTGACAGTGGTCCTGCAGCGAGGCAGGGACTCCTAGCATCGTACATAAGTATGATGCTAGGAGCCCGGCTCCCTGCACTGTGTTCGGTCCGGGACTTGCGGCCGAAATACGTCCGTCAATTACGGACGTAATTAGTGTGTGTGCACATACCCTTAGGGAGTCGTTACTTGTGATGAAACTAGCTGGAAAAATTAGTTATTAAATAGGGTATTCCTATAACAGAATATTGTCAATCATAAGTGTCAGAGGATCACATGACTTGGGGTCTTGGACCTGGGAGCCCCTGTTGATAACATTGTATTAGGTTTGGAAGCTGAAACAATGTATTGGTTGTTAAATTGACCATATGGCATTTTAAAGGGTTGAATTTTTTTTAATATTAATTGATAACCAGAATTTAGAACCTAAGTAATTGGAGTTAGTAATAAATACTTTTTATTGTTATCTTTTTTATTGTTATTATTATTATTATTATGATTATATACATAATTATTAATTTCAATTGTTAATAAGGACACGTTTCCAGGGGATTAGCACTATCCTTCTACAATTTAGTCTGACGAATGCTATTAGGCTGTTTATTCCTGGACTTACTAATATTTTATTACTAAAAAAAATAAAAAATAAAAAAAAAGCAATACTCCTTATAATCATTTATTTATGTACATGATTCAAACATCAAATAGTTTAAATCTTGTAATAAAACCAATACTACCATAGACGCAGTAAGAAACACGGCTATCTAGACTCATCTCAAGACATCACAATAGCGGCACCTGATGTAGGTTGGTTGCATAGCCATACCAGCTAATATTCAGGATTGACCTGATATATAAATAGTATAGTCTACAGACAGAAAACCTAAAATTCATAAATATGAATTCCCTTATAAACATTTATTATGAGAATTACTGGTGTTATAAACTGGAGGGTGTGATAATAAGTTCCCAGAGATTCACATTCTTTGCTTTGTGGTTGCTTTATGAATCTACCAGCAGAATACAGACACCAATTTCTGTCTGCAATCTGCATTCTGTCTATGGAGCAGATGTGACAGGCCACAATATTGCTATTTAAGCAATTTCCTAGTGTATAAGTATGCCAAATAAAAAACACAAATAACACGACAAACACTAGAATTACATGTAAGAATCCAATATTCATAAAGAGACTGATAGATGAGACTGTTCTAGAGACGTAGCAATGATAAAGTACTTACCGTACCGATCACATCCACCTGATAAATGACAGCCCTCTGGCCAGCACTATACTTTATACCTAAGCTCGGTGACATCACAATAGATATACACTCGGTACACTACAGTATATGGCCAAAAGTATATGGACACCAATGGTTGAGACACTGATGTTGGGCAAAAAGGTCTGGCTCGCAATTGCCTTTCCAATTCACTCCAAAGGTTTTGTTGGGATTGAGGTCCGGGTTCTGTGCAGATACGCAAGTTCCTCCACATCGAACTTGTCAAACCATGTCTTTAGGGAGCCTCTTTGTGCACAGGGGCACAGTCATACTAGGACAGGAAAGGGTCTTACCCAAACTATTACCACAAAGTTGGAAGCATACAATTGTTTAAAAGTCTTATTAACCCCTACTGGAAAAATGGGGATTTAATCCAACCCCTTACAAACAATCCAGACCATTATACAAACTTCACTCCATTTTATAATAGGCACTATACAGTCCAGTAGGTAGCATTCTCCGGGCAGGCACAAAACGCAAATTCGTCCATTAGATGGCCAGATAGTGAACCGTGATTTATTACTCAACAGAACATGTTTCCCATGCTCCAAAATTCAACAGCGACGTGTTTTACACCCATCCAGCTGATTATTGGCTCAATAATTAGGAGAGGTGTCCAAATACTATTGGCCATATAGTGTAGGTGGATTACCTAACTACACTCGTTATAACTTACAGATCTTAATATGGCATTTTCAATGGCTTTTACATGTTTTTTTTATATTACTTGATCAAAATTCTGAATTTTATTACATTGTGTTAATTTATGGAATTCTTTTTAGGGAATTTACACTAATATAAGGACTTACTACATAACAGTCCCCTAATATGACCATCCTGTAATTTCTCCTTTACAATCGAGAGCCAAAATAAGTTCTCAGGGCTGCAGGGAACCAAAATGATGTGCTGTTACCCTGCAAATCTATTATCGGCTGAATGTAGGCTGCCATTTCTTACAGCCTGTGTTCTTTCTATGATATTTAAGCAATTCAATTGTATAATGAAACAAAAAAAGATATTACAACCTCTAATAAACCATATCTTGAAGACATGGATTCAATGTTCCTAATATAATGGATCGATCAGAGTCAGGTACAGATAGAGAAATGATAGAGAACTTACCGGTCACATCCAACTGAGTGACAGCTCTGTGACCAGCATCATTGCATATACCCAAGCTCTATGACATCACAATAGATGCTTTTATGACCACATAATTTGCATATTTCAATTATAGATTTACCATCATTAATAGTAGTGACATCACAATAGATATACCCGGCGTGAGCTGCTTTTATGACCACACACATAATTTGCATATTTCAGTATGGCTTTAACAATATTTTTAATGTTTGATTGTTATTTATATTTTGAATGTAGTTTCTATATTCATAATGTTTCCGTGGACAGACTCTTACCCAGTACTGCCAAGACAGGAGATCAGGGATAGAATTAAAACCCATAATAAATTGTAAAAGTCGGAGATATGGTTCAGTCTTGGTGCATGGAACTTGTAATGTTCATCTCTCACAGTTGGTTTAGTGTGTGTCTAGTTATTACAATCTGGACGGATCTGCAGCTGCTGAACATCTGATAGATAATAATTTCTGTCTGTGTGACATTGAGGAAACAATTAATATTATATTAAAATACATAATCTTTGTAATAAATATGACTAAAAACCTGAAGACCCTCATAAGGTGCTGGGGCTCTGCACCAGTAAGAACATCCTACATGCTGCATCTCCTGTGCTCAGCTCTCGAGGGAATAAAGAGGTGGTAAGAATCGATCTATTCATCCTGAGAGGAGACGGTCAGACCTGATGTGAACGTATTCAGCATAAATAGCTCAGAGATAACTGCACATAATCTCTGCCAGTTGCTCTCCTGTTCTAAAAAGTAGATCTGTGGCACCAGAAGGCGGATAACTTCGGGAACCAACTAAGTTGGAATAGTATATAGATCATAGGCCTCCCAAGAGGGGGTAGAAGACCAACACCCAGATGTATTCATGAAAAATGGCTGCATGATATTTTTATGGATACCACATTCTCTGCAGCATTTGAAGTCAAGAGGACCAAAGAATTCCTGCCTGGTCCCTTAATCCGGGTCACTCCTAAAACCATTGCTGGCCCATTAGGTAAACTGTAAAGACAGGGAGCGACATCAAGAAATGCTTAAGTGATTTACAAATGTCTCATGTCCTCATCATCCAATGGTTGCCAGTGAACCTCATATAACTACAGTATGTATGAAACCCATTAATACCTGAGAAATCCACAGCATGTAGAAGGTTCAAGGTGTTTCTTTTATTAGTCATTAATTAAGTGAATAATTTGTCATAATAATGTTTATCGGGCATAAATGTTTCTATATTTCTCAAGTTAGTGGAGTTATATGTGATCCCAGAAATGCACCAATTATCTTTCTAAGCCAAGCTCCGTTTTTCTGATAGAGAGTTCATTCCCTGCTTCCCTTTACACAGCTTTATTGAAATAATAACATTCTGGGTGCCTGCAGGTACAACTAGGGCAGCTTTCTGTATATGGATTTACTGCATGTTGCATTGCACTAAGTGGAAGTTATATAAATTTATATACAGCAAACAGTACACAGAGACAGCTGCAGAAAGCAGGAATTTTATTATTCAAAGGGGTTATCTGGGTTTTTAAAACTGATGGCCTGTACTTAGGATAGGCTGTCAATATTAGAGCGGGGTGGGTTCGACTCTTGTCACCCTCGCCGATCAGCTATTTGAAGGGTCTGCAACCCTTGTATGAGAGCTGCAGCCTCTTCATTGTTTTCATGGTTTACCTTCTCATTCGTATTAGCACGTGCTGTTACATTTTTAGTGGCTGTGCACGGTATTGCACCCCTGTCCCATTAAAATTAAGGGGTCTTGTTAGTAATTGAATTATAAAAGCTGTAAGGTTTGGAATCTTAATTTATATAGGAGTCCTGTTTAAATTCTGAATTTATATAGGGGTCTGGTCTGGGGTATGAATTAATTCTTGTTACTTAAAATGCTGGGAATTGCTGCAGAAGCAATCGGCCAAAATAGTCTGGGCAGCAGACTCTGCATTTATTATGGCAAGTCGTCATAACAATCTTGGCTGGAAAGGGAAGAAAAGGAAAGAGAACGTCTACAATCAGCGAAGACGTCACCTGTGAGTCACTGGATTTAATGAGGACATGTCAATCCTCCAAACATGTCTATTTTAGCAAATGTTTGTATGCTTTTACCTATCCAAGCGATTGTAAGATTCTTCTCTCGTGACACATTGGACTTTGTTACTGGTAAAACTTGGTAGATACATTCAGTATTTATTTGTGAAAAACACTAAAATTTTGCGAAAATTGCGAATTTTTACAAATTTCTATGTATCTGTTTGTAATACATATGGATATACCACACAAAATAGTTACTAATTAACATTTCCCATATCTCTATTTTAGATTGGCATAGTTTTTTGAACATCCTTTTATTTTTCTAGGACGTTACAAGGCTTAGAACTTTAGCAGACATTCTCACACAAATTTCAAAAGGCTGTTTTTACAGGGACCAGTTCAGTTCTGAAGTGGCTTTGAGGGGCCCATACAATACAACCCCCCATAAAGCACTCCATTTTAAAAACAGTACCCCTCAAAGTATTCAAAACAGCATTTAGAGATTTTCTTAACTCTACAGACCTTTCACAAGAATTAGAGCAACGTAGGGGTGAAATTTACAAATTTCAGGTTTTTTTGCAGAAATACATTTTTAATCCTTTTTTCTCTGTAACACGGAAGGTTTTACGAGATAAACACAACTTAATATTTATTGCCCAGATTCTGCAGTTTTTAGTGTGCTAATTTACTGAAGCACAGGCCTGAGAAGCAATATAGTGCCTAGAGGATCTTGGGGCCTTCTTATTATTAGATTATATTTTATGTACCATGTCAGGTTTGAAGAGGTGCGATGCCAAAACAACGGAAACACCCCAAAAAAGTCCCCATTTTGGAACCTACACCTAACAAGGAATTCATCTTGGCATATAGTGAGCATTTTGACTAGAGATGAGCGAACCGGGACAACCGAACCCGGTTTCGGTCCGAACTTCTGGAAAAGTTTGGTTCGCAGCGAATCCGAACTTCACCGGGTTCGGCCGAACCCGTTTTGACCGAACCCGGTCAAAAATATTATACAAATCGGCAGCCACTTGTCTCTATCAATCACTGATAGAGAAAAGAGGCTGCTGATTAAAAATAAAATAAAAAGCATTTCATACGTACCTGGTCGTTGTCTTGGGGACGAGTCCCTCTTCTTCCTCCAGTCCGACCTTCTTTTCTGACGCGGCATCCTGTGATTGGCTGCAGCGCTCACATGGGCTGTATCGTCATCAAGGAATGTCGTGCCGGATGTCGAGAGGGACGCGTCACCAAGGCAACGGCCAGGAGACCGGACTGGAGGAAGCAGGGAGTTCCCGGTAAGTTTGAACGTCTTTTTTTTTACAGGTTACTCTATATTGTGATCGGTAGTCACTGTCCAGGGTGCTGAAACATATACTGCCGATCAGTTAACTCTTTCAGCACCCTGGACAGTGACTATTTACTGACGTCGCCTAGCAACGCTGTCGTAATGACGGGTGCACACATGTAACCACCCGTCATTACGGGGCCTCATGCACACGACCGTAAAAACACCTGTTATTACGGGTCGTAATTACGACCCGAAATAGCGGGCCCATAGACTTCTGTTAGCCACGGGTACCTTCCCGTTTTCTCACGGGAAGGTGCCCGTGCCGTTAAAAACATAGAACATGTTCTATTTTTTCATTTTACAGGCCGTGCTCGTAATTACGACTCGTAATTACGAGCACGGCCGGGCACGGCCGGCCACGGGCAGCCGGCCGCTTTTGCGAACCGTGCTGTCATTATAATTATAGCAGCACGGCCCGTAAAATAGAACATGTTCTATTTTTTTTAATGGAACGGGCACCTTCCCGTGAGAAAACGGGAAGGTACCCGTGGGTAACAGAAGTCTATGAGCCCGTTATTGCGGGTCGTAATTACGACCCGCAATAATGGGTGTTTTTACGGTCGTGTGCATAATGGGAGCACGGCTCGCAAAAACGAATGGCTGCCCGTGGCCGGCCGTGCTCATCTCCTGAAATACTCTGTGCTGCCTTAAACTTTGTGGACAGGTCAGGATCCTGTTTCTTTTAAATGCTGCTAGGCAACCCGCTCGATCCACTATATAAGGCTGCGCTACAGTGCAGCATTTAAAAGAAACAGGATCCTGACCTGTCCACAGAGTTTAAGGCAGCACAGAGTATTTCAGGAGATGAGCGTGCAGATTCAGTGCTGCTGTGAACTCTGCTCTTACCATTACGTAGCTCTCAGTCTGTTACCTCTCCTCCACTACTGTCCTCAATAACACCTTCATGATTGGCAAGTCACCACGTAACGGTAAGAGCAGAGTCCACAGCAGCACAGAATATTTCAGGAGATGAGCGTGCGGATCTTGTGCGGGGTGGTGACTTGCCAATCATTTAAAGGTGTTCTTGAGGACAGGAGTGGAGGAGAGGTAACAGACTGAGAGCTACGTAATGGTAAGAGGAGAGTTCACAGCAGCACAGAATATTTCAGGAGAGGAGCGTGCAGATTCTGTGCTGCTGTGAACTCTGCTCTTACCCTTACGTAGCTCAGTCTGTTACCTCTCCTCCACTCCTGTCCTCAATAACACCTTCACATGATTGGCAAGTCACCACCCCGCACAAGATCCGCATGCTCATCTCCTGAAATACTCTGTGCTGCTGTGAACTCTGGTCTTACCATTACGTGGTGACTTGCCAATCATGTGAAGGTGTTATTGAGGACAGGAGTGGAGGAGAGGTAACAGACTGAGAGCTACGTAATGGTAAGAGCAGAGTTCACAGCAGCACAGAATCTGCACGCTCCTCTGATGAAATACTCTGTGCTGCTGTGAACTCTGCTCTTACCATTACGTAGCTCAGTCTGTTACCTCTCCTCCACTGCTGTCCTCAATAACACCTTCTCATGATTGGCAAGTCACCACCCCGCACAAGATCCGCACGCTCATCTCCTGAAATACTCTGTGCTGCTGTGAACTCTTCTCTTACCATTACGTGGTGACTTGCCAATCATGTGAAGGTGTTCTTGAGGACAGGAGTGGAGGAGAGGTAACAGACTGAGAGCTACGTAATGGTAAGAGCAGAGTTCACAGCAGCACTGAATCTGCACGCTCATCTCCTGAAATACTCTGTGCTGCCTTAAACTCTATGGACAGGTCAGGATCCTGTTTCTTTTAAATGCTGCACTGTAGCGCAGCCTTATATAGTGGATCGAGCGGGTTCCCCAGCAGCATTTAAAAGAAACAGTGTGTGTGTTTGTGTATGTGTGTGTTTGTGTATATATGTGTGATTGGGTATGTGTCTTTGTCTGTTTTTGTTTTTATATGTGTGTTTGTGTATATGTGTGTGTGTATTTATGTGTGTTTGTGTATATATGGGTGTGTTTGTGTATATGTGTTTGTGTATATGTTTGTGTATATGTGTGTGTATTTATGGGTGTATTTGTGTATATGTTTATGTGTAGATGTTTGTGTGTGTGTGTTTTTGTATATGTGTGTGTTTGTGTATATGTGTGTATATGGGTGTGTGTTTATTTGTGTGTGTTTGTGTATATATGGGTGTGTTTGTGTATATGTGTTTGTGTATATGTGTGTATTTGTGTATATGTGTGTGTTTGGGTATGTGTGTTTTTGTTTGTATATGTGTTTGTGTATATGTGTTAGTTCGTGTATATGTGTGTGTTTGTGTATATCTTGTTGTGTTTGTGTATAACTGTGTATATGTGTTTGTGTATATGTGTGTGTGTGTTTGTGTATATGAGTGTGTTCGTGTATATGTGTGTGTTTGGATATGTGTGTTTTTGTTTGTATATGTGTGAGTTTGTGTATATGTGTGTGTGTTTGTCTGTTTATGTGTGTGTGTGTGTGTGTGTGTATCTTGTTGTGTTTGTGTATATATGTGTGTGTTTGTGTATGGTTGTTTGTTTGTGTGTGCGTGTATATATGTGTGTAGGTGAGTAGAAGTATTGGTATTGTTCACATTGATAACTGTTTTTTTTATGTTGTTGCAGATTTTGATGTACCGATTGGACTACATCTTCGATTCGTTGGACTACTGCGTAGATCTACGTTTTTTCAAATTTTAATAAAATGGTTAACGAGGGTTTTGTTGGGGATTTCTTATTTCAATAAAAAAGAATTGTCTTTGTGTTTTTTTTAAACTTTATTAGTGCCTAGATAATGGCAGTTGGCTGATTGACAGCGTCCATTATTAAGGCGGTACTTAGTGTTAGCCGGTGCAGAGGCTAGCACTAACCACCTATTATTACCCCGGTACCCACCACCACCAGGGGTGCCGGGAAGATCTTGGTACGATCCAGTACCCGACCATCTGTTGTGATGGTCGGGTACTGGGGCGGCCGTAGGCTGGTATTATGAGGCTGGGAAGGGCCAAAAACAGTGGACCTTCCCACCCTTGTAATGCTAGGCTGCTGCTGCTGTGTTGTATCGGGCTGGTTATAAAAATGGGGGGGACCCCCACGTCGTTTTTTTTTTTAATTTAACAAATTTAACAATAGACGGGTCCCCCACATTTTTAATAACCAGCCATATACAAGGCCGCAGCAGTCTAGCATTACATGGGTGGGAAGGGCCACTGGGTTTGTCCATTCCCAGGCTAATAACACTGTTGTATGTGGCTGGTTATGATAAATTGGGTGGAACCCCACGTCTTTAAAAAAAAATAAAAAATTAAAAAAAATGACGTGGGGTCCCTCCCACTTTTATAACCAGCCAGATACAACACAGAAGCAGCAGCCTAGCATTACAAGGGTGGGAAGGTCCACTGTTTTTGGCCCTTCCCAGCCTCATAATACCAGCCTGCGGCCACCCCAGAGCCCGACCATCACAACAGATGGTCGGGTACTGGATCGTACCTGGCTCTTCCCGGCACCCTTGGTGGTGGTGGGTACCGGGGTAATAATGGTGGTTAGTGTTAGCCTCTGCACCGGCTAACACTAAGCCTCGCCTTAGTAATGGATGTTGTCACTCAGACAGCGGCCATTACTAAAGTGGTAGTAATAAAATTTGAAAAGAAAAAGACAAAGATATAGATAAAATATTTTATTGAAATAAAGCACCCCCAACACAACCCTCATTAACCATTTTATTGTAGAAAAAAAAAACGTCATCTAAGTAGTCTTCGAAAACGACGTAGTCCAAACACCAAACCTGTCAGGCTTAGATTCAGTTTAATGTGTGATACTGACGGTTATACCATGTATAGAAGCCTGCCGCGAAGTTGACTTAGATACAGGGCGCCAGCAGACAGTATCATACATGGCCATACAGACATATATACAAACAAACATACATGCAAACATACATACATACATGCATATATACAAACATACATACAAGCATGCACATATATACATGCAAATATACATACATGCAAACATACACACATATATACATACATACATGCAAACTATCATACATACATACATGCATACACACACACACATGAAAACATACATACATACAAACAAACATACATACATGCATATATACAAGCATGCACAAATATACATGCAAACATAAATACATGCAAACATAATTACATACATGCACATATATATATAAACATACATGCAAACATACATGCAAAAAAAAAATGCAAACATACATACATTCACATATATACATACATACATGACAACATACATACATACATGCAAACATACATACATGCAAACATACATACATGCAAACATACATACATGCATACATACATGCAAACATACATACAAACATGCAAACATACATACATGCAAACATACACACATGCAAACATACATACTTACATGCAAATATATACATGCAAATATACATACACACATGCACATATATACATACATGCCAACATACATGCACATATATACATACATACATACATACATAAATACATACATAACAACATACATACATACATACATACATGACAACATACATACATACATACATACATACATACATACATACATACATGCAAACATACATACATGCAAACATACATACAAACATACATTCATGCAAACATACATACATGCAAACATACATACATGCAAATATATACATGCAAATATACATACACACATGCACATATATACATACATGCCAACATACATGCAAACATACATGCACATATATACATACATGCATACATGACAACATACATCCATACATACATACATACATACATCTATGACAACATACATACAAACATACATAAATGCAAACATACATACATACATACATGCAAACCTACATACATGCAAACATACACACATGCAAACATACATACATACATATATATTCATGCAAATATACATACAAACATGCACATATATACATACATGCAAACATGCATGCACATATATACATACATACATACATGACAACATACATACATACATACATACATACATACATACATGCAACCATACATGCAAACATACATTCATGCATCATTGGGGTACAAACTGTATTCTGCAGATGATTTGCACCTAAATGGAAGGGGGTCCGCTGTGCTGGGGGAGAGAATTCTAGCTGGGGTGGCGGAGTATTTAAACTAGGGCTGAGGAGGGAGGCCAATGTAGGAAATAAAGGGGTAGTTAGGTTAGAGAGGGGTCAGACTATATTGGTGGGGGGAGAAACAGACGGTGGGGAGAGGACTAGGCAACAAGATAAGGAGATCCTTTCGTTACAAAACAGCAGTGAAAATAAAAAGGCCCAAATGTCAAATAATCACATTTCTGATACTGAAAGTGAAACATTTAAAGGCAAGTTAAAGAGGCTCTGTCACCAGATTTTGCAACCCCTATCTGCTATTGCAGCAGATAGGCGCTGCAATGTAGATTACAGTAACGTTTTTATTTTTAAAAAACGAGCATTTTTGGCCAAGTTATGACCATTTTTGTAGTTATGCAAATGAGGCTTGCAAAAGTCCAAGTGGGTGTGTTTAAAAGTAAAAGTCCAAGTGGGCGTGTATTATGTGCGTACATCGGGGCGTTTTTAATACTTTTACTAGCTGGGCGCTCTGATGAGAAGTATCATCCACTTCTCTTCAGAACGCCCAGCTTCTGGCAGTGCAGATCTGTGACGTCGCTCACAGGTCCTGCATCGTGTCAGACGAGCGAGGACACATCGGCACCAGAGGCTTCAGTTGATTCTGCAGCAGCATCAGCGTTAGCAGGTAAGTCGATGTAGCTACTTACCTGCTGATGCTGCTGCAGAATCATCTGTAGCCTCTGGTGCCGATGTGTCCTCGCTCGTCTGACACGATGCAGGACCTGGGGAAGTGACGTCACAGCGTGATCTCTCGAGAACACGCTGTGTCTGCACTGCCAGAAGCTGGGCGTTCTGAAGAGAAGTGGATGACACTTCTCATCAGAACGCCCAGCTAGCAAAAGTATTAAAAACGCCCCGATGTACGCCCATAATACACGCCCACTTGGACTTTTACTTTTAGGGTATGTTCACATGAGGGCATCCGTTACGGCTGAAATTACGGGGATGTTTCAGCCTGAAAACATCCCCGTAATTTCAGCCGTACCGGCATGTGCAGGCGCTTGAATGCCGTGTCCATTACGGCCGTAATTAGCGCTGCTATTCATTGGAGTCAATGTATAACGGCTCCAATTACGGCCAAAGAAGTGACAGGTCACTTCTTTGACGCGGGCGTCTATTTACGCGCCGTCATTTGACAGCGGCGCGTAAATATACGCCTCGTGTGAACAGACAAACGTCTGCCCATTGCTTTCAAAGGGCAGATGTTTGTCAGCGCTATTGAGGCGCTATTTTCAGACGTAATTCGGGGCAAAAACGCCCGATTTACGTCCGTAAATAGGCCGTGTGAACATACCCTTAAACACACCCACTTGGACTTTTGCAAGCCTCATTTGCATAACTACAAAAATGGTCATAACTTGGCCAAAAATGCTCGTTTTTAAAAAATAAAAACGTTACTGTAATCTACATTGCAGCGCCTATCTGCTGCAATAGCAGATAGGGGTTGCAAAATCTGGTGACAGAGCCTCTTTAAAGTGTATGTTCACAAATGCCAGAAGTCTAGCAAGCAAAATGGGGGAGCTGGAGGCCTTAATACTGGAAGAAGATATAGATATAGTTGGTGTTGCTGAAACATGGCTGGACTCTTCACATGACTGGGCTGTAAATCTACAGGGTTTTACACTGTTTCGGAAAGACAGGGCAAATAGGAAAGGCGGTGGTGTATGTCTGTATGTGAGAAGCGATATGAAGGTGAGTGTAAATGAGACATTAGAGGGTGAAGACTGTGAGGAGGTTGAAACCTTGTGGGTGGAATTACAAAGGGAAGTAAACACTGAAAAAATTACTTTGGTGTAATCTATAGACCCCCCAATATAACTGAAGAGATAGAAGGTCAAATATATAAACAAATGGAGCGGGCTGCACAGGCGGGTACTGTTGTGATAATGGGAGATTTTAATTATCGGGATATTAATTGGTGTCATGGTTCGGCTTCAACTGCAAAGGGGAGACATTTCCTCAACCTGTTGCAGGAAAATTTTATGTGCCAGTTTGTGGAAGACCCGACTAGAGGTGAAGCTCTGTTGGATCTGGTCATTTCTAATAATGCAGAGCTTGTTGGGAATGTCAATGTTTGTGAAAACCTTGGTAACAGTGATCATAATATAGTTATATTTTACCTATACTGTAAAAAACAAACGCAGGCTGGGAGGGCAAAAACATTTAATTTTAAGAAAGCCAATTTCCCCAGGATGAGGGCTGCAATTCAGGATATAGACTGGGAAGAACTAATGTCAAATAATGGGACAAATGATAAATGGGAGATTTTCAAATCTACTTTGAGTTATTATAGTGCAAAATGTATTCCTACAGGTAACAAGTATAAACGACTAAAATTAAACCCCACATGGCTTACACCTTCTGTAAAAAGGGCAATACATGACAAAAAAAGGGCATTTAAAAAATACAAATCTGAGGGTACATCTGCAGCCTTTGTAAAATATAAAGAGCTTAATAAAATCTGTAAAAAGATAATAAAATCAGCAAAAATACAAAATGAAAGGCAGGTGGCCAAGGACAGTAAAACAAATCCTAAAAAATTCTTCAAGCATATAAATGCAAAAAAGCCCAGGTCTGAACATGTAGGACCCTTAGATAGTGGTAATGGGGAGTTGGTCACAGGGGATCAAGAGAAGGCAGAGTTACTAAATGGGTTCTTCCGCTCTGTATATACAACAGAAGAAGGAGCAGCTGATGTAGCCGCTGCCGGTGCTGTTAATATATCAGTTGATATACTGAATTGGATGAATGTAGATATGGTCCAAGCTAAATGAAATAAAATAAATGTACACAAGGCCCCGGGACCAGATGGGTTACACCCTAGAGTTCTTAAAGAGCTTAGTTCAGTTATTTCTGTCCCCCTCTTAATAATATTTAGAGAGTCTCTCATGAGTGGTATAGTGCCAAGGGACTGGCGCAGGGCAAATGTGGTGCCTATTTTCAAAAAGGGCTCTAGGTCTTCGCCGGGTGATTATAGACCAGTAAGCTTAACATCAATTGTGGGGAAAATGTTTGAGGGGCTATTGAGGGACTATATACAGAATTATGTGACAATAAATAGTATTATAAGTGACAGCCAGCATGGTTTTACAAAGGACAGAAGCTGTCAAACCAACCTGATTTGTTTTTATGAAGAGGTAAGCAGAAGCCTAGACAGAGGGGCCGCTGTGGATATAGTGTTTTTGGACTTTGCAAAGGCATTTGACACTGTCCCTCATAGACATCTAATGGGTAAATGAAGGACTATAGGTTTAGAAAGTATAGTTTGTAATTGGATTGAGAATTGGCTCAAGGACCGTATCCAGAGAGTTGTGGTCAATGATTCCTACTCTGAAGGGTCCCCAGTTATAAGTGGTGTACCCCAGGGTTCAGTGCTGGGACCACTATTATTCAACTTATTTATTAATGATATAGAGGATGGGATTAATAGCACTATTTCTATTTTTGCAGATGACACCAAGCTATGCAATATAGTTCAGACTATGGAAGATGTTTGTGAATTGCAGGCAAACAAACTAAGTGTTTGGGCGTCCACTTGGCAAATGAAGTTTAATGTAGATAAATGTAAAGTTATGCATCTGGGTACGAAAAACCTGCAAGCATCATATGTCCTAGGGGGAGCTACACTGGGGGAGTCAATTGTTGAGAAGGATCTGGGTGTACTTGTAAATCATAAACTAAATTTCAGCATGCAGTGTCAATCAGCTGCTTCAAAGGCCAGCAAAATATTGTCGTGTATCAAAAGAGGCATGGACTCGCGGGACAGGGATGTAATATTACCACTTTACAAAGCATTAGTGAGGCCTCATCTAGAATATGCAGTCCAGTTCTGGGCTCCAGTTCATAGAAAGGATGCCCTGGAGTTGGAAAAAATACAAAGAAGAGCAACGAAGCTAATAAGGGGCATGGAGAATCTAAGTTATGAGGAAAGATTAAAAGAACTAAACCTATTTAGCCTTGAGAAAAGACGACTAAGGGGGGACATGATTAACTTATATAAATATATGAATGGCGCATACAAAAAATATGGTGAAATCCTGTTCCATGTAAAACCCCCTCAAAAAACAAGGGGGCACTCCCTCCGTCTGGAGAAAAAAAGGTTTAACTTGCAGAGGCGACAAGCCTTCTTTACTGTGAGAACTGTGAATCTATGGAATAGTCTACCGCAGGAGCTGGTCGCAGCAGGCACAGTAGATGGCTTTAAAAAAGGCTTAGATAATTTCCTAGAACAAAAAAATATTAACTGCTATGTGTAGAAATTTTTTACTTCCCCTTTCCCATCCCACTTCCCCTTTCCCATCCCTTGGTTGAACTTGATGGACATGTGTCTTTTTTCAACCGTACAAACTATGTAACTATGTAACTATGTAACTATATGCAAACATACATACATGCAAACATACATACAAACATACATTCATGCAAACATACATACATGCAAACATATATACATACATGCAAATATATACATGCAAATATACATACACACATGCACATATATACATACATGCCAACATACATGCAAACATACATGCACATACATACATACATACATACATGACAACATACATACATGCAAACATACATGAATGCAAACATACATACATGCAAACATACATACATGCAAACATACACACATGCAAACATACATACATACATATACAGTGAAGGAAATAAGTATTTGATCCCTTGCTGATTTTGTAAGTTTGCCCACTGTCAAAGTCATGAACAGTCTAGAATTTTTAGGCTAGGTTAATTTTACCAGTGAGAGATAGATTATATAAAAAAAAATAAAAAAAATAACATAGTCAAAATGATATATATTTATTTGCATTGTGCACAGAGAAATAAGTATTTGATCTCCTACCAACCATTAAGAGTTCAGCCTCCTCCAGACCAGTTACACGCTCCAAATCAACTTGGCGCCTGCATTAAAGACAGCTGTCTTAAATGGTCACCTGTATAAAAGACTCCTGTCCACAGACTCAATTAATCAGTCTGACTCTAACATCTACAACATGGGCAAGACCAAAGAGCTTTCTAAGGATGTCAGGGACAAGATCATAGACCTGCACAAGGCTGGAATGGGCTACAAAACCATAAGTAAGACGCTGGGTGAGAAGGAGACAACTGTTGGTGCAATAGTAAGAAAATGGAAGACATACAAAATGACTGTCAATCGACATCGATCTGGGGCTCCATGCAAAATCTCACCTCGTGGGGTATCCTTGATCCTGAGGAAGGTGAGAGCTCAGCCAAAAACTACACGGGGGGAACTTGTTAATGATCTCAAGGCAGCTGGGACCACAGTCACCAAGAAAACCATTGGTAACACATTACGCCGTAATGGATTAAAATCCTGCAGTGCCCACAAGGTCCCCCTGCTAAAGAAGGCACATGAACAGGCCCGTCTGAAGTTTGCAAATGAACATCTGGATGATTCTGAGAGTGATTGGGAGAAGGTGCTGTGGTCAGATGAGACTAAAATTGAGCTCTTTGGCATTAACTCAACTCGCCGTGTTTGGAGGAAGAGAAATGCTGCCTATGACCCAAAGAACACCGTCCCCACTGTCAAGCATGGAGGTGGAAACATTATGTTTTGGGGGTGTTTTTCTGCTAAGGGTACTGGACTACTTCACCGCATCAATAGGAGAATGGATGGAGCCATGTACCGTCAAATCCTGAGTGACAACCTCCTTCCCTCCACCAGGACATTAACCCCTTCCCGACATTTGACGTACATGTACGTCATGGAAAGCATTGACTTCCCGCAAAATGCCGTACATGTACGTCAAACGTTTGGCACCGGCTCAGAAGCTGAGTCGGTGCCATCATCGTCGGATCTCAGCTGTATCTTACAGCTGACATCCGACTGTAACGGCGGGGACCGAAATTAGCTTCGATCCCCGCCATTAACCCCTTAAGTGCAGCGCTCAAACGCGATCGCTGCACTTAAGGTGTTTGCAGCTCATCGGAGCCCCAGCAATGAAATTGCCGGGGTTCCGGTGGCTGCAATGGCAACCGGAGGCCTAATACTGGCCTCCCGGTCTGCCTAGCACCGAAGCCGGTCAAGATCCGCCCGGCGGCGGAGCCTGATCGGCTTCCGTAGCTGCCGGCAAGATGGCGCCGGGTCAGGAGCTGATCCGGCGTCATCAGCGGTGGAGGTCAGCTGTACTGTACAGCTGACATCCACCTGTAACGGCAGGAACCGGAGCTAGCTCCGATCCCTGCCATTAACCCCTTCGATGCAGCAATCGAAAGCGATTGCTGCATCGTAGCGGTTACAAGCAGATCGCCAGCCCTGACAGGCAATCGGGACTGGCGACTGCTGTTATGGCAACAGGAGACACAATGGTCTCCTGCTCTGCCATTACGGAAGCCGAATTAGGCCCCGCCGGGAGGCGAAGCCTAAACGGCTTGCTGTCAGTGAATGACTGACAGATCTAATACATTGCACTACATAGGTAGTGCAATGTATTAGAAAAAAAAAAAATCTGACCGTTGGACCTTCAAGTCCCCTAGTGGGACTTGAGAAAAAGTGTAAAAAAAGTATAAAAAAGTGTAAAAAAAAGTGCACAAAATAAAAGTTTGAAAACAATAAAAGTTTCAAGTAATCAAATAACACACAATCCCCCTTTTACTCTTATCAAGTCCTTTATTATTGAAAAATAATAATAAACCATATGTATTTGGTATCGCCGCGACCGTAACGACCGGAGGTATCAAAATATTATATCATTTATTGCACGCGGTGAACAGCGTAAAAAAAACCCGGAAAAAACCTTACCAGAGTTTCTGTTTTTTGGTCACTTTGCCCTACAAATATTACAATAAAAAGTGATCAAAAAGTCGCACGTATCCAAAAATGGTACCTATAAAAACTATAGCTCGTCCCGCAAAAAACAAGCCCTCATACAACTCAGTCGACAAAAAAATTAAAACGTTATGGTTCTCACAACTTGGCGACAGAAAAAATACATTCTTTTTACAAAAGTAATTTTATTGTGCAAAAAGTTGTAAAACATAAAAAAGTGCTATAAAATAGGTATCGCCGGAATCGTACTGACCCGCAGAATAAAGTTAACATGTAGTTTATAATGCGTGGTGAACGCTGTATAAAAAAAAACAAAAAAAGCTGTGCCAGAATTGCGTTTTTTTGTTTACCTGGCATCCCAAAAAATAGGATAAAAGGTGATCAAAAAGTTGCATGTACCCCAAAATGGTACCAATAATAACTACAGCTCGTCCCGCAACAAACCAGCCCTCATACCGCTACGTCTATGAAAAATAAAATTAGTTATGGCTCCAATAAGTCAGGAAATAAAAAAATATGCAGTTGTGCCCGAGGGGAACATTTCTTCTGTTTGAAGAGGCGATTTATCAAGGACCTAAAATTAGGGAACCAGGAAGGGGAGGGCCCAAACATATACGCTGGAAGCGACGGTGCCCGTATTATACCAGGATAATACTTTCCCAGCAAAATTCCCCAAACTACAAAGGCGCGGAGTGTGGACCAAAAGGGGGATAAGAAATGACACCATTTATCAGTGCGACACTGGCCTGTGCGGAAAGGATTGCTTCACAGCGTAACACACATCTATGGATTATTTTTATTTTTTATACCACCTGACTATGCCCCTTATATACTCCGCCCCGCTTACATGTACCCCCACATTATAAAACACCAGCAATACTCAAACAAATATAGTACCAAGCAAAATCCGCTCTCCAAAAGCCAAATGGTGCTCCCTCGGCCCTGAACCCTACAGCGTCCCCAAACAGCAGTTTCCTTCAACATATATGGCATCGTCATACCCGGGAGAACCCTTTTAACAATTTTTGGGGTGTGTGTCTCCAGCGTCATAAGCTGGGCATGACATATTTGCCACTGAATGGCATATCTAGGGAAAAATATTAATTTTTAATTTGCACCATCCGCAGCGCATTCATTTATGGAAAAGACCTGTGGGGTGAAAATGCTCACTTCACCCCTTAATTAATGCCTTGAGGGGTGCAGTTCCATAGTGGGGGTCACTTATCAGGGGTTTCTTTTTATTATTTCACATCAGAGCCTCTGCAGTTGTGAACCAATACTTTGTAAATCGCCAAATTAGGCCTCCACTCCGCATGGTACTCTTCACTTCTGAGCCCTGTCATATGTCCAGACAAAAGATTAGGGCCACATGTAGGGTGTTTCTAAAACCGGGAAACACCGCATATTAATTAGAGAGCTGTCTTGTTATGGTGGCACAAGCCGGGCACCACATATTGTCATATCTATGGAAAAAAATCCCATTTTCACTCTGCAACATTGAGCGCACACTAATTTCTACAAAACACCTGCAGGGTTAAAATGCTTACTACACCCCTTGGTAAATGCATTGAGGGGTGTAGTTTCCAAAATGGGGTCACTTCTGGGGGGTTTCCACTGTTTTGGGCCCACAGGTGCCCAGAAACCAATCCAGCAACATCTGCACTCCAAATGGCGGTCCTTCCCATCTGAGCCCTGCGGTTTGCCCAAACAGCAGTTTATGACCACATATGGGGTATTGCCGTACTCGGGAGAAATTGCTTTACAAATGTTGGGTTCTTTTTTTCCTTTATTTGTTGAGAAAATGAAAAAATTTGCGCTAAAGCTACGTCTTATTGAAGAAAAAGGACTGTTTTTATTTTCACTGCCTAATTCTAATAAATTCTATGAAACATCTGTGGGGTCAAAATGCTCACTACACCCCTAGATGAATTCCTCAAGAGGTGTAGTTTCCTAAATGGAGTCCCTTTTTGGGCGTTTTCATTGTTTTGTCCCCTCAGGGGCTTTGCAAATGTGACCTGGCCTCCGCAAATCATTCCTGCTAAATGTGATCTCAAAAAGTCAAATAGTGCTCTTTCCCTTCTAAGCCCTGCCGTGTGTCCAAACAGCCGTTTATTACCACATGTGGGGTATTGTTTTACTCGGGAGAAATTGCTTTACAAATTTTGTGGTGCTTTTTCTCCTTCAGTCCTTCTGGAAATGAGAAAAAATTAGCTAAACCTACATTTTCTTTGAAAAAATGTAGATTATTATTTTCAGGGCCTACTTCCAATAATTTCTGCAAAAAAACTGTGGTGTCAAATCGCTCACTATACCCCTAGATAATTTCCTCAATGGGTGTTGTTTCCAAAATGGGGTCACTTGTGGGGGGTTTCCACTGTTTTATCCCCTCAGGGGCTTTGTAAATGTGACATGGCCTCCGCAAACCATTCCTGCTAAATTTGAGTTCCAAAAGCCAAATGGCGCTCATTCCCTTCTCAGCCTCGCCGTGTGTCCAAACAGCCGTTTATTACCACATGTGGGGTACTGTTTTACTCGGGAGAAATTTCTTTACAAATTTTATGGTGATTTTTCTCCTTTAGTCCTTGTGGAAATGAAAAAAAATTAGCTAAACCTACATTTTATTTGAAAAAATGTAGATTTTCATTTTCACAGCCTACTTGCAAAAATTTCTGCAAAAAACCTGTGGGGTCAAAATGCTCACTATACCCCTAGATAATTTCCTCAAGGGGTATAGTTTCCTAAATGGAGTCCCTTTTTGGGCGTTTTCATTGTTTTGTCCCCTCAGGGGCTTTGCAAATGTGACCTGGCCTCCGCAAATCATTCCTGCTAAATGTGATCTCAAAAAGTCAAATAGTGCTCTTTCCCTTCTAAGCCCTGCCGTGTGTCCAAACAGCCGTTTATTACCACATGTGGGGTATTGTTTTACTCGGGAGAAATTGCTTTACAAATTTTGTGGTGCTTTTTCTCCTTCAGTCCTTCTGGAAATGAGAAAAAATTAGCTAAACCTACATTTTCTTTGAAAAAATGTAGATTATTATTTTCAGGGCCTACTTCCAATAATTTCTGCAAAAAAACTGTGGTGTCAAATCGCTCACTATACCCCTAGATAATTTCCTCAATGGGTGTTGTTTCCAAAATGGGGTCACTTGTGGGGGGTTTCCACTGTTTTATCCCCTCAGGGGCTTTGTAAATGTGACATGGCCTCCGCAAACCATTCCTGCTAAATTTGAGTTCCAAAAGCCAAATGGCGCTCATTCCCTTCTCAGCCTCGCCGTGTGTCCAAACAGCCGTTTATTACCACATGTGGGGTACTGTTTTACTCGGGAGAAATTTCTTTACAAATTTTATGGTGATTTTTCTCCTTTAGTCCTTGTGGAAATGAAAAAAAATTAGCTAAACCTACATTTTATTTGAAAAAATGTAGATTTTCATTTTCACAGCCTACTTGCAAAAATTTCTGCAAAAAACCTGTGGGGTCAAAATGCTCACTATACCCCTAGATAATTTCCTCAAGGGGTATAGTTTCCAAAATGGGGTCACTTGTGGGGGGTTTCCACTGTTTTGTCCCCTCAGGGACTTCGTAAATGTGACATGGCCTCCGCAAACCATTCCTGCTAAATGTGAACTCCAAAAGCCAAATAGTGCTCTTTCCCTTCTCAGCCACGCCGTGTCTCCAAACAACCGTTTATTACCACATGTGAGGTATTGTTTTACTCGGGAGAAATTGCTTTACAAATTTTGCGGTGCTTTTTCTCCTTTAGTCCTTGTGGAAATGAGAAAAAAAATCGCTAAACCTACATTTTCTTTGAAGAAATGTTGATTTTAATTTTCACGGCCTACTTCCAATAATTTCTGTAAAAAACCTGTGCGGTCAAAAATGCTCACTACACCCCTAGATAATTTCATTGAGGTGTCTAGTTTCCCAGATGGGGTCACTTTTGGGGGATTTTGACTGTTTTGGCACCGCAAGAGCCCTTCAAACCTGACATGGTGCCTAAAATATATTCTAACAAAAATAAGGCCCCAAAATCCACTAGGAGCGCCTTTGCTTCTGAGGCCGGTGCTTAAGTCCAGTAGCACGCTACGGCCACATGTGGGATATTTCCTAAAACTGCAGAAACTGGGCAACAAATATTGAGTTGCATTTCTCTGGTAAAACCTTCTGTGTTATAAAAAAAATTGTATTAAAAATGTATTTCTGCAGAAAAATATGAAATTTGTAAATTTCACCTCTACTTTGCTTTAATTCCTGTGAAATGTTTAAAGGGTTAAGACATTTTCTAAATGCTGTTTTGAATACTTTGAGGGGTGAAGTTTTTAAAATGGGGTGACTTTTTTTGGGTTTCTAATATATAAGGCCCTCAAAACCACTTCACAACTGAACTGGCCCCTGTAAAAATAGCCTTTTGAAATTTTCTTGAAAATGTGAGAAATTGCTGCTAAAGTTCTAAGCCTTGTGAGGTCATAGAAAAATAAAAGGATGTTCAAAAAACAATGCCAATCTAAAGTAGACATATGGGTGATGTTAATTAGCAACAATTTTGTGTGGTATAACTGCCTGTCTTACAAGCAGATACATTTAAATTGAGAAAAATGCTAATTTTTGCAATTTTTCGCTAATTTTTGGTGTTTTTCACAATTAAATACTGAACATATCGAGCAAATTTTGCCAGTAACATAAAGTCCAATGTGTCACGAGAAAACAATCTCAGAATCGCTTGGATAGGTGAAAGCATTCCGGAGTTATTACCACATAAAGTGACACATGTCAGATTTGAAAAATGAGGCTCTGTCAGGAAGGTCAAAAGTGGCTAAAGAGGGAAGGGGTTAAAAATGGCTCGTGGCTGGGTCTTCCAGCACGACAATGACCCGAAACATACAGCCAAGGCAACAAAGGAGTGGCTCAAAAAGAAGCAAATTAAGGTCATGGAGTGGCCTAGCCAGTCTCCAGACCTCAATCCCATCGAAAACTTATGGAGGGAGCTGAAGATCCGAGTTGCCAAGCGACAGATGATCTGCAAAGAGAAGTGGTCCAAAATTCCATCTAACTTGTGTGCAAACTTCATCATCAACTACAAAAAACGTCTGACTGTGCTTGCCAACAAGGGTTTTGCCACCAAGTATTAAGTCTTGTTTGACAAAGGGATCAAATACTTATTTCTCTGTGCACAATGAAAATAAATATATATAATTTTGACAATGTGATTTTCTTTTTTTTTTTTTTATATAATCTATCTCTCACTGGTAAAATTAACCTAGCCTAAAAATTCTAGACTATGTAGAAATATCCGGCACACAAACAAATGTGGTTCAATTTTCCGATTTTATAAAATTTGATGCCATGGGCAATGTGCGTGCAACGTTTCGGTTCAACGACCTTCGTCAGGCACTAGATCCCACTTGGCGTATGATTCTTGAGTTATATCGAGCTGCAGTCAGTATGGCGGCTTGCCGCTTTGTTTTGAGCGCCAAAACAAAGCAGCAAGCCGCCATACTGACTGCAGCGCGATATAACTCAAGAATCATACGCCAAGTGGGATCTAGTGCCTGACGAAGGTCGTTGAACCGAAACGTTGCACGCACATTGCCCATGGCATCAACTTTAATAAAATCGGAAAATTGAACCACATTTGTTTGTGTGCCGGATATTTCTACATATACAGTTGGGTTGGGACCCTATCCGTGCACCTCCTTCTATCTTGTGCGCTCTGAACCAATACAGACTAAAAATTCTAGACTGTTCATGTCTTTGACAGTGGGCAAACTTACAAAATCAGCAAGGGATCAAATACTTATTTCCTTCACTGTATATACCTGCAAATATACATACAAACATGCACATATATACATACATGCCAACATACATGCAAACATACATGCACATATATACATACATGCATACAAGCGCCTCATGACTTACACACTATCCCTCCATGTTTCACACACTTGCATCCCATTATTCATTTATTTTTTAGGCACTTTACTCATTACTGCCCCCTATATTTCACTTACATTATTACACTTGCACATACACTATTCATTTATTATTTCTTACTACACATCCCATGCACCACATACCACTCCCCTCAAGACTAGTGGGAGTGGCTATTATTATTTAAAGCACCTGCTCACTCGCCTTCATCAGCGATTCTGACCTGGCTGTGTCCATTTGTAAGTATGGCCTTTTTCTGTGTTTTTGCATAAATGTCCTTGTTTTTATCTGTTTTGTCTGTACATCAGGAGCTTTTCGCTCCAGTTAGGGACTCGCAAGTCTGGGGATCCTTGTCGTGGATTGCGAGCTTGCGTCCTTTTGGCCAAAATGATCACTAATACCCCAGGTATTTTTCATTATTACTTATATTCGCTTCTTTTGGACACAGCCAGGTCTTTGATGCTGGGAGAGCATGGTGTGTTGTTGTTTGGCCTAGCAAGCAGGGTAGCCCGCTCTATGAATTATCAAGGTGTCACAAATAGGCTTCTACCTGGCTAGACACGTTGCGCCTCATGACTTACACACTATCCCTCCATGTTTCACACACTTGCATCCCATTATTCATTTATTTTTTAGGCACTTTACTCATTACTGCCCCCTATATTTCACTTACATTATTACACTTGCACATACACTATTCATTTATTATTTCTTACTACACATCCCATGCACCACATACCACTCCCCTCAAGACTAGTGGGAGTGGCTATTATTATTTAAAGCACCTGCTCACTCGCCTTCATCAGCGTTTCTGACCTGGCTGTGTCCATTTGTAAGTATGGCCTTTTTCGGTGTTTTTGCATAAATGTCCTTGTTTTTATCTGTTTTGTCTGTACATCAGGAGCTTTTCGCTCCAGTTAGGGACTCGCAAGTCTGGGGATCCTTGTCGTGGATTGCGAGCTTGCGTCCTTTTGGCCAAAATGATCACTAATACCCCAGGTATTTTTCATTATTACTTATATTCGCTTCTTTTGGACACAGCCAGGTCTTTGATGCTGGGAGAGCATGGTGTGTTGTTGTTTGGCCTAGCAAGCAGGGTAGCCCGCTCTATGAATTATCAAGGCGTCACAAATAGGCTTCTACCTGGCTCGACACGTTGCGCCTCATGACTTACACACTATCCCTCCATGTTTCACACACTTGCATCCCATTATTCATTTATTTTTTAGGCACTTTACTCATTACTGCCCCCTATATTTCACTTACATTATTACACTTGCACATACACTATTCATTTATTATTTCTTACTACACATCCCATGCACCACATACCACTCCTCTCAAGACTAGTGGGAGTGGCTATTATTATTTAAAGCACCTGCTCACTCGCCTTCATCAGTGTTTCTGACCTGGCTGTGTCCATTTGTAAGTATGGCCTTTTTCGGTGTTTATACATGCATACATGACAACATACATACATACATACTGCATACATACATACATGACAACATACATACATGCCAACATACATACATACATGCCAAAAAAAAAAAAATACGTTCATACTTACTTTCCTCCTGTCCGGCCTCCAGCGATGATGTTTCATCCATGTCGCCGCTGCAGCCTGTGATTGGCTGCAGAGGCGGTCACGTGGGATGAAGCATCATCCTGACGTGCGTGACCGCCACTACAGCCTGTGCAGCGGCGAAAGGGATAAAACGTCATCGCTGGAGTCCGGACAGGAGGAAAGTAAGTACGAACGTATTATTTTTATTTTTTTATTACATTAAAATTGTATTTTCCGCGCGCCGAGCATGTACTGTCAAGGTTGCTGAAAGAGTTAGTGCAGCCCATTAACTCTATCAGCACCCTGGACAGTAGCATGCTCGGCGCACGGAAGTGACAGGTTTGGTCCGAACTAGTTCGGTCCGAATCGAACTTTTTAGTGAAATTCGGCGAACTAGCCGAACCGAACTTTTGATAAGTTCGCTCATCTCTAATTTTGACCCCACAGATTTTATTAGAATTTGTATGTCAAAATAAAAAATGCATATTATTTTCCAATAAGATGTTATTTAGCTAAAAAGAAAATCAATTTCCACAAGGAATAAAGAAGAAAAAGCCACCAACATTTGTAAAGCAACTTCTCCAGTATGGAAATACCCCATATGTCGTCATAAACTGCAGTTTGGGCACATGGCAGGGCTCAGAAGGGAAGAAGCGCCATTTGGCTTTTGGAGTGCAGATTTTGCTGGATTGGTTTCTTGGTGCCATGTCGCATTTGCAAAGCCCCTTAAGGTAACAGTACAATGGAAACTTCCCAAAAGTGACTTCATTTGGGAAACTACACGCCTTGAGAAATTCATCTAGCATTTTTACCCCAAAGGTGCTTCATAGATTTTGTTAGAATTTGGACGTGAAAATAAAAAACTAATTTTTTTCCAATAAGATGTCATTTTCGCTGAAAAAAAAACGAGGAAGGAATAAAGAAGAAAAAGCCCCCAAGATTTGTAAAACAACTTCTCCAGAGTATGGAAATACCCCATATGTGGTAATAAACTGCTTTTTGGGCAGATAATATGCATTTTTATTTTTCCAAAGCCCCTGTGGGACCAAAACTTTGGAAACTTCCCAAAAGTGACTCCATTTTGGAAGCTATACCCCTTGACGAATTTATCTAGGGGTGTAGTGAGCATTTTGACCCCAGAGGACTTTTATAGATTTTATTAGAATTGGACAGTGAAAATAAAAATTAAATTTTTTTCCAATAAGACTTAGATTTAGCGCAACATTTTTATTTTCTTAACGAAAAATGGAGAAAAAACACCTCAACATTTGTAAAGCAAGTTCTCCCGAATATGGCAATACCTAATATGTGGTAATAAACTACTGTTTGGGTACATGGTAGAGGTCAGAAGTGAAGGAGCACCATTTGGCTTTTGGAGTGCAGATTTTGCTAGATTGGTTTCGGGACGCAATGTCGCATTTGCAAAGCCTCTATGGTACCAAAACAGTGGAAACCCACCAGAAGTGACCTCATTTTGGAAATTACACCCCTCAAGTTATTCACCTAGTGATGTAGTCAGCATGTTAGCCCTGCAGGTGTTTTCCAGAAATTAGTGTACACTCAATGTTGCAGAGTGAAAATGGCAATTTTTCCATAGCTATGCCAATATGTGGTACCCAGCTTGTGCCACCATGAAAAGACAGCTCTCTAACTATTATGCTGTGATTCCCAGATTTAGAAATATCCTACATCTGGCCCTAATCTTTTGCTTGGACATTCGACAGAGCTCAGGACGGAAAATGTACAATGCAAAATTGAGGCCTAATTTGTCGACAAAGTAGTGAGCATTTTTACCCACAGGTCTTTTCTATAAATTAATGCGCTACAAATGGTGCAAAGTAAAATTGCAATTTTTCCCTAGATATGCCATTTCAGTGGCAAATATGTTGTGCCCAGCTTGTGCCACTGGAGACACACAACCCAAAAATTGTTAAAAGGGTTCTCTCGGGTATATTTGTGTAAGTAAACTGCTTTTTGGGCACACTGTAGGGCTCAGAAGGGAGGGAGCGCCCATTTGGAGTTTTCTTGGTAGTAGTTTTGTTTGGAGTATTACTCGTGTTTCAGTTTATAACGTGGGGGTACATGAAAGCTGTGCGGAGTACATCAGGGCATAATAATTGGGTAAAAAAGAAAAAAACAATAATCCATAGATGTGTGTTACGCTGTCAAGTAATCTTTTATGCACAGGCCAGTGTCGCACTGATAAATGGTGTCATTTCTTATCCCCATTTTGGTACACACTCTGCACCTCTGCAGTTTGGGGAATTTTGCTGGGAAGTGTTCTGGTATAATGCAGGTGTCCTCGCTTCCAGAAGATATGTTTGGGCCCTCCCATTCCTGGTTCCCTAATTTTATTTTACTTTTATTAGAGACGTAGTGGATGAGGGCTGTTTTGTTGCGGGACCAGCTGTCATTTTTACTGCTACCATTTTGAGGTACATGAGACTTTTTGATCACTTTTTATCCTATTTTTGGGAGGCAAGGTGACCAAAAAACAGCAATTCTGGCAGAGTTTTCTAATTTTTTTTATGCAGCGTTCGCCATGAATTATAAATTACATGTTACGTTTATTGTGCGGGTCAGTACGATTCCGGCGATACCAAATTTATAGCACTTTTTTTCTGTTTAGTAAAAATATTTTTTCTGTCACCATGTTCTGAGAGCCATAACGTTTTCATTTTTTCGTTGATGGAGCTATATGAGGGCTTGTTTTTTGCAAGCTGAGCTATAGTTTTTATAGTTTTCATATCATTTTTGCATAAATGCGGCTTTTTAAGCACTTTTTATTCCAATTTTTGGTAGGCAAAGTGACCAAAAAAAAGCAATTCTGGCATTGATCTTTATGTTAATTTTTTACGGCATTCACCACATAGAATAGATAGAAACAAATCAGCAGCACAGGACAATAATTTCTCTCTTAGGTCACAGTCCAAGAGTGACCCCTCAGTCAGGATAGGAAGAAATTGAGACAGCACTCCAAAATATTCAAAAAATAAAGATCCTTTTATTCCACGTGTGTGCAACGTTTCAGCTCAGTACGAGCCTTTCTCATGCTTGAGAAAGGCTCGTACTGAGCTGAAATGTTGCACACACGTGGAATAAAAGGATCTTTATTTTTTGAATATTTTGGAGTGCTGTCTCAATTTCTTCCTATCACCACATAGAATAAATAACATAATATTTTTACAGTTCAGGCCGTTACGGACGCGGCGATACAAAATATGTATGGTTTATATATTTTTTCAATAATAAAGGACTTAATAAGGGAAAATAGGCTATTGTGTTTTATTTTATTACTTGAAACTTTTATTTTATTTTTTACAACTTTTTTTTAACTTTTTTTACATTTATTTTTAGACCCACTATGGGACTTGAAGGTCTAATTTCTGATTTATCTTCTAACACATAGCACTACCTATGTAGCGCAATGTATTAAAACAGTCAGTCGTTCATTGACAGCAAGCCGATTAGGCTAACACCCACGACTGATGACGCAGGCTCAGCTTCTGAGCCAGCTCTTTCTTCCCATCAGTACCGGAAGCCATTTAGGACCCGCCTCCAGGTGGGGCCTAGGAGTCTTCCGTACTAGGCAGATCGGGAGGCCAGTGTTAGGCCTCCGGTTGGCATTGCAGCCATCTGCCCCCTGGCAATTTCGCCACCTGGGGAGGCAATTGGCTACAAACACCTTAAATGCAGCGGTCACTTTTGACTGCTGCATTTAAGGGGTTAACGGCGGACATCAGAGCTAATTTTGGTCCCCACCATTATATCAGGGTGTCAGCTGTAACATACAGCTGATGATAGCACTGACTCAGCTTCTAAATCCGTGCCATCCATTTGTCATATGGATATGGCAATTTGCGGGAAGCACTGGCTTTCCATAACGTATCCATACGACAAATGTCGGGAAGGGGTTAAAGCTGTGATGATTTGGCAATATGGTAGGTATGTGAGAGATGTTGGTAGACTCTTGTCTTGATGTGGACACCTGAGATAATGCTGCACAGACTTTGTAAGTAGGCAGAGCTAATTCTATAAAAGGAGGTGATTTAGTGTGTGCCATGCTTCATTGTTGTTGTTGGCTGCAGAGAGCACGTCAGTGGAGAGTGATGGTCCTTGATTGAGAGAGTACAGTGGAGCATTCTGTCAACTGTGAGGATGAAATACTGCATGGGACTGGCGGCGGAACCGAAACAACAGAAAGGATTTTGGAAGGAGTTAGTTGTGCAAGCTTTTATTGCTGTTAAGATCCTGCTGGGCGGTATGCACCAGTAACCTTGACCAAAACCGGCTGATCCGAGTGACTTTTGATTGGGAGATCTTGTGTCTGCTGCATGTGGTTACGGACCTCCTCCTAAGGGAAAGAGCTCCTGAACTAAGGCAGGTGGAGGCTGTGGATACTTGTCGAATAGAGAGTGGCCAGAAGCTCAGTCAAGGAGAATGTCTCACGTGTCGTGAGTCTGTGTAACGAAAATGAAATGAGTTGCGCCGTGCGCATTTACAGTTCAAAAACCGCCTGTACCACTTTGAAACTGTAACCGCCAAGGTCCGTTCCAGCTAAAAGACTGCAACCGATAAACCTGGTCCCATTTGTGTATTTAACTATAGTAACCCCATTTGGGAAACTACACCCACAAGAAATCTATCCAGGGATATAGTGAGCACCCCACATGTCTTTTGCAGAATTTATTGGAATTAGGTCGTGAAAATGTAACTCTACACTTTTTCCACTAAATTGTAGAATTTCTTCATTTTTACAATCCATAAAGGAGGAAAACCTCCCACACATTTGTAAAGCAATCTCTCCCTAGTACGGAAATACCCCATATGTGGTTTTAAACTGCTGTTTGGACACACGGTAGGGTACAGAAGGGCAGGAGCACTATTTTTCCTGCAGATTTTGCAGGATTGTTTTTTAGGCGACATGTCATATTTGCAGAACCATTGAGGTACAAGTACAGTAGAAAACACAGAGAAGTCACTAAATTTTTGAAACTACACTCCTCAGGGCATTCATCTAGGGGTGTAGTTAGCATTTTGACCCCACAGGTGTTTCCTAGGTTGATTAGAATTAGGCAGTGAAAATTTACATTTTTATTTTTTCCAAAAATATCTAGATTTAGCTCCTAATTTTTCCTTTTCACAAGGGGTAATAGGAGAAAAACACCCCAAGATATGTTACGCAATATCTCCCGAGTATGGCAGTAGGGCACATGGCAGGGCTCAGAAAGGAAGGAGTGCTATTTGGCATTTGGAGCTCACATTTTACTGGATAGCTTTCGAGCGCCATACAATATTTTCAAAGCCCCTGAGGTACCAGAGTACAGTGATAAAAGCCCCGAGAAGTGAGCCAATTTTGGAAACCACACCGCTGAAGGCATTTATCATTTGCCTAGAAGTATGACAGGGCTCAGAATTGAAAGAACACCATGCACATTGGAGTTCTTTATTGGTTATTTTCACAGCAATGTTCCACAATTTCAGGGATCCGAGGTCAAATAGTAAAACAAACCCCCAAGAAGTGACCCAGTTTCGGAAACTACTCCCCTCTTGGCATTTATCAAGTAGGCATTAATGCGTAGCAGATAGTGCAAAGTGAAAATGGCCACTGATTCCATTTAAGTGCACAATATGTTGTGCCCAGTTTGTGCCACTGAAGTCAAATACTTCATAAACTATTAATCGGGTTCTCCCGGGTATGGCGATTTAATATATGTGGACGTAAACTGATGTTTGGGCACACTGTAGGGTTCAGAAGGGAGGGTGCACCATTTGGCATTTGGAGTGCAGATTTTGCTTGGTAGTTGTTCTGTTTGGAGTTTTTCTTTTTTGAAAAATCTCTTTTTATTAAACAGTAAATAATACATAACAAACAGTTATTATTGTGCATGACCAGAAGCAGATAAACAAAGATTGCAAACTTTACATTGTTTAGCATGTGGGTAAAGACAAAAGAATAATAAATCACCAGTCGGTGACGCGAAGGCAATAGAATCCTGACAAACAAGACTACCCTCATGAAATTTACTAAATCTTGCACTTTACGAATATTAATAATCTTATAACTGTGAGTGACAGCACATACAATTCATTAAACAATGAATAACAAATGAATAACAATTAAATAACAATTCCAGTACTACAGCACCTTTAATCAATTCTGTATAAAGGAAAACTCACTTCATGCTTCATGCTACCCCAAGATTCAGCATATCGGCCCGGCAAATGACTTACGGAAGGGATGGACATTAGATGTAAAGAAATGTGGAGAGTTGTCTAAACATTACGTAGAACCCGTCTTGCCTATGCACTGGGACAGCCATGGGCTCCACACTTTTAGAAAACGGTCCCTGGTTTGAGTTACCCAAGCTGCCAACTCCTCCATGCGGCAAATATGTTGCATTTTATCCGACCATAGTTCTTCTGTAGGTGGGTTAGTCTGTCTCCAAAATGTGGGAATGAGCAATTTAGCTGCCGAGATCATCTGTGTCGGCAAGTTGTATATGGAGGGTGTAAAGCCAGGCTGAGGCAGCCATAAGAACACTAACTCTGCCGTTAACTTAATCTGCGTAGAGCAGATAGTGTTGATAGCACTCTCAATCCCCTTCCAGAAACTAATTATTCTAGGACAGCTCCACCATATATGTGGGTAAGAACCTGGCCCCTCATGACATCTCCAACAGGTATTGACATTCACTAGACCTATAGAGGCAAGGGATTCAGGCGTCCGATACCATCTCATGACAAGTTTGTAAGAATTCTCCTGTATACGCACACATCTGGAGAAACCGTGAGCATGTTTCAATACATATTCCAATTCAAGTTTGGAAAAGAATTTCCCCAATTCCCTCTCCCAAGCCCCCAAATAATGGGGTTTCTGTTCAGACTTACCCATTAGAAGACCTCTATATAATTTGGACAGAATCTTTGCAGGGGTAGTTGGTAATAGGATGTAATTTTCTAACCATGTCGGATCAGCCTGAGGCGTCCTGGAGACAGCCTTGAACATATCTGTTGTTGCTACATAATCCGCAACTTGTAATGCATTCGGACGCCTCAACCCCTGTTCCTCAAATAGCTGTGCAAGGCTTGGAGGACCCAATGGGTCCAAGAGAACCGATATCTTGACGTTGTTCAGCCTCCTCCAAAAGTCTGCCGTTCTATCAGACTTTCTACCCAGGAAGGACGGTAGAACACTCAGTGGCGCCAGTGGGGAGAGGAGTTTCCCCGTCATGTTCAGAGCTCCTGCAGTATGACATACACGAACCATCCCCTTAGTGATAGGACTCAAATCCCCCCTTTTAGATAACTGCGTCCATCGTGAGAGATGATTAGCATAGAAATACAGTTCCAAGTCAGGAAGCGAAATACCTCCCTGTTCTCTTTTCTGTGAGAGAAGGCTATAGGCTAGTCTGGGGCGTTTAGGATGCCATAAGAAGGATGTAAACAAGGATTTAAAGTTCCGAAAGTAGCTTCTCGGGACCCCAATGGGCAAGGAAGTCAGCAGGTACATGATCTGTGGAAGTATATACGTAGTCAATAAGTTTTTCCTACCAAACCACGAGAGGAATGGCAACTTAAGGGACCCTATTTGTGAACGAATTTTGATAAAGAGGGGTTTGTAATTAATGGAGAACAATTCCCCAAGGTCAGCTGGGATCATAATCCCCAAAAATTTTATGGCTTTGGGAGGCCACTTGAATGGAGTGCAACTTTGCAGTTGTGAGATAGTCTGCGACGAGACGTTAATGTTAAGTGCTTCTGATTTACTAAGGTTAATTTTAAAATTTGATATAAAACCAAATTTGTCAAATAGAGCAACTATATGGGGTATTGCTGATAGTGGGTTAGAAATTAACAAAAGGAGGTCATCAGCAAAAGCCACAATTTTATGTTCTACATCTCCTACTTTTAATCCTCTGACTTCATCAATTTGTCTCATAGTCAACAATAGAGGTTCCATCGTCAGTATGAAAAGAGCTGGGGAGAGCGGGCAGCCCTGACGAGTGCTGTTTTTTATAGAGAAGGGGTCAGACAACAGTCGAAATCAGTCGAAATCAGAATCTAACACTAAGTTCAGATCCCCTCAAACCACCTTCTCCAAACCTCTTAAATAAACGTAGAACCTTTAGCAGCCAGGCTATTTGTTTGTCGTTAGGAGCATACAAACTGGCAATGGTCATTTTTGTATTGCATAGGGACCCTTTCAGGAAGACATATCTGCCCTGTTGATCAATTTTCGAGGACTCTACCTGAAAAGGTAGGTCTTTTTGAACACCTATGGAGACCCCCCTCGAGGCAGATGTGTGAGTGCTGTGGAACCATTGACTGTATGTGGACCTAGGCAAAGTGGGTACAAGGTTGTGTCTCCTGAAGCATTAATACCCCTTGCGTATCCTGTCTCAGCATAGAGAAGACCTGGGACCTTTTTGGGGTGTGCTAAACCCATTTACATTAAGCGTCAAGTAAGTAAGTGGTGACATATTACCCGTCTGACCTTGTCAGCTACTGATCGTGGTGAAGAGAGTAGTACCGGACACAAATAAAACATACAATCAACTATATACATAGAGAACTTGAGAGAAGAAAGTGAGGCTGCACCATATCCTGTGAAATGTGGTATAAATAATGCGCCTCTTATCCCATAGAGGCCGCTGTTCAAGCCATTACATGACAGCCCACGAGTGACATAGTGGGGGGGGGGGAGTAGGTACCCAGCCTTTTGAGATAGGTATGGAGAACACTGACTTCTATGTATAAGTGAATATAGAAATTAAATGAAAACATAACAATATAGCAATATAGCGGTAAAGCAATATATGGAGGGATGAGAGCAGAGAAAAGTGACCCAGAAGGGACCCACACAATACTAAATTGCAACAGATAACGTCCCCGGTGATGAGCACATAACAACAAACCCGTCCGAGTCTTGAAGCTTCTCCCATTACCATGTGGGAGGAATCCCACCACAGGAATTTAAACTGCATTTTCAGTGCATCAATCGTACATCACCAACGCTGAAAATAATATCAATGAGGTAGTCCCATTTCAAGGAGCTCCGGGTATGCAATTCAATCCCCAGACTGAGGTACCGTTCTCTTCCTGCTGCGCGGGGCTTTGAATTTCTGGGGTTTTTGCCACCCATGTGGGTCGGGTACCTTTAGCGAGAGAGTGTCCCTTTGTATCGGCATCCAATCTGGTACAACAATTTTCTCCATGTCCAATTTGGACCAGGCCTTATCAAGATCCTCCGGAGTGCGGATAGTAATTTGCCTTCCCTCTTTTAAAATTGCCAATCCAAATGGGAACAGCCAACGAATGGGAATCTTCTGCAATCTCAGGGCTTCGGACAGGGGTTTCAACATTCGTCGCTTGGCCAAGGTACTAGCCGCCAAATCCTGAAAGACCATGATCTTGTGGTCCGGAAATTTCAGGTCCGAAGACCCTCTCGCAGCCGTCAAAATGGCCGCCGTATCCAGAAAATTAAGCAGCCCACATATAACATCTCTAGGCGGTTCTTCCTTTGCCGGTTTAGGTCTCAGTGCTCTGTGAGCACGCTCAATTATAACTTGCGCTGCCTTGTCTTGTCCCAATAACAACGTAAATATGTTTCTCACTGTGGGTAAAATATCCTCTGCAGTGATAGACTCCGGAATGCCGCGCAGCCTGATATTCTTCCGCCTGCTGCGGTTTTCCTGATCCTCTAACTGCAAGTATGCCTGGTTCATGTGGGTGAACTGCGAGGCCACTACGGTCTGTAAGGCATCTGCCTGCTGTATAATGGCCGACTGAGTGTCCTCCAATATCGCTACCCTCTGCCCCACGTGTTGAATGTCCATCTTAATAGAGAATAATTATTTCAGGATCGGAGACATTGCACTGGCCAGGGCTTTTTTGAAAAAGGTTCTAGTGATAGGGAGAGGGTCTACCCTGCCTGCGGCATCAGATTGCGTACCTGAGCTGTCTTCATCAGAGTCCTCTCCCCTGATCTCTTCTGACGGGTTCAGCGGTGCCGGCACCATCTTGCTTTTACCCGCCGGGGAAGCATGTTTCTTTTGGAGAAATCTCTCCATCTCCGCTTGATATTTTCCGACTTTCGGTATCCCCCGGGGTTCACACGACTTTTCTCTATTCGTACGGACCATTTTGTGCAGTTTAATCGCCCTCCAGCTGTAGAAGTCAGTGTCTCTGTGAGGAGCTCCGGGATCAAGCGACCATCACAAAGCACAGCTAGCTCCGCCCCCCTGTTTGGGGTTTTTCTGACATTTCATTTTATAATGTGGGGGCATATGTGAGCTGTGCGGAGTACATCAGTATATAATAAGAGGGTATAATAATGCAGTAAATAAATAATTCATAGATGTTTGGCCAGTGTCGCACTGATAAATGGTGCCCGATCTTATCCGCTTTTGGAATATACTTTGCACTTTTTGTGTCTTCATATTCTGGGAGCCAGAACTTGTTTATTTTTTCTCCACCGGGCTGTGTGAGGGCTAATTTATTGTGGGTCAATTTGTGGATTTCACTTGTACTATTTTGGGGTACATGCGATTTTTTTGATCAGTTTTTATTTAATTTTTTGCGAGCAAGGTAACCAAAAAATGGAAATTCTGGCAATGTTTTTTATTTGTTTTTATGGCGTTCACCATGCGCTATAAATGACATATTAAGTTTATTCTGCGGGTTGATAGGATTACGGCGATACCATGTATATCGGTTTTAATGTTTTACAGCGTTATCACATAAATCGTATCTTTTTTAGGCTGCCATATTCTAAGAGCCATAACTTTTTTATTTTTTCATCGACAAAGCTGTGCAAGGGCTTGTTACTTGCGGGACAAGCTGTAGTTTTTATTGGGCTACATGTAACTTTTTGATCACTTTTTATAAAAAAAATTTGGTTTGCGACGTGAGGCTTTAACTGCGTTAGAGAAGAAGCAAAATATAATTTTAAAAGCATCCGATAAGGGTGGGAATATCGTGATTATGATTAGGGAGGATTAGAAAAAAGATGTGTGAGGACATACTACTCAACTCAAAAAGTAATGCACTGATAAATCCCAGTGAACTTATTTCCAACTATGGCATGTTTCAATAGTCTATCAAAAATCCACAAGGGTTATCCCCCGTTACGTGGTAGGCCTATTGTGTTAGGCATTAATAATCTAACCCAGAATGTCAGCACATATATTGATGTAGTCCTGCGTCCTTTTGTTCTTAGTCTGACATCTTATGTACGTGATATGATGGACGTACTTAAACAAATTGATGGTATTACTTTGGAAAGAGGAACTATGCTGGCAAGCTTGGATGTAGAGGCATTATATTCCTCGATACCACATGGGCTGGGCTGCCAAGCAGTGGGCTATTTTCTTATGTAAAGAGGCACTCAATATGTGGCTCAAAATGACTTTGTCCTTCAACTACTGCACTTGGTGTTGGAAAGGAACATGTTTGTCTTCGAAGATCGAATTTTCCATCAGCAGCGGGGTACGGCGATGGGGAGTCCAGCAGCACCTACTTATGCTAATCTGTACCTCGGCTGGTGGGAGGACACTCTGGTCATGGAACATGGTTGGACCGGAAGGTTCTGGGCACATATAGATGTGGGGGTTGCACAGCCTGTAACTTTATTCAGACTTGTAAGAAATTCCAAAGTGTCGCCACCTTAACCGGTTAAGGACTAGGCTGTTTTACAGCTAAATGACCAGAGCAAATTTCACAATTTTGCTATGCGCTTCTTTAGATGACTATAACTCTGCAGGTGAATAAAGTTCATCTTTGAATTTTACACTCTTTTTAAAGGACAGATAGGGCTTTGTTTTAGTGGCATTTGTCAGTATATATCATTTTTATTTTTTTCTCTAAAGTGGGCAAAATTGGAAAAAAATGCAAGAATTTAGCAATTGCGCCAGTTTATGCTTGCATTTTTCACACACGGTATGGACCACGGGCAAAATTCATCTCCTTTCACGTTCTTCCACTTCTCCCGTGCATGGGGATACCAAATATGTGTGCCTTATTCGCTGTGCGGGCATGTACCAGGGCTTGGCATAAAAGGAGGCTTTTTGGCCTTTTCGGTCCAGGAATTTTGCATTTGATTTTATAGCCGTATACTGTTTTCTGGGGGGCGTAATGCTGCTGAAACATTAGAAACACCCCATAAATGACTTCATTCACACAAGTAGACCCCACAAGTTTTCCTTCAAGGGGTTTATCATATTTTTAGCAAGTCCAGTTTTCTTCTGAAAGTTTCTTGAGTAAGATGGAACAAAATAAAATCAGGACTTTTTTAGCAAATGCGTCAGTTTAGGCTAGTATTTTTCACACACGGTATAGACCACGGCCAAAATTCATCTCCTTTCACGTTCTTCCACTTCTCCCGTGCATGGGGATACCAAATATGTGTGCCTTATTCACTGTGCGGGCATGTGCCAGGGCTTGGCATAAAAGGAGGCTTTTTGGCCTTTTCGGTCCAGGAATTTTGCATTTGATTTTATAGCCGCATACTGTTTTCTGGGGGGCCTAATGCTGCTGAAACATTAGAAACACCCCATAAATGACTTCATTCACACAAGTAGACCCCACAAGGTTTCCTTCAAGGGGTTTATCATATTTTTAGCAAGTCCAGTTTTCTTCTGAAAGTTTCTTGAATAAGATGGAACAAAATAAAATCAGCACTTTTTTAGCAAATGCGTCAGTTTAGGCTAGTATTTTTCACACACGGTATAGACCACGGCCAAAATTCATCTCCTTTCACGTTCTTCCACTTCTCCCGTGCATGGGGATACCAAATATGTGTGCCTTATTCACTGTGCGGGCATGTGCCAGGGCTTGGCATAAAAGGAGGCTTTTTGGTCCAGGAATTCTGCACTTGATTTTATAGCAGCATACTGTTTTCTGGTGGGCGTAATGCTGCTGAAAGATTAGAAACACCCCATAAATGACTTCATTCACACAAGTAGACCCCACAAGGTTTTCTTCAAGGGGTTTATCATATTTTTAGACAGTCCAGTTTTCTTCTGAAAGTTTCTTGAATAAGATGGATCAAAATAAAATTAGCTTTTTTTTTTAGCAAATGCGTCAGTTTATGCTAGCATTTTTCACACACAGCATAGACCACGGACAAAATTCATCGCATTTCACATTCTTCCTCTTCTCCCGTGCATGGGGATACCAAATATGTGGCCTTATTTATCACATAGAGATGTAGGAGGGCGGAGGATAGAAGAAGATTATTTCACATATCGCTTTTTTTCAAAGCTGGTTTTACAAAACTCAACAGAGTTTCTATAACACTTCCAAAATATCTGCTCTTGAAGCAGAAATCCCAAAATATTCATCTAGGGGTATAATGGGAATTTACTTTTTGGGGTTTTCTAAAATAAGAAATTTCAGGTTAATGCAAATGGAGCTCTCTAGCAGATGAACTTTAGAGAATATGCAAACATGACATCCACCCCCCACCCACCCATTCCCTCCCTCACCCTTGGAGTAAAATCATGGGAAAAATAAAAACGTAATGTAGGGCAAATATATTTTCAACAAATTAACTAAAATCTAATAATTCAGAACAGTGTGGTATTTTTTAAAACATGGCTCAATGCACAGGCCTGGTTGCGAGGGACATGAGGGACAGAAATATCGGGAATCTTTGCGGTGCCCGTCTTTTCTGCAGACGCGGCACTTTTTCTGGGGGTTGCTTCTGGTTGCTGTTGGGGGAATGCGACTGATGAAGTGTCTTTCAGTCAGTCGCGTGACATCCTCAGACTGGGGGCATTCTCGGGTGTCCTGAACATCAAAAATGAGGCCTTCAATAATTTTTTCCTGGAAGTCCAGGTATGTGTCTCTGCCTCTGTTTTTTTTATACAGCACAAATGAATTGTGGATGGCCACCTGTAACAAATAAATGGCCACCTTTTTGTACCAGGTTTTAGTTTTGCGTTTTACTAAATAGGGCTGTAAAACCTGGTCGCTTAAATCCACCCCCCCCCCCATGTACTTGTTATATTCGGACACGCTCACTGGTTTGTGCTTGTCCGATGTTGCCCCCCTTTCCCTCACTGCCACTGTTCCTGCGGTATGAATCGTGCTTAGCACATACACATCTTTGCGATCCCTGAACTTGACCGCCAGCAATTCTTCAGATGCATAAGCACAGGAGTCCCCCTTTACCATGCGCTTCCCCACTAATTGCTGTGGAAAACCAATTCGGTTTTTGCGCATGGTACCACATGCCCCAGTCCTTGCAGCATGCAAATGCCTAAACAGGGGCACACTAGAATAAAAATTATCACAGTACAGGTGGTACCCCTTGTGAAGCAGAGGCTGCATTATCTCCCACACAATCTTACTGCTGGTGGAATGATCAGGGGGGCATCCAGGAACATTTATTGTGCGGTCCCGCCCTTCATAAATCCTGAAGGCGGTGGTATATCCTGACCCGCTTTCACACAATTTGTAGAGCTTAACGCCATATCTTGCCCTTTTGGAAGGTAGATATTGGCGAAAGCTAAGTCTGCCATGAAAGTTGAGGAGGGATTCGTCCACACTTACATTCTGCTCAGGGGTGTAGAGTTGCAGAAATAAATTATTCAGGGAATTTATTAGCGGTCTTATTTTGAACAACCGATCCCGGTTTGCATCGGTACTTGGGGGGGCCTGTGCGTTGTCATTGAAGTGGAGGAACCTCATTATTGTCTCATAACGAGACCTGGGCATTACTGCAGAATATACTGGGGTGGCTTGGGCGGGTCTTGTTGACCAGTAAGACCTAATGGAGGGCTTTTTGACAATACCCATATTTAGGGTGAGCCCCAAAATTTTTTTTAATTCCTGCAAATTGGTGGGCGTCCAATCTCTGGCATGGGTGGATGAAGGTTTCTGCCTTATATATTGCGTGGCATATAAATTTGTTTCGTGGACAATCTGATTTAGGATGTCGTCCGTTATAAATAAATGGAAGTAATCCATTTGGACAAAATTTGTATTGTCCACGGTTATGCCAGGAGTGGCCGTAAATCCGTGGATTCTAGGCCCAAAAGATGGGGCAGGTGCCCATACAAGAGCCTGGACTGGAGGGACCAGGCTCTCCCGTGCCACAGCGCTACTTGGCCCTGCGCTTTCATGTTCTGCAGTTTCGACTGCATCAGGGACAACGTCCCCTGAAGATGAACCTGAAGTGACGCTGTCATCGTCACTACCTAAAACAGGTTCCATCTCGGACGCCATCTCTGATGCGGTCTCCGACTCAGACCACAGCATGGCGTATGCCTCCTCGGCGCTAAACAACTTCCTCGCCATAACGTAACTAACACTAACACTAACTAAACAATTTTTTTTTTTATATAAAACACACAAACTAACTGCTATATATATCTACACTACCGCTAACAAAAAAATAAACCGCTATTGCTATATATATTATATATATGTGGATATATATATAATTATATACTCCCTACCTGCCTATTCTAATAGAATAAAAGAAAGAAAGGTAGATAGATAGAAAAAAAGATAGATGGATAGATAGATTGTATAGATAGATAGAAATCTATCTATACAGAGAATGTTTTAGAGTGTAACTGTATTTTTTTGTAACTGTAACTGTATTCTTCTGGCAGCAATTCTCCCGAGTCTCTTCTTCTCCTCAAACTGAAACAATGTTTGAGGAGAAGAAAAGAGGCAGGAGATTTACTGCCAGAAAAGTCAAAATAAAACAAATGTGGTCGCTGTGGTTTTCACAGCGACCACATGTTCAGGGACCATCAGATTGGTCCCTGATACTCTGCCCAGTGCCCAGAGCTGTTGGTAACAGCGAGGGCACAGGGCTGTGTGCACACTGTTTTCTATGCAGAAATGCATGTGATCGCTGTGATTGGTTGTCACAGCGATCACATGTTCAGGGGCCAAAAGATTGACCCCTGACATTCTGCCCAGTGCCCATGGCTGTTAGCAACAGCCAGGGCATAGAGCTGTGTGCACGCGATCGCGCGTGCACAGTCTCTGAAGTGCGGCCGTATATATACTATACGCCGGACTTTAGAGACCCTGACCGCTGGCCGTATATTTACGGCCAGCGGTCGGGAACCTGTTAATTGAATACGACATTCAGGACTTTGTTAATTGTAGAACAGCGGGGGTTGTGTATTTGATCACGTGTCCATGCCCACTGAATTATGTAGGTAAGACCATTCGGCAATTTCATTGGCGTATTAGAGAACATGTAGGGCACGTGAAAAATACAAGTGATACCCCCGTATCCAAACATGTACATGAGAAAAATCAAGGAAACGCTGAATGTCTTCATTTTCAGGCAATAGAATTGGTGTGTCCACCTAAACGAGGTGGGGATTGGGACAACTTGATCCTGCGAAAAGAAGCCCAGTGGATCTATAGGTTAGCATGTATACAACCAGATGGGCTAAACGAGCAGATAAATTATACATGCTTTATCTAAACTCATATCTATATGAGTCCAGTCATTTATATATTTGCCTATCCTTCTGTATTGGTTTTGGGGCTTTATCTATGTCTATCTTCTAGGTTCCCCAATACTAGTGGTTAATCAACTTGTGATTAATCTACTGGTGGTCAATTTAATACCTTTCTTAATTCACTTCCTATAGTGCCGGATTACTTATGCATGGATTATAGTGGTGTGCCAGGATGCTGTCTGGAGCTGGGCAGCGTCCTTTGTTCCCATAGGAATAGGTTACTCCTCCTTCTAGATAGGAAAGGCTTGAGGCTGCAGCCAGATACGCCCCGCTCCCCTACTCTGCGCATGCGTGTATGGTGGATGTGTATGGTGGGCATGTCACATGACGCGCCCGGCATTAAATATCCGCAAGTCACTGCTTGCGCATGTGACGATGATTGGTCGATATGGGGGCTTGGCCTCAGCATAGGGGGCGGAGTATAAGTTATATATACTCCGAGTCCAGAGAGAAGCGTGCCGCTAATATCAATGTGAGTACGCTTTGTGTTTGTGCATATGGAATGAAATGTTTGCACAATTTAATGTTGCTGGCTTAGTAGCTAGCTCTATAATGAATAAGACCCCTGATGAAATGTTGAGATAGAAACATGTAGGTTCAATATGAGAAGGGGAATTTAGCGTAGGTGGCAGTGTTATCGATATCTTTACCCTGACACTCTGGTTCTCAGGAATCCTTTTCCTGGTTACTCCAGTACATGTCTGGGAGTGATTCACTGTTACACCAATGTTTAAACGTTCTAACACCATATATCATACGAAAATATTCATTTTGCAGGGTTTACAATAGAATCAGTGAATAAAATATAAAATCATTTTCAAATAAATTTTTGAGCACATTGGGCTTTTGTCACGGTGGTGATTGTACCCCTGATTTTAGCGAGATATTAATAAAGTATATACATTTTACTCTTTAGTCACAATCAGTGAATTGGGTGGCGAGGTGATCTGTGATTCTGGCATTGTTTTCCATAAAAAAAACTTATGGCGTTCACCATGCAGGAAAATGAATGTTAAAGTTTTATAGTTGGGGACGTTAAGGAAGCGGCGATACCAAATACGTGTACTTTTTTAATGTTTTCAATTTTTTCCTATAATAAAACTTTTATTATGGGAAAAAAGGCGTTTTTTTAGTTTATGCAACTTTAAACTATTTTTTTTCAAATATTTTTTTCTACTAGGGGACTTGAAAGCCTGAAGACCTGATCGCTATTCGAATACACTGCACTACATACATAGTGCAGTGTATTAGACCTGTCAGTCATAAACTGACAGCAAGCTTATTAGGTCCCGCATCTAAGCAGGTCCTAATAGGCTTCTGTACTTGGCAAGCAGTAGGCTATTGTTAGGCCTACAGTTGCCATAGCAAACATCGCCACCCCCGCAATTGCGTCACATGGATCCAGATAGCGTACAAACCAACCAAATGCTGCAGTTGCAATTGACCGCACCATTTAGGGAGTTAATTGCCGGAGATCAGACCTCAGTCTGGTCCCTGCCGCTACAGGAGAGTTTCAGCCCATTGGTTATGGTGCAGGCTCAGCTCCATGTGTGCTGTACGTAAAATATATGGTCCAAATCCTTCATCTGCCACGATGAGAAATGGGGCAGGAGGTCCAGTAGATCCAGGCAGTTGTCTCGGTTCTGGAACGGAGAGCTGTTTGGACTGAAGCCGTTCACCCATTCTGGAAGCCCTGAAGAGGCCAGCATCTGAAGAGCTCCCATAGGCCCCTATATCTACAATTACAAACTGGTAGTTGCTGTCAGCCAAGGCGAACAGCATCACCAATAAATACTGCTTGTAATTGAAATCTAGGTACCATGAGTGAGGTGGCTTCTTCACACTAATGTGTTTACCATCCAGTGCGCCAACACAGTTGGCAAACTGTGATTGTTGGTAAAAGCCCTCGGCAATCCGAAACCAGTCTTGTGCCTTGGGCTGTGGCATCATCGTCGCTCTCAGTCGCTGCCAGATGACTTCGCAGGTCAGACAGATGATCTGTGAAATGGTGGAACACCCAAGTAGAAATTCAAAATGCAGTGATGCAAATGAGTTCCCTGTTGCCAGGAATCTGTGAAAAAAATATTTATAATAATTAGTGCTAGCAGTACCAGGGTGACATGGTGGCAATGGGCAAAGGCTACAACCAGGGTTATATAGTACTTGTAGCAGAGTGACATGGCGGCAATGGGCACAGGGGCAACTACGGTTATATACTACTTGTAGCATTATGACATGGCGGCAATGTGCACAGGGGACAACTACAATTATATACTACTTGTAGCAGTGAGACATTGCGGCAATGGGCACAGGGGACAACTACGGTTATACTACCTGTAGCAAGGTGACATGGCAGCAATGGACAAAAGGGACATTTGGTGTTCTTACCTGAGAGAAACGATGAGCCGTTCCTCCGAGATGCACCGTCGGTCAAAGCTGGAAATCGACATGTAGCAGAAGTTGTGAAACTTGTCCGGGTGCTGCCGCAGGTCTGCATACAGGGTATGGAAATGCACCTTTCTGGGCTGTTGGGAGACAATGGGGTGAACCCAGTACCTCCTCCTCCTCTTCGGTTCTTCTTCCAGCATAGCTTACTGTCCGAATCGCCGAGAGACGAGCCAGTCCAGAAGAGCATGAGAGCATGAACCACACGTGGGTAGTGCATCCTTGCAACGAAAGAAATGCCAGAAACCAAAGTTATATCAGCCGAGGATTCCAACAGAGCTCTCACAAAGCACAAATGCCAGAGAAAATGGTGCCAGAGCGATCATGTGACCTTTTCAAGGGGTTGCGACATAGTGGTGACATCATTTGTAGACTCCCATTTCTTTTTTTTGCGGATCCGTAAATGCGGATGTACTAAGGATGCATGACGGTACGTATTTGCGGACAGCGTGCCTATATGCGAATGAGTCGCAGATGACTTTGGATGACTAGGGATCCGTATTTGAGTAGAATAAAAGCCATTACAGTCGTGTGCATGAGGCCTTAGAGTCCATGCTGTTTAGTTTACAGATGATTGCTTAGGCTGGATACAATTGTAGCATATTACTATCCATGAGAAGTATTTGGCTTCTTTGGGTTTTCACTCCGTGTTTTCATCCCATTACAGCAAAAGTTAAAACAGAAATTTTAGCACAAAGGATATTATAAAGTTGTATAACATTTTTTATTTTACAGTGATCAAGGTTTATTTGCAGAGAACCCCTTTAATACTTACACCCATATTGTCCAAGATTCCTATCCCTACATCAAGAGAATTAGAAATTCTACAAGTTTCAGTGTACCAACTATTCCTGTCCAATAGTGGAATGAGATGAACTGGACTTTACTAAATATATCACGCCATGAATTATTACTTATGTTACCTATAACCTCATATTTAACCCCTGACTTTTACAGTTATTTTTGGTTTTTCATTTTCGCTCTTTCCTCCCCAACTTCCAGAAGCCATAAGTTTTTATTTTTTGGTCCCAAAAAAACGTATGAGGGATTGTTTTTTGAAGGACAAGTTGTACTTTTTCACGGCACCATTTATTGTACCATATTATATACTGGGAAACGTAAAGAAAATATTTGCTTAATCGTATTGTCGCCGCTTGTAAAGGGAGTCTAATATTACATTTTAGGAAACTGATGCTTAACCCCTTCGCGCTCAGCGACGTACTATTCCTTCGTGCTAAGTGCATCGTTCGCGCTCAGCACTGGAATAGTATGTCGCGGGAGGAACGGCCATTTCGGCCGTCTTCCCGACACATACAGGAGCTGCAACAGCTGCTAACTCGTACAGCAGTCGCCGCAGCTCCTTCTGCGGAGACTGATCGCTGTGTCCCCGCTGATTAACCCCTTGGAAGCCGCTTTCAGTAGCGATAGCGGCTTATAGGGGTTAAGCTGCCATCATCGGCCCGCTACACGATAGCGGCTGGCGATGGTGGCTATAGCAACCGGACGCCTAACAATGGCATCCAGCTATGCCATTTATGGAAGCCTTGCTGTCAGTGAGTAGCTGACAGCTGTAATACACTGAACTACGCATATAGTGCAGTGTATTAGAATAGGGATCAGGGCCTCCTGCCCTCAAGTACACTAGTGGGACAAAGTAATAAAGTTAAAAAAAGTTACAAAAAAGTTGTGTAAAAATAAGAAAATAAAAGTTTTAAAAGTAACAAAAGTAAAAATCCCCCCTTTTCCCTTATCAGTCTTTTATTATTAATAAAAATAAATAAATAAACAAATAAACTATACATAATTGATATCGCCGCATCCGTAACCGCCTGAACTACAAAAGTATTTAGTTATTTATCCCGCGCGGTGAACGCCGTAAAAGAAAATAATAATAAACCATACCAGAATCACAGTTTTTTGGTCACTTCACTTCTCAAAAAATGGAAAAAAAAGAGATCAAAAAGTCGCATGTACCTAAAAATGGTACTGATCGAAACTACCGTTCGTTACGCAAAAACAAGTCCTCACACGGCTTTCCTGATGGAAAAAAAGACAAAAACTGTATGGCTCCTAGAATAAGGCAACACAAAAAGTAAATGATTTTTAATAAAAATTATTTTATTGTGCAAACACCATAAGACATAAAAAAAAACTATAAACATTTGGTATCGCCGTAATCGTATCGCCATGCTGAATAAAGTGAATATGTTGTTTATAGCGCACGGTAAACGCTGTAAAAAAAATAGAATAAAAAACAATAGAAGAATTGCTGCTTTTTAGTCACCACGCCTCTTAAAAATAGAACAAAAACTGTATTCTAGTAGTGCTGTATATCCCTCCGCCTTATTCTAGCACTGTACTGAAACGAGTTACGGAGAAACTCTCCAGGTGGCCTGAGGTACCGCTAATCGTGATGGGGGATTTTAATGCAGTGATGTCTGAAGGGTTGGATAGGTTTCATAGGGGAGGAGGGGGCAAAGAGGAGACCTGACTGCCTTTGGAAGATTAATGGAGGAATTGGGTCTGCGGGATATTTGGAGAGATAAACTTCCAGGGGTGAGGTAGTACTCGTGTGCATCATCCACATTTCAGTCACTTTCGCGAATGGACTTGGTAGCATGCTCAGCTTCAGCAGTGCCGTACATAGCGCAAATTGAATACCTACAGAGGGCGTTGTCAGACCACTCTCCGATGGCGGTGACGATGGAAGTGGGTGTAAGGCATACCAGGAACCCCGGGAATTGGAAGCTGAATGCGTTTTGGCTAAGATTGATAGATGGCGGGGAAATACGGAACCTGGTTAAAGAATATTTAAATTTTAATACTGAGTCAGTGCTGCGAGGGGTGTTATGGGATGCCATGAAAGCATGGTTGAGGGGAGTATTCATTCAACATATTAAACAAATTAAAACTAAATCTAGGCAATTGGGAGAAAGTTTAGAGGTTCGGGTGACAGAAACAGAAGGGAGACATGTAGAAGAGGGGTCCGAGGAGACACTTAGACATTGGGTGGAGGCACAGACGTTGTTAAAAAATCACCAACTAACAATGGTGGATAATAAACGATTATTCCTTAAACAGAAATATTATGAAGAAGGGGAAACGACAGGGGAGAATACTCGCTAGGATGGCAAAGCCGCATGGGAGTAATAATTTCATTCATGGCCTTAGGGGGGAGGGGGGGAGGGTGGAGACACACACGGGGCAAATCTTGCAAATATTTCAGCGGTTTTATACTGACCTGTATACATCCAAAGTGCATTACGACACACAGCAATTGGACGAGTACCTGGGAAACATTAATTTGCCTACCTTGGGCCGGGAGGACTGTGAAAGCTTGGAGGCACCTATTTCACTGGAGGAGTTGGAACAGGCGATAAGGGATATGGCAAATGAGAAAGCTCCGGGTCCAGATGGGTTACCGGGGGAAATCTATAAGGAATATGGGACGGAACTAGCGCCAGAATACTTGAGTACTTTGCAGGATAGTTTTGACAGAGGTAAAATACCAGACTCCCTATATGAGGCTACGATAGTGGTTCTCCCAAAAGAGGGGAAAGACAGTCAATTACCGGAGTCCTACAGACCAATATCCTTGTTGACATTGAATGTCAAGATTTTGGCAAAGATATTGGTCCTGCGGCTGAACAGGGTGGTACAGCATGTTGTGCATGAAGACCAATCGGGGTTCATGCCCTCCAAATCGACGGCTGTCAACCTCAGGCGGCTGTTTTTAAAACTTCAGGCGACACTGGATGATCAAGGAGGAAGGGCGGTGCTAACGTTAGACGCCGCAAAAGCGTTTGACTGCGTAGAATGGGGGTACCTATGGCGAGTAATAGAAAAGATGGGATTCGGCCCTAACTTCGTGAAGTGGGTACAGTTGTTGTATGTGGCCCCTAAAGCCTGCATACGGGTAAATGGTGCAATGTCCGAGAAATTTTCACTGGCCCGGGGTACGCGCCAGGGGTGCCCACTGTCACCATTGCTATTCGCCTTGGCGGTAGAGCCACTGGCGTGCCTCATAAGGCAGGAGGAGCATATAAGAGGCTTGCAATATGGAGAAATGGAGGAAAAAATTTCACTATATGCAGACGATATTTTAATATATATGACGGACACTGAGAATACACTGAAGGTAGTAATGGATACGATCACAAGGTTTGGGGAGTTCTCGGGATTAAATATTAACTGGACCAAGTCTGCTCTGATGCCACTTGACACGGTGAATATGGTAGATACTGGAGTGGGACCCCGGATTCCGATAGTCTCTGAATTTACGTACCTAGGGGATAAGGTGACGGCTAGGGTCCAAGACTATATGTCTTTGAATGTTTCACCACTGCTGCTCAAGGTGAAACATAAGGTGGATGCCTGGAACAGGCTCCCGCTCTCTGCTCTGGGGAGGACTAATCTAATCAAGATGATCCTTATGCCTCAAGTTTTATATATTCTTCATAACTCCCCAGTATGGATACCTAAGCACTGGTTCAGACGATTGCACAATCTCTTTCGGGATCTGGTCTGGAAAAAATGGGTTCCAAGGATTAAATTGGAGAAATTGCAATTGCCTAAAGACGAAGGGGGGGTAGCGCTGCCAAATGCCTGGATATATTACCTGGCTGCCCAGAGCCAACAATTTAAGGGGTGGGAGGACACAGAGACCTGGGGCTCCAGTGCACGTTTATTGTCATATTTGGGGGGAGGACTCAACCCACTAGAGGGTCTGGAAGCGCATACCTTTAAGAGATTGGCGAGTGCTAAACCAACGTTACTCCTGATACATAAAATATGGTGGCAGTGCAAACAGATACTGGGAGTGGGAATGTGTACCAAATATACTCCCCTATGGCATAATCCGGTCTTGTGGGAATTATACCAATTAGAGGGCATGCAAAAATGGGAATCGGCAGGGGTTAGGCGATTACAACACCTGTATGATGATAACGGGCTGAGATCATTTCAGCAGTTGAAAGACCTATTTCCACTGGAGCACAATATGTTTTACCAATATTTGCAGATCCATCATGCCCTACAGGCGCAGGCGCATGTGGTGGACCTGACGGTCTGTGCTCTTGGGGTCCTAGAGTATGTGGGACGGGCTGACACGACCAAAGGCCTGATCTCAATGGCGTACAGGAGCTTACTGTCCAAACACTTGGGAAACCCAATGGTGCTGGTAAAAGCGAAATGGGAACAGGATGTCGGTCCATTGACCGAGGAGGAGTGGGAGGAGATATTAGCGTCCACATGTCACTTAACGCTCAGTCTGGCGCAGAGGAGATCACAACTCTTCCTGATACACAGAGTGTACCGCACCCCGTGGGTATTAAAACAGATGGGTATTAGAGCGGATGCTAAATGTCCTAGGTGCACGGAGGAGAAGGCAGACATATTGCATATGTTTTGGTCATGTGAGGCCCTGAGGACCCTATGGGGGGAAATATTGGACCTGATAAAGCAGGTGTATGGTCGGGAATTGGCGGCAGACCCTAAAGTTATGTTGTTGGGAGCGGTGGGAGAATTGGAGAGTGACAGAATGGCAAGCCTGGCAATTGCCAAGATATTATATCAAACGAGGAAATGCATTGCTAAACACTGGCTGGACGCGGAGCCACCAAGGATGAGGGAAATTGTAGGAATGTTGAACTATAATATCCTGATGGAGCATAAGATATTTTCTAAAAGGGGCACGGAAAAAAAAATTGAGAAACAATGGAGCAGATGGTTGGCCTGTCCTGAGGTGCTGTCACCTGAACTGAGCAGACTAAGTGCGAGAGTCGTCTGAGGAACTGGAGGTGATAGTGTCTGGAGCAAAGAAGGGGTGGTGGGGAAACTTGATAAGAGACATGTGCTCTGACCAGGAATGGTACTAGAAACAAAGGGCGGAGATATAGTGGGGGGCTGTGCAGGGAGGGGGGAAAGGGGGGAAGTTGGGGATTTCCTGATATGCTGTCACTATTGTATACGATGTTGGAAAATTGTAATGTGAATGTTAATGTGTTATTTCATTTCTGTGTTCGTATCAATAAAATTGGATTGTTTTAAAAAAATAAAAAAAATAGAACAAAAACTGATCAAAAAGTCACATGCACCCCATGAAAACTACAACGAATTCCTCAAGGGGTCTAGTTTCCAAAATAGTGTCACTTTTGGGGGGTTTCCACTGTTTTGGCACCACAAGACCTCTTCAAACCGGACATGGTGCCTAATAAAAAGGAGGCCCCATAATCCTCTAGGTGGTTCTTTGCTTCGGAGGCCGGTGCTTCAGTCCATTACCACACTAGGACCACATCTGTGATATTTCTCTAAACTGGAGAATCTGGGCAATAAGTATTGAGTAGTGTTTCTCGGGGTAAAACCTTCTGTTTTACAGAAAAAAAAGGAATAAAAACAATTTTCTTACAAAAAAACAGAAATATGTAAATTTCACCTCTACTTTGCTTTAAATTCTTGTGAAACACCTAAAAGGTTAATAAACTTTCTGAATGCTGTTTTGAATATTTTGAGGGGCCTAGTTTCTAAAATGGGGTGTTTTATAGGGGTTTCTAATATATAGGCCCCCCCAAAGCCACTTCAGAACTAAACTGGTATCTAAAAATAAAAAAAAAGAGGCTTTTTCTTATACCATACCCCAATGTACTGTATGGCCGTGTCCAGGATGCGTTATGAGGCAATACTTCGCTTCTAACATTATACTGATAATGAGCAGCGCCCACCCCGAGATGACCCCAGTTTTGACCGTTTGTATAAACGGAGACCCCTATTAGACCATTTTAGTGCCCGGTTTTCCAAAGCATACACCCCCGAGAATTGTATTTCTATTGATGAGTCCCTGGTCCATTTTAAAGGGAGGCTTCAATTCCACTAGTACCTGCCGTGTAAGAGGGCAAGGTATGGCGTGAAGATGTATAAGTTGTGCGAGAGTGCATCAGGGTATACTTACAAGGACAGCAGTATTCAGCCCTTAGAATGCCTCCCCTTACTGGGAGTTAACGCAAAAATTGGGTGGGATTTGGTGCACCCACTGCTGGACCAGGTTTACCACCTCTAACTGGATAATTTTTATACCAGCGTCCTACTCTTCAAGTGCCTCGCTTCCAGAAGTACTGTGGCATGCGGCACTGCTAGAAGAAATCGGAGAGGCCTCCTGTGAAGGATTTGCCTGACACAGCTTCTGTGTCAACGCCCGTGGTTAATAAGCCTGCATCTGTGTCTAGGTCTGCTAGAGTGACTCGATCTGCTACCACTCAGGCTGGTAGGCTGAGGAGTGGGAGAGCCTATCGCAGCCTGGCCAGACGGTTGTAGCTCCCGCCCTTGGTCTACTTATAACTTAATTTGATGCTTGTCCTTTGCCTGTGATTCTCTTGTTTCCTGGCTCTGCTGTTCCTGCTGTTACCATTGACCTCTGCTTCATATTGACCCTGGCTTGACTGACTATTCTCCTGCTCTGCATTTGTTACCACGTACACTCTCCTGGTTTGACTCGGCTCATCCACTACTCTGTTGCTCACGGTTTTGCCGTGGGCAACTGCCCCACTTCCCTTTGCTTTTGTGTACCCTTGTCTTGTTTGTCTGTCGTGCACATATTGAGCGTATGGACCGTCGCCCATTTGTACGCCGTCGCCTAGGACGGGCTGTGAAAGTAGGCAGGGTCTGAGTGGCGGATAGATTAGGGCTCACCTGTCTGTCTCCCTATCCTGACATTACACCTCCCTAAGACACTGCTTGGGCAAACAAGAAGGGGTGGAAGCAGGGCACATTCTAGCAGCAACATATTGTGTGTTAAGTACAAGGACAAGAGAGATGTCGTTGTATTGACAACAATACATGGCCATACCAGTGCCCATGTACCTGTACGAGGTACCAGTACAGAGAACCCCAAACCAGACTGCATCCTGGACTACAATAGGTACATGGGAGGGGTGGACTTGTCAGGTCAAGTCCTGAAGCCCTACAGTGCCATGCGGTGTGGTATAAGAAGCTGGCCATGCACATCATTCAGATTGCATTGTACAATGCGTACGTACTACATCGATGTAAAGGCCAGGCGGGAGGTGGTTATCAAGAACCTAATCTTTAGGGACCATGAAGGGGGGCACCAAGTACTTCTGGAAGCAGGGCAACACGCATCGTACCAGGGCAATACTTTCCAGGAGGAGTTCCCCAAACTGGCAAGAAGGGAAAAAGTCAAAAGAAGTGCAAAGTCTGCTATAAGAGGGGGATAAGGTAAGACACAATATATCAATATAACACGTGTCCCGATAAACCAGGGCTCTGTATGAAAGTGTTTTAAAATGTATCATACGTCCGTTGATTTTCAATCTACCCCAGTTTTACTTACCATGATGCACTCCGCACAGCTTATCCCGCTCATCTTTACACTCTGGGCCATGCTGTGTGCCCAGGCAGCTGTTAACATCCACATGTAGGGTATTGCTGTACCCGTGAGAACCCACATTACAGTTTATGGGATGTATGTCTCCGGTGGCGCATGCTGGGCACAATATATCGGACACTGAAATGGCATATATGTATAGAAAATTGCAAATCTCACTCTGCACTATCTGCTGCGCATTATCTTTTAAACAATACCTGTGGGGTCAAAATGCTCACTACACCTCTAGATGAATGCCTTAAGGGGTGTAGTTTTTAAAACGGGGTCACTTCTCGGGGGTTTCAACTGTACTGGTACCTCAGGGGCTTCTGCATACATGACTTAGTACCAGAAAATCCCCAGTAGGCCAAATGGTGGTCCTTTCCTTCTTAGCCCTCCCATGGGCCCAGTTTATCACACATTTTTTTTAATTCACAGCCCATTTCAAATAAATTCTGAGAATAAACTGTGGGGTCCAAATGGTCACAACACCCATAAATGAATTCCTTGAGGGGTTTAGTTTCCAAAATGGGGTCACTTCTGGTGGGTTTCCATTGCTTTGATACCTCTGGGGCTCTGCAAATTCGACATGGCACCCGAAAACCAATCCAGCAAAATCTGGACTCCAAAGAACACATAGCGCTTCTTTCCTTCTGAGACCTCCCATGGGCCCAAACGGCAGTTTATCACCACAAATGGGATATTACTGCACTCAGGACAAATTGGGCAACAAAATGGGGCATTTTGTTCCATGCGAAAATAAGAAATTTTGATCAAAAATGACATCTTATTGGAAAAAATTTCATCTTTTTAATTTCACAGCCAAATTCAAAGACGCTCTGTGAAAAAACTGTGGGGTCAAAATGGTAACAACAACCATAAATGAATTCCTTGAGGGGTGCAGTTTCCAAAATGGGGTCACTTTTGAGGGATTCCTACTTTTTTGGCACCTCAACACCTCTTCAAACCTGGCATGCTGCCTAAAATATATTCTAATAAAAATGAGGCCCCAAAATGCACTAGGTGCTTCTTTGCTTCTGGGGCTTGTGTTTTAGTCCAAGAGCACACTAGAGCCACATGTGGGACATTTCTAAAAACGGCAGAATCTGTAAAATACATATTTAGTAGTGTTTCTCTGGTAAAACCTTCTGTGTTACAGAAAAAAATAGAATAAAATTAAATTCAGCAAGAAAAATGAAATTTGCAAATTTCACCTCCACTTTGCTTTAATTCCTGTGAAATGCCTAAAGGGTTAAAAAAAACTGTCTAAATGCTGTTTTGAATACTTTGAGGGGTCTAGTTTTTAAAACTGGAAGTTTTGTGGGTGTTTCTAATACATAGGTGCCTCAAAGCCACTTCAGAACTGAACAGGTACCTTAAAAAAAAGGCTTTTGAAATTTTCTTAAAAATATGAGAAATTGCTGTTTATGTTCAAAAAATCATGCCAATCTAAAGTAGAATTATGGGAAATGTGAACTAGTAAATATTTTGGTTGGTATAACCATCTGTTTTACAAGCAGATGCATTTTTTACTTTAGAAAAATTCTATTTTTTCTACATTTTCTCTACATTTTGCAATTTTTCACTAATAAACACTGAACATATCAACACAATTTTACAGCTAACATAAAGCCCAATGTCTCACAAGAAAACAATCTCCGAATCGCTTGGATAGGTTTAAGCATTTCGACATTATTACCACATAAAGTTAAATATGTCAGATTTGAAAAATGGGCTCTGAGCCCTAAGTCCCGAACTAGGCTGCGTCCTTAAGTGGTTAAGCAACTATCAAATATATCAATGTTTTACATCTCCTGTCACTCTTTGTCCTACAGTATATAATCCAGTACATATGGCGGCACGTTCCATACACTCTGTATTGTGTACATATGATACAATGTCCTGTCACCTACCACTGGATTAAACGCGATGTCACACAAATAGCGCTGTGAAGGGTCGGTTAGGTGAAATGTATACACTGTGGTAAGTTGCAGCCGCGCACATAACAATTACCAGTCACACTTATGGATTGATGTTAAAGATTTATTTAAGGTTTTTGTGGATCAAAATATATAATGGTAAAGATGATGGTAATACAAGATCCAGCAAAAACGACGGAATATGTCACAGTATATACTGTAGTATCAGTAAGGGGTGGAAAATCTGGATTCCACAGACACAAGTAGAGATGACATATTGTCCTGTTCTGAACCTGGTCTTCTGGGTGATATTGATGCCCTGGTGACCACATTGATGTCTCTTCTGTGACAGATGTTGTAGAAATGTTAAGTCTCGCCATTGGAATTCTTGTAAGATGGCGGATTCTGCCCTTGGTTGTTATTAGTGTTGATGTTCTGTTGATATCTGCTGACTTGTTCTGGGGGGAGAAGCACACAACCCTATTAAATATTGATCATTCAGGCTGCTTGATAAATATAGAGAGGGGACACATCCAGAGGAACTTACCTTTCTATCAGCATTGATGGTGGCTCCTCCGGTGACAGGGAGCGCTATTCTCGCCAGATGTACTGCGGAATTGATGTTTATGCTGCAAGACAAATATTTGCTATTAATGTTCTATAATGTGTGTTTCTTAGCAGACACAAAATCTAGAAGACTTTTTAAGGTGATTTGAGGTAAATACATTTCTTAATTGATCCTTGGCGTCACACTACAAACCTTGAAGATGGTTGATGCAAGCAGTGGGTCTGACCTAGAGCTGCGCTCTTCAGCATGTTACGGGAACTTTCTAATATTCCGATGTTTTATGCCCCGGAGATTGTAACTGTTCCTTAGGAGTCCTGCAAGATGCCAAGTAATGTCTTCCATCAATAGCAATGTTCCTTGTATCCATCATTTTTGCTTAGAAGCTAATGCATCATAAAATGCAGTTGTTCCATCCATTCAGATGACCGGTTCCTTTAGGAAACTCATTGTACTATACTACATACATGCTTACAGTTGGGGAAGTTGTTCCCCAAAGCCCACAACCTTCATTCAGAAATGAAAACGTGTCTGAATACAAGGAGTTGGAATTTTAAGATTGAAAATACTTATTTACACTTTAGTTAAATTAGTTGATAAAATAAATTACAGATACAGAGGAAAACCTAAGAGATGGAAGAACATTTTCACCGCAAACATAATAGACAACTACAAAGCTCTTACCTGTAAGGACATGAACAGATGCAGCTACTTTTTTTGTCCTTTCCTCCTAATGCCCGTTACATAGATTTTACGATCAAAGCGTCCACCAGCCAAGGGGATGCTGGAATGAGAAATATATTTATGTAAGACATATGATAATGTTAGCAGGTAACCACACTTTGCTTAGTTTCACATCCTATAATCCTCCAGTACTGTCACCAAGGTGTACAGCCACCTGCCCCAAAGTGTGAGCTCTGGCTATAAGGACCATGTAGTAATGACGGCTACTGAAAATATCATACCAACAACATGGAGGAAAACATGACTTACTCATCTGAACCGGGCCTGATCTTTACTTCAAAGATGCCAAAAACAGGTCGGTGGTCTGAGGTCTTCAAAACAGGGCAAGAGTCGTATCTCAGGACTCGCACATCTCCCTCACATTGGCTTTTAAACAACACCCTGTCCTGTAGAGGTCATGAAAATAACAAATATCATTAGTGAAATCATATTATAATATATTATTAAACTGCAAAACAACACAGACCTAAATGTTGGGCCTACTTTATTTATATTGCAGAATATTGAGACTTTATTGCACTTTAGGTTTGACTTGGTCACACAGATTTCATTAAATAAGTATCCTTGACCCATGCTGGGCAACGACATATTACACTGGGAAACTGTGATGACAAACTCACTACATAAAAGTAAAATTAACTGAAAGCTTTGTTCATAAGAAATTACTCTTCCAGCTATAATAATAACAATTCATTACATTGGGGGAGGGGATTCATTATATAATGGGTGCTCTGGCCCATGGATTCTATTGTCTCTCAAGCTCTGTAGACCTGGAAATAAGATATCTTACCGTATATGATGGAATTCTCTGCTTTGCTGATGTATCATAGGTGTCTTTGCCAATGTCAAATTTATATGTAGGAAGGAAATCAATGGTGTGCTCCTTGAACCCTAGAAATATGGACCCTTAAGTTGAAAGAAAAAAAAGTTGTCAGTATTAAAAAAAAAAAGGAACAATTGATAATTTTAGCACTATATAAGAATTTGGGGAACATATCAACCATCATGTCAGTGATTTGTATTAATCTGTGGAAGTGGTTGTGGTATTAAAGGGGTTTTCCAACTTCTAACAACTAATGACATACTCACCAGATAGGTCATCAGTACATGATCTGTGGTGGTCCGACACCCGGACCCTGCACTAATCAGCTGGTCCGGTGCCTTTGAGCACCGGATGTACATGTCGGATGCAGTTGGCGCCGGCCACGGAATTGCAGCCGAGCTGCAGTACTGCAACTCTGCTCCTATTCAAGTGAATAGGAGGCAGACCTGCAGTTATGCATCATGGCAGCTATGCTATGTAAGGAGCCAACTGCTTCCGGCTCCGTAAATAGCATTGTGTGGCATAACATCCGGTGCCCGCAGGCCACTGGAGCAGCTTAACAGTGCAGCGTCCAGGTGTCGGACCCGCACCGATGATATACTGGTCTACTAGTAAATATACCATTGTTCTTGGCTTCATTCAGATGGTCGTGTTTGAGGAGACTGGACATATCTTTTCCTTGGATCTTCTGCAGAAGAGATTCCACATTTTTTCTGTCCTCTTTAAGTTGAAAATTGAGGTCTCCAAACCAAAACACCCGATCAAAGCGGCTGGTGACGTCCACTGTAGAATAAAAATAAATAAAAAAATTATAGCACATGACTGCATTAGACTCAACGGAGACAAATAGAGAGATAAAAGGATCCATAGGTTCAACCACATAAGTAATACTCACACGCATTGGAGTTGATTCTTTCCGGAATAATTTGAGGCAGACGGAGACCCTCAGTGATGGTTTTATAGTCCTGGATCCTCTTGTTGACTGCCCCAACTGCCAACAAAAAAATACATATTAGCAGTGGCGGATGATCATATGGGCGGCCCGAATCGCATATTATTTTCAAAAAAACACATTGCAGCGCGCCACCGCCGCTAATGGAGAGGAGGGGTGGGTGTGAGGGATTATACGGCCGCACCGTCCGCCCTGCTGCCTCCCTGAGGGGGAGGCGGCGCAACTGAAACCAGCCGCCGCCACCCCCTCCTGCACTAATTGTACCTGCGTGTATCTGTATTACTGGCCACTCACAACATAGAATGAGATTGATAGATTAGAAAAAGTTTGATCAAACTGGAACAAACCTTTTATTTTTACCAAAACATTATTAGTACAGATCTCTTGATATCATCCCATATATTTCAGTTAATTATCAAATAGCAGCAATTTTATACAAAGTAAAACTGTACATGGTCATATATTAATATTGTAAATACTTACATCTCAGATGTGAATTAATAAAAAGGAATGATGTTCCAAAGACGGTGAAGGCAACTCCCAAGGCTCCTTTAGTTTTCACATGGTGGAATAGCCTGGTTGTTACATGGGTGTGCTCTACCTCTGTATAAGAAATGAAACACAAAAAGACGGGTCAGTGGTTAAGAGTACTACATGCAACAATGGAATAGAAATTATTTCCAATTAAACTATGGAAATATTACGAGAACATAATTTCATACTTTGTAACTGTGGTGTGAACTTTTAGATCTCCAATACTCAGAAGTCAAGAATCTGAGAGCCAAGCTCTTAGGCATCTAATTCTAATAACTAAATAAGATGTTCCAGCTAATGACTACATTCAACACTTCTTATGTAGATGTAGGAATGTGAATCTTACCTGAGCAGAACCAGATTAGTTCCCGTCGAACAAAGATGGTGAGATACAGGACTCCGAGCCCGGAGGAGTGGTATAATACATAGTGTGGTCCAAGGGTCTCCTGTAATTTTATCTCCCATTCCCGTCTACAAGAAGACACAATTTCAGATTTACATATTAATAAATGACACAAGATTAAGATACTCAACTCATCTGTATCAACACTCCATATAATAACCTCTGGGGATACATTTTGAAAATTAAGGAGTGATAATACAATAAGTAGAGCATTGAGAGAGAATTTGTATCAGCCGACCTGCTGTCCATCTGCAGTCATAGGCTGGTGTAAGACAACCTGAGAAGACTTACCTGTTTGGACATCCTTCCTGAACGCCAATAACATAAATGTCTTTCGTATCATCTGATGGTAACAGCAGATCCTCCACATTTTGCGGGTAATCCTGTTCAAAATATACAAACATTAATATTGTATACAAAGAGCGCCAACTCAACTGACATAGGGTAGAATATAACCTGACTATGTGATATTCAACTACAAACTAAAGAGATATGGTTACTGGCCCATTTCATCCAACTTGAGCTCGGGCACACTGATGGGTCACAATAAATATTGTACATTACTTCTCACCTTTCCCTCCATATTCCAGGTGGCAACATATAGTCTCAACCGTCTATCTGGGAAATAGCGATCCAGTTCTCTAGCGCCGATCACAGCGCTGCTGCCAAAGTTTCTGTGAAGATATGGGGAGAATTAAAGATCTAGTGACTGTTATACCACAGCTCTGGATATCTGAGCAATGTATGAGAATTATTAGTTACATACCTTTTACGGATATTTTTGGAGCGCAGGCGGGTCAGCAGGCTGAATGCGCTCTTCTTGGTGTTCTTTGACGTAATGTCACAATATTTGCTGGGACTAAGATCGCTGGATTTTTCATCTGCCATATCTTTGATGACAGAAAACTTCTGGAGCGAGATGTTAGGCTCCTCCATAGTTGGTATGTCTCCCATCAGATTTCCTTTATCAGGAATTTGGGAGACATGATATTTCTTAGATTTTTTCCAAAAGGGCATGGTTGTTTAATGCCCGGGTGCAAAACTGCACCAATGTCCTTGGTAGAAAACCAGGAGACAGTCAAGATAGAATTTGACTAATCGCCTCTAGTTCTCCGAAAATAGGACAAATCGCTAACCGTATAAGCAACACAGTAAGTAACACAGTGTCAATCCAACAGCAAGACCTAGAAAGACCAGAAAACTATAAGGGAGTCGTTACTTGTGATGAAACTAGCTGGAAAAATTAGTTATTAAATAGGGTATTCCTATAACAGAATATTGTCAATCATAAGTGTCAGAGGATCACATGACCTGGGAGCCCCTGTTGATAACATTGTATTAGGTTTGGAAGCTGAAACAATGTATTGGTTGTTAAATTGACCATATGGCATTTTAAAGGGTTGAATTTTTTTTTATATTAATTGATAACCAGAATTTAGAACCTAAGTAATTGGAGTTAGTAATAAATACTTTTTATTGTTAGCTTTTTTATTGTTATTATTATTATTATTATTATTATTATTATATACATAATTATTAATTTCAATTGTTAATAAGGACACGTTTCCAGGGGATTAGCACTATCCTTCTACAATTTAGTCTGACGAATGCTATTAGGCTGTTTATTCCTGGACTTACTAATATTTTATTACTAAAAAATTTTTTTAAAAAAAGCAATACTCCTTATAATCATTTATTTATGTACATGATTCAAACATCAAATAGTTTAAATCTTGTAATAAAACCAATACTACCATAGACGCAGTAAGAAACACGGCTATCTAGACTCATCTCAAGACATCACAATAGCGGCACCTGATGTAGGTTGGTTGCATAGCCATACCAGCTAATATTCAGGATTGAACCGATATGTAAATAGTATAGTCTACAGACAGAAAACCTAAAATTCATAAATATGAATTCCCTTATAAACATTTATTATGAGAATTACTGGTGTTATAAACTGGAGGGTGTGATAATAAGTTCCCAGAGATTCACATTCTTTGCTTTGTGGTTGCTTTATGAATCTACCAGCAGAATACAGACACCAATTTCTGTCTGCAATCTGCATTCTGTCTATGGAGCAGATGTGACAGGCCACAATATTGCTATTTAAGCAATTTCCTAGTGTATAAGTATGCCAAATAAAAAACACAAATAACACGACAAACACTAGAATTACATGTAAGAATCCAATATTCATAAAGAGACTGATAGATGAGACTCTTCTAGAGACGTAGCAATGATAAAGTACTTACCGTACCGATCACATCCACCTGATAAATGACAGCCCTCTGGCCAGCACTATACTTTATACCTAAGCTCGGTGACATCACAATAGATATACACTCGGTACACTACAGTATATGGCCAAAAGTATATGGACACCAATGGTTGAGACACTGATGTTGGGCAAAAAGGTCTGGCTCGCAATTGCCTTTCCAATTCACTCCAAAGGTTTTGTTGGGATTGAGGTCCGGGTTCTGTGCAGATACGCAAGTTCCTCCACATCGAACTTGTCAAACCATGTCTTTAGGGACCCTCTTTGTGCACAGGGGCACAGTCATACTAGGACAGGAAAGGGTCTTACCCAAACTATTACCACAAAGTTGGAAGCATACAATTGTTTAAAAGTCTTATTAACCCCTACTGGAAAAATGGGGATTTAATCCAACCCCTTACAAACAATCCAGACCATTATACAAACTTCACTCCATTTTATAATATAAGCATTTCCCGGGCAGGCACAAAACGCAAATTCGTCCATTAGATGGCCAGATAGTGAACCGTGATTTATTACTCAACAGAACATGTTTCCCATGCTCCAAAATTCAACGGTGACGTGTTTTACACCCATCCAGCTGATTCTTGGCTCAATAATTAGGAGAGGTGTCCAAATACTATTGGCCATATAGTGTAGGTGGATTACCTAACTACACTCGTTATAACTTACAGATCTTAATATGGCATTTTCAATGGCTTTTACATGTTTTTTTTATATTACTTGATCAAAATTCTGAATTTTATTACATTGTGTTAATTTATGGAATTCTTTTTAGGGAATTTACACTAATATAAGGACTTACTACATAACAGTCCCCTAATATGACCATACTGTAATTTCTCCTTTACAATCGAGAGCCAAAATAAGTTCTCAGGGCTGCAGGGAACCAAAATTATGTGCTGTTACCCTGCAAATCTATTATCGGCTGAATGTAGGCTGCCATTTCTTACAGCCTGTGTTCTTTCTATGATATTTAAGCAATTCAATTGTATAATGAAACAAAAAAAGATATTACAACCTCTAATAAACCATATCTTGAAGACATGGATTCAATGTTCCTAATATAATGGATCGATCAGAGTCAGGTACAGATAGAGAAATGATAGAGAACTTACCGGTCACATCCAACTGAGTGACAGCTCTGTGACCAGCATCATTGCATATACACAAGCTCTATGACATCACAATAGATGCTTTTATGACCTCACCCATAATTTGCATATTTCAATTATAGATTTACCATCATTAATAGTAGTGACATCACAATAGATATACCCGGCGTGAGCTGCTTTTATGACCTCACCCATAATTTGCATATTTCAAGTATAGATTTACCATCATTAATAGTAGTGACATCACAATAGATATACCCGGCGTGAGCTGCTTTTATGACCACACACATAATTTGCATATTTCAGTATGGCTTTAACAATATTTTTAATGTTTGATTGTTATTTATATTTTGAATGTAGTTTCTATATTCATAATGTTTCCGTGGACAGACTCTTACCCAGTACTGCCAAGAAAGGAGATCAGGGATAGAATTAAAACCCATAATAAATTGTAAAAGTCGGAGATATGGTTCAGTCTTGGTGCATGGAACTTGTAATGTTCATCTCTCACAGTTGGTTTAGTGTGTGTCTAGTTATTACAATCTGGACGGATCTGCAGCTGCTGAACATCTGATAGATAATAATTTCTGTCTGTGTGACATTGAGGAAACAATTAATATTATATTAAAATACATAATCTTTGTAATAAATATGACTAAAAACCTGAAGACCCTCATAAGGTGCTGGGGCTCTGCACCAGTAAGAACATCCTACATGCTGCATCTCCTGTGCTCAGCTCTCGAGGGAATAAAGAGGTGGTAAGAATTGATCTATTCATCCTGAGAGGAGACGGTCAGACCTGATGTGAACGTATTCAGCATAAATAGCTCAGAGATAACTGCACATAATCTCTGCCAGTTGCTCTCCTGTTCTAAAAAGTAGATCTGTGGCACCAGAAGGCGGATAACTTCGGGAACCAACTAAGTTGGAATAGTATATAGATCATAGGTAGAAATGAGCGAACCGGGACAACCGAACCCGGTTTCGGTCCGAACTTCCGGAAAAGTTCTGTTTGCAGCGAATCCGAACTTTACCGGGTTTGGCCGAACCCGTTTTGACCGTACCTGGTCGTTGTCTTGGTGACGAGTCCCTCTTCTTCCTCCTGTCCGACCTTCTTTTCTGACGCGGCAGCCTGTGATTGGCTGCAGAGGCCTCTGCAGCCTGTGATTGGCTGCAGAGGCCTCTGCATTCTGTGCTTGGCTGCAGCGCTCACATGGGCTGCATCGTCATCAAGGAATGTCGGGCCGGATGTCGAGAGGGACGCGTCACCAAGGCAACGGCCAGGAGACCGGACTGGAGGAAGCAGAAAGTTCTCGGTAAGTATGAACGTGTTTTTTTTTTTACAGGTTACTCTATATTGTGATCGGTAGTCACTATCCAGGGTGCTGAAGCAGTTACTGCCGATCAGTTAACTCTTTCAGCACCCTGGACAGTGACTATTTACTGACGTCAACTAGCAACGCTGCCGTAATGCGGGTGCACACATGTAGTCACCCGTCATTACGGGGCCTCATGCACACGACTGTAGAAAAACCTGTTATTATGGGTCGTAATTACGACCCGAAATAGCGGGCCAATAGACTTCTGTTAGCCACGGGTACCTTCCCGTTTTCTCACGGGAAGGTGCCCGTACCGTTAAAAAGATAGAACATGTTGTATTTTTTTATTTTACGGGCCATGCTCGTAATTACGACTCGTAATTACGAGCACGGCCGGGGACGGCCGGCCACGGGCAGCCAGCCGCTTTTGAGAGCCGTGCTTCCATTATAATGTATAGCAGCACGGCACGTAAAATAGAAAAATAGAACATGTTCTATTTTTTTAACGGCACGGGCACCTTCCCGTGAGAAAACGGGAAGGTACCCATGGGTAACAGAAGTCTATGAGCCCGTTATTGCGGGTCGTAATTACGACCCGCAATAACGGGTGTTTTTACGGTCGCGTGCATAATGGGCGCTACACCGCAGCGGCGGTTAACTGTGCAGGGCGTCTGCCCTGCATTCCCCGTTGCCGATCAGCGGCCTGTCGCAGCTGATTTCGTCAGTTAACCCCTTAATTGCGGCGTTCGATTTGAACGCCACAATTAAGGTGTTTAGCCTCGATCGGCAGCCCCCATGTGAAATCACGGGGGCTGGCGATCGTACCCATGGCAACCGGACGCCAGACAATGGCTTCCGGGTTGCCATGTACAGAAGCCTATGAGGACCACCCCGAGGGTGGTCGTCGTAGGCTTCCTGTCAGTGTGACTGTTACGTCACAATGACAGTTGGAATGCATTACACTTCGTGTCTAGTGTAATGTATTCCAGCAGCGATCAGAGCTGCAAGTCTAAGTGTCCCCTAGTGGGACAAGTGAAGAAAGTAAAAAAAAGGATAAAAATGTTTTAAAAAAAGTGTAAAAATAAAAGTTATAAGTGACATAAACATGAACTGCTTTTTTTCCTATAATAAGTCTTTCATTATAGGAAAAAAAATGAACACGTAAAAAAAAAGTAAACATATTTGGTATCACCGCGTTCGTAACGACCCCAACTATAAAACTATAATATTATTTATCCTGCACGGTGAACACCGCAAAAAAAATAAATCAAAAACAAAGCGAAAATCACTATTTTTTGGTCACCACCCCTCACAAAATATACAATAAAAAGTGATCAAAAAGTCGCATGTACGGCAAAATTATACCGATACAAACTACAACCCGTCCCGCAAAAAACAAGCCCTTACACAGCTTTTTTGACTGAAAAATAAAAATGTTACGGCTCTCAGAATATGGTGACACAGAAAATAAATAATTTTCTAAATAAGTTATTTTATTGCGCAAACGCTGCAAAACATAAAAAACCCTATATACATATGGTATCGCCGTAATCGAACCGACCCGCAGAATAAAATATAACGGTCATTTATAGCCCAGGGTGAACGCTGTAAAAAATAAATAAAAATCATTGTCAGAATTGATGGTTTTTGGTCACCTTGCTTGCCGAAAAATGGAATAAAAAGTGATCAACAAAATCGCATGTACCCCAAAATGGTACCAATGAAAATTACAGATTGTCCCGCAACAAATAAGCCCTCACACGGCTCCGGTGGTGAAAAAAGAAAAAAAGTTCCAGCTCCCAGAATATGGCGATGCAAAATGTGCAGAGCGTTCCAATAGCGGATAAGATCGGGCGCCATTTATAATATAAGTGCAACACTGGCCACATATCTGCGGATTATTATTTATTTACCCCATTATTATACCCTCTTATTATGCCCATGATGTACTCTGCCCAACCTACATTTGCCCCCACATTATAAACTGAAATACCAGCAAAACGCCAGAGCTTCTACCAAGCAAAATCTGCGCTCCAAAAGCCAAATGGCGTCCCTCCCTTCTGAGCCCTACAGCGTGCCCAAACAGCCGTTTACGTCCACCGATATGGCATCGCCATACCCGGGAGAACCCTGTTAATATTTTATTTGTGGTATTTGTAGCACAAACTGGGCACAACATATAGTGCACTAAAATGGCACATCAGTGGAAAATTGTAATTTTCACTTTCCACCATCGGCTGCGCATTAGACCCTTCGCGCACCATGACTTAATAGCATGTCGTGGTGTGGGGGGTGATATATGGAGCGTCTCACGCGCTGAGCCCGCGCCATACGCTGCGGGTGTCAGCTGTGTATTACAGCTGATACCCGGGACTAACGGACAGAAACAGCGATCGCGCTGTTACAGGATCATGTAAAAATCACAATATACTGCAATACATTAGTATTGCAGTGTATTCTCCCAGTGATCTAATGATTGCTGGTTCAAGTCTCCCAGCGGGACTAATAAAATGTGTAAAAACAAAAGTAAATAGTTATTATTAGTGGAAAAAATGAAATAAATATTTAAAGTCCAAAAATAAACCCTTTTCATATTTTTTCTCTAAAGTAATGTAAAAAAATACACAAAATTGGTATTGCTGCGTCCGTAAAAGTCCAAGCTATTACAATATACCATTATTTAACTCACACGGTGAACGCCGTGAAAAATAAAGAATTTTAAATGGCAAAATCGCCGTTTTTTGGTCACCTTCGCTCTACCAAAAAATGTAATAAAAAGTGCTTAAAAAGTCTTCTGTACCAAAAAATGGTACCAATAAAAACTACAGCTCGTCCCGCAAAAAATAAGCCCCCACACCGCTCTATTGACGGAAAAATAAAGACGTTGTGGCTCTCGGAAAGCGGGGAGGAAAAACGAAAAAGAAAAAGCAAAACATGGATCAGTCCGGAAAGGGTTAATTTATTTTCTAATGAAAAAACATTTATGACCACATGTGGGGTATTGCCGTACTCGGGAGAAATTGCTTTACAAATGTTGGGGTGCATTTTCTCCTTTATCCTTTGTGAAATTGAAAAAATTAAACATTTTAGTGGAAATAATGTTGATATTAATTTTCACGGCCTAATTCTAATAAATTCTGCAAAAGACGTGTGGGGCCTAAATGCTCACTATACCCCTAGATAGATTCCTTAAGTGGTGTAGTTTCCCAAATGGGGTTACTTTTGGGCGGTTTCCACGGTTTTAGTACCTCAGGGGCTTTGCAAATTCGACATGACACCCAAAAACTATTCCAGCTAAATTTGAGCTCCAAAAGCCCTGGTGTGGGTCCAAACAGCAGTTTATTACCACATATGGGGTATTTACGTAATCAGGAGAAATTGTTTTACAAATGCTGGGGTGATTTTTCTCCTTTATTCCTTTCGATTCCTCCACTACTGTCCTCAATAACACCTTCATGATTGGCAAGTCACCACGTAACGGTAAGAGCAGAGTTCACAGCAGCACAGGGTATTTCAGGAGATGAGCATGCAGATTCTGTGCTGCTGTGAACTCTGCTCTTACCATTACGTAGCTCAGTCTGTTACCTCTCCTCCACTCCTGTCCTCAATAACACCTTCAGATGATTGGCAAGTCACCACCCCGCACAAGATCCGCATGCTCATCTCCTGAAATACTCTGTGCTGCTGTGAACTCGGCTCTTACCATTACGTGGTGACTTGCCAATCATGTGAAGGTGTTATTGAGGACAGGAGTGGAGGAGAGGTAACAGACTGAGAGCTACGTAATGGTAAGAGCAGAGTTCACAGCAGCACAGAATCTGCACGCTCCTCTGATGAAATACTCTGTGCTGCTGTGAACTCTGCTCTTACCATTACGTAGCTCAGTCTGTTACCTCTCCTCCACTGCTGTCCTCAATAACACCTTCTCATGATTGGCAAGTCACCACCCCGCACAAGATCCGCACGCTCATCTCCTGAAATACTCTGTGCTGCTGTGAACTCTTCTCTTACCATTACGTGGTGACTTGCCAATCATGTGAAGGTGTTCTTGAGGACAGGAGTGGAGGAGAGGTAACAGACTGAGAGCTACGTAATGGTAAGAGCAGAGTTCACAGCAGCACTGAATCTGCAAGCTCATCTCCTGAAATACTCTGTGCTGCCTTAAACTCTATGGACAGGTCAGGATCCTGTTTCTTTTAAATGCTGCACTGTAGCGCAGCCTTATATAGTGGATCGAGCGGGTTCCCCAGCAGCATTTAAAAGAAACAGTGTGTGTGTGTGTTTGTGTATGTGTGTGTTTGTGTATATATGTGTGTTTGGGTATGTGTCTTTGTCTGTTTTTGTTTTTATATGTGTGTTTGTGTATATGTGTGTGTGTATATGTTTGTGTATATGTGTGTGTATATATGGGTGTGTTTGTGTATATGTTTGTGTGTGTGTGTTTTTATATGTGTGTGTTTGTGTATATGTGTGTATATGGGTGTGTGTTTATGTGTGTGTGTTTGTGTATATATGGGTGTTTTTGTGTATATGTGTTTGTGTATATGTGTGTGTTTGTGTATATGTGTGTGTTTGGGTATGTGTGTTTTTGTTTGTATATGTGTTTGTGTATATGTGTTAGTTCGTGTATATGTGTGTGTGTTTGTGTATATCTTGTTGTGTTTGTGTATAACTGTGTATATGTGTTTGTGTATGTGTGTGTGTGTGTGTGTGTGTGTGTGTGTGTGTGTGTGTGTGTGTGTTTGTGTATATATGTGTGTGTGTTTGTGTATATGTGTGTGTGTGTTTGTGTATATGTGTGTGTTCGTGTATATGTGTGTGTTTGGATATGTGTGTTTTTGTTTGTATATGTGTTAGTTCGTGTATATGTGTGTGTGTTTGTCTGTTTATATGTGTGTGTGTGTGTGTGTGTGTGTGTGTGTATATCTTGTTGTGTTTGTGTATATATGTGTATGTTTGTGTATGGTTGTTTGTTTGTGTGTGCGTGTATATATGTGTGTAGGTGAGTAGAAGTATTGGTATTGTTCACATTGATAACTGTTTTTTTATGTTGTTGCAGATTTTGATGTACCGATTGGACTACATCTTCGATACGTTGGACTACTGCGTAGATCTACATTTTTCAAATTTTAATAAAATGGTTAACGAGGGTTTTGTTGGGGATTTCTTATTTCAATAAAAAAGAATTGTCTTTGTGGTTTTTTTAAAACTTTATTAGTGCCTAGATAATGGCAGTTGGCTGATTGACAGCGTCCATTATTAAGGCGGTACTTAGTGTTAGCCGGTGCAGAGGCTAGCACTAACCACCCATTATTACCCCGGTACCCACCACCACCAGGGGTGCCGGGAAGAGCTTGGTACGATCCAGTACCCGACCATCTGTTGTGATGGTCGGGTACTGGGGCGGCCGTAGGCTGGTATTATGAGGCTGGGAAGGGCCAAAAACAGTGGACCTTCCCACCCTTGTAATGCTAGGCTGCTGCTGCTGTGTTGTATCGGGCTGGTTATAAAAATGGGAGGGACCCCCACGTCGTTTTTTTTTTTAAATTTAACAATAGACGTGTCCCCCACATTTTTAATAACCAGCCATATACAAGGCCGCAGCAGTCTGGCATTACATGAGTGGGAAGGGCCACTGGTTTTGTCCATTCCCAGGCTAATAACACTGTGTTGTATGTGGCTGGTTATGATAAATTGGGTGGAACCCCATGTCTTTTTAAAAAAATAAAAAAAATAAATAAATAAATAATTTTAAAAAATGACGTGGGGTCCCCCCCACTTTTATAACCAGCCAGATACAACACAGCAGCAGCAGCCTAGCATTACAAGGGTGTGAAGATCCACTGTTTTTGGCACTTCCCAGCCTCATAATACCAGCCTGCGGCCGCCCCAGATCCCAGCCATCACAACAGATGGTCGGGTACTGGATCGTACCTGGCTCTTCCCGGCACCCCTGGTGGTGGTGGGTACCGGGGTAATAATGGTGGTTAGGGTATGTGCACACACACTAATTACGTCCGTAATTGACGGACGTATTTCGGCCGCAAGTAGTGGACCGAACTCAGTGCAGGGAGCCGGGCTCCTAGCATCATAGTTATGTACGATGCTAGGAGTCCCTGCCTCTCCGTGGAACTACTGTCCCGTACTGAAAACACGATTACAGTACGGGACAGTTGTGCTGCAGAGAGGCAGGGACTCCTAGCATCGTACATAAGTATGATGCTAGGAGCCCGGCTCCCTGCACTGTGTTCGGTCCGGTACTTGCGGCCGAAATACGTCCGTCAATTACGGACGTAATTAGTGTGTGTGCACATACCCTTAGTGTTAGCCTCTGCACCGGCTAACACTAAGCCTCGCCTTAGTAATGGATGTTGTCACTCAGACAGCGGCCATTACTAAAGTGGTAGCAATAAAATTTGAAAAGAAAAAGGCAAAGATATAGATAAAATATTTTATTGAAATACAGCACCCCCAACACAACCCTCATTAACCATTTTATTGTAGAAAAAAAAACCATCATCTAAGTAGTCCTCGAAACCGACGTAGTCCAAACACCAAACCTGTAAAAAAATAAATTAAAAAAAATGAAATAAAACATGTCGTATTCTTAGATTCAGTTTAATGTGTGATACTGACTGTTATACCATGTATAGAAGCCTGCCGCGAAGTTGACTTAGATACAGGGCGCCAGCAGACAGTATCATACATGGCCATACAGACATATATACAAACAAACAAGCATACATGCAAACATACATACATACATATATACAAACATACATATATATATACAAGCATGCACATATATACATGCAAATATACATACATGCAAACATAAACATATATACATACATACATGCAAACTATCATACATACATACATGCATACACACACACATGAAAACATACATACAAACAAACATGCAAAGATACATACATACATACATACATATATACAAGCATGCACAAATATACATGCAAACGTAAATACATGCAAACATAATTACATACATGCACATATATATAAACATACATGCAAATATACATGCAAAAATAAAAACATGCAAACATACATACATGCACATATATACATACATGCCAACATACATACATGCCAACATACATACATGCAAACATACATACATGCAAACATACATACATACATACATGCAAACATACATACATGCAAACATACATACATGCAAATATATACATGCAAATATATACATGCAAATATATACATGCAAATATACATACAAACATGCACATATATACATACATGCCAACATACATGCAAACATACATACATACATACATACATGCCAACATACATACATGCCAACATACATACATGCAAACATACTTACATGCAAACATACATACATACATGCAAATGCATACATGCAAATATATACATGCAAATATACATACAAACATGCACATATATACATACATGCCAACATGCATGCAAACATACATGCACATATATACATACATACATACATGCCAACGTAAATACATGCAAACATACATACATGTAAACATACATACATGCAAATCTATTCGTGCAAATATTTACATGCAAATATACATACATACATGCACATATATACATACATGCCAACATACATGCAAACATACATGCACATATATACATACATACATGACAACATACATACATACATGCATGACAACATACATACATACATGCCAACATACATACATGCCAACATACATACATGCAAACATACTTACATGCAAACATACATACATACATACATACATGCAAATGCATACATGCAAATATATACATGCAAATATACATACAAAGATGCACATATATACATACATGCCAACATGCATGCAAACATACATGCACATATATACATAAATACATACATGACAACGTACGTACGTACGTACGTACGTACGTGCCAACATACATACATACATGCCAACATACATACATGCAAACATACATACATGTAAACATACATACAAACATACATACATGCAAACATACATACATACATACATGCAAATATATTCGTGCAAATATTTACATGCAAATATACATACATACATGCACATATATACATACATGCCAACATACATGCAAACATACATGCACATATATACATACATACATGACAACATGCATACATACATACATACATACATACATGACAACATACATACATGCCAACATACATACATGCCAACATACATACATGCAAACATACATGCACCTATACACATACATACATGACAACATACATACATGCAAACATACATGCACATATACTCATACATACATGACAACATACATACATGACAACATACATACATGCAAACATACATGCAAATATATACATGCAAATATACATACAAACATGCACATATATACATACATGCCAACATACATGCAAAAATACATGCACATATATACATACATACATGACAACATACATACATGCCAACATACATACATGCCAACATACATACATGCCAACATACATACATGCAAACATACATACAAACATACATACATGCAAACATACATACATACATTCAAATATATACATGCAAACATACATACATACATGACAACATACATACAAACATACATCACAACATACATACATGCCAACATACATACATACATGCAAACATACATACATGCAAACATACATGCACATATACACATACATACATGACAACATACATACATGACAACATACATACATGACAACATACATGCACATATACACATACATAAATGACAACATACATACATGACAACATACATACATGCAAACATACATACATGCAAACATAATTACATACATGCACATATATACATACATGCCAACATACATACATGCCAACATACATACATGCAAACATACATACATGCAAACATACATACATACATACATACATACATACATACATGCAAACATACATACATGCAAACATACATACATGCAAATATATACATGCAAATATATACATGCAAATATATACATGCAAATATACATACAAACATGCACATATATACATACATGCCAACATACATGCAAACATACATACATACATACATGCCAACATACATACATGCCAACATACATACATGCAAACATACTTACATGCAAACATACATACATACATGCAAATGCATACATGCAAATATATACATGCAAATATACATACAAACATGCACATATATACATACATGCCAACATGCATGCAAACATACATGCACATATATACATACATACATACATGCCAACGTAAATACATGCAAACATACATACATGTAAACATACATACATGCAAATATATTCGTGCAAATATTTACATGCAAATATACATACATACATACACATATATACATACATGCCAACATACATGCAAACATACATGCACATATATACATACATACATGACAACATATATACATACATGCATGACAACATACATACATGCCAACATACATACATGCCAACATACATACATGCAAACATACTTACATGCAAACATACATACATACATACATACATGCAAATGCATACATGCAAATATATACATGCAAATATACATACAAAGATGCACATATATACATACATGCCAACATGCATGCAAACATACATGCACATATATACATAAATACATACATGACAACGTACGTACGTACGTACGTACGTACGTACGTACGTACGTACGTACGTACGTACGTACGTACGTACGTGCCAACATACATACATACATGCCAACATACATACATGCAAACATACATACATGTAAACATACATACAAACATACATACATGCAAACATACATACATACATACATGCAAATATATTCGTGCAAATATTTACATGCAAATATACATACATACATGCACATATATACATGCATGCCAACATACATGCAAACATACATGCACATATATACATACATACATGACAACATGCATACATACATACATACATACATGACAACATACATACATGCCAACATACATACATGCCAACATACATACATGCACCTATACACATACATACATGACAACATACATACATGCAAACATACATGCACATATACTCATACATACATGACAACATACATACATGACAACATACATACATACATGCAAACATACATGCAAATATATACATGCAAATATACATACAAACATGCACATATATACATACATGCCAACATACATGCAAAAATACATGCACATATATACATACATACATGACAACATACATACATGCCAACATACATACATGCCAACATACATACATGCAAACATACATACAAACATACATACATGCAAACATACATACATACATGCAAATATATACATGCAAACATACATACATTCATACATGACAACATACATACAAACATACATCACAACATACATACATGCCAACATACATACATACATGCAAACATACATACATGCAAACATACATACATGCAAACATACATGCACATATACACATACATACATGACAACATACATACATGACAACATACATACATGACAACATACATGCACATATACACATACATAAATGACAACATACATACATGACAACATACATACATGCAAACATACATACATGCAAACATACATACATAAACTCACCTAAGACATTCCCACGAAGATTTGTAATGTAGTGTAGTGTAGTGTAGTGTAGAGTGCGCTGCAGCCTGTGATTGGCTGCAGAGGCGGTCACGTGGGATGAAGCGTCATCCCTGGAGGCCGGCCTTCTGACGTCATCCTGACGTGCGTGACCGCCACTACAGCCGGTGATTGGCTGCAGCGGCGACATGGATGGAACGTCATCGCTGGAGGCCGGACAGGAGGAAAGTAAGTATGAACGTATTATTTTTTTTTTTATTACATTAAAATTTTATTTTCCGCGCGCCGAGCATGTACTGTCAAGGTTGCTGAAAGAGTTAGTGCAGCCCATTAACTCTATCAGCACCCTGGACAGTACTATGCTCGGCGCACGGAAATAACAGGTTCGGTCCGAACTAGTTCGGTCCGAATCGAACTTTTTAGTGAAATTTGGCGAACTAGCAGAACCAAACTTTTGATAAGTTCGCTCATCTCTAATCATAGGCCTCCCAGAGGGGGTAGAAGACCAACACCCAGATGTATTCATGAAAAATGGCTGCATGATAATTTTATGGATACCACATTCTCTGCAGCATTTGAAGTCAAGAGGACCAAAGAATTCCTGCCTGGTCCCTTAATCCGGGTCACTCCTAAAACCATTGCTGGCCCATTAGGTAAACTGTAAAGACAGGGAGCGACATCAAGAAATGCTTAAGTGATTTACAAATGTCTCATGTCCTCATCATCCAATGGTTGCCAGTGAACCTCATATAACTACAGTATGTATGAAACCCATTAATACCTGAGAAATCCACAGCATGTAGAAGGTTCAAGGTGTTTCTTTTATTAGTCATTAATTAAGTGAATAATTTGTCATAATAATGTTTATCGGGCATAAATGTTTCTATATTTCTCAAGTTAGTGGTGTTATATGTGATCCCAGAAATGCACCAATTATCTTTTTAAGCCAAGCTTCGTTTTTCTGATAGAGAGTTCATTCCCTGCTTCCCTTTACACAGCTTTATTGAAATAATAAAATTCTGGGTGCCTGCAGGTACAACTAGGGCAGCTTTCTGTATATGGATTTACTGCATGTTGCATTGCACTAAGTGGAAGTTATATAAATTTATATACAGCAAACAGTACACAGTGACAGCTGCAGAAAGCAGGAATTTTATTATTCAAAGGGGTTATCTGGGTTTTTAAAACTGATGGCCTGTACTTAGGATAGGCTGTCAATATTAGAGCGGGGTGGGTTCGACTCTTGTCACCCTCGCCGATCAGCTATTTGAAGGGTCTGCAACCCTTGTATGAGAGCTGCAGCCTCTTCATTGTTTTCATGGTTTACCTTCTCGTTCGTATTAGCACGTGCTGTTACATTTCTAGTGGCTATGCACGGTATTGCACCCCTGTCCCATTAAAATTAAGGGGTCTTGTTAGGAATTGGATTATAAAAGCGGTAAGGTTTGGAATCTTAATTTATATAGGAGTCCTGTTTAAATTCTGAATTTATATAGGGGTCTGGTCTGGGGTATGAATTAATTTTGGTGTTTGGTCTGGGGTCTGAGTTTATTCTTGTTACTTAAAATGCTGGGAATTGCTGCAGAAGCAATCGGCCAAAATAGTCTGGGCAGCAGACTCTGCATTTATTATGGCAAGTCGTCATAACAATCTTGGCTGGAAAGGGAAGAAACGGAAAGAGAACGTCTACAATCAGCGAAGACGTCACCTGTGAGTCACTGGATTTAATGAGGACATGTCAATCCTCCAAACATGTCAATTTTAGCAAATATTTGTATGCTTTTACCTATCCAAGCGATTGTAAGATTCTTCTCTCGTGACACATTTGACTTTGTTACTGGTAAAACTTGGTAGATACATTCAGTATTTATTTGTGAAAAACACCAAAATTTTGCGAAAAATTAGCATTTTTACAAATTTCTATGTATCTGTTTGTAATACATATGGTTATACCACACAAAATAGTTACTAAGTGCAGATTTTGCTGGATTGGTTTCTTGGTGCCATGTCGCATTTGCAAAGCCCCTTAAGGTTACAGTACAATGGAAACTTCCCAAAAGTGACTTCATTTGGGAAACTACACGCCTTGAGAAATTCATCTAGCATTTTTACCCCAAAGGTGCTTCATAGAATTTGTTAGAATTTGGACGTGAAAATAAAGATGTCATTTTTGCTGAAAAAAAACCAATTTAGACAAGGAATAAAGAAGAAAAAGCCCCCAAGATTTGTAAAACAACTTCTCCAGAGTATGGAAATACCCCATATGTGGTAATAAACTGCTGTTTGGGCAGACAGCAGGGCTCAGAAGGGAAGGTGTGCGATTTGGCTTTTGTAGCGCAGATTTTGCTGGATTGTTTTCTTGGGACCATGTTGCTTTTCCAAAGTCCCTGTGGGACCAAAACTTTGGAAACTTCCCAAAAGTGACTCCATTTTGGAAGCTATACCCCTTTACAAATTTATCTAGGGGTGTAGTGAGCATTTTGACCCCAAAGGACTTTTATAGATTTTATTAGAATTGGGCAGTGAAAATAAAAATTTCATTTTTTTCCAATAAGACTTAGATTTAGCGCAACATTTTTATTTTCTTAACAAAAAATGGAGAAAAAATACCTCAACCTTTGTAAAGCAAGTTCTCCCGAATATGGCAATACCTAATATGTGGTAATAAACTACTGTTTGGGTACATGGTAGGGCTCAGAAGTGAAGGAGCGCCATTTGGCTTTTGGAGTGCAGATTTTGCTGGATTGGTATCGGGGCGCAATGTCGCATTTGCAAAGCCTCTATGGTACCAAAACAGTGGAAACCCACCAGAAGTGACCTCATTTTGGAAATGACACCACTCAAGTTATTCACCTAGTTATGTAGTCAGCATGTTAGCCCTGCAGGTGTTTTCCAGAAATTAGTGTACACTCAATGTTGCAGAGTGAAAATGGCAATTTTTCCATAGCTATGCCAATATGTGGTACCCAGCTTGTGCCACCATGAAAAGACAGCTCTCTAACTATTATGCTGTGATTCCCAGATTTAGAAATATCCTACATCTGGCCCTAATCTTTTCCTTGGACATTCGACAGAGCTCAGGACGGAAAGAGTACAATGCAAAATTGAGGCCTAATTTGGCGATTTACAAAGTAGTAAAGTAGTGAGCATTTTTACCCACAGGTCTTTTCTAGAAATTAATGCGCTACAAATGGTGCAAAGTAAAATTGCAATTTTTCCCTAGATATGCCATTTCAGTGGCAAATATGTTGTGCCCAGCTTGTGCCACTGGAGACACACAACCCAAAAATTGTTAAATGGGTTCTCCCGGGTATATTTGTGTAAGTAAACTGCTTTTTGGGCACACTGTAGGGCTCAGAAGGGAGGGAGCGCCCATTTGAAATTTTCTTGGTAGTAGTTTTGTTTGGAGTATTACTGGTGTTTCAGTTTATAACGTGGGGGTACATGAAAGCTGTGCGGAGTACATCAGGGCATAATAATTGGGTAAAAAATAGAAAAACAATAATCCATAGATGTGTGTTACGCTGTCAAGTAATCTTTTATGCACAGGCCAGTGTCGCACTCATAAATGGTGTCATTTCTTATCCCCATTTTGGTACACACTCTGCACCTCTGCAGTTTGGGGAATTTTGCTGGGAAGTGTTCTGGTATAATGCAGGAGTCCTCGCTTCCAGAAGATATGTTTGGGCCCTCCCATTCCTGTTTCCCTAATTTTATTTTATTTTTATTATAGACGTAGTGGATGAGGGCTGTTTTGTTGCGGGACCAGCTGTCATTTTTACTGCTACCATTTTGAGGTACATGAGACTTTTTGATCACTTTTTATCCTATTTTTGGGAGGCAAGGTGACCAAAAAACAGCAATTCTGGCAGAGTTTTCTCCTTTTTTTTATGCAGCGTTCACCATGCATTATAAATTACATGTTACGTTTATTGTGCGGGTCAGTACGATTCCGGCGATACCAAATTTGTAGCACTTTGTTTCTGTTTTACAACTTTTTGCAAAATAAGTTAGTTTAGTAAAAATATTTTTTCTGTCACCATGTTCTGAGAGCCATAACGTTTTAATTTTTCGTTGATGGAGCTATATGAGGGCTTGTTTTTTGCAAGCTGAGCTATAGTTTTTATAGTTTTTATATCATTTTTGCATACATGCGACTTTTTAAGCACTTTTTATTCCAATTTTTGGTAGGCAAAGTGACCAAAAAAAAGCAATTCTGGTATTGTTCTTTATATTATTTTTTTTACGGCATTCACCACATAGAATAAATAACATAATATTTTTACAGTTCAGGCCGTTACGGACGCGGCGATACAAAATATGTATGGTTTATATATTTTTTCAATAATAAAGGACTTAATAAGGGAAAATAGGCTATTGTGTTTTATTTTATGACTTGAAACTTTTATTTTATTTTTTACAACTTTTTTTGTACTTTTTTTACATTTATTTTTAGACCCACTATGGGACTTGAAGGTCTAATTTCTGATTTATCTTCTAACACATAGCACTACCTATGTAGCGCAATGTATTAAAACAGTCAGTCGTTCACTGATAGCAAGCCGATTAGGCTAACACCCACGACTGATGACGCAGGCTCAGCTTCTGAGCCAGCTCTTTCTTCCCATCGGTACCGGAAGCCATTTAGGACCCGCCTCCAGGTGGGGCCTATGAGGCTTCCGTACTAGGCAGATCGGGAGGCCAGTGTTAGGCCTCCGGTTGGCATTGCAGCCATCTGCCCCCTGGCAATTTCGCCACCTGGGGAGGCAATTGGCTACAAACACCTTAAATGCAGCGGTCACTTTTGACTGCTGCATTTAAGGGGTTAACGGCGGACATCAGAGCTCATTTCGGTCCCCGCCATTATATCATGGTGTCAGCTGTAACATACAGCTGACAACCAGGGATGATAGCACTGACTCAACTTCTAAATCCGTGCCATCCATTTGTCATATGGATATGGCAATTTGCGGGAAGCACTGGCTTTCCATAACGTATCCATACGACAAATGTCGGGAAGGGGTTAAAGCTGTGATGATTTGGCAATATGGTAGGCATGTGAGAGATGTTGGTAGACTCTTGTCTTGATGTGGACACCTGAGATAATGCTGCACAGACTTTGTAAGTAGGCAGAGCTAATTCTATATAAGGAGGTGATTTAGTGTGTGCCATGCTTCATTGTTGTTGTTGGCTGCAGAGAGCACGTCAGTGGAGAGTGATGGTTCTTGATTGAGAGAGTACAGTGGAGCATTCTGTCAACTGTGAGGATGAAATACTGCATGGGACTGGCGGCGGAACCGAAACAGCAGAAAGGATTTTGGAAGGAGTTAGTTGTGCAAGCTTTTATTGCTGATAAAATCCTGCTGGGCGGTATGCACCAGTAACCTTGACCAAAACCGGCTGATCCGAGTGACTTTTGATTGGGAGATCTTGTGTCTGCTGCATGTGGTTACGGACCTCCTCCTAAGGGAAAGAGCTCCTGAACTAAGGCAGGCGGAGGCTGTGGATACTTGTCGAATAGAGAGTGGCCAGAAGCTCAGTCAAGGAGAGTGTCTCACGTGTCGTGAGTCTGTGTAACGAAAATGAAATGAGTTGCGCCATGCGTATTTACAGTTCAAAAACCGCCTGTACCACTTTGAAACTGTAACCGCCAAGGTCTGTTCCAGCTAAAATACTGCAACCGATAAACCTGGTCCCATTTGTGTATTTAACTATAGTAACCCCATTTGGGAAACTACACCCGCAAGAAATCTATCCAGGGATATAGTGAGCACCCCACATGTCTTTTGCAGAATTTATTGGAATTAGGTCGTGAAAATGTAACTCTACACTTTTTCCACTAAATTGTAGAATTTCTTCATTTTTACAATCCATAAAGGAGAAAAACCTCCCACACATTTGTAAATCAATCTCTCCCTAGTACGTTAATACCCCATATGTGGTTTTAAAGTGCTGTTTGGACACACGGTAGAGTTCAGAAGGGCAGGAGCACTATTTTGCCTGCAGATTTTGCAGGATTGTTTTTTAGGCGACATGTCATATTTGCAGAACCATTGAGGTACAAGTACAGTAGAAAACACAGAGAAGTGACTCAATTTTTGAAACTGCACTCCTCAGGGCATTCATCTAGGGGTGTAGTTAGCATTTTGACCCCAGAGGTGTTTCCTAGGTTGATTAGAATTAGGCATTGAAAATTAAAATTTTTATTTTTTCCAAAAATATCTAGATTTAGCTCCTAATTTTTCCTTTTCACAAGGGGTAATAGGAGAAAAACACCCCAAGATATGTTACGCAATATCTCCCGAGTATGGCAGTAGGGCACATGGCAGGGCTCAGAAAGGAAGGAGCGCTATTTGGCATTTGGAGCTCACATTTTACTGGATAGCTTTCGAGCGCCATACAATATTTTCAAAGCCCCTGAGGTACCAGAGTACAGTGATAAAAGCCCCGAGAAGTGAGCCAATTTTGGAAACCACACCGCTGAAGGCATTTAGAATTTGCCTAGAAGTATGACAGGGCTCAGAATTGAAAGAGCACCATGCACATTGGAGTTCTTTATTGGTTATTTTCACAGCAATGTTCCACAATTTCAGGGATCCGAGGTCAAATAGTAAAACAAACCCCCAAGAAGTGACCCAGTTTCGGAAACTACTCCCCTCTTGGCATTTATCAAGTAGGAATTAATGCGTAGCAGATAGTGCAAAGTGAAAATGGCCACTAATTCCATTTAAGTGCACAATATGTTGTGCCCAGTTTGTCCCACTGAAGTCAAATACTTCATAAACTATTAATCGGGTTCTCCCAGGTATGGCGATTTAATATATGTGGACGTAAACTGATGTTTGGGCACACTGTAGGGTTCAGAAGGGAGGGAGCACCATTTGGCATTTAGAGTGCAGATTTTGCTTGGTAGTTGTTCTGTTTGGGGTTTTTCTGACATTTCATTTTATAATGTGGGGGCATATGTGAGCTGTGCAGAGTACATCAGTATTTAATAAGAGGGTATAATAATGCAGTAAATAAATAATTCATAGATGTTTGGCCAGTGTCGCACTGATAAATGGTGCACGATCTTATCCGCTTTTAGAATATACTTTGCACTTTTTGTGTCTTCATATTCTGAGAGCCAGAACTTGTTTATTTTTTCTCCACCGGGCTGTGTGAGGGCTAATTTATTGTGGGTCAATTTGTGGATTTCACTTGTACCATTTTGGGGTACATGCGATTTTTTTGATCAGTTTTTATTTAATTTTTTGCGAGCAAGGTAACCAAAAAATAGCAATTCTGGCAATGTTTTTTATTTGTTTTTATGTCGTTCACCATGCGCTATAAATGACATATTAAGTTTATTCTGCGGGTTGATAGGATTACGGCAATACCATGTATATCGGTTTTAATGTTTTACAGTGTTACCACATAAATCGTATCTTTTTTAGGCTGCCATATTCTAAGAGCCATAACTTTTTTATTTTTTCATCGACAAAGCTGTGCAAGGGCTTGTTACTTGCGGGACAAGCTGTAGTTTTTATTGGGCTACATGTAACTTTTTGATCACTTTTTATAAAAAAAATTTGGGTTGCGACGTGAGGCTTTAACTGCGTTAGAGAAGAAGCAAAGTATAATTTTAAAAGCATCCGATAAGGGTGGGAATATCGTGATTTTGATTAGGGTGGATTACAAAAAAGATGTGTGAGGACATACTACTCAACTCAAAAAGTAATGCACTGATAAATCCCAGTGAACTTATTTCCAACTATGGCATGTTTCAATAGTCTATCAAAAATCCACAAGGGTTATCCCCCGTTACGTGGTAGGCCTATTGTGTTAGGCATTAATAATCTAACCCAGGATGTCAGCACATATATTGATGTAGTCCTGCGTCCTTTTGTTCTTAGTCTGACATCTTATGTACGTGATACGATGGACGTACTTAAACAAATTGATGGTATTACTTTGGAAAGAGGAACTATGCTGGCAAGCTTGGATGTAGAGGCATTATATTCCTCGATACCACATGGGCTGGGCTGCCAAGCAGTGGGCTATTTTCTTATGTAAAGAGGCACTCAATATGTGGCTCACAATGACTTTGTCCTTCAACTACTGCACTTGGTGTTGGAAAGGAACATGTTTGTCTTCGAAGATCGCATTTTCCATCAGCAGCGGTGATGACACTCTGGTCTATGGAACATGGTTGGACCGGAAGGTTCTGGGCACATATAGATGTGGGGGTTGCACAGCCTGTAACTTTATTCAGACTTGTAAGAAATTCCAAAGTGTCGCCACCTTAATTGAATACGACATTCAGGACTTTGTTAATTGTAGAACAGCGGGGGTTGTGTATTTGATCACGTGTCCATGCCCACTGAATTATGTAGGTAAGACCATTTGGCAATTTCATTGGCGTATTAGAGAACATGTAGGGCACGTGAAAAATACAAGTGATACCCCCGTATCCAAACATGTACATGAGAAAAATCAAGGAAACGCTGAATGTCTTCATTTTCAGGCAATAGAATTGGTGTGTCCACCTAAACGAGGTGGGGATTGGGACAACTTGATCCTGCGAAAAGAAGCCCAGTGGATCTATAGGTTAGCATGTATACAACCAGATGGGCTAAACGAGCAGATAAATTATACATGCTTTATCTAAACTCATATCTATATGAGTCCAGTCATTTATATATTTGCCTATCCTTCTGTATTGGTTTTGGGGCTTTATCTATGTCTATCTTCTAGGTTCCCCAATACTAGTGGTTAATCAACTTGTGATTAATCTACTGGTGGTCAATTTAATACCTTTCTTAATTCACTTCCTATAGTGCCGGATTACTTATGCATGGATTATAGTGGTGTGCCAGGACGCTGTCTGGAGCTGGGCAGCGTCCTTTGTTCCCATAGGAATAGGTTACTCCTCCTTCTAGATAGGAAAGGCTTGAGGCTGCAGCCAGATACGCCCCGCTCCCCTACTCTGCGCATGCGTGTATGGTGGATGTGTATGGTGGGCATGTCACATGACGCGCCCGGCATTAAATATCCGCAAGTCACTGCTTGCGCATGTGACGATGATTGGTCGATATGGGGGCTTGGCCTCAGCATAGGGGGCGGAGTATAAGTTATATATACTCCGAGTCCAGAGAGAAGAGTGGCGCTAATATCAATGTGAGTACGCTTTGTGTTTGTGCATATGGAATGAAATGTTTGCACAATTTAATGTTGCTGGCTTAGTAGCTAGCTCTATAATGAATAAGACCCCTGATGAAATGTTGAGATAGAAACATGTAGGTTCAATATGAGAAGGGGAATTTAGCGTAGGTGGCAGTGTTATCGATATCTTTACCCTGACACTCTGGTTCTCAGGAATCCTTTTCCTGGTTACTCCAGTACATGTCTGGGAGTGATTCACTGTTACACCAATGTTTAAACGTTCTAACACCATATATCATACGAAAATATTCATTTTGCAGGGTTTACAATAGAATCAGTGAATAAAATATAAAATCATTTTCAAATAAATTTTTGAGCACATTGGGCTTTTGTCACGGTGGTGAATGTACCCCTGATTTTAGCGAGATATTAATAAAGTATATACATTTTACTCTTTAGTCACAATTAGAGATGAGCGAACTTATGAAAAGTTCGGTTCGGCAGATTCGCCGAATTTCGTGAAAAAGTTCGATTTGGACCGAACTAGTTCTGACCGAACCTGTAATACAAGAAAGCCCCTAAAAATTGTGTATAACACTGTTTAACCCCTTAATGACCGGCCTATTTTGGACCTTAATGACCAAGCTATTTTTTACGTTTTTCAATCGTCGCATTCCAAGAGCTATAACCTTCTTATTTTTGCGTCGACATCGCTGTATAAGGTCTTGTTTTTTGCGGGACAAGTTGCACTTTTTAATAGCACCATTTTTAGGTACATATTATTTATTGATTAACTTTTATTAACTTTTTTTTTGGGGGGAATAGAAAAAATCGGACATTTTGCCACTCTTTTTTGCGTCCTACATCTACGCCGTTTACCGTGTGGTATAAATAACACAATAACTTTATTCAGCGGGTTGTTACGATTGCAACGATACCAAATTTGTATAGTTTTTGTATGTTTTACTACTTTTACACAGTAAAAACGCTTTTTTTTCAAAATTATTTGTTTTTGTGTCTCCATGTTTTTTTGCAGGACGACTTGTAGTTTTTATTGGTACCATTTTGGAGTAGATGCGACTTTTTGATCACTTTTTATTACATTTTTTTAAAGTCAGTATTCACAGAAAACAGCAATTTTTCCATAGTTTTTTATTATTTTTTTTACGGCGTTCACTGTGCGGGTTAAATAATGTAGTAGATTTATAGTCGGGGTCGTTACGGACGCGGCGATACCAAATATGTGTAACTTTTTAACTTTATTTTGTTTTTTTAATAGTAAAGCAGTTTGTAAGGGGAAAAGCTGGGTTTTTCATTTTTTTTCACATTTTTTTTTTTATTAACTTTATTTAACTTTTTTTTCACTTTTTTACTAGTCCCATTAGGGGACTATAATATGCGATTCTGCGATCGCTATTATAATACACTGCAATACTTTTGTATTGCAGTGTATTACTGCCTGGCCGTTTAACACGGACAGGCATCTGCTAGGTCATGCCTGCGGCATTATCTAGCAGGCATTCACTCCAGGCAGCCTGGGGGCCTTTATTAGACCCCCGGCTGCCATTACAGACACAGACACTCGGCGATCGTATCGCTGGGTGTCGGTGAGGGAGAGAGGGAGCTCCCTCCCTCTCTCCAAAACCACTCCGATGCGGTGCTCGCTATTGAGCACCGCATCTGAGGGGTTAAACGTGTGAGATCGATACTAATATCGATCTCACCCGGCAGAGCAGGGACGCTCCCAGCCCTCAGCTGCCTCTAGCAGCTGAGAGCAGGGAGATCTGACAGTTCCCTGCTCTGTTTACTTATTCCGATGCCGCGACGTAAAAAGTCTATGGCATCGGAATAAGGCCCGTTAGTGACCGACGTAGAAACACGATGGGTCGGTCACTAACCGGTTAAAAGCCCTAGAAGCCCTGTATAAAACTCTTAGGTCACCCATGACTGTATCCAAGTACTTTTGAGCTGTCTTTAACCCCTTCCCGACATTTGACGTACATGTACGTCATGGAAAGCATTGACTTCCCGCAAAATGCCGTACATGTACGTCAAACGTTTGGAACCGGCTCAGAAGCTGAGTCGGTGCCATCATCACCGGATCTCAGCTGTATCTTACAGCTGACATCCGGCTGTAACGGCGGGGACCGAAATTAGCTTCGATCCCCGCCATTAACCCCTTAAGTGCAGCGCTCAAACGCGATCGCTGCACTTAAGGTGTTTGCAGCTCATCGGAGCCCCAGCAATGAAATTGCCGGGGTTCCGGTGGCTGCAATGGCAACCGGAGGCCTAATACTGGCCTCCCGGTCTGCCTAGCACTGAAGCCGGTCAAGATCCGCCCGGCGGCGGAGCCTGATCGGCTTCCGTAGCTGCCGGCAAGATGGCGCCGGGTCAGGAGCTGATCCGGCGTCATCAGCGGTGGAGGTCAGCTGTACTGTACAGCTGACATCCACCTGTAACGGCAGGAACCGGAGCTAGCTCCGATCCCTGCCATTAACCCCTTCGATGCAGCAATCGAAAGCGATTGCTGCATCGTAGCGGTTACTAGCAGATCGCCAGCCCTGACAGGCAATCGGGACTGGCGACTGCTGTTATGGCAACAGGAGACACAATGGTCTCCTGCTCTGCCATTATGGAAGCCGATCTAGGCCCCGCCGGGAGGCGAAGCCTAAACGGCTTGCTGTCAGTGAATGACTGACAGATCTAATACATTGCACTACATAGGTAGTGCAATGTATTAGAAAAAAAATAATCTGACCGTTGGACCTTCAAGTCCCCTAGTGGGACTTGAGAAAAAGTGTAAAAAAAAGTATAAAAAAGTGTAAAAAAAAGTGCAAAAAATAAAAGTTTGAAAACAATAAAAGTTTCAAGTAATCAAATAAAACACAATCCCCCTTTTACTCTTATCAAGTCCTTTATTATTGAAAAATAATAATAAACCATATGTATTTGGTATCGCCACGACCGTAACGACCGGAGGTATCAAAATATTATATTATTTATTGCACGCGGTGAACAGTGTAAAAAAAACCCGTAAAAAACGTTACCAGAGTTTCTGTTTTTTGGTCACTTTGCCCTACAAATATTACAATAAAAAGTGATCAAAAAGTCGCACGTATCCAAAAATGGTACCTATAAAAACTATAGCTCGTCCCGCAAAAAACAAGCCCTCATACACGTCCGTCGACAAAAAAATTAAAAAGTTATGGTTCTCACAACTTGGCGACAGAAAAAATACATTATTTTTACAAAAGTAATTTTATTGTGCAAAAAGTTGTAAAACATAAAAAAGTGCTATAAATTAGGTATCGCCGGACTCGTACTGACCCACAGAATAAAGTTAACATGTAGTTTATAATGCGTGGTGAACGCTGTATAAAAAAAACAAAAAAAGCTGTGCCAGAATTGCGTTTTTTTGTTTACCTGGCATCCCAAAAAATAGGATAAAAGGTGATCAAAAAGTCGCATGTACCCCAAAATGGTACCAATAATAACTACAGCTCGTCCCGCAACAAACCAGCCCTCATACCGCTATGTCTATGAAAAATTAAATTACAGAAAAAAATGTGAAAAAAAAATCCTCCAGCTCACCTTGTCACAAGAAGGGTATGGGAATCAGCACACGGATCCTCGTGTCGGCACACGCAAGAGATACTTCGTAAAGAGGGGAGTTGGATCCAGCGCTGAGAGTGCAATATCTGTTAAAACGGGAGTCTGATCCCAAGTTTTATTTTGTCTTAATTAAAATCGTAGCAGAGAAGCTACGAGCAGCAGTTAGTGACAAGTGGGTATCGTCCAAAGTGCAGAGGGAATAAGAAAAGATAGGCGGTAGCCTACGCGTTTCAGACCTTCTCTAGGTCCTTAGTCATGGCTTATGACTAAGGACCTAGAGAAGGTCTGAAACGCGTAGGCTACCGCCTATCTTTTCTTATTCCCTCTGCACTTTGGACGATACCCACTTGTCACTAACTGCTGCTCGTAGCTTCTCTGCTACGATTTTAATTAAGACGAGATAAAACTTGGGATCAGACTCCCGTTTTAACAGATATTGCACTCTCAGCGCTGGATCCAACTCCCCTGTTTAAAAAATAAAATTAGTTATGGCTCCAATAAGTCAGGAAATAAAAAAATATGCAGTTGTGCCCGAGGGGAACATTTCTTCAGTTTCAAGAGGCGATTTATCAAGGACCTAAAATTAGGGAACCAGGAAGGGGAGGGCCCAAACATATCCGCTGGAAGCGACGGTGCCCGTATTATACCAGGATAATACTTTCCCAGCAAAATTCCCCAAACTACAAAGGTGCGGAGTGTGGACCAAAAGGGGGATAAGAAATGACACCATTTATCAGTGCGACACTGGCCTGTGCAGAAAGGATTGCTTCACAGCGTAACACACATCTATGGATTATTTTTATTTTTTTATACCACCTGACTATGCCCCTTATATACTCCGCCCCGCTTACATGTACCCCCACATTATAAAACACCAGCAATACTCAAACAAATATAGTACCAAGCAAAATCCGCTCTCCAAAAGCCAAATGGTGCTCCCTCGGCCCTGAACCCTGCAGCGTCCCCAAACAGCAGTTTCCTTCAACATATATGGCATCGTCATACCCGGGAGAACCCTTTTAACAATTTTTGGGGTGTGTGTCTCCAGCGTCATAAGCTGGGCATGACATATTTGCCCCTGAATGGCATATCTAGGGAAAAATATACATTTTTAATTTGCACCATCCACAGCGCATTCATTTATGGAAAAGACCTGTGGGTTGAAAATGCTCACTACACCCCTTAATAAATGCCTTGAGCGGTGCAGTTCCATAGTGGGGGTCACCTATCAGGGGTTTCTTTTTATTATTTCACATCTGAGCGTCTGCAGTTGTGAACCAATACTTAGTAAATCGCCAAATTAGGCCTCCACTCCGCATGGTACTCTTCACTTCTGAGCCCTGTCATATGTCCAGACAAAAGATTAGTGCCCCATGTAGGGTGTTTCTAAAACCGGGAAACACCGCATAATAATTAGAGAGCTGTCTTGTTATGGTGGCACAAGCCGGGCACCACATATTGGCATATCTATGGAAAAAAATCCCATTTTCACTCTGCAACATTGAGCGCACACTAATTTCTACAAAACACCTGCAGGGTTAAAATGCTTACTACACCCCTTGGTAAATGCATTGAGGGGTGTAGTTTCCAAAATGGGGTCACTTCTGGGGGGTTTCCACTGTTTTGGGCCCACAGGTGCCCAGAAACCAATCCAGCAACATCTGCACTCCAAATGGCGGTCCTTCCCATCTGAGCCCTGCGGTTTGCCCAAACAGCAGTTTATGACCACATATGGGGTATTGCCGTACTCGGGAGAAATTGCTTTACAAATGTTGGGTTCTTTTTTTCCTTTATTTGTTGAGAAAATGAAAAAATTTGCGCTAAAGCTACGTCTTATTGAAGAAAAAGGATTGTTTTTATTTTCACTGCCTAATTCTAATAAATTCTATGAAACATCTGTGGGGTCAAAATGCTCACTACACCCCTAGATGCATTCCTCAAGAGGTGTAGTTTCCTAAATGGAGTCCCTTTTTGGGCGTTTTCATTGTTTTGTCCCCTCAGGGGCTTTGTAAATGTGACATGGCCTCCGCAAACCATTCCTGCTAAATGTGATCTCAAAAAGCCAAATAGTGCTCTTTCCCTTCTAAGCCCTGCCGTGTGTCTAAACAGCCGTTTATTACCACATGTGGGGTATTGTTTTACTCGGGAGAAATTGCTTTACAGATTTTGTGGTGCTTTTTCTCCTTCAGTCCTTCTGGAAATGAGAAAAAATTAGCTAAACCTACATTTTCTTTGAAAAAATGTAGATTATTATTTTCAGGGCCTACTTCCAATAATTTCTGCAAAAAAACTGTGGTGTCAAATCGCTTACTATACCCCTAGATAATTTCCTCAATGGGTGTAGTTTCAAAAATGGGGTCACTTGTGGGGGGTTTCCACTGTTTTATCCCCTCAGGGGCTTTGTAAATGTGACATGGCCTCCGAAAACCATTCCTGCTTAATGTGAACTCCAAAAGCCAAATAGCGCTCTTTCCCTTCTCAGCCTCGCCGTGTCTCCAAACAGCCGTTTATTACCACATGTGGGGTATTGTTTTACTCGGGAGAAATTTCTTTACAAATTTTATGGTGCTTTTTCTCCTTTAGTCCTTGTGGAAATAAAAAAAAATTAGCTAAACCTACATTTTATTTGAAAAAATGTAGATTTTCATTTTCACAGCCTACTTGCAAAAATTTCTGCAAAAAACCTGTGGGGTCAAAATGCTCACTACACCCCTAGATAATTTCCTCAAGGGGTATAGTTTCCAAAATGGGGTCACTTGTTGGGGTTTTCCACTGTTTTGTCACCTCAGGGGCTTTGTAAATGTGACATGGCCTCCGCAAACCATTCCTGCTAAATGTGAACTCCAAAAGCCAAATAGCGCTCTTTCCCTTCTCAGCCACGCCGTGTCTCCAAACAACCGTTTATTACCACATGTGGGGTATTGTTTTACTCGGGAGAAATTGCTTTACAAATTTTGTGGTGCTTTTTCTCCTTTAGTCCTTGTGGAAATGAGAAAAAAAATCGCTAAACCTACATTTTCTTTGAAGAAATGTTGATTTTAATTTTCACGGCCTACTTCCAATAATTTCTGTAAAAAACCTGTGAGGTCAAAATGCTCACTACACCCCTAGATAATTTCCTTGAGGTGTCTAGTTTCCCAGATGGGGTCACTTTTGGTTGATTTTGACTGTTTTGGCACCGCAAGAGCCCTTCAAACCTGACATGGTGCCTAAAATATATTCTAACAAAAATAAGGCCCCAAAATCCACTAGGTGCTCCTTTGCTTCTGAGGCCGGTGCTTCAGTCCAGTAGCACGCTACGGCCACATGTGGGATATTTCCTAAAACTGCAGAAACTGGGCAACAAATATTGAGTTGCATTTCTCTGGTAAAACCTTCTGTTTTATAAAAAAATTTTTATTAAAAATGTATTTCTGCAGAAAAATATGAAATTTGTAAATTTCACCTCTACTTTGCTTTAATTCCTGTGAAATGTGTAAAGGGTTAAGACATTTTCTAAATGCTGTTTTGAATACTTGGAGGGGTGAAGTTTTTAAAATGGGGTGACTTTTTTGGGGTTTCTAATATATAAGGCCCTCAAAACCACTTCACAACTGAACTGGCCCCTGTAAAAATAGCCTTTTGAAATTTTCTTGAAAATGTGAGAAATTGCTGCTAAAGTTCTAAGCCTTGTGAGGTCATAGAAAAATAAAAGGATGTTCAAAAAACGATGCCAATCTAAAGTAGACATATGGGTGATGTTAATTAGCAACAATTTTGTGTGGTATAACTGCCTGTCTTACAAGCAGATACATTTAAATTGAGAAAAATGCTAATTTTTGCAATTTTTCCCTAATTTTTGGTGTTTTTCACAATTAAATACTGAACATATCGAGCAAATTTTTCCAGTAACATAAAGTCCAATGTGTCACGAGAAAACAATCTCAGAATCGCTTGGATAGGTGAAAGCATTCCGGAGTTATTACCACATAAAGTGACACATGTCAGATTTGAAAAATGAGGCTCTGTCAGGAAGGTCAAAAGTGGCTAAAGAGGGAAGGGGTTAAGGCAAAGTTAGTGTCAAAGTTACGCCAACATGTATGGCTCTAGGAAAACGGATGGGACATGGTGATAACTAACAGAAACCACTGCACTTGTGCATGTTGTATGCTTAATGCATTGTTAAAAAAGGTACAAAAATTTACCATTTTAGGCGGCTGATGCTTGCCGGGGTTCTTCCATACATGGATGTAAAAGCAACAAGCAATGGCTTTTCACAAGTCCTCCAAAAATTGACCCTTTTTATTGGCAGATGCCTGCCGGGGTTCTTCCATACATGGATGTAAAAGCAACAAGCAATGGCTTTTGACAAGCCCTCCAAAAATTTACCCCTTTTATTGGCAGATGCCTGCCGGGGTTCTTCCATACATGAATGTAAAAGCAACAAGCAATGGCTTTTGACAAGCCCTCCAAAAATTGACCCTTTTTTTTTGCAGATGCCTGCCGGGGTTCTTCCATACATAGATGTAAAAGCAACAAGCAATGGCTTTTGATAAGCCCTCCAAAAATTGACCCTTTTTTTTGGCAGATGCCTGCCGGGGTTCTTCCATACATAGATGTAAAAGCAACAAGCAATGGCTTTTGATAAGCCCTCCAAAAATTGACCCTTTTTTTTGGCAGATGCCTGCCGGGGTTCTTCCATACATGGATGTAAAAGCAACAAGCAATGGCTTTTGACATGCCCTCCAAAAATTGACCCTTTTTATTGGCAGATGCCTGCCGGGGTTCTTCCATACATGGATGTAAAAGTAACAAGCAATGGCTTTTGACAAGCCCTCCAAAAATTGACCCTTTTTAGTGGCAGATGCCTGCCGGGGTTCTTCCATACATAGATGTAAAAGTAACAAGCAATGGCTTTTCACAAGCCCTCCAAAAATTGACCCTTTTTATTGGCAGATGCCTGCCGGGGTTCTTCCATACATTAATGTAAAAGCAACAAGCAATGGCTTTTGACAAGCCCTCCAAAAATTGACCCTTTTTTTTGGCAGATGCCTGCCGGGGTTCTTCCATACATAGATGTAAAAGCAACAAGCAATGGCTTTTGACAAGCCCTCCAAAAATTGACCCTTTTTTTTGGCAGATGCCTGCCGGGGTTCTTCCATACATAGATGTAAAAGCAACAAGCAATGGCTTTTGACAAGCCCTCCAAAAATTGACCCTTTTTATTGGCAGATGCCTGCCGGGGTTCTTCCATACATAGATGTAAAAGTAACAAGCAATGGCTTTTGACAAGCCCTCCAAAAATTGACCCTTTTTATTGGCAGATGCCTGCCGGGGTTCTTCCATACATAGATGTAAAAGCAAAAAGCAATGGCTTTTGACAAGCCCTCCAAAAATGTACCCTTTTTATTGGTAGATGCCTGCCGGGGTTCTTCCATACATGAATGTAAAAGCAACAAGCAATGGCTTTTGACAAGCCCTCCAAAATTGTACCCTTTTTTTTGGCAGATGCCTGCCGGGGTTCTTCCATACATGGATGTAAAAGCAACAAGCAATGGCTTTTCACAAGCCCTCCAAAAATTTACCCTTTTTAGTGGCAGATGCCTGCCGGGGTTCTTCCATACATGGATGTAAAAGCAACAAGCAATGGCTTTTGACAAGCCCTCCAAAAATGTACCCTTTTTTTTGGCAGATGCCTGCCGGGGTTCTTCCATACATAGATGTAAAAGCAAAAAGCAATGGCTTTTGACAAGCCCTCCAAAAATTTACCCTTTTTATTGGCAGATGCCTGCCGGGGTTCTTCCATACATGGATGTAAAAGTAACAAGCAATGGCTTTTCACAAGCCGTCCAAAAATTTACCCTTTGTATTGGCAGATGCCTGCCGGGGTTCTTCCATACATTAATGTAAAAGCAACAAGCAATGGCTTTTCACAAGCCCTCCAAAAATTTACCCTTTTTATTGGCAGATGCCTGCCGGGGTTCTTCCATACATAGATGTAAAAGCAACAAGCAATGGCTTTTGACAAGCCCTCCAAAAATTGACCCTTTTTATTGGCAGATGCCTGCCAGGGTTCTTCCATACATAGATGTAAAAGCAACAAGCAATGGCTTTTGATAAGCCCTCCAAAAATTGACCCTTTTTTTTGGCAGATGCCTGCCGGGGTTCTTCCATACATAGATGTAAAAGCAACAAGCAATGGCTTTTGATAAGCCCTCCAAAAATTGACCCTTTTTTTTGGCAGATGCCTGCCGGGGTTCTTCCATACATGGATGTAAAAGCAACAAGCAATGGCTTTTCACAAGCCCTCCAAAAATTTACCCTTTTTAGTGGCAGATGCCTGCCGGGGTTCTTCCATACATGGATGTAAAAGCAACAAGCAATGGCTTTTGACAAGCCCTCCAAAAATGTACCCTTTTTTTTGGCAGATGCCTGCCGGGGTTCTTCCATACATAGATGTAAAAGCAAAAAGCAATGGCTTTTGACAAGCCCTCCAAAAATTTACCCTTTTTATTGGCAGATGCCTGCCGGGGTTCTTCCATACATGGATGTAAAAGCAACAAGCAATGGCTTTTCACAAGCCGTCCAAAAATTTACCCTTTGTATTGGCAGATGCCTGCCGGGGTTCTTCCATACATTAATGTAAAAGCAACAAGCAATGGCTATTGACAAGCCCTCCAAAAATTTACCCTTTTTATTGGCAGATGCCTGCCGGGGTTCTTCCATACATAGATGTAAAAGCAACAAGCAATGGCTTTTGACAAGCCCTCCAAAAATTGACCCTTTTTATTGGCAGATGCCTGCCAGGGTTCTTCCATACATAGATGTAAAAGCAACAAGCAATGGCTTTTGATAAGCCATCCAAAAATTGACCCTTTTTTTTGGCAGATGCCTGCCGGGGTTCTTCCATACATAGATGTAAAAGCAACAAGCAATGGCTTTTGATAAGCCCTCCAAAAATTGACCCTTTTTTTTGGCAGATGCCTGCCGGGGTTCTTCCATACATGGATGTAAAAGCAACAAGCAATGGCTTTTCACAAGCCCTCCAAAAATTTACCCTTTTTAGTGGCAGATGCCTGCCGGGGTTCTTCCATACATGGATGTAAAAGCAACAAGCAATGGCTTTTGACAAGCCCTCCAAAAATGTACCCTTTTTTTTGGCAGATGCCTGCCGGGGTTCTTCCATACATAGATGTAAAAGCAAAAAGCAATGGCTTTTGACAAGCCCTCCAAAAATTTACCCTTTTTATTGGCAGATGCCTGCCGGGGTTCTTCCATACATGGATGTAAAAGCAACAAGCAATGGCTTTTCACAAGCCGTCCAAAAATTTACCCTTTGTATTGGCAGATGCCTGCCGGGGTTCTTCCATACATTAATGTAAAAGCAACAAGCAATGGCTATTGACAAGCCCTCCAAAAATTTACCCTTTTTATTGGCAGATGCCTGCCGGGGTTCTTCCATACATAGATGTAAAAGCAACAAGCAATGGCTTTTGACAAGCCCTCCAAAAATTGACCCTTTTTATTGGCAGATGCCTGCCAGGGTTCTTCCATACATAGATGTAAAAGCAACAAGCAATGGCTTTTGATAAGCCCTCCAAAAATTGACCCTTTTTTTTGGCAGATGCCTGCCGGGGTTCTTCCATACATAGATGTAAAAGCAACAAGCAATGGCTTTTGATAAGCCCTCCAAAAATTGACCCTTTTTTTTGGCAGATGCCTGCCGGGGTTCTTCCATACATGGATGTAAAAGCAACAAGCAATGGCTTTTGACAAGCCCTCCAAAAATTGACCCTTTTTATTGGCAGATGCCTGCCGGGGTTCTTCCATACATAGATGTAAAAGCAACAAGCAATGGCTTTTGACAAGCCCTCCAAAAATTGACCCTTTTTAGTGGCAGATGCCTGCCGGGGTTCTTCCATACATAGATGTAAAAGCAACAAGCAATGGCTTTTGACAAGCCCTCCAAAATTGTACCCTTTTTTTTGGCAGATGCCTGCCGGGGTTCTTCCATACATAGATGTAAAAGCAACAAGCAATGGCTTTTGACAAGCCCTCCAAAAATTGACCCTTTTTAATGGCAGATGCCTGCCGGGGTTCTTCCATACATAGATGTAAAAGCAACAAGCAATGACTTTTGACAAGCCCTCCAAAAATTGACCCTTTTTAGTGGCAGATGCCTGCCGGGGTTCTTCCATACATGGATGTAAAAGCAACAAGCAATGGCTTTTGACAAGCCCTCCAAAAATTGACCCTTTTTTTTGGCAGATGCCTGCCGGGGTTCTTCCATACATAGATGTAAAAGCAACAAGCAATGGCTATTGACAAGCCCTCCAAAAATTGACCCTTTTTATTGGCAGATGCCTGCCGGGGTTCTTCCATACATGGATGTAAAAGCAACAAGCAATGGCTTTTGACAAGCCCTCCAAAAATTTACCCTTTTTTTGGCAGATGCCTGCCGGGGTTCTTCCATACATGAATGTAAAAGCAACTAGCAATGGCTTTTGACAAGCCCTCCAAAAATTGACCCTTTTTTTTGGCAGATGCCTGCCGGGGTTCTTCCATACATAGATGTAAAAGCAACAAGCAATGGCTTTTGATAAGCCCTCCAAAAATTGACCCTTTTTTTTGGCAGATGCCTGCCGGGGTTCTTCCATACATGGATGTAAAAGCAACAAGCAATGGCTTTTGACAAGCCCTCCAAAAATTGACCCTTTTTATTGGCAGATGCCTGCCGGGGTTCTTCCATACATAGATGTAAAAGCAACAAGCAATGGCTTTTCACAAGCCCTCCAAAAATTGACCCTTTTTATTGGCAGATGCCTGCCGGGGTTCTTCCATACATAGATGTAAAAGCAACAAGCAATGGCTTTTGACAAGCCCTCCAAAAATTGACCCTTTTTAGTGGCAGATGCCTGCCGGGGTTCTTCCATACATGGATGTAAAAGCAACAAGCAATGGCTTTTGACAAGCCCTCCAAAATTGTACCCTTTTTTTTGGCAGATGCCTGCCGGGGTTCTTCCATATATAGATGTAAAAGTAACAAGCAATGGCTTTTCACAAGCCCTCCAAAAATTGACCCTTTTTAGTGGCAGATGCCTGCCGGGGTTCTTCCATACATAGATGTAAAAGCAACAAGCAATGGCTTTTGACAAGCCCTCCAAAAATTTACCCCTTTTATTGGCAGATGCCTGCCGGGGTTCTTCCATACATGAATGTAAAAGCAACAAGCAATGGCTTTTGACAAGCCCTCCAAAAATTGACCCTTTTTTTTGGCAGATGCCTGCCGGGGTTCTTCCATACATAGATGTAAAAGCAACAAGCAATGGCTTTTGATAAGCCCTCCAAAAATTGACCCTTTTTTTTGGCAGATGCCTGCCGGGGTTCTTCCATACATGGATGTAAAAGCAACAAGCAATGGCTTTTGACAAGCCCTCCAAAAATTGACCCTTTTTATTGGCAGATGCCTGCCGGGGTTCTTCCATACATAGATGTAAAAGCAACAAGCAATGGCTTTTCACAAGCCCTCCAAAAATTGACCCTTTTTATTGGCAGATGCCTGCCGGGGTTCTTCCATACATAGATGTAAAAGCAACAAGCAATGGCTTTTGAAAAGCCCTCCAAAAATTGACCCTTTTTGTTGGCAGATGCCTGCCGGGGTTCTTCCATACATAGATGTAAAAGCAACAAGCAATGGCTTTTCACAAGCCCTCCAAAAATTGACCCTTTTTAGTGGCAGATGCCTGCCGGGGTTCTTCCATACATGGATGTAAAAGTAACAAGCAATGGCTTTTCACAAGCCCTCCAAAAATTGACCCTTTTTATTGGCAGATGCCTTCCGGGGTTCTTCCATACATTAATGTAAAAGCAACAAGCAATGGCTTTTGACAAGCCCTCCAAAAATTGACCCTTTTTATTGGCAGATGCCTGCCGGGGTTCTTCCATACATAGATGTAAAAGCAACAAGCAATGGCTTTTCACAAGCCCTCCAAAAATTGACCCTTTTTATTGGCAGATGCCTGCCGGGGTTCTTCCATACATAGATGTAAAAGCAACAAGCAATGGCTTTTGACAAGCCCTCCAAAAATTGACCCTTTTTAGTGGCAGATGCCTGCCGGGGTTCTTCCATACATGGATGTAAAAGCAACAAGCAATGGCTTTTGACAAGCCCTCCAAAATTGTACCCTTTTTAGTGGCAGATGCCTGCCGGGGTTCTCCCATACATAGATGTAAAAGCAACAAGCAATGGCTTTTGACAAGCCCTCCAAAAATTTACCCCTTTTATTGGCAGATGCCTGCCGGGGTTCTTCCATACATGAATGTAAAAGCAACAAGCAATGGCTTTTGACAAGCCCTCCAAAAATTGACCCTTTTTATTGGCAGATGCCTGCCGGGGTTCTTCCATACATAGATGTAAAAGCAACAAGCAATGGCTTTTCACAAGCCCTCCAAAAATTGACCCTTTTTATTGGCAGATGCCTGCCGGGGTTCTTCCATACATAGATGTAAAAGCAACAAGCAATGGCTTTTGATAAGCCCTCCAAAAATTGACCCTTTTTTTTGGCAGATGCCTGCCGGGGTTCTTCCATTCATGGATGTAAAAGCAACAAGCAATGGCTTTTGACAAGCCCTCCAAAAATTGACCCTTTTTATTGGCAGATGCCTGCCGGGGTTCTTCCATACATAGATGTAAAAGCAACAAGCAATGGCTTTTCACAAGCCCTCCAAAAATTGACCCTTTTTATTGGCAGATGCCTGCCGGGGTTCTTCCATACATAGATGTAAAAGCAACAAGCAATGGCTTTTGACAAGCCCTCCAAAAATTGACCCTTTTTAGTGGCAGATGCCTGCCGGGGTTCTTCCATACATTAATGTAAAAGCAACAAGCAATGGCTTTTGACAAGCCCTCCAAAAATTGACCCTTTTTATTGGCAGATGCCTGCCGGGGTTCTTCCATACATTAATGTAAAAGCAACAAGCAATGGCTTTTGAAAAGCCCTCCAAAAATTGACCCTTTTTGTTGGCAGATGCCTGCCGGGGTTCTTCCATACATAGATGTAAAAGCAACAAGCAATGGCTTTTCACAAGCCCTCCAAAAATTGACCCTTTTTAGTGGCAGATGCCTGCCGGGGTTCTTCCATACATAGATGTAAAAGTAACAAGCAATGGCTTTTCACAAGCCCTCCAAAAATTGACCCTTTTTATTGGCAGATGCCTGCCGGGGTTCTTCCATACATTAATGTAAAAGCAACAAGCAATGGCTTTTGAGAAGCCCTCCAAAAATTGACCCTTTTTTTTGGCAGATGCCTGCCGGGGTTCTTCCATACATAGATGTAAAAGCAACAAGCAATGGCTTTTGACAAGCCCTCCAAAAATTGACCCTTTTTTTTGGCAGATGCCTGCCGGGGTTCTTCCATACATAGATGTAAAAGTAACAAGCAATGGCTTTTGACAAGCCCTCCAAAAATTGACCCTTTTTATTGGCAGATGCCTGCCGGGGTTCTTCCATACATAGATGTAAAAGTAACTAGCAATGGCTTTTGACAAGCCCTCCAAAAATTGACCCTTTTTTTTGGCAGATGCCTGCCGGGGTTCTTCCATACATAGATGTAAAAGCAAAAAGCAATGGCTTTTGACAAGCCCTCCAAAAATTGACCCTTTTTTTTGGCAGATGCCTGCCGGGGTTCTTCCATACATAGATGTAAAAGCAACAAGTAATGGCTTTTCACAAGCCCTCCAAAAATTTACCCCTTTTATTGGCAGATGCCTGCCGGGGTTCTTCCATACATGAATGTAAAAGCAACAAGCAATGGCTTTTGACAAGCCCTCCAAAAATTGACCCTTTTTTTTGGCAGATGCCTGCCGGGGTTCTTCCATACATAGATGTAAAAGCAACAAGCAATGGCTTTTGATAAGCCCTCCAAAAATTGACCCTTTTTTTTGGCAGATGCCTGCCGGGGTTCTTCCATACATGGATGTAAAAGCAACAAGCAATGGCTTTTGACAAGCCCTCCAAAAATTGACCCTTTTTATTGGCAGATGCCTGCCGGGGTTCTTCCATACATAGATGTAAAAGCAACAAGCAATGGCTTTTGACAAGCCCTCCAAAAATTGACCCTTTTTAGTGGCAGATGCCTGCCGGGGTTCTTCCATACATTAATGTAAAAGCAACAAGCAATGGCTTTTGACAAGCCCTCCAAAAATTGACCCTTTTTATTGGCAGATGCCTGCCGGGGTTCTTCCATACATTAATGTAAAAGCAACAAGCAATGGCTTTTGAAAAGCCCTCCAAAAATTGACCCTTTTTGTTGGCAGATGCCTGCCGGGGTTCTTCCATACATAGATGTAAAAGCAACAAGCAATGGCTTTTCACAAGCCCTCCAAAAATTGACCCTTTTTAGTGGCAGATGCCTGCCGGGGTTCTTCCATACATAGATGTAAAAGTAACAAGCAATGGCTTTTCACAAGCCCTCCAAAAATTGACCCTTTTTATTGGCAGATGCCTGCCGGGGTTCTTCCATACATTAATGTAAAAGCAACAAGCAATGGCTTTTGACAAGCCCTCCAAAAATTGACCCTTTTTTTTGGCAGATGCCTGCCGGGGTTCTTCCATACATAGATGTAAAAGCAACAAGCAATGGCTTTTGACAAGCCCTCCAAAAATTGACCCTTTTTTTTGGCAGATGCCTGCCGGGGTTCTTCCATACATAGATGTAAAAGTAACAAGCAATGGCTTTTGACAAGCCCTCCAAAAATTGACCCTTTTTATTGGCAGATGCCTGCCGGGGTTCTTCCATACATAGATGTAAAAGTAACAAGCAATGGCTTTTGACAAGCCCTCCAAAAATTGACCCTTTTTTTTGGCAGATGCCTGCCGGGGTTCTTCCATACATAGATGTAAAAGCAAAAAGCAATGGCTTTTGACAAGCCCTCCAAAAATTGACCCTTTTTTTTGGCAGATGCCTGCCGGGGTTCTTCCATACATAGATGTAAAAGCAACAAGTAATGGCTTTTGACAAGCCCTCCAAAAATTGACCCTTTTTATTGGCAGATGCCTGCCGGGGTTCTTCCATACATAGATGTAAAAGCAACAAGCAATGGCTTTTGACAAGCCCTCCAAAAATTGACCCTTTTTAATGGCAGATGCCTGCCGGGGTTCTTCCATACATAGATGTAAAAGCAACAAGCAATGACTTTTGACAAGCCCCCCAAAAATTGACCCTTTTTAGTGGCAGATGCCTGCCGGGGTTCTTCCATACATGGATGTAAAAGCAACAAGCAATGGCTTTTGACAAGCCCTCCAAAAATTGACCCTTTTTTTTGGCAGATGCCTGCCGGGGTTCTTCCATACATAGATGTAAAAGCAACAAGCAATGGCTATTGACAAGCCCTCCAAAAATTGACCCTTTTTATTGGCAGATGCCTGCCGGGGTTCTTCCATACATGGATGTAAAAGCAACAAGCAATGGCTTTTGACAAGCCCTCCAAAAATTTACCCTTTTTTTGGCAGATGCCTGCCGGGGTTCTTCCATACATGAATGTAAAAGCAACAAGCAATGGCTTTTGACAAGCCCTCCAAAAATTGACCCTTTTTTTTGGCAGATGCCTGCCGGGGTTCTTCCATACATAGATGTAAAAGCAACAAGCAATGGCTTTTGATAAGCCCTCCAAAAATTGACCCTTTTTTTTGGCAGATGCCTGCCGGGGTTCTTCCATACATGGATGTAAAAGCAACAAGCAATGGCTTTTGACAAGCCCTCCAAAAATTGACCCTTTTTATTGGCAGATGCCTGCCGGGGTTCTTCCATACATAGATGTAAAAGCAACAAGCAATGGCTTTTCACAAGCCCTCCAAAAATTGACCCTTTTTATTGGCAGATGCCTGCCGGGGTTCTTCCATACATAGATGTAAAAGCAACAAGCAATGGCTTTTGACAAGCCCTCCAAAAATTGACCCTTTTTAGTGGCAGATGCCTGCCGGGGTTCTTCCATACATGGATGTAAAAGCAACAAGCAATGGCTTTTGACAAGCCCTCCAAAATTGTACCCTTTTTTTTGGCAGATGCCTGCCGGGGTTCTTCCATACATAGATGTAAAAGTAACAAGCAATGGCTTTTCACAAGCCCTCCAAAAATTGACCCTTTTTAGTGGCAGATGCCTGCCGGGGTTCTTCCATACATAGATGTAAAAGCAACAAGCAATGGCTTTTGACAAGCCCTCCAAAAATTTACCCCTTTTATTGGCAGATGCCTGCCGGGGTTCTTCCATACATGAATGTAAAAGCAACAAGCAATGGCTTTTGACAAGCCCTCCAAAAATTGACCCTTTTTTTTGGCAGATGCCTGCCGGGGTTCTTCCATACATAGATGTAAAAGCAACAAGCAATGGCTTTTGATAAGCCCTCCAAAAATTGACCCTTTTTTTTGGCAGATGCCTGCCGGGGTTCTTCCATACATGGATGTAAAAGCAACAAGCAATGGCTTTTGACAAGCCCTCCAAAAATTTACCCTTTTTATTGGCAGATGCCTGCCGGGGTTCTTCCATACATAGATGTAAAAGCAACAAGCAATGGCTTTTCACAAGCCCTCCAAAAATTGACCCTTTTTATTGGCAGATGCCTGCCGGGGTTCTTCCATACATAGATGTAAAAGCAACAAGCAATGGCTTTTGAAAAGCCCTCCAAAAATTGACCCTTTTTGTTGGCAGATGCCTGCCGGGGTTCTTCCATACATAGATGTAAAAGCAACAAGCAATGGCTTTTCACAAGCCCTCCAAAAATTGACCCTTTTTAGTGGCAGATGCCTGCCGGGGTTCTTCCATACATGGATGTAAAAGTAACAAGCAATGGCTTTTCACAAGCCCTCCAAAAATTGACCCTTTTTATTGGCAGATGCCTTCCGGGGTTCTTCCATACATTAATGTAAAAGCAACAAGCAATGGCTTTTGACAAGCCCTCCAAAAATTGACCCTTTTTATTGGGAGATGCCTGCCGGGGTTCTTCCATACATAGATGTAAAAGCAACAAGCAATGGCTTTTGACAAGCCCTCCAAAAATTGACCCTTTTTAGTGGCAGATGCCTGCCGGGGTTCTTCCATACATGGATGTAAAAGCAACAAGCAATGGCTTTTGACAAGCCCTCCAAAATTGTACCCTTTTTTTTGGCAGATGCCTGCCGGGGTTCTTCCATACATAGATGTAAAAGTAACAAGCAATGGCTTTTCACAAGCCCTCCAAAAATTGACCCTTTTTAGTGGCAGATGCCTGCCGGGGTTCTTCCATACATAGATGTAAAAGCAACAAGCAATGGCTTTTGACAAGCCCTCCAAAAATTTACCCCTTTTATTGGCAGATGCCTGCCGGGGTTCTTCCATACATGAATGTAAAAGCAACAAGCAATGGCTTTTGACAAGCCCTCCAAAAATTGACCCTTTTTTTTGGCAGATGCCTGCCGGGGTTTTTTCCATACATAGATGTAAAAGCAACAAGCAATGGCTTTTGATAAGCCCTCTAAAAATTGACCCTTTTTTTTGGCAGATGCCTGCCGGGGTTCTTCCATACATGGATGTAAAAGCAACAAGCAATGGCTTTTGACAAGCCCTCCAAAAATTGACCCTTTTTATTGGCAGATGCCTGCCGGGGTTCTTCCATACATAGATGTAAAAGCAACAAGCAATGACTTTTCACAAGCCCTCCAAAAATTGACCCTTTTTATTGGCAGATGCCTGCCGGGGTTCTTCCATACATAGATGTAAAAGCAACAAGCAATGGCTTTTGACAAGCCCTCCAAAAATTGACCCTTTTTAGTGGCAGATGCCTGCCGGGGTTCTTCCATACATTAATGTAAAAGCAACAAGCAATGGCTTTTGACAAGCCCTCCAAAAATTGACCCTTTTTATTGGCAGATGCCTGCCGGGGTTCTTCCATACATTAATGTAAAAGCAACAAGCAATGGCTTTTGAAAAGCCCTCCAAAAATTGACCCTTTTTGTTGGCAGATGCCTGCCGGGGTTCTTCCATACATAGATGTAAAAGCAACAAGCAATGGCTTTTCACAAGCCCTCCAAAAATTGACCCTTTTTAGTGGCAGATGCCTGCCGGGGTTCTTCCATACATAGATGTAAAAGTAACAAGCAATGGCTTTTCACAAGCCCTCCAAAAATTGACCCTTTTTATTGGCAGATGCCTGCCGGGGTTCTTCCATACATTAATGTAAAAGCAACAAGCAATGGCTTTTGACAAGCCCTCCAAAAATTGACCCTTTTTTTTGGCAGATGCCTGCCGGGGTTCTTCCATACATAGATGTAAAAGCAACAAGCAATGGCTTTTGACAAGCCCTCCAAAAATTGACCCTTTTTTTTGGCAGATGCCTGCCGGGGTTCTTCCATACATAGATGTAAAAGTAACAAGCAATGGCTTTTGACAAGCCCTCCAAAAATTGACCCTTTTTATTGGCAGATGCCTGCCGGGGTTCTTCCATACATAGATGTAAAAGTAACAAGCAATGGCTTTTGACAAGCCCTCCAAAAATTGACCCTTTTTTTTGGCAGATGCCTGCCGGGGTTCTTCCATACATAGATGTAAAAGCAAAAAGCAATGGCTTTTGACAAGCCCTCCAAAAATTTACCCTTTTTATTGGCAGATGCCTGCCGGGGTTCTTCCATACATGGATGTAAAAGTAACAAGCAATGGCTTTTCACAAGCCGTCCAAAAATTTACCCTTTGTATTGGCAGATGCCTGCCGGGGTTCTTCCATACATTAATGTAAAAGCAACAAGCAATGGCTTTTCACAAGCCCTCCAAAAATTTACCCTTTTTATTGGCAGATGCCTGCCGGGGTTCTTCCATACATAGATGTAAAAGCAACAAGCAATGGCTTTTGACAAGCCCTCCAAAAATTGACCCTTTTTATTGGCAGATGCCTGCCGGGGTTCTTCCATACATAGATGTAAAAGCAACAAGTAATGGCTTTTGACAAGCCCTCCAAAAATTGACCCTTTTTATTGGCAGATGCCTGCCGGGGTTCTTCCATACATGGATGTAAAAGCAACAAGCAATGGCTTTTGACAAGCCCTCCAAAAATTGACCCTTTTTATTGGCAGATGCCTGCCGGGGTTCTTCCATACATAGATGTAAAAGCAACAAGCAATGGCTTTTCACAAGCCCTCCAAAAATTGACCCTTTTTATTGGCAGATGCCTGCCGGGGTTCTTCCATACATAGATGTAAAAGCAACAAGCAATGGCTTTTGAAAAGCCCTCCAAAAATTGACCCTTTTTGTTGGCAGATGCCTGCCGGGGTTCTTCCATACATAGATGTAAAAGCAACAAGCAATGGCTTTTCACAAGCCCTCCAAAAATTGACCCTTTTTAGTGGCAGATGCCTGCCGGGGTTCTTCCATACATGGATGTAAAAGTAACAAGCAATGGCTTTTCACAAGCCCTCCAAAAATTGACCCTTTTTATTGGCAGATGCCTTCCGGGGTTCTTCCATACATTAATGTAAAAGCAACAAGCAATGGCTTTTGACAAGCCCTCCAAAAATTGACCCTTTTTATTGGGAGATGCCTGCCGGGGTTCTTCCATACATAGATGTAAAAGCAACAAGCAATGGCTTTTCACAAGCCCTCCAAAAATTGACCCTTTTTATTGGCAGATGCCTGCCGGGGTTCTTCCATACATAGATGTAAAAGCAACAAGCAATGGCTTTTGACAAGCCCTCCAAAAATTGACCCTTTTTAGTGGCAGATGCCTGCCGGGGTTCTTCCATACATGGATGTAAAAGCAACAAGCAATGGCTTTTGACAAGCCCTCCAAAATTGTACCCTTTTTTTTGGCAGATGCCTGCCGGGGTTCTTCCATACATAGATGTAAAAGTAACAAGCAATGGCTTTTCACAAGCCCTCCAAAAATTGACCCTTTTTAGTGGCAGATGCCTGCCGGGGTTCTTCCATACATAGATGTAAAAGCAACAAGCAATGGCTTTTGACAAGCCCTCCAAAAATTTACCCCTTTTATTGGCAGATGCCTGCCGGGGTTCTTCCATACATGAATGTAAAAGCAACAAGCAATGGCTTTTGACAAGCCCTCCAAAAATTGACCCTTTTTTTTGGCAGATGCCTGCCGGGGTTCTTCCATACATAGATGTAAAAGCAACAAGCAATGGCTTTTGATAAGCCCTCCAAAAATTGACCCTTTTTATTGGCAGATGCCTGCCGGGGTTCTTCCATACATGGATGTAAAAGCAACAAGCAATGGCTTTTGACAAGCCCTCCAAAAATTGACCCTTTTTATTGGCAGATGCCTGCCGGGGTTCTTCCATACATAGATGTAAAAGCAACAAGCAATGACTTTTCACAAGCCCTCCAAAAATTGACCCTTTTTATTGGCAGATGCCTGCCGGGGTTCTTCCATACATAGATGTAAAAGCAACAAGCAATGGCTTTTGACAAGCCCTCAAAAAATTGACCCTTTTTAGTGGCAGATGCCTGCCGGGGTTCTTCCATACATTAATGTAAAAGCAACAAGCAATGGCTTTTGACAAGCCCTCCAAAAATTGACCCTTTTTATTGGCAGATGCCTGCCGGGGTTCTTCCATACATAGATGTAAAAGCAACAAGCAATGGCTTTTGAAAAGCCCTCCAAAAATTGACCCTTTTTGTTGGCAGATGCCTGCCGGGGTTCTTCCATACATAGATGTAAAAGCAACAAGCAATGGCTTTTCACAAGCCCTCCAAAAATTTACCCTTTTTAGTGGCAGATGCCTGCCGGGGTTCTTCCATACATAGATGTAAAAGTAACAAGCAATGGCTTTTCACAAGCCCTCCAAAAATTGACCCTTTTTATTGGCAGATGCCTGCCGGGGTTCTTCCATACATTAATGTAAAAGCAACAAGCAATGGCTTTTGACAAGCCCTCCAAAAATTGACCCTTTTTTTTGGCAGATGCCTGCCGGGGTTCTTCCATACATAGATGTAAAAGCAACAAGCAATGGCTTTTGACAAGCCCTCCAAAAATTGACCCTTTTTTTTGGCAGATGCCTGCCGGGGTTCTTCCATACATAGATGTAAAAGTAACAAGCAATGGCTTTTGACAAGCCCTCCAAAAATTGACCCTTTTTATTGGCAGATGCCTGCCGGGGTTCTTCCATACATAGATGTAAAAGTAACAAGCAATGGCTTTTGACAAGCCCTCCAAAAATTGACCCTTTTTTTTGGCAGATGCCTGCCGGGGTTCTTCCATACATAGATGTAAAAGCAAAAAGCAATGGCTTTTGACAAGCCCTCCAAAAATGTACCCTTTTTATTGGTAGATGCCTGCCGGGGTTCTTCCATACATGGATGTAAAAGCAACAAGCAATAGCTTTTCACAAGCCCTCCAAAAATGTACCCTTTTTTTTGGCAGATGCCTGCCGGGGTTCTTCCATACATAGATGTAAAAGCAAAAAGCAATGGCTTTTGACAAGCCCTCCAAAAATGTACCCTTTTTATTGGCAGGTGCCTGCCGGGGTTCTTCCATACATGGATGTAAAAGTAACAAGCAATGGCTTTTCACAAGCCGTCCAAAAATTTACCCTTTGTATTGGCAGATGCCTGCCGGGGTTCTTCCATACATTAATGTAAAAGCAACAAGCAATGGCTTTTCACAAGCCCTCCAAAAATTTACCCTTTTTATTGGCAGATGCCTGCCGGGGTTCTTCCATACATAGATGTAAAAGCAACAAGCAATGGCTTTTGACAAGCCCTCCAAAAATTTACCCTTTTTATTGGCAGATGCCTGCCGGGGTTCTTCCATACATAGATGTAAAAGCAACAAGTAATGGCTTTTGACAAGCCCTCCAAAAATTGACCCTTTTTATTGGCAGATGCCTGCCGGGGTTCTTCCATACATAGATGTAAAAGCAACAAGCAATGGCTTTTGACAAGCCCTCCAAAAATTGACCCTTTTTAGTGGCAGATGCCTGCCGGGGTTCTTCCATACATAGATGTAAAAGCAACAAGCAATGACTTTTGACAAGCCCTCCAAAAATTGACCCTTTTTAGTGGCAGATGCCTGCCGGGGTTCTTCCATACATGGATGTAAAAGCAACAAGCAATGGCTTTTGACAAGCCCTCCAAAAATTGACCCTTTTTTTTGGCAGATGCCTGCCGGGGTTCTTCCATACATAGATGTAAAAGCAACAAGCAATGGCTATTGACAAGCCCTCCAAAAATTGACCCTTTTTATTGGCAGATGCCTGCCGGGGTTCTTCCATACATGGATGTAAAAGCAACAAGCAATGGCTTTTGACAAGCCCTCCAAAAATTTACCCTTTTTTTGGCAGATGCCTGCCGGGGTTCTTCCATACATGAATGTAAAAGCAACAAGCAATGGCTTTTGACAAGCCCTCCAAAAATTGACCCTTTTTTTTGGCAGATGCCTGCCGGGGTTCTTCCATACATAGATGTAAAAGCAACAAGCAATGGCTTTTGATAAGCCCTCCAAAAATTGACCCTTTTTTTTGGCAGATGCCTGCCGGGGTTCTTCCATACATGGATGTAAAAGCAACAAGCAATGGCTTTTGACAAGCCCTCCAAAAATTGACCCTTTTTATTGGCAGATGCCTGCCGGGGTTCTTCCATACATAGATGTAAAAGCAACAAGCAATGGCTTTTCACAAGCCCTCCAAAAATTGACCCTTTTTATTGGCAGATGCCTGCCGGGGTTCTTCCATACATAGATGTAAAAGCAACAAGCAATGGCTTTTGACAAGCCCTCCAAAAATTTACCCTTTTTAGTGGCAGATGCCTGCCGGGGTTCTTCCATACATGGATGTAAAAGCAACAAGCAATGGCTTTTGACAAGCCCTCCAAAATTGTACCCTTTTTTTTGGCAGATGCCTGCCGGGGTTCTTCCATACATAGATGTAAAAGTAACAAGCAATGGCTTTTCACAAGCCCTCCAAAAATTTACCCTTTTTAGTGGCAGATGCCTGCCGGGGTTCTTCCATACATGGATGTAAAAGCAACAAGCAATGGCTTTTGACAAGCCCTCCAAAAATTGACCCTTTTTTTTGGCAGATGCCTGCCGGGGTTCTTCCATACATAGATGTAAAAGCAACAAGCAATGGCTTTTGATAAGCCCTCCAAAAATTGACCCTTTTTATTGGCAGATGCCTGCCGGGGTTCTTCCATACATGGATGTAAAAGCAACAAGCAATGGCTTTTGACAAGCCCTCCAAAAATTGACCCTTTTTATTGGCAGATGCCTGCCGGGGTTCTTCATACATAGATGTAAAAGCAACAAGCAATGACTTTTCACAAGCCCTCCAAAAATTGACCCTTTTTATTGGCAGATGCCTGCCGGGGTTCTTCCATACATAGATGTAAAAGCAACAAGTAATGGCTTTTGACAAGCCCTCAAAAAATTGACCCTTTTTAGTGGCAGATGCCTGCCGGGGTTCTTCCATACATTAATGTAAAAGCAACAAGCAATGGCTTTTGACAAGCCCTCCAAAAATTGACCCTTTTTATTGGCAGATGCCTGCCGGGGTTCTTCCATACATTAATGTAAAAGCAACAAGCAATGGCTTTTGAAAAGCCCTCCAAAAATTGACCCTTTTTGTTGGCAGATGCCTGCCGGGGTTCTTCCATACATAGATGTAAAAGCAACAAGCAATGGCTTTTCACAAGCCCTCCAAAAATTTACCCTTTTTAGTGGCAGATGCCTGCCGGGGTTCTTCCATACATAGATGTAAAAGTAACAAGCAATGGCTTTTCACAAGCCCTCCAAAAATTGACCCTTTTTATTGGCAGATGCCTGCCGGGGTTCTTCCATACATTAATGTAAAAGCAACAAGCAATGGCTTTTGACAAGCCCTCCAAAAATTGACCCTTTTTTTTGGCAGATGCCTGCCGGGGTTCTTCCATACATAGATGTAAAAGCAACAAGCAATGGCTTTTGACAAGCCCTCCAAAAATTGACCCTTTTTTTTGGCAGATGCCTGCCGGGGTTCTTCCATACATAGATGTAAAAGTAACAAGCAATGGCTTTTGACAAGCCCTCCAAAAATTGACCCTTTTTATTGGCAGATGCCTGCCGGGGTTCTTCCATACATAGATGTAAAAGTAACAAGCAATGGCTTTTGACAAGCCCTCCAAAAATTGACCCTTTTTTTTGGCAGATGCCTGCCGGGGTTCTTCCATACATAGATGTAAAAGCAAAAAGCAATGGCTTTTGACAAGCCCTCCAAAAATGTACCCTTTTTATTGGTAGATGCCTGCCGGGGTTCTTCCATACATGGATGTAAAAGCAACAAGCAATAGCTTTTCACAAGCCCTCCAAAAATGTACCCTTTTTTTTGGCAGATGCCTGCCGGGGTTCTTCCATACATAGATGTAAAAGCAAAAAGCAATGGCTTTTGACAAGCCCTCCAAAAATGTACCCTTTTTATTGGCAGGTGCCTGCCGGGGTTCTTCCATACATGGATGTAAAAGTAACAAGCAATGGCTTTTCACAAGCCGTCCAAAAATTTACCCTTTGTATTGGCAGATGCCTGCCGGGGTTCTTCCATACATTAATGTAAAAGCAACAAGCAATGGCTTTTCACAAGCCCTCCAAAAATTTACCCTTTTTATTGGCAGATGCCTGCCGGGGTTCTTCCATACATAGATGTAAAAGCAACAAGCAATGGCTTTTGACAAGCCCTCCAAAAATTTACCCTTTTTATTGGCAGATGCCTGCCGGGGTTCTTCCATACATAGATGTAAAAGCAACAAGTAATGGCTTTTGACAAGCCCTCCAAAAATTGACCCTTTTTATTGGCAGATGCCTGCCGGGGTTCTTCCATACATAGATGTAAAAGCAACAAGCAATGGCTTTTGACAAGCCCTCCAAAAATTGACCCTTTTTAGTGGCAGATGCCTGCCGGGGTTCTTCCATACATAGATGTAAAAGCAACAAGCAATGACTTTTGACAAGCCCTCCAAAAATTGACCCTTTTTAGTGGCAGATGCCTGCCGGGGTTCTTCCATACATGGATGTAAAAGCAACAAGCAATGGCTTTTGACAAGCCCTCCAAAAATTGACCCTTTTTTTTGGCAGATGCCTGCCGGGGTTCTTCCATACATAGATGTAAAAGCAACAAGCAATGGCTATTGACAAGCCCTCCAAAAATTGACCCTTTTTATTGGCAGATGCCTGCCGGGGTTCTTCCATACATGGATGTAAAAGCAACAAGCAATGGCTTTTGACAAGCCCTCCAAAAATTTACCCTTTTTTTGGCAGATGCCTGCCGGGGTTCTTCCATACATGAATGTAAAAGCAACAAGCAATGGCTTTTGACAAGCCCTCCAAAAATTGACCCTTTTTTTTGGCAGATGCCTGCCGGGGTTCTTCCATACATAGATGTAAAAGCAACAAGCAATGGCTTTTGATAAGCCCTCCAAAAATTGACCCTTTTTTTTGGCAGATGCCTGCCGGGGTTCTTCCATACATGGATGTAAAAGCAACAAGCAATGGCTTTTGACAAGCCCTCCAAAAATTGACCCTTTTTATTGGCAGATGCCTGCCGGGGTTCTTCCATACATAGATGTAAAAGCAACAAGCAATGGCTTTTCACAAGCCCTCCAAAAATTGACCCTTTTTATTGGCAGATGCCTGCCGGGGTTCTTCCATACATAGATGTAAAAGCAACAAGCAATGGCTTTTGACAAGCCCTCCAAAAATTTACCCTTTTTAGTGGCAGATGCCTGCCGGGGTTCTTCCATACATGGATGTAAAAGCAACAAGCAATGGCTTTTGACAAGCCCTCCAAAATTGTACCCTTTTTTTTGGCAGATGCCTGCCGGGGTTCTTCCATACATAGATGTAAAAGTAACAAGCAATGGCTTTTCACAAGCCCTCCAAAAATTTACCCTTTTTAGTGGCAGATGCCTGCCGGGGTTCTTCCATACATGGATGTAAAAGCAACAAGCAATGGCTTTTGACAAGCCCTCCAAAAATTGACCCTTTTTATTGGGAGATGCCTGCCGGGGTTGTTCCATACATAGATGTAAAAGCAACAAGCAATGGCTTTTCACAAGCCCTCCAAAAATTGACCCTTTTTATTGGCAGATGCCTGCCGGGGTTCTTCCATACATAGATGTAAAAGCAACAAGCAATGGCTTTTGACAAGCCCTCCAAAAATTGACCCTTTTTAGTGGCAGATGCCTGCCGGGGTTCTTCCATACATTAATGTAAAAGCAACAAGCAATGGCTTTTGACAAGCCCTCCAAAAATTGACCCTTTTTAGTGGCAGATGCCTGCCGGGGTTCTTCCATACATAGATGTAAAAGTAACAAGCAATGGCTTTTCACAAGCCCTCCAAAAATTTACCCTTTTTATTGGCAGATGCCTGCCGGGGTTCTTCCATACATTAATGTAAAAGCAACAAGCAATGGCTTTTGACAAGCCCTCCAAAAATTGACCCTTTTTTTTGGCAGATGCCTGCCGGGGTTCTTCCATACATAGATGTAAAAGCAACAAGCAATGGCTTTTGACAAGCCCTCCAAAAATTGACCCTTTTTTTTGGCAGATGCCTGCCGGGGTTCTTCCATACATAGATGTAAAAGTAACAAGCAATGGCTTTTGACAAGCCCTCCAAAAATTGACCCTTTTTATTGGCAGATGTCTGCCGGGGTTCTTCCATACATAGATGTAAAAGTAACAAGCAATGGCTTTTGACAAGCCCTCCAAAAATTGACCCTTTTTTTTGGCAGATGCCTGCCGGGGTTCTTCCATACATAGATGTAAAAGCAAAAAGCAATGGCTTTTGACAAGCCCTCCAAAAATGTACCATTTTTATTGGTAGATGCCTGCCGGGGTTCTTCCATACATGGATGTAAAAGCAACAAGCAATAGCTTTTCACAAGCCCTCCAAAAATGTACCCTTTTTTTTGGCAGATGCCTGCCGGGGTTCTTCCATACATTAATGTAAAAGCAACAAGCAATGGCTTTTCACAAGCCCTCCAAAAATTTACCCTTTTTATTGGCAGATGCCTGCCGGGGTTCTTCCATACATAGATGTAAAAGCAACAAGCAATGGCTTTTGACAAGCCCTCCAAAAATTGACCCTTTTTATTGGCAGATGCCTGCCGGGGTTCTTCCATACATAGATGTAAAAGCAACAAGCAATGGCTTTTGACAAGCCCTCCAAAAATTGACCCTTTTTAGTGGCAGATGCCTGCCGGGGTTCTTCCATACATAGATGTAAAAGCAACAAGCAATGACTTTTGACAAGCCCTCCAAAAATTGACCCTTTTTAGTGGCAGATGCCTGCCGGGGTTCTTCCATACATGGATGTAAAAGCAACAAGCAATGGCTTTTGACAAGCCCTCCAAAAATTGACCCTTTTTTTTGGCAGATGCCTGCCGGGGTTCTTCCATACATGGATGTAAAAGCAACAAGCAATGGCTTTTGACAAGCCCTCCAAAAATTGACCCTTTTTATTGGCAGATGCCTGCCGGGGTTCTTCCATACATAGATGTAAAAGCAACAAGCAATGGCTTTTGACAAGCCCTCCAAAAATTTACCCTTTTTAGTGGCAGATGCCTGCCGGGGTTCTTCCATACATGGATGTAAAAGCAACAAGCAATGGCTTTTGACAAGCCCTCCAAAAATGTACCCTTTTTTTTGGCAGATGCCTGCCGGGGTTCTTCCATACATAGATGTAAAAGTAACAGGCAATGGCTTTTCACAAGCCCTCCAAAAATTTACCCTTTTTAGTGGCAGATGCCTGCCGGGGTTCTTCCATACATGGATGTAAAAGCAACAAGCAATGGCTTTTGACAAGCCCTCCAAAAATGTACCCTTTTTTTTGGCAGATGCCTGCCGGGGTTCTTCCATACATAGATGTAAAAGCAAAAAGCAATGGCTTTTGACAAGCCCTCCAAAAATTGACCCTTTTTATTGGCAGATGCCTGCCGGGGTTCTTCCATACATGGATGTAAAAGTAACAAGCAATGGCTTTTCACAAGCCCTCCAAAAATGTACCCTTTTTATTGGTAGATGCCTGCCGGGGTTCTTCCATACATTAATGTAAAAGCAACAAGCAATGGCTTTTGACAAGCCCTCCAAAAATTGACCCTTTTTTTTGGCAGATGCCTGCCGGGGTTATTCCATACATAGATGTAAAAGCAAAAAGCAATGGCTTTTCACAAGCCCTCCAAAAATGTACCCTTTTTATTGGTAGATGCCTGCCGGGGTTCTTCCATACATTAATGTAAAAGCAACAAGCAATGGCTTTTGACAAGCCCTCCAAAAATTGACCGTTTTTATTGGCAGATGCCTGCCGGGGTTCTTCCATACATAGATGTAAAAGCAACAAGCAATGGCTTTTCACAAGCCCTCCAAAAATTGACCCTTTTTATTGGCAGATGCCTGCCGGGGTTCTTCCATACATAGATGTAAAAGCAACAAGCAATGGCTTTTGACAAGCCCTCCAAAAATTAACCCTTTTTATTGGCAGATGCCTGCCGGGGTTCTTCCATACATGGATGTAAAAGCAACAAGCAATGGCTTTTGACAAGCCCTCCAAAAATGTACCCTTTTTTTTGGCAGATGCCTGCCGGGGTTCTTCCATACATAGATGTAAAAGCAACAAGCAATGGCTTTTGACAAGCCCTCCAAAAATTGACCCTTTCTATTGGCAGATGCCTGCCGGGGTTCTTCCATACATAGATGTAAAAGCAACAAGCAATGGCTTTTGACAAGCCCTCCAAAAATTGACCCTTTTTTTTGGCAGATGCCTGCCGGGGTTCTTCCATACATAGATGTAAAAGCAAAAAGCAATGGCTTTTGACAAGCCCTCCAAAAATGTACCCTTTTTATTGGTAGATGCCTGCCGGGGTTCTTCCATACATTAATGTAAAAGCAACAAGCAATGGCTTTTGACAAGCCCTCCAAAAATTGACCCTTTTTTTTGGCAGATGCCTGCCGGGGTTCTTCCATACATTAATGTAAAAGCAACAAGCAATGGCTTTTGACAAGCCCTCCAAAAATTGACCCTTTTTTTTGGCAGATGCCTGCCGGGGTTCTTCCATACATAGATGTAAAAGCAACAAGCAATGGCTTTTGACAAGCCCTCCAAAAATATACCCTTTTTATTGGTAGATGCCTGCCGGGGTTCTTCCATACATAGATGTAAAAGCAACAAGCAATGGCTTTTGACAAGCCCTCCAAAAATTGACCCTTTTTTTGGCAGATGCCTGCCGGGGTTCTTCCATACATAGATGTAAAAGCAACAAGCAATGGCTTTTGACAAGCCCTCCAAAAATTGACCCTTTTTATTGGCAGATGCCTGCCGGGGTTCTTCCATACATAGATGTAAAAGCAAAAAGCAATGGCTTTTGACAAGCCCTCCAAAAATGTACCCTTTTTATTGGCAGATGCCTGCCGGGGTTCTTCCATACATTAATGTAAAAGCAACAAGTAATGGCTTTTGACAAGCCCTCCAAAAATTGACCCTTTTTTTTGGCAGATGCCTGCCGGGGTTCTTCCATACATAGATGTAAACGCAACAAGCAATGGCTTTTCACAAGCTCTAAAAAATGGACCCTTTTTATTGGCAGATGCCTGCCGGGGTTCTTCCATACATAGATGTAAAAGCAACAAGCAATGGCTTTTGACAAGCCCTCCAAAAATTGACCCTTTTTTTTGGCAGATGCCTGCCGGGGTTCTTCCATACATAGATGTAAAAGCAACAAGCAATGGCTTTTGACAAGCCCTCCAAAAATTGACCCTTTTTTTTGGCAGATGCCTGCCGGGGTTCTTCCATACATAGATGTAAAAGCAACAAGCAATGGCTTTTGACAAGCCCTCCAAAAATTGACCCTTTTTATTGGCAGATGCCTGCCGGGGTTCTTCCATACATAGATGTAAAAGCAACAAGCAATTGCTTTTGACAAGCCCTCCAAAAATTTACCCTTTTTATTGGCAGATGCCTGCCGGGGTTCTTCCATACATGGATGTAAAAGCAACAAGCAATGGCTTTTGACAAGCCCTCCAAAAATTGACGCTTTTTATTGGCAGATGCCTGCCGGGGTTCTTCCATACATTAATGTAAAAGCAACAAGCAATGGCTTTTGACAAGCCCTCCAAAAATTGACCCTTTTTTTTGGCAGATGCCTGCCGGGGTTCTTCCATACATGGATGTAAAAGCAACAAGCAATGGCTTTTGACAAGCCCTCCAAAAATTGACCCTTTTTTTTGGCAGATGCCTGCCGGGGTTCTTCCATACATAGATGTAAAAGCAACAAGCAATGGCTTTTGACAAGCCCTCCAAAAATATACCCTTTTTATTGGCAGATGCCTGCTGGGGTTCTTCCATACATTAATGTAAAAGCAACAAGCAATGGCTTTTGACAAGCCCTCCAAAAATGTACCCTTTTTTTGGCAGATGCCTGCCGGGGTTCTTCCATACATAGATGTAAAAGCAACAAGCAATGGCTTTTGACAAGCCCTCCAAAAATTGACCCTTTTTATTGGCAGATTCCTGCCGGGGTTCTTCCATACATGAATGTAAAAGCAACAAGCAATGGCTTTTGACAAGCCCTCCAAAAATTAACCCTTTTTTTTGGCAGATGCCTGCCGGGGTTCTTCCATACATAGATGTAAAATCAAAAAGCAATGGCTTTTGACAAGCCCTCCAAAAATGTACCCTTTTTATTGGTAGATGCCTGCCGGGGTTCTTCCATACATAGATGTAAAAGCAACAAGCAATGGCTTTTGACAAGCCCTCCAAAAATTGACCCTTTTTTTGGCAGATGCCTGCCAGGGTTCTTCCATACATTAATGTAAAAGCAACAAGCAATGGCTTTTGACAAGCCCTCCAAAAATTGACCCTTTTTATTGGCAGATGCCTGCCGGGGTTCTTCCATACATGGATGTAAAAGCAAAAAGCAATGGCTTTTGACAAGCCCTCCAAAAACGTACCCTTTTTATTGGTAGATGCCTGCCGGGGTTCTTCCATACATAGATGTAAAAGCAACAAGCAATGGCTTTTGACAAGCCCTCCAAAAATTGACCCTTTTTATTGGCAGATTCCTGCCGGGGTTCTTCCATACATGAATGTAAAAGCAACAAGCAATGGCTTTTGACAAGCCCTCCAAAAATTAACCCTTTTTTTTGGCAGATGCCTGCCGGGGTTCTTCCATACATAGATGTAAAATCAAAAAGCAATGGCTTTTGACAAGCCCTCCAAAAATGTACCCTTTTTATTGGTAGATGCCTGCCGGGGTTCTTCCATACATAGATGTAAAAGCAACAAGCAATGGCTTTTGACAAGCCCTCCAAAAATTGACCCTTTTTTTGGCAGATGCCTGCCAGGGTTCTTCCATACATTAATGTAAAAGCAACAAGCAATGGCTTTTGACAAGCCCTCCAAAAATTGACCCTTTTTATTGGCAGATGCCTGCCGGGGTTCTTCCATACATGGATGTAAAAGCAAAAAGCAATGGCTTTTGACAAGCCCTCCAAAAACGTACCCTTTTTATTGGTAGATGCCTGCCGGGGTTCTTCCATACATAGATGTAAAAGCAACAAGCAATGGCTTTTGACAAGCCCTCCAAAAATTGACCCTTTTTTTTGGCAGATGCCTGCCGGGGTTCTTCCATACATAGATGTAAAAGCAACAAGCAATGGCTTTTGACAAGCCCTCCAAAAATGTACCCTTTTTTTTGGCAGATGCCTGCCGGGGTTCTTCCATACATTAATGTAAAAGCAACAAGCAATGGCTTTTCACAAGCCCTCCAAAAATTTACCCTTTTTATTGGCAGATGCCTGCCGGGGTTCTTCCATACATAGATGTAAAAGCAACAAGCAATGGCTTTTGACAAGCCCTCCAAAAATTGACCCTTTTTATTGGCAGATGCCTGCCGGGGTTCTTCCATACATAGATGTAAAAGCAACAAGCAATGGCTTTTGACAAGCCCTCCAAAAATTGACCCTTTTTAGTGGCAGATGCCTGCCGGGGTTCTTCCATACATAGATGTAAAAGCAACAAGCAATGACTTTTGACAAGCCCTCCAAAAATTGACCCTTTTTAGTGGCAGATGCCTGCCGGGGTTCTTCCATACATGGATGTAAAAGCAACAAGCAATGGCTTTTGACAAGCCCTCCAAAAATTGACCCTTTTTTTTGGCAGATGCCTGCCGGGGTTCTTCCATACATGGATGTAAAAGCAACAAGCAATGGCTTTTGACAAGCCCTCCAAAAATTGACCCTTTTTATTGGCAGATGCCTGCCGGGGTTCTTCCATACATAGATGTAAAAGCAACAAGCAATGGCTTTTGACAAGCCCTCCAAAAATTTACCCTTTTTAGTGGCAGATGCCTGCCGGGGTTCTTCCATACATGGATGTAAAAGCAACAAGCAATGGCTTTTGACAAGCCCTCCAAAAATGTACCCTTTTTTTTGGCAGATGCCTGCCGGGGTTCTTCCATACATAGATGTAAAAGTAACAGGCAATGGCTTTTCACAAGCCCTCCAAAAATTTACCCTTTTTAGTGGCAGATGCCTGCCGGGGTTCTTCCATACATGGATGTAAAAGCAACAAGCAATGGCTTTTGACAAGCCCTCCAAAAATGTACCCTTTTTTTTGGCAGATGCCTGCCGGGGTTCTTCCATACATAGATGTAAAAGCAAAAAAGCAATGGCTTTTGACAAGCCCTCCAAAAATTGACCCTTTTTATTGGCAGATGCCTGCCGGGGTTCTTCCATACATGGATGTAAAAGTAACAAGCAATGGCTTTTCACAAGCCCTCCAAAAATGTACCCTTTTTATTGGTAGATGCCTGCCGGGGTTCTTCCATACATTAATGTAAAAGCAACAAGCAATGGCTTTTGACAAGCCCTCCAAAAATTGACCCTTTTTTTTGGCAGATGCCTGCCGGGGTTATTCCATACATAGATGTAAAAGCAAAAAGCAATGGCTTTTCACAAGCCCTCCCAAAAATGTACCCTTTTTATTGGTAGATGCCTGCCGGGGTTCTTCCATACATTAATGTAAAAGCAACAAGCAATGGCTTTTGACAAGCCCTCCAAAAATTGACCGTTTTTATTGGCAGATGCCTGCCGGGGTTCTTCCATACATAGATGTAAAAGCAACAAGCAATGGCTTTTCACAAGCCCTCCAAAAATTGACCCTTTTTATTGGCAGATGCCTGCCGGGGTTCTTCCATACATAGATGTAAAAGCAACAAGCAATGGCTTTTGACAAGCCCTCCAAAAATTAACCCTTTTTATTGGCAGATGCCTGCCGGGGTTCTTCCATACATGGATGTAAAAGCAACAAGCAATGGCTTTTGACAAGCCCTCCAAAAATGTACCCTTTTTTTTTGGCAGATGCCTGCCGGGGTTCTTCCATACATAGATGTAAAAGCAACAAGCAATGGCTTTTGACAAGCCCTCCAAAAATTGACCCTTTCTATTGGCAGATGCCTGCCGGGGTTCTTCCATACATAGATGTAAAAGCAACAAGCAATGGCTTTTGACAAGCCCTCCAAAAATTGACCCTTTTTTTTGGCAGATGCCTGCCGGGGTTCTTCCATACATAGATGTAAAAGCAAAAAGCAATGGCTTTTGACAAGCCCTCCAAAAATGTACCCTTTTTATTGGTAGATGCCTGCCGGGGTTCTTCCATACATTAATGTAAAAGCAACAAGCAATGGCTTTTGACAAGCCCTCCAAAAATTGACCCTTTTTTTTTGGCAGATGCCTGCCGGGGTTCTTCCATACATTAATGTAAAAGCAACAAGCAATGGCTTTTGACAAGCCCTCCAAAAATTGACCCTTTTTTTTTGGCAGATGCCTGCCGGGGTTCTTCCATACATAGATGTAAAAGCAACAAGCAATGGCTTTTGACAAGCCCTCCAAAAATTTACCCTTTTTTTTTGTCATATGCCTGCCGGGGTTCTTCCATACATAGATGTAAAAGCAACAAGCAATGGCTTTTGACAAGCCCTCCAAAAATATACCCTTTTTATTGGTAGATGCCTGCCGGGGTTCTTCCATACATAGATGTAAAAGCAACAAGCAATGGCTTTTGACAAGCCCTCCAAAAATTGACCCTTTTTTTGGCAGATGCCTGCCGGGGTTCTTCCATACATAGATGTAAAAGCAACAAGCAATGGCTTTTGACAAGCCCTCCAAAAATTGACCCTTTTTATTGGCAGATGCCTGCCGGGGTTCTTCCATACATAGATGTAAAAGCAAAAAGCAATGGCTTTTGACAAGCCCTCCAAAAATGTACCCTTTTTATTGGCAGATGCCTGCCGGGGTTCTTCCATACATTAATGTAAAAGCAACAAGTAATGGCTTTTGACAAGCCCTCCAAAAATTGACCCTTTTTTTTTGGCAGATGCCTGCCGGGGTTCTTCCATACATAGATGTAAACGCAACAAGCAATGGCTTTTCACAAGCTCTAAAAAATGGACCCTTTTTATTGGCAGATGCCTGCCGGGGTTCTTCCATACATAGATGTAAAAGCAACAAGCAATGGCTTTTGACAAGCCCTCCAAAAATTGACCCTTTTTTTTGGCAGATGCCTGCCGGGGTTCTTCCATACATAGATGTAAAAGCAACAAGCAATGGCTTTTGACAAGCCCTCCAAAAATTGACCCTTTTTTTTGGCAGATGCCTGCCGGGGTTCTTCCATACATAGATGTAAAAGCAACAAGCAATGGCTTTTGACAAGCCCTCCAAAAATTGACCCTTTTTATTGGCAGATGCCTGCCGGGGTTCTTCCATACATAGATGTAAAAGCAACAAGCAATTGCTTTTGACAAGCCCTCCAAAAATTTACCCTTTTTATTGGCAGATGCCTGCCGGGGTTCTTCCATACATGGATGTAAAAGCAACAAGCAATGGCTTTTGACAAGCCCTCCAAAAATTGACGCTTTTTATTGGCAGATGCCTGCCGGGGTTCTTCCATACATTAATGTAAAAGCAACAAGCAATGGCTTTTGACAAGCCCTCCAAAAATTGACCCTTTTTTTTGGCAGATGCCTGCCGGGGTTCTTCCATACATGGATGTAAAAGCAACAAGCAATGGCTTTTGACAAGCCCTCCAAAAATTGACCCTTTTTTTTGGCAGATGCCTGCCGGGGTTCTTCCATACATAGATGTAAAAGCAACAAGCAATGGCTTTTGACAAGCCCTCCAAAAATATACCCTTTTTATTGGCAGATGCCTGCTGGGGTTCTTCCATACATTAATGTAAAAGCAACAAGCAATGGCTTTTGACAAGCCCTCCAAAAATGTACCCTTTTTTTGGCAGATGCCTGCCGGGGTTCTTCCATACATAGATGTAAAAGCAACAAGCAATGGCTTTTGACAAGCCCTCCAAAAATTGACCCTTTTTATTGGCAGATTCCTGCCGGGGTTCTTCCATACATGAATGTAAAAGCAACAAGCAATGGCTTTTGACAAGCCCTCCAAAAATTAACCCTTTTTTTTGGCAGATGCCTGCCGGGGTTCTTCCATACATAGATGTAAAATCAAAAAGCAATGGCTTTTGACAAGCCCTCCAAAAATGTACCCTTTTTATTGGTAGATGCCTGCCGGGGTTCTTCCATACATAGATGTAAAAGCAACAAGCAATGGCTTTTGACAAGCCCTCCAAAAATTGACCCTTTTTTTGGCAGATGCCTGCCAGGGTTCTTCCATACATTAATGTAAAAGCAACAAGCAATGGCTTTTGACAAGCCCTCCAAAAATTGACCCTTTTTATTGGCAGATGCCTGCCGGGGTTCTTCCATACATGGATGTAAAAGCAAAAAGCAATGGCTTTTGACAAGCCCTCCAAAAACGTACCCTTTTTATTGGTAGATGCCTGCCGGGGTTCTTCCATACATAGATGTAAAAGCAACAAGCAATGGCTTTTGACAAGCCCTCCAAAAATTGACCCTTTTTTTTGGCAGATGCCTGCCGGGGTTCTTCCATACATAGATGTAAAAGCAACAAGCAATGGCTTTTGACAAGCCCTCCAAAAATGTACCCCTTTTATTGGCAGATGCCTGCCGGGGTTCTTCCATACATGAATGTAAAAGCAACAAGCAATTGCTTTTGACAAGCCCTCCAAAAATTGACCCTTTTTTTTGGCAGATGCCTGCCGGGGTTCTTCCATACATGGATGTAAAAGCAACAAGCAATGGCTTTTGACAAGCCCTCCAAAAATTGACCCTTTTTAGTGGCAGATGCCTGCCGGGGTTCTTCCATACATGGATGTAAAAGCAACAAGCAATGGCTTTTGACAAGCCCTCCAAGAATTGACCCTTTTTTTTGGCAGATGCCTGCCGGGGTTCTTCCATACATAGATGTAAAAGCAACAAGCAATGGCTTTTGACAAGCCCTCCAAAAATGTACCCCTTTTATTGGCAGATGCCTGCCGGGGTTCTTCCATACATGAATGTAAAAGCAACAAGCAATTGCTTTTGACAAGCCCTCCAAAAATTGACCCTTTTTTTTGGCAGATGCCTGCCGGGGTTCTTCCATACATGGATGTAAAAGCAACAAGCAATGGCTTTTGACAAGCCCTCCAAAAATTGACCCTTTTTAGTGGCAGATGCCTGCCGGGGTTCTTCCATACATGGATGTAAAAGCAACAAGCAATGGCTTTTGACAAGCCCTCCAAGAATTGACCCTTTTTTTTGGCAGATGCCTGCCGGGGTTCTTCCATACATAGATGTAAAAGCAAAAAGCAATGGCTTTTGACAAGCCCTCCAAAAATGTACCCCTTTTATTGGCAGATGCCTGCCGGGGTTCTTCCATACATGAATGTAAAAGCAACAAGCAATTGCTTTTGACAAGCCCTCCAAAAATTGACCCTTTTTTTTGGCAGATGCCTGCCGGGGTTCTTCCATACATAGATGTAAAAGCAACAAGCAATGGCTTTTGACAAGCCCTCCAAAAATTGACCCTTTTCTTTGGCAGATGCCTGCCGGGGTTCTTCCATACATGGATGTAAAAGCAACAAGCAATGACTTTTGACAAGCCCTCCAAAAATTGACCCTTTTTAGTGGCAGATGCCTGCCGGGGTTCTTCCATACATGGATGTAAAAGCAACAAGCAATGGCTTTTGACAAGCCCTCCAAGAATTGACCCTTTTTTTTGGCAGATGCCTGCCGGGGTTCTTCCATACATAGATGTAAAAGCAAAAAGCAATGGCTTTTGACAAGCCCTCCAAAAATGTACCCCTTTTATTGGCAGATGCCTGCCGGGGTTCTTCCATACATGAATGTAAAAGCAACAAGCAATTGCTTTTGACAAGCCCTCCAAAAATTGACCCTTTTTTTTGGCAGATGCCTGCCGGGGTTCTTCCATACATAGATGTAAAAGCAACAAGCAATGGCTTTTGACAAGCCCTCCAAAAATTGACCCTTTTCTTTGGCAGATGCCTGCCGGGGTTCTTCCATACATGGATGTAAAAGCAACAAGCAATGGCTTTTGACAAGCCCTCCAAAAATTGACCCTTTTTATTGGCAGATGCCTGCCGGGGTTCTTCCATACATAGATGTAAAAGCAACAAGCAATGGCTTTTCACAAGCCCTCCAAAAATTGACCCTTTCTATTGGCAGATGCCTGCCGGGGTTCTTCCATACATGGATGTAAAAGCAACAAGCAATGGCTTTTCACAAGCCCTCCAAAAATTGACCCTTTTTAGTGGCAGATGCCTGCCGGGGTTCTTCCATACATAGATGTAAAAGCAACAAGCAATGGCTTTTGACAAGCCCTCCAAAAATGTACCCTTTTTTTTGGCAGATGCCTGCCGGGGTTCTTCCATACATAGATGTAAAAGCAAAAAGCAATGGCTTTTGACAAGCGCTCCAAAAATTGACCCTTTTTATTGGCAGATGCCTGCCGGGGTTCTTCCATACATAGATGTAAAAGCAACAAGCAATGGCTTTTGACAAGCCTTCCAAAAATTGACTCTTTTTTTTGGCAGATGCCTGCCGGGGTTCTTCCATACATAGATGTAAAAGCAAAAAGCAATGGCTTTTGACAAGCCCTCCAAAAATTGACCCTTTTTATTGGCAGATGCCTGCCGGGGTCCTTCCATACATGGATGTAAAAGCAACAAGCAATGGCTTTTGACAAGCCCTCCAAAAATTGACCCTTTTTATTGGCAGATGCCTGCCGGGGTTCTTCCATACATAGATGTAAAAGCAACAAGCAATGGCTTTTGACAAGCCCTCCAAAAATTGACCCTTTTTGTTGGCAGATGCCTGCCGGGGTTCTTCCATACATAGATGTAAAAGCAACAAGCAATGGGTTTTCACAAGCCCTCCAAAAATTGACCCTTTTTATTGGCAGATGCCTGCCGGGGTTCTTCCATACATAGATGTAAAAGCAACAACAATGGCTTTTGACAAGCCCTCGAAAAATTGACCCTTTTTAGTGGCAGATGCCTGCCGGGGTTCTTCCATACATGGATGTAAAAACAACAAGCAATGGCTTTTGACAAGCCCTCGAAAAATTGACCCTTTTTAGTGGCAGATGCCTGCCGGGGTTCTTCCATACATAGATGTAAAAGCAACAAGCAATGGCTTTTGACAAGCCCTCCAAAAATGTACCCTTTTTTTTGGCAGATGCCTGCCGGGGTTCTTCCATACATAGATGTAAAAGCAAAAAGCAATGGCTTTTGACAAGCCCTCCAAAAATGTACCCTTTTTATTGGTAGATGCCTGCCGGGGTTCTTCCATACATTAATGTAAAAGCAACAAGCAATGGCTTTTGACAAGCCCTCCAAAAATTGACCCTTTTTTTTGGCAGATGCCTGCCGGGGTTCTTCCATACATAGATGTAAAAGCAACAAGCAATGGCTTTTGACAAGCCCTCCAAAAATTGACCCTTTTTTTTGGCAGATGCCTGCCGGGGTTCTTACATACATAGATGTAAAAGCAACAAGCAATGGCTTTTGACAAGCCCTCCAAAAATTGACCCTTTTTATTGGCAGATGCCTGCCGGGGTTCTTCCATACATGGATGTAAAAGCAACAAGCAATGGCTTTTGACAAGCCCTCCAAAAATTGACCCTTTTTATTGGCAGATGCCTGCCGGGGTTCTTCCATACATAGATGTAAAAGCAACAAGCAATGACTTTTGACAAGCCCTCCAAAAATTGACCCTTTTTAGTGGCAGATGCCTGCCGGGGTTCTTCCATACATGGATGTAAAAGCAACAAGCAATGGCTTTTGACAAGCCCTCCAAAAATTTACCCTTTTTTTGGCAGATGCCTGCCGGGGTTCTTCCATACATAGATGTAAAAGCAACAAGCAATGGCTTTTGACAAGCCCTCCAAAAATGTACCCCTTTTATTGGCAGATGCCTGCCGGGGTTCTTCCATACATGAATGTAAAAGCAACAAGCAATGGCTTTTGACAAGCCCTCCAAAAATTGACCCTTTTTTTTGGCAGATGCCTGCCGGGGTTCTTCCATACATAGATATAAAAGCAACAAGCAATGGCTTTTGACAAGCCCTCCAAAAATTGACCCTTTTTTTTGGCAGATGCCTGCCGGGGTTCTTCCATACATGGATGTAAAAGCAACAAGCAATGGCTTTTGACAAGCCCTCCAAAAATTGACCCTTTTTATTGGCAGATGCCTGCCGGGGTTCTTCCATACATAGATGTAAAAGCAACAAGCAATGGCTTTTGACAAGCCCTCCAAAAATTGACTCTTTTTTTTGGCAGATGCCTGCCGGGGTTCTTCCATACATGAATGTAAAAGCAACAAGCAATGGCTTTTGACAAGCCCTCCAAAAATGTACCCTTTTTTTTGGCAGATGCCTGCCGGGGTTCTTCCATACATAGATGTAAAAGCAAAAAGCAATGGCTTTTGACAAGCCCTCCAAAAATGTACCCTTTTTATTGGTAGATGCCTGCCGGGGTTCTTCCATACATTAATGTAAAAGCAACAAGCAATGGCTTTTGACAAGCCCTCCAAAAATTGACCCTTTTTTTTGGCAGATGCCTGCCGGGGTTCTTCCATACATAGATGTAAAAGCAACAAGCAATGGCTTTTGACAAGCCCTCCAAAAATTGACCCTTTTTTTTGGCAGATGCCTGCCGGGGTTCTTACATACATAGATGTAAAAGCAACAAGCAATGGCTTTTGACAAGCCCTCCAAAAATTGACCCTTTTTATTGGCAGATGCCTGCCGGGGTTCTTCCATACATGGATGTAAAAGCAACAAGCAATGGCTTTTGACAAGCCCTCCAAAAATTGACCCTTTTTATTGGCAGATGCCTGCCGGGGTTCTTCCATACATAGATGTAAAAGCAAAAAGCAATGACTTTTGACAAGCCCTCCAAAAATTGACCCTTTTTAGTGGCAGATGCCTGCCGGGGTTCTTCCATACATGGATGTAAAAGCAACAAGCAATGGCTTTTGACAAGCCCTCCAAAAATTTACCCTTTTTTTTGGCAGATGCCTGCCGGGGTTCTTCCATACATAGATGTAAAAGCAACAAGCAATGGCTTTTGACAAGCCCTCCAAAAATGTACCCCTTTTATTGGCAGATGCCTGCCGGGGTTCTTCCATACAGGAATGTAAAAGCAACAAGCAATGGCTTTTGACAAGCCCTCCAAAAATTGACCCTTTTTTTTGGCAGATGCCTGCCGGGGTTCTTCCATACATAGATGTAAAAGCAACAAGCAATGGCTTTTGACAAGCCCTCCAAAAATGTACCCTTTTTATTGGTAGATGCCTGCCGGGGTTCTTCCATACATTAATGTAAAAGCAACAAGCAATGGCTTTTGACAAGCCCTCCAAAAATTGACTCTTTTTTTTGGCAGATGCCTGCCGGGGTTCTTCCATACATGAATGTAAAAGCAAAAAGCAATGGCTTTTGACAAGCCCTCCAAAAATTGACTCTTTTTTTTGGCAGATGCCTGCCGGGGTTCTTCCATACATAGATGTAAAAGCAAAAAGCAATGGCTTTTGACAAGCCCTCCAAAAATTGACCCTTTTTATTGGCAGATGCCTGCCGGGGTTCTTCCATACATGGATGTAAAAGCAACAAGCAATGGCTTTTGACAAGCCCTCCAAAAATTGACCCTTTTTAGTGGCAGATGCCTGCCGGGGTTCTTCCATACATGGATGTAAAAGCAACAAGCAATGGCTTTTGACAAGCCCTCCAAAAATTGACCCTTTTTTTTGGCAGATGCCTGCCGGGGTTCTTCCATACATGGATGTAAAAGCAACAAGCAATGGCTTTTGACAAGCCCTCCAAAAATTTACCCTTTTTATTGGCAGATGCCTGCCGGGGTTCTTCCATACATAGATGTAAAAGCAAAAAGCAATGGCTTTTGACAAGCCCTCCAAAAATTGACCCTTTTTATTGGCAGATGCCTGCCGGGGTTCTTCCATACATGGATGTAAAAGCAACAAGCAATGGCTTTTGACAAGCCCTCCAAAAATTGACCCTTTTTATTGGCAGATGCCTGCCGGGGTTCTTCCATACATGGATGTAAAAGCAACAAGCAATGGCTTTTGACAAGCCCTCCAAGAATTGACCCTTTTTTTTGGCAGATGCCTGCCGGGGTTCTTCCATACATAGATGTAAAAGCAAAAAGCAATGGCTTTTGACAAGCCCTCCAAAAATGTACCCCTTTTATTGGCAGATGCCTGCCGGGGTTCTTCCATACATGAATGTAAAAGCAACAAGCAATTGCTTTTGACAAGCCCTCCAAAAATTGACCCTTTTTTTTGGCAGATGCCTGCCGGGGTTCTTCCATACATAGATGTAAAAGCAACAAGCAATGGCTTTTGACAAGCCCTCCAAAAATTGACCCTTTTTATTGGCAGATGCCTGCCGGGGTTCTTCCATACATGGATGTAAAAGCAACAAGCAATGGCTTTTGACAAGCCCTCCAAAAATGTACCCCTTTTATTGGCAGATGCCTGCCGGGGTTCTTCCATACATGAATGTAAAAGCAACAAGCAATTGCTTTTGACAAGCCCTCCAAAAATTGACCCTTTTTTTTGGCAGATGCCTGCCGGGGTTCTTCCATACATAGATGTAAAAGCAACAAGCAATGGCTTTTGACAAGCCCTCCAAAAATTGACCCTTTTTATTGGCAGATGCCTGCCGGGGTTCTTCCATACATAGATGTAAAAGCAACAAGCAATGGCTTTTCACAAGCCCTCCAAAAATTGACCCTTTCTATTGGCAGATGCCTGCCGGGGTTCTTCCATACATAGATGTAAAAGCAACAAGCAATGGCTTTTCACAAGCCCTCCAAAAATTTACCCTTTTTAGTGGCAGATGCCTGCCGGGGTTCTTCCATACATGGATGTAAAAGCAACAAGCAATGGCTTTTGACAAGCCCTCCAAAAATGTACCCTTTTTTTTGGCAGATGCCTGCCGGGGTTCTTCCATACATAGATGTAAAAGCAAAAAGCAATGGCTTTTGACAAGCGCTCCAAAAATTGACCCTTTTTATTGGCAGATGCCTGCCGGGGTTCTTCCATACATAGATGTAAAAGCAACAAGCAATGGCTTTTGACAAGCCCTCCAAAAATTGACTGTTTTTTTTGGCAGATGCCTACCGGGGTTCTTCCATACATAGATGCAAAAGCAAAAAGCAATGGCTTTTGACAAGCCCTCCAAAAATTGACCCTTTTTATTGGCAGATGCCTGCCGGGGTTCTTCCATACATGGATGTAAAAGCAACAAGCAATGGCTTTTGACAAGCCCTCCAAAAATTGACCCTTTTTATTGGCAGATGCCTGCCGGGGTTCTTCCATACATAGATGTAAAAGCAACAAGCAATGGCTTTTGACAAGCCCTCCAAAAATTGACCCTTTTTGTTGGCAGATGCCTGCCGGGGTTCTTCCATACATAGATGTAAAAGCAACAAGCAATGGGTTTTCACAAGCCCTCCAAAAATTGACCCTTTTTATTGGCAGATGCCTGCCGGGGTTCTTCCATACATAGATGTAAAAGCAACAAGCAATGGCTTTTGACAAGCCCTCGAAAAATTGACCCTTTTTAGTGGCAGATGCCTGCCGGGGTTCTTCCATACATGGATGTAAAAACAACAAGCAATGGCTTTTGACAAGCCCTCCAAAAATTGACCCTTTTTATTGGCAGATGCCTGCCGGGGTTCTTCCATACATGAATGTAAAAGCAACAAGCAATGGCTTTTGACAAGCCCTCCAAAAATGTACCCTTTTTTTTGGCAGATGCCTGCCGGGGTTCTTCCATACATAGATGTAAAAGCAAAAAGCAATGGCTTTTGACAAGCCCTCCAAAAATGTACCCTTTTTATTGGTAGATGCCTGCCGGGGTTCTTCCATACATTAATGTAAAAGCAACAAGCAATGGCTTTTGACAAGCCCTTCAAAAATTGACCCTTTTTTTTGGCAGATGCCTGCCGGGGTTCTTCCATACATAGATGTAAAAGCAACAAGCAATGGCTTTTGACAAGCCCTCCAAAAATTTACCCTTTTTTTTGGCAGATGCCTGCCGGGGTTCTTCCATACATAGATGTAAAAGCAAAAAGCAATGGCTTTTGACAAGCCCTCCAAAAATGTACCCCTTTTATTGGCAGATGCCTGCCGGGGTTCTTCCATACATGAATGTAAAAGCAACAAGCAATTGCTTTTGACAAGCCCTCCAAAAATTGACCCTTTTTTTTGGCAGATGCCTGCCGGGGTTCTTCCATACATAGATGTAAAAGCAACAAGCAATGGCTTTTGACAAGCCCTCCAAAAATTGACCCTTTTTATTGGCAGATGCCTGCCGGGGTTCTTCCATACATGGATGTAAAAGCAACAAGCAATGGCTTTTGACAAGCCCTCCAAAAATGTACCCCTTTTATTGGCAGATGCCTGCCGGGGTTCTTCCATACATGAATGTAAAAGCAACAAGCAATTGCTTTTGACAAGCCCTCCAAAAATTGACCCTTTTTTTTGGCAGATGCCTGCCGGGGTTCTTCCATACATAGATGTAAAAGCAACAAGCAATGGCTTTTGACAAGCCCTCCAAAAATTGACCCTTTTTATTGGCAGATGCCTGCCGGGGTTCTTCCATACATAGATGTAAAAGCAACAAGCAATGGCTTTTCACAAGCCCTCCAAAAATTGACCCTTTCTATTGGCAGATGCCTGCCGGGGTTCTTCCATACATAGATGTAAAAGCAACAAGCAATGGCTTTTCACAAGCCCTCCAAAAATTTACCCTTTTTAGTGGCAGATGCCTGCCGGGGTTCTTCCATACATGGATGTAAAAGCAACAAGCAATGGCTTTTGACAAGCCCTCCAAAAATGTACCCTTTTTTTTGGCAGATGCCTGCCGGGGTTCTTCCATACATAGATGTAAAAGCAAAAAGCAATGGCTTTTGACAAGCGCTCCAAAAATTGACCCTTTTTATTGGCAGATGCCTGCCGGGGTTCTTCCATACATAGATGTAAAAGCAACAAGCAATGGCTTTTGACAAGCCCTCCAAAAATTGACTGTTTTTTTTGGCAGATGCCTACCGGGGTTCTTCCATACATAGATGTAAAAGCAAAAAGCAATGGCTTTTGACAAGCCCTCCAAAAATTGACCCTTTTTATTGGCAGATGCCTGCCGGGGTTCTTCCATACATGGATGTAAAAGCAACAAGCAATGGCTTTTGACAAGCCCTCCAAAAATTGACCCTTTTTATTGGCAGATGCCTGCCGGGGTTCTTCCATACATAGATGTAAAAGCAACAAGCAATGGCTTTTGACAAGCCCTCCAAAAATTGACCCTTTTTGTTGGCAGATGCCTGCCGGGGTTCTTCCATACATAGATGTAAAAGCAACAAGCAATGGGTTTTCACAAGCCCTCCAAAAATTGACCCTTTTTATTGGCAGATGCCTGCCGGGGTTCTTCCATACATAGATGTAAAAGCAACAAGCAATGGCTTTTGACAAGCCCTCGAAAAATTGACCCTTTTTAGTGGCAGATGCCTGCCGGGGTTCTTCCATACATGGATGTAAAAACAACAAGCAATGGCTTTTGACAAGCCCTCCAAAAATTGACCCTTTTTATTGGCAGATGCCTGCCGGGGTTCTTCCATACATGAATGTAAAAGCAACAAGCAATGGCTTTTGACAAGCCCTCCAAAAATGTACCCTTTTTTTTGGCAGATGCCTGCCGGGGTTCTTCCATACATAGATGTAAAAGCAAAAAGCAATGGCTTTTGACAAGCCCTCCAAAAATGTACCCTTTTTATTGGTAGATGCCTGCCGGGGTTCTTCCATACATTAATGTAAAAGCAACAAGCAATGGCTTTTGACAAGCCCTTCAAAAATTGACCCTTTTTTTTGGCAGATGCCTGCCGGGGTTCTTCCATACATAGATGTAAAAGCAACAAGCAATGGCTTTTGACAAGCCCTCCAAAAATTGACCCTTTTTTTTTGGCAGATGCCTGCCGGGGTTCTTACATACATAGATGTAAAAGCAACAAGCAATGGCTTTTGACAAGCCCTCCAAAAATGTACCCTTTTTATTGGCAGATGCCTGCCGGGGTTCTTCCATACATGGATGTAAAAGCAACAAGCAATGGCTTTTGACAAGCCCTCCAAAAATTGACCCTTTTTATTGGCAGATGCCTGCCGGGGTTCTTCCATACATAGATGTAAAAGCAACAAGCAATGGCTTTTGACAAGCCCTCCAAAAATTGACCCTTTTTAGTGGCAGATGCCTGCCGGGGTTCTTCCATACATGGATGTAAAAGCAACAAGCAATGGCTTTTGACAAGCCCTCCAAAAATTTACCCTTTTTTTTGGCAGATGCCTGCCGGGGTTCTTCCATACATAGATGTAAAAGCAACAAGCAATAGCTTTTGACAAGCCCTCCAAAAATGTACCCCTTTTATTGGCAGATGCCTGCCGGGGTTCTTCCATACATGAATGTAAAAGCAACAAGCAATGGCTTTTGACAAGCCCTCCAAAAATTGACCCTTTTTATTGGCAGATGCCTGCCGGGGTTCTTCCATACATGGATGTAAAAGCAACAAGCAATGGCTTTTGACAAGCCCTCCAAAAATTGACCCTTTTTTTTGGCAGATGCCTGCCGGGGTTCTTCCATACATGGATGTAAAAGCAACAAGCAATGGCTTTTGACAAGCCCTCCAAAAATTGACCCTTTTTATTGGCAGATGCCTGCCGGGGTTCTTCCATACATAGATGTAAAAGCAACAAGCAATGGCTTTTGACAAGCCCTCCAAAAATTGATCCTTTTTAGTGGCAGATGCCTGCCGGGGTTCTTCCATACATAGATGTAAAAGCAACAAGCAATGGCTTTTGACAAGCCCTCCAAAAATTGACCCTTTTTATTGGCAGATGCCTGCCGGGGTTCTTCCATACATGGATGTAAAAGCAACAAGCAATGGCTTTTGACAAGCCCTCCAAAAATTGACCCTTTTTTTGGCAGATGCCTGCCGGGGTTCTTCCATACATAGATGTAAAAGCAACAAGCAATGACTTTTGACAAGCCCTCCAAAAATTTACCCTTTTTTTTGGCAGATGCCTGCCGGGGTT